>NC_090449.1:263363187-263969281 GCF_031143425.1 Pleurodeles waltl
TATATCTGGAGGTGCGAAGGATTCACAAATACTCCCCATCTCATGCAGAGATGTGATTGGCTGCCAACACTTAAACCAGGAATTGTTGGCAGCCATTTTAACACTCAACTTCAGCCGAGTCTCAAAAAGATAGAAAAGGGGGGGAGGGTACTCTTACCCAACCTCCATATGCTTGGTACAGGGGTCCTCAATGAACTCACCCTCCAGGCTTAAAAGTATTTTTGTTTAAAATCACAGTGAAAATAACGGCAAAAAAGAAAACGCGATCTCACAAATTTGCTTTTTATTTTGTCAGGTCAGGTCCTGGGGGCATAGCAAAAAAGTAGTAAAGGCACACACAAGGCCCTACTCCTAGGGCTTATGACAGCCCTGGGGACCCCCACCTCCCTGGGGCAAAATTGTTAAATTAATATGGGGTGCTCGTGTGTCCCCCCCCACAGTCCCAGGGACTGCCACCTCTCTGGAGCAAAATAATTGAAATAAATGCGGGGGCAGCGCAGGCCCCCTGAAGCCCCAGGGACCACTACCTCTCAGGGGCAAATATACTTTAACAAAAGTGGGGAGTCTGTGTGGACCCCCACACCTTGAGGACCACCACCTCCCCGGAGCAACATTGGAACTGAATGTGGGGGGATCCTGAGGACCCCTCACCCCGGGGACCACCACCTACCCAGGTCAATTAATTTTAAATATGCAGGGGGCCACACAGCTCCCCAGGGGCCCAGGGAGCACCACCTCCCTGGGGCAACCAACCACATCACTTTTCCCTAAGCAAATAAACATAGCTGGCCTCCCAAAATGCAGTCCTGCCATCTTCTATGCCTTCCACCCCACTTTCCTATCCAAAGTCACACTCCCACTCTCACACTGGTTGTGGAGGCTGCAGGGGGGCCTTCCCAGTCAGACTTAGTGGCTAATTTGGTGATTGTGTTACCTTGCATTCAGGAGAGGGGATGCTGTCTGCCACACTAGTGGGGGGTAGGCTTAGTGGGTACTAAAGAAGGTGATATAGAATGGCTAGGCACTTTGTGGCTCACCTGGGTGGCACTATGGGTGTTCACAGATCACTTAGGGGTTGAGGTAGGCTCAGGGACTGCTGTGGAGCCCAGTGGGGCACCGTCGGTTGTTACTGCAGTCCCGCCAAGGAGTTAGGTGGGATCGCTGAGTGTCACACATGCACCAGAGATTGGGGGGGCCACTCACAGCCAGCAAACCAGGTACTCTGCAATGGGGGGCATTATGCACGTGTGCCCTGCAGCGATGGTGATGACTCCTCCCACTTAGAGGGAGGAAAATTCCGGTATGGGTACACCATTACCGGCTGTTGGTTTGGGTGATGTTTGGTCGGAGCATGAGCAGTTGGGCAGGCATGTCTCCAAGGAGGTGAAGAAGAAAATTCAGAAGAGCGCGTCTTTTGACATATTTGATTTGCTGGTGGATAAGTCTGAGAGGGAAGAGGTCAAACATTGCAAGGAATGTTCGCACTCTTGGGACTGCGGCCACTGGCCATACAGGAAAGAAGTAGAGGAAACACTGGCGAATTGGGTTAGAGGCCTCTCAACTTACCAAGCTATTTTGGCTGAGCATTTTAATGATTTAGGCATCCAAATATGTGTGCTACCAGAATAGGATTGTGAATGCTCATGACGAGTATGGTGGGTCAGCCAGGAAAGATTATGATAAGGAGTTCAGGAGGATTAAGGCCACTAGGACGCCACTAGCATGAGACCTGACAGATCTCATCACTTGGCTGCATTATATGAAACTGGCTGATGCTGCCACCTGCCAGCCCTTTCATGCAGGAACAGGGTTCACTGGCAGCCCGTTGGTGAGGACGAGGAAAGGGGTCAGTTGGGATATTAACTGGCGTACCTGTACCTGGCCAACGGGAACCTGTACATTCAAGCACTGCTGTTCGCTCTATTGCTTGGCATCCCACCCAGAATCCAAGGGGCATATTTATGAAAAATGACGCACAACTTCGCTAACTCAATTGTGCATCAAACTTTTTAACACAAGCTAGTATCATTCCCTAGCCATTCGTGTGCCATATTTAAAAAATAAGACATGATAGTGCCAAGGAACGGCTAGGGTCAAAAACATGACGCTAACCATTGTGACATGTTGTAAGGAAAAATTACGCTAATGCTGCGAAAGTGACGTAAGCCCGTTTTGAGGCACGTATAAATGAAGCTAAATGGGTTAGCGCCATTTTTTACCGCATTAACATCAAAAAGACACACATAAGCAAGAAAAAGAGAAAATAAAAGACAAGATGGAGATTGCAGGCCAGGAGAGAACCCAGGAAGACCCCAATCACTTAAGTACCAGCCAGGAAGGTCCAGCAAAGTCCCCGGAGAAGGAGAAGAGGAAGCGCAAGTGTCGCTTTAGTGAGGAGGAGCATGACATCCTAGTCAGAGAAGTGACGAAGCACCAAAACCAGCTCTTCATCACCTCCAAATTGCCAGTCGGTAGGAGAGATGCTATATGGCAGGCAATAGTAGACAAAGTCAACAGCGTGGCAGAGATCAAGCAGACTGTAACTGATTGCAAGAATCGCTGGCACGATTGGAAGCGCAGGGCTAAGGAGAAACTGGCAAGGAACAGAAAGGCAGCACTGCAGACTCGAGGTATAAGTCCCGTGCCACAGGAGGACCTGGATGAGCTGGAGGAGATGGTCGCAGCCGTCATCCCGGAGGAGATAGACACTGAAATCGCTGAACAGGACAGCTCAGACTAACAAGAACTACCACAAAGGCAGGGTAAGTTGCAGAGGGTAATATCTGGATTCTCACAAATGGCAGAAGGGGGAGGCACATAGGATACACTCAGTGCATGATAAAGGTTGCATCTGGACACATAGGCCCCGATTCAAGATGCCCCAACCCCACCCATGCCACACATGTACTGACACAATGGTTGTGTAATGCACTCCAACATTTACACAACGGGGACATAAGCCACTCACTATGGCTATACTCCACCATATACATATGCAGCACATTGCCTGGAAGCAACATGCAAATAGTGTGGCTGTGGCTGTGCCAGTGCCACAACAGCACCCATTGCACATTGTCAAGGCCCCTTTACCTACACAACGTAGACATCACAGACTAGGACTGAAGTCAATACCACCCCAGGGGTGGCAACAGGGTGGTGCAACTGTCCAAAATGCTTCCCTTCCCCTTGTCCCATTGCCATTCTCATGTGTGCTGCATCTTGCAGCACACATTGAAATGCCACCTTAGCAAAAATAGTTTGTACATGAGCACAAAGGGATACCTCCCTGCACATAAACAATCTATCCCCTCAGCGCAGGCACCACTTCATCATGCAGCAACAACACCTCCATTGGTGCAGGGAGATCATATCTGTGCAGGGAGAATTGCAGGAGTGTACCATAATCAGCCTAAAGTGTGCAACCTGTTGAACACAACCCACACAAAGTGAACCCACAACAACTCCGACACAACTCTAAGTGCCATATGGGACTGGCCACAGAATACAACACATATGACATATGGAGCATGTCTGTGAACATCATGTGTGCAGCTGTACAAGTAGCTGCAATCTCACCGTCTGACAAGCTAGAGTGTCTTGTGTGAAAGGTTGGTCTACTGCTTAGTGGCACATTCCACATGCATGATTACTGTCACAAGTGGCATCTATGTCGCATTACTCGCACAAAGTCACTAGCCTGTAATGCAACTGTATCATCATTCAAATAGCAGCTCATATGGAACCAAGCTGCACATTTCCCTAGTGCCATATCTACAAGGTCACAAAATGCATGCAGTTATCCACATTCAACATCCTTGCACCAACACATGCCTGTTGCTGATATCTTCTGTGCAAGGAAATGTTACAAATAGAGGGAGGGACAAACTAATGGGGCAGACATTCCATAATGGTAGCTACCGACAGCTGAGAATGTAACAAAAGCATTGTATGCAATGGACCTACCTGTGCTATGCTGCACTACTCCCATCATTCATGGTGCCAATGCATTATTCCACCAAAAGGGTGACAGCACACATTACACTACTGTGGCAACCTCCGCCATGGTGAATAGGAAGGCTAATGCTTGTCACCATGGTGTCAGCGGCAGGGACAAGGAGCTTCCAAGCAAGTAGGTGGTGTGGGACAAAATCACAAAGGCCAGGATGTGATAGGAAATGATGGTGTGCCATGCTACCCCAAGTGTGGCAAAATGCACTAATGGCCAGTATACACTAGAATGCTGGGCACTCCTGTGTCACTCCCTGTGCCAGGGCTAAATTAGCTGACATGGGCCAACGCAGCCACCCTTGTACGATAGTGCAAGGATGGCTCCGATAAGGGGGAGATAGTTTTTGTGCAGGAAGGGACACCTTCCTACACAAAAACAATCTTAAATGGTGATTTGCTCTTTCTATGTGTGCAGCAGAATGAGGCACACATAGAAAGAGCAAAATAGCAAGGAGAAATAAAAGTATTACCCCTGGGGTGGCGTTAGACTTCGGCGCTGCCTCAGGTTTACGAAAACTCATAACTCTGGGGCAGCTTCAAAATGCAATGGGTGTTTCTGTGGCACAGCCACAGCAGCACCCATTGCAAGCCCCTTTCATGCAAAGTGCTGCATGTGAAGGGGCACTATTTACAAGGTGGCATTAAGCCACAGAAAGTGGCTTAACGCTACCTTGTAAATACGCCGCAGGACACAGTGCCACAGGAGCATCATGAAAAGTGACCCATGTGTGATGCTCAATGTTACACATTAAATACAACTACACTGAGCCTCCAGTAGCAAATGAATGATGTGCTGTGTCAACAGCCACAACAATCTACGATTTGACTTTACACTATTTCATTGCAGAGAATGATGGCTTACCTCCTGCCGAGCTGCCTGTCCTTGATTTTGCAGATGACATGGATAACCAGCTGCCAACCATCAAGGTAGAGACTCTCCAAGCACCCCTCCAGTCGCAGGGAAGACATACAATATAGTGGGCTCTCCACATCAACCAGCCAGCTACAACACACACCACCAGCCAGTACTGACACAGCCCTGGACTCCGAGGACCCAGGAATCACCTTTAAAAAGACAGTAGTAGGAGTTCAGTGGGAACTGGCCAAGCAGGTGTGGGTGGGGATGGATTTCATGGCAGGCAGCCTAGAGGGAGTGCAGAGGTGTCTCAGACTAATTAAGGACAACCCCGCTGCCAACAGAGGCACCCACTCCCCATACATGGACTCCAGCAGTCCCTGGCCAAAATAGCTGCTGTCATGAGGCAGAGGCATCAACAACTGCCCTCCCAAAGTGGGAGCAGCATGATAGACAACAGGCTGGGGGCTATGCAGTATACCCTGGACTCCATACAGCGGGAAGTGGCCTCCCTCTGGGAAAACATGGCTGCTTACAACCTTGATGTTGGTGCAATTTTGAAAAATCAGCAGTTCCTCCTTACTGCAGTGATGCCTTATTTGTTTCCACAAATGGCAGCTGCTCGGACCTTTGACTCCACACCTCTACACCCCGATGTGTGTGTTGCCCACTAAACCTCAACAACAGCACCACCCATGGCAGAGGAGGAACCACACACATCAGAGGATGAAGATGTGGAAGGAACAACATTCACAAGGAAAACCGCCCAGTAGCACCTGTCTGTGCCACATGGACAGTTTCTCCTTAGTTGTGGCCTTAAGATCATGCCAGTGTTGTGACAAAAGGAAATGTGCTCTCATCACTCAAACACTGTTGTCTTGTCTGCTATGTACTGTCATTGTCGCCATTCTTATCTGTTGGCAAATAGTGACCTCTTCACTAATGCACACTTCTCATAACCATGTCTCATTACATGTCCCTCACCCCTCCACTCTGATTGCACTACAAATGGCTAAGGTACTCTCATAGGGTCTGTGAACTGGACATTGATTAACATTTGAAAGTACACTTGCACCTGTAAATAAAGCACTTCGTCAACATGTAATATTTCTACTTTTACTGTCATCCTTCTACTCAGCTAAATGATTGAATAGTGTCAATCCATGTCAATAAGTACAGAACATCATTACATGAGTGCATTACTGTTAGACACAAAGCCAGACACTAGGATCCCAACATAAGAAAGGTGAATGATGGTGTTGTTGGCTACAACCAATTTACAGAAGATTGAATACATACATTGAACCGTAATCCTTGGAATTTGACATAAGGCATGTAAGGCTCAGAACAAAGTCAATGGTAAGTTACCCAGATGGAGGTAGCAGTATAACTATTATCTGTGGTACAGAAGAGGCTAACCTTATCAGTGATGGACACCTGTCAATGTTGCAGGATACAGTTCCAAATGTGTGTTTTATATGTGCCACACTTGTCAGCAATGAAACTGCAAGACCCCACCAATGACAGTTGAAGTTTCATACTTACATATCCAATATAACATATACATACACAATGTGAATGGTTGGAACAGTGGCTGGCAAATGTATGGAATAGTTGTTCTTATTTAGCAGCCAGTCTGACATCTTCTTGGTCATAGGTGATGCACAAGGTATTCCTTGAAACTCAAGACATAATCCATACCCTAGGACATTCCTCCAACTTGGCCAGTGCACACATGATAACACCCAGACACTCAAATAAACATGGCTAAAATGTAGCCTTATAGAAACAGGATTTATCAACAAATAATAGAAACTACAGACCTAAACCTATCACTAAACTACCTTAACTTACACCTACATCTATCTAACCTATTCAAAACGTATCTCATACATGTAACATCACACTCTAAACATTGCCTCCCCCAAGAGGGGTGATCCAAGTAGGACAATGTACACTATGACTACACATGTACTTACTTAACCTATGGCCTAAACAAATGTATATTTTGGGTTTTTTTTAAATTGTTTTAAAGTTTTTTTTATAAACATATGCCCCAACATAACACCCACCTTCCAACCGCCCCAATAAAAAATAACATACAAAAACCCACCCCCAACTATACTTACTCTAACCTATGCCTTCCCTGTACTATTACACTAACCTAACACTACCCAACTAAACCCCTATCTAAGATATGTACAAGAGAAGGAACTGGGAGGGTGTGTCACAAGCAATTTAATTTTTTTTCAATTTTGTTCTTAATGTACTTCAACATTTTTTTGTTGTTGCCACTCTGCTTCTCTCACCTGTCCAGTCTGGCCATCACATTGGCCATGCCCCATCTCATATCCCTTTCAAGCTGGCTGTTCAACACCGCATCAGGTGGCTGCACAGGTGCCTGGATTCATACAGGTACAGTTGACGTTGAGGGCCGCGGAACTGCAGAGGCTCCCTGCACCCTTGATGTTTGGCCCAAACTGCCCTTGCTGCGGCTGCTATTGAGGTCCCCCATGTGGGAATGCACACCATTCCCCTATGTCCTTTTCCTTGTGAAACATCCTTCCCATCCTGCAGTATCTAGCATCCACTTCCAGTATGTGTCAATACCTTTCTGCCCTTTTGTGAAATGCATGCCTTTGCTCCTGGGTCATATTGACAGCTGATAAATTAGGAGAATCAAGCATTACATACAGCATTGGGTGGAGGTAGAACAGACATATAGGCCCTCATTACAACCCTGGCGGTCGGTGATAAATGGGCGGTAACACCGCCAACAAGCCGGCGGTAAAACAAAATGGAATTACGCCGCCATGGAGCCCAAACTGCAGGTGTTCCCCATGCTGGTCTACCTCCTCCTACACCATGAATACCAATGCCGGCGAAGAGACCACGGTGAGTACTGCCGCCTAGCACACAAGGGAGGGGGGGAGAAAAAAGAGAGTGACACACACATGCAACACGCAACACCCCCACCACCATACACACAACCGGATGCAACAACATTACATATCCACCCCGTACCCCTCTGGAAGATGGTACAACACCACTGATCCTGGAGGGGGCTACATGCCCTGTGCGATGTCCTGGGGAGTACAGAGCCACAGTCTATCACGTGGGTGGTTTGCCCACTGCTTGGTCCTGGGGAGTGTAAGGCCACAGTCTCTCAAGTGGGTGGTTTGCCCACTGCTCGGTCCTGGGGAGTGCAAGGCCACAGTCTCTCAAGTGGATGGCTTCTCCACTGGTTCTGGAGTGGGCTTTGTGCCCAGTGTGCTTCATCCTGGCAAGGAAGGGGTGAGTGAATGCCTTTTTCCACTGGTTCTAAAGGGGGCATTGTGCCCTGTGATGCAGAGCTTGGGGACTGCAAGGTCACAGTCTCTCACCTGGGTGTGAGACCCACACGATTTGCAGGGGTCAGGATGCATTACAGTCCATGGAGGCAGGACTACACACTGCCCGCCAACGGCGACGGCTGCTCAGTGGTAGCAGTGGCGGTGCTAGTGTCGGAGCTGGCAGAGGTGGGGGCCCATCCCCTGCAGCCTCGGATGGCTGCCCACTGGGGCTGCTGCTGTTGGCAACAGTGCAGGTGGTGGGGATGCCAGTGTTGGGGGGAGTCTCCAGCCCTTCCCCTGCAGCCTTGGACAGCTGAACCGCCAAGGTTGGGACTCAGAATCAGTAAAAGCACCAGGCCTCCTTTCCTTCCTGCCTGCAGGTGCAAGCCTTTTGCCCTTGCCCTTTTAAGCTGGTGGTGCCTCCTTGCCAGTTGGTGGTGTTTCCTTGCCCTTGCCAGCTGGTGGTGCCCCCTTGTCCTTGCCTTGCCTTGCCTTGCCAGCTGGTGGTGCATCCTTGCCTTTCCCCTTGGCAGCTGGTGCAGGCACACTGCCAGTGCTGATGGGGGGTTCCTTGGAGCCTCTCACACCTGCAGTAGCTACCAACACTAGTGTGGCAGTGGACAGGGTGGCTGAGGTGCTAGCCTGGGTTCTGACCACCCTGGCAGGATGTGAAGGACGGGGGAGGAGTAGGGAAGAGTTCAACGGCAGAGATGAAAAGCTTCTGAGGGACACTGGGTTGGGAGGAGGGTGACGGTTTGGGAGTGGAGGAAGAGGGAGTGGTTGTTGGAGGTGTCTGCTGTGTTTGGGTGCAGGTACATGGGCTGGATGCTGTTGTGAGGTGGATGGCTGTTGGGTGTCTGAGTGCTTGCGTTTGTGTACTTTGGGAGGAGGGGGTACAGACACAGTGGGAGAGGACACAGGGGACGTGTGGATGGATGTGGGGGTGGTGACTGCCAGTGAGGGGTGTGTAGTGATAGGCATGATGGTAATGGAGGCAGTGGATGAGGATATAGTGCATGCAGGTGTGAGTGGAGACGCTACTGGGAGGGAAGTGGACGAGGAGGAGGACACAGTGGAGGCAGGGGATGTTGGTGTGTTTGCATTTGGATGGTGTTTGTGTGAGTGCCTGTGAGATGATGTGTTTTGCTTGTGTTTGCCTGAGACACTCCTGTGTGTTGTCTTAGGTGCATGCTGGTCTGAATGTGTGCTTGGGATAGGTTGGGGTTCCGGGGAATGGGACTGGGCAGAGGAAGTTGGAGGGGGAGGCTAGAGACAGGAACAATGGCTGCCATCAGGGAGGAGGCCAGAGCCTGGATTGATCTCTGTTGGGCCGCCATGCCAGAGTGAATGACCTCCAGGAATGCATTTGTTTGTTGCAAATGGCCTGCCAGCCCCTGGATGGCATTCACTATTGTTGACTGCCCAACAGAAATGGATCACAGGAGGTCAATAGCCTCCTCACTCAGGGCAGCAGGGCTCACTGGGGCAGGGCCTGAGGTGCCTGGGGCGAAGGAGATGCCCACCCTCCTGGGTGAGCGGGCACGGGTAAATCGCTGAGGGGTTGCTGGGAAGGCGGTGCTGGTACGGGGTGGCGGCTGTACCTGTAGTTGGGGTGGGCACAGAGGTGTCCGCCACCACTAGGGAGCTTCCATCAGAGGAGGTATCACTCACAGAACTGTCCCCTCCTGTCTCCACCGTGGTGCTCCCCTCACCCTCCATCCCACTGGCGCCTTCACCGTCAGTGGATTCGGCCTCATGGGCCCTGTGGAATGCAGCTCCCTCCGTCGCCGGTGCCTCTGCTCCTCCGCCCGATGATGTTAATGCACAGAAGGATAGGGTGACAAAACAAAAATGTGGGGGAAGAGACAGAGGATACACTTGGTCAATGGCAGCAACAACACCACCGTTGGCCTACACGACACACACACAGGGAACCTCCCTACGCACTAGACAATGCACTACCAGTCACAAAGCTAGTCACCAGGCCATGGACAGGAATACCTAACGCCAATTGCAGCATACCTGAGACCCACAGAGCCTTGCCCAGTAGTGGATGCCTACTAGCTTGTTTGGAGGTGGTGTTCATCAGCCCCTGACCAACATGGAACCTACCCTGCAATGTCCAGCCTGGCCTAGGGGTACCAACAGGCCCACATCCCCCACCCGAAGACCACTTCACCACGCACAAGTAGCATAATGTGATACTGTATTCACCCCCTGGTGGTTGCTGTGATGCCCTCAAGTGCCCATCCAGCTCCGGAAAGGCCACCACCAGCATGCCGAACATCAGGGGGGTCAGGGTTCGACGGGCACCCCTTCCTCTTTGGGAGGCCATCCCCAGCTGGGCCTCCGCTATCTTCCTTGCCCAGCATCTCAGGTCCTCCCACTGTTTGCGAAAGTGGGTGCTCCGCCTGCCGTAGACCCCCAGGGTCCTCACATCCTTGGCGATGGCACACCATATACCCTTTTTCTGATGGGCACTGACTTGCAGGATGTAGGAAGGTAGCCTCTTTCTAGCCAAGTTACCCCCACTTTTGGCCTGTTTGTGGGTATATGTCAGGGTGTTTTTACTGTCTCACTGGGATCCTGCTAGCCAGGGCCCAGTGCTCATAGTGAAAACCCTATGTTGTCAGTATGTTTGATATGTGTTACTGGGATCCTGCTAGCCAGGACCCCAGTGCTCATAAGTTTGTGGCCTATATGTGTTCCCTGAGTGGTGCCTGACTGTATCACTGAGGCTCTGCTAACCAGAACCTCAGTGGTTATGCTCTCTCTCTGCTTCAAAATGGTCACTGCAGGCTAGTGACTAATTTTACCAATTCTCATTGGCACACAGGAACACCCTTATAATTCCCTTGTATATGGTACCTAGGTACCCAGGGTATTGGGGTTCCAGGAGATGCCTATGGGTTGCAGCATTTCTTTTGCCACCAATAGGGAGATCAGACAATTCTTACACAGGACTGCCACTGCAGCCTGAGTGAAATAACGTCCACGTTATTTTACAGCCATTTTTCACTGCACATTAGTAACTATAAGTCACCTATATGTATAACCCTCACTTGGTGAAGGTTAGGTGCCACGTTACTTAGTGTGTGGGCACCCTGGCACTAGCCAAGGTGCTCTCACATCGTTCAGGGCAAATTCCCCGGACTTTGTGAGTGCGGGACACCATTACATGTGTGCACTACATATAGGTCACTACCTATATGTAGCGTCACAATGGTAACTCCGAACATGGTCCTGTAACATGTCTAGGATCATGGAATTGTCACCCCAATACCATTCCGGTATTGGGGGGACAATTCCATGCATCCCCCGGTCTCTAGTACAGAACCCGGGTACTGCCAAACTGCCTTTCCGGGGTCTCGACTGCAGCTGCTGCCAACCCCTCAGACAGGTTTTTGACACCCTGGGGCCTGGGAAGCCCGGTCCCATGAAGGCAGAACAAAGGATTTCCTCTGAAAGAGGGTGTTACACCATCTCCCTTTGGAAATAGGTGTGAAGGGCTGGGGAGGAGAAGCCTCCCCCAGCCTCTGGAAATGCTTTGATGGGCACAGATGGTGCCCATCTCTGCATAAGCCAGTCTACACTGGTTCAGGGATCCCGCAGCCCTGCTCTGGCGCGAAACTGGACAAAGGAAAGGGGAGTGACCACTCACCTGACCAGCACCTCCCAGAGGAGGTGCCCAGAGCTCCTCCAGTGTGTCCCAGACCTCTGCCATCTTGGATTCAGAGGTGTTGGGGCACAACGGACAGCTCTGAGTGGCCAGTGCCAGCAGGTGACGTCAGAGACCCCTCCTGATAGGTGTTTACCTCTCTTAGTAGCCAAGCCTCCTTTCTCAGTAACCAAACCTCTTTTTTGGGCTATTTAGGGTCTCTCCTCTGGGCTATTCCTCAGATAATGAATGCAAGAGCTCACCAGAGTTCTTCTGCACTTCCCTCTTCGACTTCTGCCAAGGATCGACCGCTGACTGCTCCAGGATGCCTGCAAAACCGCAACAAAGTAGCAAGGCGACTACCAGAAACATTGTAGCACCTCATCCTGCCGGCTTTCTCGACTGTTTCCTGGTGGTGCATGCTCTGAGGGCTGTCTGCCTTCACCCTGCACTGGAAGCCAAGAAGAAATCTCCCGTGGGTCGATGGAATCTTCGCCCTGCCAACGCAGGCACCAAACTTCTGCATCACCAGTCCTCTAGGTCCCCTCTCATCCTGACGAGCGTGGTCCCTGGAACACAGGAGCTGGTTACAAGTGTCTCCCACAGTCCAGTGGCCCTTCCGTCCAAATTTGGTGGCGGTAAGTCCTTGCATCCCCACGCCAGACAGTAATCCTGTGTACTGCGTGATCTGCAGCCGCTCCAGCTTCTGTGCACTTTTCCAAGGATTCCTTTGTGCACAGCCTAGCCTGGGTCCCCAGCACTCCGTCCTGCATTGCCCAACTCGCTGAGTTGGACTCCGACGTCGTGGGACCCTCCTTTGTGACTCTGAGTCAACCGATGTCCTCAGATCTTCTAAATGCCTGTTCTGGTACTTCTGCCAGTGCTGCCTGCTTTTGTGGGGGCTCTCTGAGTTGCTGAGTGCCCCCTCTGTTTCCTCCTCCAAGGGGCGAAATCCTGGTCCTTCCTGGTCCCCAGCAGCACCCAAAATCCTAATCCATGACATTTGCAGCTAGCAAGGCTTGTATGTGGTATTTCTGCATGGGAACACTTCTGCATCCCTCAGCATGCCGTGGGACATCTTCTGACCAAAGGAAAAGTTCTTGGCACCCTCCGTTGTTGCAGAATCTTTGGATTCTTCCACACAGAGGCAGACCTTTTGCACCTTCATCCGGGGTTTAGTGGGCTCCTGCCCCCCCTGGACACTTGCGTGACTCTTGGACTTGGTCCCCTTTCTTTACAGGTCCTCAGGTCCAGGAATCCGTCTTCAGTGTTTTGCTGGTGGTTGTGGTTCTTGCAGAATCCCCTATCTCGTCTATACTATCTTTCTGGGGTAGTAGGGTAACTTTACTCCTACATTTCAGGGTCTTGAGGTGGGGTATTTTGGACAGCCTTACTGTTTTCTCACAGTCCCAGTGACCCTCTACAACCTCCCATGGGCCTGGAGTCCATTCGTGATTCGCATTCCACTTTTGGAGTATATGGTTTGTGTTGCCCCTAGGCCTATGTCTACCTATTGCATCCTATTGTGATTCTACATTGTTTGCACTACTTTTCTTACTGTTACTTATCTGTTTTGGGTTTGTGTACATATAATTTGTGTATATTACTTACCTCATAAGTGAGGGTATCCTCTGAGATACTTTTGGCATATTGTCACTAATATAAAGTACCTTTATTTTTAGTAACTCTGAGAATTGTGTTTTCTTATGATATTGTGCTATATGATATAAGTGGTATAGTAGGAGCTTTGCATGTCTCCTAGTTCAGCCTAAGCTGCTTTGCCATAGCTACCTCTAACAGCCTAAGCTGCTAGAAACACCTCTATTCTACTAATAAGGGATAACTGGTGTAAGTACCACAAGGTACCCACTATAAGCCAGGCCAGCCTCCTACACAGGAAAAGAAAGATAGAAAAAGGTATCAGTCATACCGTCCGGCTTGTTACACTCATTGCCCACCATATACCTCCCATCCCCTTACGCACAGACATTTCCCACCATACATGCAGCACGCTGCCCAGGACCCTTCAACCACCCCCCTTACACGAGGCCCTCACATACAGCACTCCATGCATTCATGCCCCATGCATCGTGCTCACAGTGTACTCACCTGTTGGTCTGGAGGCCCATACAGCATTCGGTACTGGGGTAGGACCCCATCCACCAGTCTCTCCAACTCCACAGCGGTGAAGGCAGGGGCCCTTTGCCCAGTGACTCAAGCCATGGTCGGTTCCCGACACATCAGAGCAGCACTTGCAGTGTAGGTCCTCTCCTGTTGAAGGTCAGGTAGCAAGTGAGTGAACAGATAGAAAATGGTGGTCATGTCCGCGGCGGTGTGTACCGTCACCGCCGGCGTACATCACCATTGGCTACTGTAACCCATAGGGCCCAATGTTAACCAAAGAGGAGTTGCACGGCGGTACTCGACCGCCTCCCGCAACGGCGCACAACGTCAGCGGCATTACCTCATTTCCACCTGTCCATCCACACAGGACAGGCGGACACCATTTTCGGGGGGGCAGGCCATGGCACCTGTTAGACTTTTCATCCTTGGCCTGGTCTCCCTTAACTTTTTGCCTCTGTTCCCCAGGTTGTTGATGTGTGCTGGACTTTACTGTTTTTGTTACTCTGGGCACTTTGCCACTGCTAACCAGTGCTAAAGTGCAAGTGCTCCTTTACAATATGTGTATGTAATTGGTTCTCCATGATTGGCATATTTGTTTTACTGTTAAGTCCCTAGTAAAGTGCACTAGAGGTGCCCAGGGCCTGTAAATCAAATGTTACTAGTGGGCCTGCAGCACTGGTTGTGCCACCCACACAAGTAACCCTGTAATCATGTCTCAGACCTGCCACTACAGTGTCTGTGTGTATATTTGTACACTGTAAATTCGACTTGGCAAGTATACCCACTTGCCAGGCCTAAACCTTCCCTTTTCTTACATGTAAGGCACGCCTAAAGTAGGCCCTAGGTAGCCCCAAGGGCAGGGTGCAGTGTATGGATAAGGTGGGACATATAGTAATGTGGTTTATATGTCCTGGCAGTGAAATACTGCCAACTTCGTTTTTCACTGTTGCAAGGCCTGTCTCTCTCATAGGATAATATGGGGGCTACCTTTAAATATGATTAAAGTGTAAATTCCCCTAGAGAGTAGATGGACATGTGGAGTTTGGGGTCCCTGAACTCACAATTTAAAAATACATCTTTTAGTAAAGTTGATTTTAAGATTGTGCGTTTGAAAATGCCACTTTTAGAAAGTGAGCATTTTCTTGCTTAAACCATTCTGTGACTCTGCTTTGTTCGTGGATTCCCTGTCTGGGTCAGTTTGACAGTTGGGTTGTTTTTCACCTCACACTACACAGTGACACAAAGGGAGCTGGGGTGTAACCTGCATTTCCTGATTAGCCATCTCTGCTAGGAGGGAGGGGTGGAGTGGTCACTCTCATCTGAAAGGACTGTGCCTGCCTCTGACAATGCAGACTCCAACCCCCTGGTGTGTGTCTGAGGCCTTGCCTGGGCAAGGCAGGATTTCCCAAGTAGGTGTGAGTCCCCTTTGACGAAAGGTGACTTCAAAGACTAAAATGGGTATAAGAAGGGCACCCAAATCTAGAGACTTTAGAAACACTTCTGGAACCAAGAGGAACCTCTGCCAGGAGAAGAGCTGATAGCCGAGGAAGAAGTGCTGCCCTTCCTGTGACTGTGCTTTGTGGAGCTTTCCTGCAGTGCTGCTTCTGCCAGAGTAAGAGGGCAAAGTCTGGACTTTGTGTGCCTTCCATCTTGTGAAGAAATCTCCAAGGGCTTGATTTAGAGCTTGCCTCCTGTTGTTTGAAGTCTCAGGGACAGCAAATCCTTCTTTCTGCCAGCATCTGGAGCCTCTGGAGAGACTCCTGCTCTGACAAGTGGTGCCCTATCCAGTCCCTGGGCCCTTGAAAGGAAAGCTGGTGGAAATCCAAGGAAATCAACTTCGGACGACTCCGGACCGACGCCGCTGCTAAATCCGGTGACGCCGCCTGCACCCGACGCCATGACCTTCGCTGGAACACGACGCTCTTCGCAGGCCCGACGCCGCTGCCACCCCACTGATGTCCGTGACTCCGTGGAAGTCGCCGCACCACGTCGTGACCAACTCTGCTCGAAGTGCACAGATTCAACGTTTCACACAGATGCCGCGATCCCCGACTTCGCGCATCGGCTTGTTTTAACTCTTCACCAAAGGTACTGTACTTGGGGGTCTACACGACTCTGTGTCCTGCGCCGCGGGTGTCGGCTTATTGGGAACGACACCGTCACAACGCCGTGTTAACATCTCCTCGAAGCATTTTTGTTTCTAAGCGCTATTTTTTTGTTTAATCTCTAAAAATTCATAACTTGACTTGTGTATGTTGGATGTTTGTCATTTTGGTCTTGTTTTGTTTAGATAAATATTTCCTATTTTTCTAAACAGGTGTTGTGTCATTTTGTGGTGTTTTTCATTGAGTTACTGTGTGTGTTGGTACAAATACTTTACACCTAGCACTCTGAGGTTAAGCCTACTGCTCTGCCAAGCTACCAAGGGGGTAAGCAGGGGTTAGTTGAGGGTGAATCTCTTTTACCCTAACTAGAGTGAGGGTCCTTGCTTGAACAGGGGGTAACCTGACTGTCAACCAAAGACCCCATTTCTAACAGCACCTAACTGCATTTCAGCACACATAGGCACCATTTAGGCCTATACAACAAGATACTGTTTCAGTCACAACATGCAATGCACAGTACATTTTGGAAAAGTTGAATAGTGACAAGATGCTCATCGTTTTGCCCCCTAGATTGCAACCTCGGCAGATGAATTAGAGATGGAGACATCCCCCTGTGTACAGGCCCCTGGTGGACTTGGCAACAACGGAGGACAGGCACATTATCCTCACCTACAGACTTGACAGGGCCACAGTCCAAGAGCTGTGTGCCCACTTGGAGCCAGACCTGATCTCTGCTATCCGTCACCCCACTGGGATCCCCCCTCTTGTGCAAGTGCTATCTGTGCTCCATTTCTTGGCAACTGGTTCTTTCCAAGTGATAGTGGGCTTGGCAGCAGGAATGTCACAGCCAATGTTCTCAATAGTGCTGACAAGAGTGTTGTCGGCCCTGGATCGCAGGGAACGTTTGCAGGGTGTCTCTCCTTCTGCAGGGGTGCTGATGGCCTGTTGTTCCTGTGGCGGGGCCTCCTATCCACTAGCGTGAGCGGAGGTGGAGGGCTGTTCATCGGTGTGGCTAGTGTCAGGGGCCCATTGGTGTGCCACTACCTCCCTCATGGTGTTGGCCATGTCTGCTAGCACCCCTGCAACGGTGACCAGGGTGGTGTGGATGTCCCTCAGGTCCTCCCTGATCCCCAGGTACTGTCCCTCCTGCAGCCGCTTGGTCTCCTGCAACTTGGCCAGTATCTGGCCCATAGTCTCCTGGGAATGGCAGTATGCTCCCAGGATGTTGGTGAGTGCCTCCTGGAGGGTCGGTTCCCTGGGCCTGTCCTCCCCCTGCCGCACAGCAGTTCTCCCAGCTTCCCTATTGTCCTGTGCTTCTGTTCCCTGAACCATGTGCCCACTGCCACTGACCCCAGGTCCCTGCTCGTCCTGTGTTTGTGGGGTGCCCTGGGGTCCCTGTAGTGATGGACACACTGCTGATTGACGTGTCCTGGGGACAGGGGTATGGGTCCGCTGGGTGGGTGCTGTGGTGGTGTTTCCTGAGGGGGAAGGCTCTGTGGTGGTATGGGATTGTGCTTGGGTAACCGACTGTCCGGAGGTCCCTGATGGGCAAGGTTGGTCATCCTGATCCAGGAGTGCAGAGCTGCTGTCATCACTGTGGGTGTATGGGTGTCAGGTGTGTGTTATTTAAATTGTCCAATGTGGTGTCATTTTGTTTGAGTGTGTGTATTTTGAGCGCAGCGGTATGTACCGCCAATGGTTTACCACTGTAGAATGTCTGTCGTGGTGATTCGTGAGTCATAATGCTGTGGGTGTAGGTCTCTTGGCGTAACGGTGTGGGTTTTGGTACCGCCAGTTTATCACTGACCTTTGGGCTGGCGGACTTGTGTATGTGTCTGTATAGTGACGGATTGCTATGTGCGTGTGTCATAGTATGAGCAGCGGTACACCGCCGCCGCCGCAGTATGTTGGCGTCAGTCAGCATGGTGGTAAGCAGGACTTACTGCCAATGTCATAATGAGGGCCATAATGTACACTGCATCCGCAGATGACACATGCAGTCCACCATACATTCCTCAACAATGACTTAGTCCTCATCTATGACTATTTCCTACCAGCCATCTACGATATCATGTACATGTCACTGGGATGATGGCTATCCATTGTTGACCATCATTTGTGTTATCAAACTTTTGAGGATCATGTGCCCCAACAGTTCAGGATTTCCTTGTAGCATAAGGGGGGCTTTGAAACATTAATGCTTGCCCAGGCATAATGGATGCAAGGTGGGGGGGCATCTGATAGGGGGGCTGGAAACTTCACACTGGCTATTCTAAGGTTTTGTAAATCTTCATTCATGTGTCCTGGTTTAAGACCTGGTCTGAGCATACATTACAAGGGGCTACACCATTGCTAATGATGTGCTCACATGTGTAAATAATTCAGTGTCCCCAGAAAGTTTGGCCAAAGCCTGACCAGCATATCAAAGTTGCCTGCACATTACAGAACAAACGCCACCTACCCTGTGCTATGTTGTGCTAAATGTGTAAAACGGCATACACATGGTGGCTGTATTGGTGCCCTTAGGGCCACAGTGAGTTTGGCACTGTACTGGGTGCTGCTACAGATTTCTAATATATTGAACATCATGTGCACATGCATCATCAAAGTACCTGGCAAGCACTCAGCAATCCCATCAAATGCACATGTGATGTGACCTAGATCACTCACAAGTATCATGGTAGCAGGACAATGTAGGGAAATATGCTGAGATCTAGCTTGTGAAAATTCATAGACTTTTCCCACAACCATCTGGAGCTGAGTTGTTTACTAATTGTGTACACTACTGACTATTGGCCAGCACAATATGGGTCCTTGCAGTACTGCAGCCTCAATTTATAAATGAAGGGTACTGAGGCACCTGTGGTGCATGTAACTCCTACATAAGCACCCTAGAGACCTCTATACATAACCTACATCTGTAACATCTTGTGAGTAAGTGTAAGCTATGTGTGGCGCACAGTGCTGTTAATAGTGCTGTGACAAAGTTGTTTTCACCAGGCATGCTATTTACATAAGCAGCTGCTCTGACACCTAGCATGATAGACATTAATAAATATGTGGCCAGGCATTCCATTTCCTAATACCCACAATTCCATACCAGCGCACGTTGCCCCTTGTGCTACAACCAAGCCATTCTCAATGCTCAACATTACAACAGACATGATATCACCACCCAAACTCCAATGATATCATATCATTGGTCAAAGAAAACTACAACTCATACCATATCACACATCAGGCTGACTAACACCAAACCCGGGATTGTCACAAATGATGCACAAGGTGACACTTACTGGCTGCATGGGGGTCTTCAAATCTGGCAACCTCTCCAATGGTGTAGGGTCGAGGTCCACCTGCAATACATGAAAGGAAAACATTGGTTAGTGATAATTGTACATTTATGTTATTAAATAACATTGTTTACTATCAAATTGTTAGGCCGAGTGAGGAAGTCAACCTAGTGGTAGATCAGACATCAGTCAATCATACATCGTCACAGATAATGGAGACCCAGGCACCTACAAACCATCACTTTCCCAGACACTCCTGTGCTGCTTTTCACTTCCCCATATATATATATGGCATTGTCGTGCAGGTGTTTTTGTTGCTTTATACCTCCATGACCATATGGTACTGCATGACACTGCATACTGCATCTGAGGGGCATGCAATATTTGTTGCAGTGGCCATTTCATTGTGACACCCATAACTTTTGAGTCTGACCTACATGTTGAAGACATCTACCTCATTGTCATTGCAAACTGAAACAACTCCCCAGGGGCTGTGTGAGTATTCTAAAGTGTTGAGGGATGCTTCGATACATCCTTGTTTGTAGTTACTAATATGCGTGTGCCATCACAAGGCACACACACAAGCAATAATGCCATGGGAGTTTACCTATGTATATGTAGTTGTACCTACCTGCACATTGACTGATTGAAATTGAAGATGTATAGCCAATACTTGTGGCCAGTCATTGTTGGCATGGAACTCCATTTATTGTCCAGGTAGGGATGAGAACATGCTCATATACATATACCTCAACAGAGACATACTTTCTCTGTTGTCCAAGGATGCATGTGTTGGTGTAGGTTTCAGAGTAATGTGCCAGTGATGGTGCAGAAGCAGGGCAGCCCCATACTGTCTGTAAGATGCGGCAGGCCTGTGGTAGGAAATAAGCACATGTGTGGGTTAATAGACAGAGTATGGGGTGTATGTAATATACAATGTACAGGAAAAGGAAAGGGCAAGTAGTCTTGACCCAGTGCATAGTCAAGATTCCTTACATGGCCTTGTCACAAAGGGGCAGATTGAACGAAAGTGGTGCAGCACCAGGTACATCCCTACAGTCCTTGTGGCCCTCAGTGCACCCCTTACCCCCACCATGTGTGCTCTTAATGAGAATTAACGCACAGCATGATGCAGGTAGGGTCCAACTGCCTCTAGTTATGTAGAGGAAAATGATGTACTCAGCAGGAGTAGCAACAAAACAGATCATCACGACTTCTACTGAGTGCATAGGGACCCATCATATACATTTATATGCCCCCATTTAATACCTGCTCTCTGCAGCCGTTCAAAGTGCATGAAAAATGGCATTTAGTAATTTCTAATTTTTCCTAGATCCTTGTACATTTGCCCCCAAACAGGTTTTGTGCCCCCATACATGATGCATGAGGCAAGCCTCCTGTTGTGCTGCTTATAACAGAGTTGCCCTATGCATACCTTACAACACTTTGTAATGATTGTGCAGGGAAGATGGCACATCTGCCCTGCTTCAGCTTCATTATTGTATATTACAATGGCAGCCCTAACGTAGCACTGGGGCTCTTCATACAGGCAGCATATGACATGTCCAAATCCTTAAACATGGCACGCTGCCCTCATACGTATCAGCACCTGTCATGCACATGTACATAAAGGAATTCATATGGAAATGGTATACTTACCAACTGCCCCGCCAATGCTCAGGTGATCCAGCAGATCTTGCTCCCTTATGATGAGGTCAAGCTAACAGGTGTTTCAATGGGTGCCAAATACTCTAGTCAGATGGTGGAGCACCTTGCCCCACTGCAGCTTCCTGGCCTCTGGGGGGGGGCAAGACCTGAATCACACAGCCACGCAGTAGGTGCATCATGGGTATGTAATGATGTACAGCCAAATGAAGCCCCCCAGCTCATCTGCCAACATCTTGGCCATCCTCCCTTTTCCCTGACATAATGCACTGCAAATGCAGTTTTCAGAAAAAGAAAATACCTAAAAGTAACCCAACTACCCCAAATACCCAACAAACTATTTTATCCCTAGAGAAAACACCCCACAAACAGTGACAGATACAGAACAAATTACAATACAAAATACTGATTTAAAGACAAGAAATACACAACAGCTACAGGACACAGAACAAAAACGCTCCAATTATTTCAAATCACCAACAGCACCAGGTCCCCACACCCTCACACAGTAACAGACAATAAGACTATGAAGTGAAAGTGGAAGTATACTCAATGTACCATGTATGCAGGCAAGATGTCCTGTTTCATTACTTCCTGGCCCTGTGCCTCACGTTTTCAGTTATGCGTCATTTTGTTTAGAAAGTATGTGGTTTAGGCGTTTGCGTGTAACTTTTTACACATCACAGTCATGCGTAAGTTGTTTCCCATTGTGCGTGAAAAAGCCTGTGGACGTGTGACAGACGCTCAGGGGCCAGGCATAATTTTTCTTGCATTGTAGAGTATACCTCTGAGCCGTTGGAGTCATAAATGTTTGACGCATGATGGAAATGCATGAAAATTTGCAATGTAGGCCTTGGGTGCACCCAGATTCACATACCATGTCACATGGGCTAGCAATAATGTTGTCAATATAGTATGGCTACATGTGTGTAACTATTCAGTCATATCTTTATGGTGACATTGGTGTATTCAACCTGTATGTTTGTTTATGTGTCAGCTTCAGGCGATGACTTGTACCTTGTGCATATGTGCATGTGTAGCTACACTGTGTCAACATACATGTTAGCACATGTACTATGAGTGTACATATGTATTTGAGACGTATTTGTAGATGTTCCACATTGTAATGTGTGATATACATATGTAGACATACCAACACCACAATATATATATGACGGCCTATGTCCAAAACATGGCAAGGCATGTGAAAGCCATGACAATTTGGACTCTGGTTTTGGTTTAGCCTTCATGATCCTCCGCTACAAGTGTGACATATAGTTCCCTATGCATATTAGTTGCATGAGATGGTATGAACACTGGTGTCACTGAAGGTTTCTAAATGCTGTGTATGTGTGTGTGTGTGTGTAAAGATATGTGTAGTGTCATTTCAATAACATGTGACCACAGTGGTGTGCTCATGGGATATGACACTTCACATGTCTATCTTCCTGCATGGACACATGTTGGACTTTGACAAATCCCTGTGTAGTTATATCAGTGCCACCTATTTTTCCGTATGTCGCAACACATGTGAAGGTCATTAATTTCAATCCATGATCTTGTGATACATATGCACTTACATTTGTGGTAAGTTGTCTTTTGTTCAGAATCCTATACACATTACCACGCCTGAGCCATTTAAGTGGTACATGTGTACTGAGATATGTGGTAAATGTATGCATGCATCCTACTAGACACTGACATTTGTCCGCATCATGTTTGTTCTGACTGCCTCATTCAATTGTATACCACTAAGTAGCAGTGTTGCTGTCTGGCATAGATGGTAACCTACACTTCATCACTACTGTGTAAGTTTTTGTGGCAACACAAACCCATGGTTGCATGTGAAGGGGCAGGTGTATGGAGCTCCAGATTACTCAGGCCACTGTGCACATGCCACAGGCCCCTCAAATGTCAAAAGTTTATGTAGCCAGAGCAGTGGTGTTAGGGTATTTATAGGCGGTTCTAGCCTTTTCATGATTGCTAATCAGCAGAGCAATGTACGGTCCCGTGCTCACAGGCACATGCACAATTGTGATCAAAGGTAGTGGGATATCTATATTTCCTCTGGGGTACTTTATGTCAGCCTTCCCCTCTCATGTACAGAGGACTGGCCACTTGCACGTGTTGGTCATGTCTCATCATTTGATGTCCTTCGTAATTTCCATGGCCATCTTGGTTAGGGGTTGTATCTCTGTTGTGACTTCTATTTTGGGAACATGCCAGGGGACAGATAGTGTTATCTGTCACTGCCTCCTGTCATGTTGGCATGCAATGGGCAACTACAAGGATATGGTATTGGGAAACATGAATGGGTTATGTACTGACCTGGTCACCCTTTCTGTACATATGTTGGGTGTTCTCATGTAGACATTGATGTGTAGCACAGTCAGTATTGGTCTATGTGTGTTTCTTCTCCATGTTTTACCGCCTTACTTGTAAGGTATATTTTGCGTCCTACATTGCTGCCATTCATTAGGCTGCTAATACTTTGAATTATCTTCTACAGCAAGATTGTCTGGTCATACATGGACAGGTAAAATGTGTGACTTGTGTAAATTGTAGATGAACACATCTAATAATTGCTACATGATAGTTACAGTCCCATTGCCGGTATTTGTGAGATGTTATGAGTGCCACACACACATGACATTACCCTTTCCACAGCACTTGTGTTGTTTCCAAGTGACCTCCCATGCTGTATTTCCAAGTATATGTGGGTATCTCTCAGCTCTCCATCCACATCCTCTGTTGAAAATGGGTATGCATTTATACTTCTATGCCACAACCTATGTAACTCTTACCATGTATCAATGATGTTTATGTGTGAAATCTTGTCAGTGCTGCTTTTTCATTAGCCAAATGCAACATCTATATCTACTTCTAATCCCATTCATTTTTTGGATGGGTCTTTGACATGTTTTGTCATTGCTGAACATAGTTGCACACCCCACACCTGATTGCCATGTTGGAACCCAAAACATGTATGGGATAATTTGTAACTATTGGTACCTTGCTCTTTTTCTGGCATCTGAGTGACACTGAGTGGTGTGTACTGATATATACTGTGTGATGTTGTTATGCAGAGCATAGTAGGTAACCATGCTGACACATGTCAATCGTGTTGGTATTAGCAAACCCTTTGCTACCTAGGACATACACCAGTACATCAGTCTTCACATGTTTATCTGGAATTGCTGTGGGCATGTGCCAAGACAGCACATTTGTGTGGAAAGTGTGTATCTTATGTACATAGGCAGTGTAACACACTATGCCTACATTCCACCCATACAATAATTTTGTGGTACATTGTGACAATGGGTCATATGTTGGGATAGTGATTCAGCACCCATAGCTGCTTCATTTGTCTGGCAACCCAAGGCGTACTCCACAGCCAACGTGTGCGTGCCATTGGTGAGATACAGCCCTCCATGTGTCAGGGTTGTGCCCTATGGCAGTGCCAGGACGTAATCTCACGGATACACAGTGCAGGCTCTGCCTCCAACATTGGTTACAAACCTTGTACAGTTATTGAAGGTCCATAGTTATCAATGATGTCCCCTCCTTGTCACACATGCACAGTGCAGCCGAAGCAGCAATCCGCTTGAGATGTTACAGTGTTCAGTTAATACATTACTTAGACACCATTTGATCACAGCCCCTACCTTATGTATGCCCCACCTGCATATATTCTGGCAGGCATGGTGATGATGTGGTGAAAGGCCTAGGATTTAGCACTTTGCCCACTTGACGGAACAGTATATGTTGTGATGCATGGATCTAGGTCTTCAAGAGTCACATGCCCGTGAACTGTGCGTCACTGATATGTGAAATGGAGGAATGAGACCCTCTTACATCACAAACGATGTTTCTACCATACTTGTAACTACTGAGTTTCTTACCTGTCCTCTGATGTTTGAGTTACATTCCAACAGTATATGTAATGGAGAATGAGTAGACCAAGGAGATTCAGGTGCAAATTAATTTATTGGTGCTATTTACAATGTGATGGTGATAGTACAGACACATTGTATAAAAGTTCTGTACTATGTGGAGTCTCCTACGAACTCCTGCAGCAGTGTTCTGTTGTTCCCCCTCCAAATTTGCTGCACTATTATCATCCTCCTCCTTGTTGGGTTCAGGCCAGGGAACATTTGTTCTGATACATATATTGTGGAGGATTGCACAAGCCAGTATGAATTTACAGACCAGTGGTGAAGCATACAAGAGGATCCTTCCTGTCAAGGCCAGGCACCTGAACTAGATTTCAGAAGACCAAGTGTATGAGGGTGTGAATCACACATTTGTAGGATGATCAAATTTGAAGCAGTAGAATCTCCTAGCTTCCACCACATGATTATTCACAGACACTTTCTACACATGCACAGTGCAGGCTTTGGGAGGGGGCATACCTTTTTTTTTTTTACATGGGTCCCTATTTATGGTGCATGAAAGCTCAGGTATGTCCTCTATACTCCTACAGATGCCTTCTATGGCATCCATGGTCTTTACAGTTATCCACAAACTCTGCATCATGGTGGACCGTTTCTTGTATACGGAACACACATGGTGGTGTTAGGGGGCGCTAAAGGGCGCATGTGAGGTGGCACTGGAGTAGGTGCTGCACCATTTCTAATGATTCTGCCCCATGGTCTTTTATAGCAGGTTAATTTGTATTCTTATGTGTGCAACACAATCCAGCAGGCACATGTCTTTGCACGCTACAGGTATGTCAGGTATGTGTAGGAGATATGTAGTTGGTAATGGAACCACTTGGGTGGCATTTGATATAGGTGCTGCCAGAGGCTTGCACACAATGATATATAAGGGGCGGTTCTATGTGTGACTTTCTTTACATGGCCATGGCCTACTCCATTGGCATAGCTGAGCCATTCATTGTTAGGTGTAATGTGTGTGGGATCTGTATTTAGTTGTCAACCAGTTGACACTTGTAATGGTTTGTGGGCAGCTTCTGTATGCTAAGGGGACGTAGCTCCACCTGTCCTCATGTGGTATGCCAGTCAGGTTGTGGCTGTATTATGTACATGTGTGTGATGTGCAATGATTACAGTGTAGTGTGGCATGTTTCATATGTGTTGTTTGTATATCTGTGTTGCCCTGCCCATGTGTATTTAGTGTGGTGTATGCCCTGTTTGTCCTAAATGGTAGGTGTGTTGTATATGTATTGATTGGTATGGAGGCTTGCCTACGAGTAGCCCATTGCCATATTGCCCATCCTGGAACCGCTCGTTGATAGTGGAATGGCAGAATACGTAGGCATCATGGACGCTGCCGTGACATTTTGCCAGGATGTTAGTGAAGATCCCAAGGTGGTCCACAATATCCTGCACCTTGATTCAATGGGTTTTGCTAATTGTTCCTACATAGATGTTCGGTTGCTGCAGGTGGCACCAGTTGTACATGGGTGCAGTCCAGTGTACCCAGCACATGTGGGAACCCAGCAATGAGGTAGAAAACTTGCTTGGTCTCCTGCTGCAGTTGCTGGGTAACTGGGAAATAGATGTGGTAGGATGTGAGCCTTATTATTGTGTCCAGGACCTTGGGAAGGATGGCTGGGAGATACCAGCCACTTGAACAACCTTTGTTTGAAAAGACCCAGACACATGCATATGAAGGACAGTGAGAAGTTCTGTTTTGGAATAGCTGCAGGGGTTTCCATCCTTGCTGTGATGTGTGGCGCAATGTGGTGCAGCAGGTGTACAATGGACTCCCGGTTCAGTCGGTACATCCTGATCCCATCTTGTTCCCTGAGCCCCAGGATGGTTGCCCGCTGTCTGAAGATCCTCTCTCCCCTTCTGCACTGCCTTTGTGGCTGCTGTGGTGGTGCTTGGGGTTGCTGCAGTGGTGCTGGAGGGACCTGTTGTCTTCGTTGACATCTCGGAGGTGTTCCAAGCTGGAGCAGTACCACTTCCATGTTGTTCTGGAGGTTGTAAATGGTCCTTCTGTGTGTTTTCCTTAAGTAGTAGTGTGTGGGCCTCATTTTAACGCCAGGTCTGACCAGGCATTAAAATTTGATGCAAATCAGACTTTGCATCATTTCTGAGGTACACTTCCTTGGCATGCGTCGTTTTTGTGGCAGGAAGTAAATATGGCGCTAGACGGTTAGCGTAATTTTTTGGAAGGGAACGCATGCCTTACATATCATTGTCGCAATATGACGCAAGGTGGGTTGTCTCTCCCAGAAAATGACGCTAACTGAAATATTTTGACACTAGACTGGTCTAGCATGAAAATATAAATACAGTTAAGTTTGCACCGCTTTTGTGTAAAGAAAAATGACGCAAAGGCGACACAAACATTTAATAAATATTGGCCCAAGTGTTTTAAAAAGTCCAGAGAGAAGGGACCCTAGGAGCAGGAATTGGAAAAGATCCCTCACCAGTTAACTTGACGGCACTGATTCCATTGCTCAATACTTTATCTAACGCAGACTTTGTATGAGGGTTTTAAGGAAGGTGTCAGGATCCCTGTAGAAGATTATATGGGCTCACCTTATTGTAGGACTCAACAGTCTTTCAGGTCCAATCCAGGCGTAGCAAGGGCAAAGATCTTGAAGGTGCTGGGGCTGGGTAGGGTGGTAGGTCTGTTTCATGTGGCACCACTTGATGGTTTTGTTAGCTCCTACTTGGGAGAGTTTAGATTGATAAATAACCTATTGGCTCAAAAGGATCAGTCAGTAAATGAGGCTATAGGCTAGGTGTTATGCTCAATTAAGTATGCTTCCCTTGATCAGGTGATCAAGATGCTGCAGGAGATGGGCCCTGGGACACTGTTGACGAAATCCGATATTGAGCCTTTCAGTTTGCTTCCTGTACACCCCCAGGACTTTCGTCAGCTGGGATTTCAATTTGAGTGAGGCTTTTATTTTGTTAAGTGTATGCTTATGGCTGCTCTGTGTCATGCCCCTATTTTGAGAACTTTAGCGTATTCTTCCACTGGGTTTTCAGGAGGAGGGCAGGGCACCAATGGGTGTTGCACTACCTAGACGACTTTCTCTTTCTGAGGCCACCAGGTACTGGGCAATGTGCTGCTTCCTTGCAAACTTTTCAGAACTTAGCAGCAGAGTTTGGGGTCCTGCTGCCGCAGGGCAGGACATTGGGGCCCACAACCACGACTGAGTTCCTGGGAAGAGAATTGGATTCTGTGGCAGGGGTCTCCAGGTTTCCCTTAGAAATGGTTAATGCTTTTTCCCAGGCTCTGCAAGCATGTCTGGGGCTCAAAAAGTGACATCACATCAGCTGCATGTCGTGGTTGGACAGCTGAATTTCGCATTGCAGATGATCCCCATGGGGCGCCCTTTCTCCTGGTCCATTGCCCTGGCCATGTCTGGCCTCAAGGTAAAGCATCATCACACCAGGCTGTCCAGTGAGGTCAGGCAAGACATGAGAATCTGTGAGTCATTTCTGCTCAATTTTAATGGGACAGTGGTGTGGCACTGGCACCTCAGAACCAATGAGGAGCTAGGTCTCTTCACCTATATGGCAGTTAGCGAAGGGTTTAGGGTCATTTTAGGGGCAGCATGGTGTGCACAGCGATGGCCCAAGGAATGGGTGCAATCTGGGTTGGTTACTAACATAGGTTTCCTAGAACTGTTTCCAATCCAAGTGGTGTTGTCCATTCGGCCAGAACAGTTCCACAATCAGTCAGTCGTGTTCTGGTCTGATAATATTACAGTGGTGGACTGCATCAATCAACACGCTGAGAAATGCAAAATGATTCTGAGGTTCTGAAAGAAATTATAGTGTTGCATCTGAAATTGAACGTACTTTTCAAAGGCACACATGCCCCAGGTGTTTTAAACAACGCTGCTGATGCATTGTCTCATTTCAAGACGCAGATTTTCAGCTTCCATCATCCAGGAGCAGCGGAGTCCCCTACAGCTTTCCCAGACCACCTGTGGCAGCTGGGTGCCCAAGATAACTGGACCCTGTGGCAGCCAGTCTAGCCTCCAGGACAAGACCAGCTTATGAAGGGGCGTTTAGCACTCATCACAAATTCTTGGGGCCCAATGGGAGGGCAGATTGGCTTGCTTCTTCCTCAGTCATGGCATTTCTGGGGTTGCTACGGGGTGACAGAAGGTCCGTTGCTTGAGCCAGGCGCCACACTGCGGTGATCTCCTTTTTTGCACAAATGCTGGGACAAACTAATGGGATTAAGGGCCTGATTACAAGTTTGGTGGTCACACCGCTGTACTGCCACGTCAGCAGTCACAAGAAGACTGCTGAGCAGGCGGTCTCCTGCCAGCCATATTACAATGTCACCGCTGGCCCAGCAGCAGTGTTCCTGACAATGGTGGAAGCAGTAAGCAATATAAGGTATATTTTTCCATATGTGTTGATGACGGTGCATAGATTTTGAAAGATAATTCCAAAATGTACACATCTGCATGGAAAAATACTTTGGACAAGTGCCATACCACTGCTAGAGTCTGGGCCATATATGCCCAGTCCAGTTAATGGCAGAAAATGCAAAAGGTACAAACCTAAACTTTTTGGTGTTTATTTTTGGGATGGAGTTGCTGATGTGAAAGGGCGGGGACTGGACAAAGGGGTCCATGTTGGAGACTGAAGGTAAAAAAAGGGAATGGGGGAGCTAGTGCCCCATTTTCTTTGATTCTGCCATCTCAAAGCAGGTGGTCTCCCTGCCACAGACGGCTCAATGGGAAGCACATTGAGATCTGGACAGCAGTCCCCTTGTCTGCACCACCCTCTGACTGCTTCTTTTCCGCAGCCTCCACCAAGGCAGTGGGCAAATGGCTGGTGGTATTGGCCGGACTGCGGCAGTCTCTAGTTCAGCAAACCGCCAACATCGTAATTCGGTTGGTGGACCGCCTAGTCAATGGTCGCTGTTCCCGCCGCTGCCGTGATAGCGGTGACAAGACCGCCAAACTCATAATTAGGCACCCCATTGATCCTGAAAAGCTGGCAGCGATTCTGGAGACCTTGGGAAGCATCTGTAGGTTGTTGAGGGAGGTCAGCCTATTTAGGGCAGCATTTACCCTTATCTTTTATGGGGCTCTAAGGTTGAGTGAGTTAGCAGCGAAGAACAGAAGGGACACTGGAATGGGGTTTCAACTGGAATATATTCAGTGGCTGAAAGGGGCCGGGGCTCTGGCATCTAACATCTTCCACTCCAAGATGGATCAGGCTAGTAGAGGTGACCACATCTTGTTGCACAGGGCCCCGGGTAATGTGGCTTGCCCCATGCATAACTTGGTGTTTTTCCTCGCCCATCGGACTCAGGGTGTGGGGGGCCCCTTACTTGCCCACGCTGACAGCACTCCTCTGACCAGGAATCAGTTCTGCAGCATAATGAAGGGGGCGCTGTGTGCAGCGGGGTATGACTCTTCAGAGTTGGAACTCTCTCCTTTAGGATTGGTGCAGCCACTGCAGCAGAGGTAATAGGGCTCTTGGGCTCTGTGGTACAGAAAATTGGTAGATGGTCTTCTGTTATAAGCACTACATGAGATTTCACATGTAATAAAGACTGTGCCTAGTCCCTGTTTTTCTCTCCCTCCCCCCCTTCTCAAATGATGCAAGTGCTAGGTGCTGAGAGTCTACTGAGCAGCTGGAATTCTTGGCGGCCCCTGTATACGAGGAGGCAACAGGGATCACAAACCTGTTGATCACAGGTCATTCTTATATGCGGCGAGCAGGGGGGCTACATTCCACAGTTGGGTTTGCAACCAGGTTGGAGCATGCGGGTTACTGTCTGTTCTTTTACAGTCAGGGAGGTTCGCATATGGCGCACCTGAGTTCTTCACCTGAATCAATGTTCCCTAAGGGGTACACATTCCCTGGCATCATCATCCTGCATCTGGGTGGCAATGATTTGGTGCATATTGGCCGGAAGCACCTATTTGAACTTGTGATCTCTAAAATTGGTTGTCTCTCTAGGAAATTCCCCGAGACAGTGCTAGCATGGTCTAACATAATTTCATAGTTGCAGTGAAAGGATGGGAACTCAGTTAGGACCTTGAATGATTCAGTGAAGCATACAAACAACAAGATTGTCAACCTGCTCAGACCACCTAGGCTGTCAACCATATCCCATGGATGGAAGGGCAAGCATTTTTTCTTACAGGACGGGGTACACTTGGAGGAATAGTAAAAAGATGTTTCTAAAGAATTTGTAGCCCATGCTTGTTCACCGCCCTTTCTAGGAACACAGCTGTTGGGGAGGAGGGGCAGATAGTAGGTGAACTATGCTAGCCTGTGGCAGGGTGAGATCATGGTTGGTTGGGCAATTTGGCATACCTTTTCCTTACTTAAACACAACAGCGATGTCACAGGCCCTCCAAGGGGTACTGGCAGGGAATCAAATGGAGGAACTGGGGGTTGCGAGAGATCGCTGGCATCTGGTCTTTATGGCTAACCACCCGCACATGTGCAACTGGTGTGAAACTAGCACTGGCCCTTAGGGGAGGACTGATGGGTGGAGGGGATGCTTGGGGCAGGAATCCTGGGGGTTAGGTGAGCCCCTACACAAACTGGCCGGGGTGGGGTTGCAAGAGGGTGGGGTCCTCCCCTAAGAAGAGACCTACCCCAGGTCACATAGGTGGGGAAAGGGATGGTTTCTAGACCTGGAGACAACATTGGGACCAGTCATGATCTCATTTACGGGCATAAATTGTGATACACAGGAGCATGTTTAGATAGTGCTAGAAAACCGGATGCATTAGCGTCTCTGTTAAAGCTAGTCATCACCTTATGTGAATAAGCTGTAAATACTATGGGTTACTGTGTATAATATTGATATGCTGTGTGGTTTAACTCAAGATGTTTGTTTGTTTAATAAAAATATGGCAGGGGTTTGTGACCCCTTGTCCAAAGATCTGTGTATTATTGCCTACAATTGTGGGAGATGGTGATATGTTGAGGAGGACGTATTTGAGGTTGGGAAGGGAGGTCTCTGCAGTACCAGGCCATATGGCATTTTGGTGCTTTAAAACTGCTAGTCACACATTAAATAAAAATTGCAGCCCATATATGACATTTAATGTCCATGCCTCTGGTGCACCTTCTGTGCCAACTGATAATGTCCTTGCTGGACAGTTAAATAAACCAATTTGGTGAAAACAATTTTACAGCATAATTTTGGGGGCAGAGTTCACCAATTGTGGCTGTGAATGGCAATATCATAGCACACAGAGTTCTAATGCAGCAAAAAAAGGTTCCATATAAGACAGAAAATAGGAACTATCACAGAGAAACTGCAGATTTCTAACACCTGGTAACCATGGTAATTTTTAATGCTACAAGAAATACCTGACAGATGCTTATGACCGCACTGAGAATCCAATGTAGGGAAACATTTTGCATTTGCTTTGCAATTAAGGCTTTAGTAAGTGGTCTTGCCTTTTGGTATATATATATATTGAATATTTACAGAGGTTGTTGACCGCATGGTTGCATTGGACAATTTGTGCACATGTCTATCATTCTCTTTTGCATATTTTAGCCGACGCTGCTATTAGGAGTGTGACTCAAGGGGGCCTGGCTAAGATGGCGGCCAGAGTGGATGCCTATATAGGAGCATTGCACTCAGCACAACATATATCATGCCAAATCCGTCCCATCCAGCTCCCCTATGAACCTAGCCAATGCCCCAACTGGTACTCAGCCACACCAACCCCTCGAAGTTCTCACGTAGCAGATCTGGAAAAACAGAGAGCTGTACAACAGAGTGCCATCCCTCCGAAGCTTAAGGCGGGCCTGTGCGTGGACCATGGTGTGGATTGGGGAGCTTGCGCGGAAAGGACCGTGCTCCTCGCCCCCCACGCCGTGGGAGAAACACCACTGAGCTTGTCCAGCTGATCTGCTCCTCAAGAACTGACATGGCAGCTTCCAACAGGTGTATTAGGTGAGAGACGCTGGACCAGGGGGCCTGAAGCATCACAGTGCACCGCACATTGTGGAGGCCTGAACGTGCAACCTCCCCAAACATTACCATTATCACGGGGGTAAGCGATGAAACACCAACCGCCAGTCAGTCAGGCACTGCCTGAAGCAAGAACCCACAATGTGCTAACCTAGGCATAAGAGTGCTAGGCCCCTGTACACTACGCATTGCCGGTCTCTGCTTCTTCCCCCATTGGCTGCTTTAACTCTCCTGACCACCCTGCCGCCACTATCATTCGGCTGAGATCAAAGTAAATCCAGGAACAACAGGTACCGATATATAACTGCCGCCAATTACTGCATGGTGAAATGCAACCTACCGTCTAGGCCTATGCCCCACCTGAACCCCCAAGACACATAACCCTTTATCACCACTCTCACCAAGGGAGCTGCGCTAGGTGCACCTTACTCCTGTCGCATGGAGACTGCACCTACCACGCCAAGAGCATCAGCCTAGAACAGAAGGCCTTCCTCCACGCACTACACAGGGGTGTATTGCGGTGCCCCGAACTATGGAGAGCTTGCTACTTAGAACAGGGCAAGGCTCTACAAAGAGATCATTAAGAGCCCTCTGGCGCAATGACATTTGGAATCCCCATGACTAAAGCAGAAGGAATAACAGGCCAGCTTAAACCGTGACACATGACACCTAGAGGTGTCCCACTGTTCCCCTCACATGCACCAGAGGCCTCAATGGGAATAATGGACCTCTGTGCGCTTCCTTATCTGCAGCCCTGCCGCCCAGTCCCCCACGTATCTATCAGTGCTAAGTCCACTCAAACTAGTGGAGCCTGTGGCCCAACCTTCTATCCTAACTTACACTGAACATTGTGGCTTCATCTTATTTGAATTGTTACAACACCCTGCAGTGCTGGCACTATGGGCACACCATCCCTCAAGGTGATTTCTCATCACAAGATGAAATGGCGAAGGTAAAGTCCACAAAACTTTCAACGGCCTTGATGGAGACCCCAGCATCTCATCCCATACCACCCAAAGACACTGCAGCCGCTCTCCAATAGCTGGATGCCACCCTTCACACACAATCTACCCAATTTGAAAATGTCTTACAGGCTATTAAAAAAAATCCTCTCAAAGTGAGAATCAACACTGTGGCCCTAGACGTCAATCTGCTTCATGTGGCCCACTGAAAATTGTCTGAACAAGTGGAAGGGACGGAATCCTCTATAATACATGCACCCTACAGTCCAGGACTTACAAACGCAAATGAAATAATTGAGTGCAGAAGTCACTGCACTTCATCGCAGAGCAGAAGGTACAGAAAGGTGCTCGAGGCGTAACAATGTTCGCTTCATGGGATTCCCCAAGAGGGTGGAGGGCCTGAGCCCAGTTCTCTTTCTAGAACACTGGCTAACAGACACAGTACTCAAAGACAGGGTTCCCAAATCTTTTCGCGATCAAAAGAGCACATAGAGTTTTGAGCAGGCCACCTCCACCTGGCACCCCTACAGACCACTCATAGTCCCCCTTCTCAATTAACATGATTGCGCCCTGGTGCTCCAATACTTCCATACTAATGGGCCATGGAACTTCGATGATGCATCCATTACTGCCTAGCCTGACTTCACAGCGGAGGTCCAGAAGAAGAGGAATTTGTCAAACAATGCCTTTACCACCATAACATCAAGTACGCCCTACTATCCCCAGCAAAACTCTGAGTGGAAGATGGCTCGAGAACTCATGTTATAGCAACACCAGAAGATGCCTGGACATGGCTCTATGCCAAAGGCTTGGCCCAACCACTACAAGGAGACGACACAGCGGGAATGGCTGACCCCCATCCCATGCGTGAGCACCACACCGAATCCAGAGGGGAAACAAACCAAGGCCCAAGCAGCTGAGGAACAAGCCAAAGTTCTGGTCAAAACAATGCAATATACAACAAACTCTTTCATCGTGCTTCAAGGAAACAGTATATCTGACATAGAATCAGATGCAAAGAAATCCAAAGTTTCCACCATTAACTCCACTAAAGGCCTGGTCATTACACCTCGCACTGCCAATAATCTTTAAGACTGAGCACGGGTACTTACATCACTCGTACTCGCTAATGAAATCTTACCCGATCAAGGCCGGCAACCAAGTATTAACACCGCTTATTAATGTGATTGCAATGTCTGGTACACAAGCCTGTGCACATGAAAATGCAGGCAAATAAAGAGACAATTACCTCATTACACATGTATTAATTCAGGCCTCAAAGGAGCCTGTAAACAGAGGCCAATATTTCCTGTGCCCACAACTGGGGCGGATGTCATGCTGGTGTAAAGGGACCTAAATCCTTGCAGGGAGCTGGATGTGACAAAGGCATATATCCTATGAGCCAAAATCATATCACATGAAAGAATCCATCAGCCCCACCACAAATACATCCAACTGGACAAATTTAACCCCACTCTTAGGAATAGTTACTAGATCCACCATTCTGAGATGTCGGACGTTAGATATGTCATTCCACAGCTACTCATGACTTTCTATTATTCTTTTATATGTTAGTTTTGCAACTGGGTGAGCGGGAGGAGGGGGCCACGGGGACACAGAATGCAATATCTCACACTCTACCACACACACAAAAGAGCTATGGGAGTGGATGCTGTGGCTGGGGTTTCCTACATCCTCCAGTTATTAAACCACAGTACATAATATGTGCCCAGTCTACCCCATCCATAATACGCTACAAAATTCTAATGTGGTATGCGAGGGGCATGGCAACACCTGTCAGGTGCCACTGAGTATTTGACTACCTCAAGTGACACCACACACATATAACCATCCTATAAGGAAACTCATCTCACGTATATCAAACTTTGAAAACTCAGATCTACTTGGAGGGGTCAAGTACAAAGCACTACGTCATCAGCATATGCCTAGGGGGTAGAACAATGGAACAATTTCATGCTGACGTTGGGGCGATATGTAATCATGGAGAGTTAACTAGATGGCAATCCACTAACACTAGTGGGGATATATGCACCTAACACAGGACATGGGTACTTCTTAAACACGCTAACACCTGGATTATTTCACAACCCAACTGCTGATTGTCTCTGGGGATGTGGCTTTAATTGTGCACCCAAGAAAGCCATGGATAGATCCCATCCACCATTGCCTGGGGTGCTCAGCAGAAGAACTTCCCAAGGGTTTGACTCCTGGAGGGTGAACAGGGGGCTCCATGACTTCTGGCATATCAGGCATACACTAGAATGCGAATATTCCTTTTATTCACCAGTATATGACTTACATACCAGAATAGACTTCTTTATGGGACTGGCGCAATTGACATAGAAAGTTTCTGGTTTGGAATACCTAGCCCGCGCTCTATCTGCCCACTGCCCACTGTGGATCATCCCACTATGGGGCAGACCACACACAAGTGTATCAACATGGCACCTACAGATAGAAGAACTCTCTGACCCCCCCTTCTATCAGGAACTGGCTGGGTGCATAAACCAATAGTTTGAACATAATAAAAACACCACCCCCCTCTGTGCCACAGAGTGGGATGCTCACAAGGCATTGGTGCAAGGGCACTGCATGTCAGAGGCATGGGGAGATAGGCACATTCTCTGTCACAAACTGGTCACATTGGAGGATGAGCTCCGGGTGTTGGAAATAGAGGTTGCATCATGGACGCCCAACCCTGATAGCCTCCGTGAGCTCTGAACAAAACAGGGAGACATGGACACTAGGCAAACATTGTATGCAGCTAACACAGACCCGCACCCGAACAGTTATCTGCTTTTATGGTTGCCCTCCCACTGGCCCAACTTAACCCACTGCAGAGACAGGAACTAGATGAGCCAATTTGACTAGAAGAGGTTTGTACAGCATCTGGACAAATGGCACGTAACAAGACACCAGGCATGGATGGCCTTCCTGCAGAATACTACTCTACATACACAGTGCACCTTACCCAGCCCTTACTGGAGGTGTTTAATGAAGTGAGGGCACGTGGCCTACTCCCAGACTCTCAGTGCGAGGTGCTCATAGTGGTCCTGTCTAAACCCGGCCGTGATCCCCCTTGGTGTGCGTTCATATGGACCGTTATCATTGATGAATTCAGACTGCAAAGTATTAGGTAAAATACTAGCAAACAGACTCCTCCCCTTGATCACCCAACTGATCCATGAGGACCAGTAAGGCTTTATTCCCGGTGGTAGTACATTTCTGAACATCCGGCACTTCCTACGGCTCCTCCGTGACAACTCCCATGAAGATTGTGGCAGGGTAGCCATCTCTCTTGACATTGAAAAAGACTTCAATACCCTTAGCTGAGATTTCTTACAAAGACACTAAACATATGGGTTTTGGCCCGGGCTGCTTAAGCTGGAAATACACCCTGTATTCCAACCCAGTGACCCGCATAAAGACAAGACATATAATTTCTCACAGCTTCCCCATACACAGGGGCACTCAACAAGAGTCCCTGCTCTCACAAATATTATTCGCAATTGCGCTGGAGCCATTAGCTTCTCGCCTACCTCTGCACGCACAGCAATGGGGATTCCAGTCTTACACATGCATCACATCGTATGCCTCTATGCAGACGATACATTAACATATCTACGAGATAGCACGGTCTCTATCACGGATGTAATGACCCTACTGGACTCCTTTGGTGAGATTTCTGGCCTGAGGGTGAACTAGTTGAGATCCTGCCTCTTTCCCTTGACCAAAATCCCACCACATGCAAGGACTATCCTTCCAACTTATCAATTGCAATGGTGCCACACCACATTTAAAAATCTCCGAATACAGATATATCACTCCATGAAAGATCTTAAGGTAGGCAACCTGGATCGGGCAGTTCGCTCTATCCGTGGTTCACTCCCTTTTTGGTGCTCTCTACCACTTTCCCCCAAAGGTTGAGTAGCAATAGCTAAAATGCTTATACTTCTCCGAATATTATATTTTTGTGGCATTGCCAATTGTACTCCCCAGGTCCTTTTTCACTTCTTTACACAGCCTACTGATGGATCTACTACAGGGGAAGGACAGATGCTGGGCTGCCCTATCTATGATGCAGTACCCGCAAAAAAAGGGAGGGTTGGGCATGCTTAACCTCGAACTATACTATGCCCCAGCCCAGTTACAATGGCCCTTCTGCTGGCTAAAGGACTCCCCACATGCAGAAAAAACATCCATATCGAAACAGCTGGACCCGACTCCTGTATACATCTGGTTAACAGACAGGTTATTCCCCCACTACGAGGATCCAACCTGAAGGACACAGCCCTAACCTGTTGGTGCAGATTTGTACATGGTAAATCCCCCACCCCACCCTACTCACCACTACTTTCTATAACACATATTACTGGCGCCCGAGCCCGGATCATACATCGTGACACAACTTTGTGGACAGCGGTGAACCTAATGACAACTGGAGACTTCTTTAAAGAGGGATCACTATTGTCTTTCATTGAAATCAGGGCAATTAACGACTTAAGTACAAGCCAGTTCCTAACTAAATAATACATTACACCTGACATGATGGCAATACCGAACTGCCCTCATCACATATACTTATCTTGCTGCCATCAGATGTGGGACCTAAGAAAGCTATATCCATGTTATATGATGTCATAAATGGCAATGCCTGTACCGGACTGGAAGGCGCACTCGCTTCTTGGGATGCAGTGCTTCCTAGCCCCCTATACCAAAAATCCTGGTTGAACAGTCTCCATAACTTAAAGGAATATCGTGCAACCCTAGATTTCACTTCACCAAATTTAACTACCTGTACCAAGCCTACCTATCCTTCTACTGCTTCAAGCACTTGTCCCCAAAAACAACCCCAGTGTGTCTGGGCTGTGGGACACACGAGGTGAGTTTTTACCCCATGACATGGGACATCCTTCTCCGCTCTGCACTTGGCAGTAGGTAACTGAGATAAAGGCGGACCTGTCAGATCATAGCCTATCTACCACCCCTGAATCCTGTCTCCTATGATTAGGCACTAAGGCAAAGGGTGAGAAACATCTCCGCAGGTTTATAGACCTGCCGTTCGTACTATTCAAGTGCCTTATAGCAATTCAATGAACGGAGCCCACCACACTGGACATTGATAAATGTCTACAAGCCCTAGTACAATGGACCTGCGCGAAGACCTGCGTACTACGGACACTAAGGGACAAAGGCCTAGCATACGGCTTGTGAGAAATATATGTGTTCATTATAAAAACAGACACCAAAAACGACACACGCCTTCCGTGACAGAAACTGTGTATTTCCACAGTACGCATATTACACTCATGCAGGACTCGTTGCCCCTAAGAACCCAATGGTGTTTCCCATGAATAATAATTCAGGACGCTCCTAAGAACACCCCCCAACGGCCTCCACTATCCCCTTATTGGTCCAGGTCAAACCCGTGACTTATATCCCCATCTCCTCCCCTTGCTATAGATAGTTATTACATGAGCCCATCCCCCACTACTCTAGGGATGATCATCGATTTCCTTAATTTCCCCTTAGTATGCATGGTTAAGAATCTATTATCAATGTAACATGATCTGTTGTCTACCTCATCTATGCAAGTAAAATGTGATTAATTGAGAACATTTTGATCTTCCTCTGAGATGCTCCCACCATATATCCCTTCCACCCTCCTCTTTTCCTTTCCTTCCTCCCCTGAACTCCTCTCTGCATCATTGCAACTGTTCACTGTTGTTGATTGGAACTCAATAACAATAAAAAGATTTATTTTAAAAAAGTGTGAATCAAAATAAGTAATTTTGATCAAAAATAAACTACAAAGAACAAAAAGCATTTTGGTCAAAGTATACATTTAATGCAGCAGTATTCCAAGATTATAATATGTTTAATGAGTGTAAGATGTCAAAGTATATACAGAATAAAATGTCAGGTACACAGGACTACACAAGAACCTCCTTACCGCAGTTAATTATGCTTAGTATTTGTCTATTGTGTTATTGAAGAAGATAATATAACTATGATTAGCAATGTAAGATTCTACATAGGTTTACTTGATGTCATAAAAAGTCAGGATTTAGCCTGGAACTGATGGCTCTTTACGAAAAACGCAATTTATTTCAAATTCAAAGAAACACTTTTATTATAAGGAGCTAAAGACATAAATGCACATGGTTCTCTTCTTTCCAATGGACTACTCCTACCTTTGCTTTTGACTAAAAACTGGAACCACAAGTGGCCAAGACCAGAGCTTCTTAAGTGGTTTGTTGGTCAAATCCATAAGATTCAATTTCCTCAGTGTAATATATGTGAATTATCAGACTATTGAATATCTTGCTACTCCACATACATCCTGATATCAAGGTATTCTGACATAGACCAAATAATGATACAGTCTTTTTTTGAGCATCAGCATGAGCATGAGCATCAGCATCAACTACAACTCAGGCCTTATCGGTGTAACCCCTAGTTGTATCCCCTAGGCTCCACCATCCACCATCTACCCCATCTTTTTTAAGGCCCATATTCATTCTCTGACAAACAGGATTAGGTATTTTGTTATGCATTTCTTCAATTACGCTGATGGCACATACAACATTATCAGGTTGAACTAGTCCTCTAATGGTCACATCATCAAAAATGTTCTTTTTAAAATCGATTTAAGAGTTGGAATTTAAGATTTCAGTAGATATCAGTCTAATAACATCCAGCCCATATGACCAAGTGGCCTGGGCAACTGTCTGGAACCCTTGAGAGGTGTCAAAAGTTTTAAGCACCTGCTTTGATTATGTTGATCCAAAAAATTTCCACTATGTCCAAGACAAGTACTTACCATATGAAATGCCTAGAAAAGTTGATTCCATGTCTTACCTACACTTTTAGAATTGAGGTTGTTTGATACTATCCATGCTGGACTACTCTAACAACTTGTGTGTGTTAAGTTTTTTTATTTTTGTAAGCTCCAGGGTACTACTGCTAGGATTATCACCAAAGCCTCTCTCTGTGACAACCTTTCTGTGTTGTTGAAAGCCTTGTACTGGCTGAATGTCTATAAGTGGATATCGTTTACATTGTTCCAAACTGTGCATTATTACTCTGTATACCACTCATCTTTTCCAATGATTTATTTTAAGGTTTATTGCCCCTTTTGTCTTAGTTGCATGGTTGGCTGATGGTTCTCTGAACCAGCATACATCTTATGGAACACCTTAGCAGTGACATTTCACTCCCAAATAGATTATCTGGGCTTCAGTACCGTCTTGAATACCTACATTTTTAATAAGTGTATTGGCATTTTTTAAAGTCAGATTTCCTTGTCTGCACAGCTCCAGGAAGCCTTTTTTGATAGTTGTATATTTTACAGATATATGTAGTAACATAAATTATCATATCATTATATTTTACGTATTTATTAAAAGCAGCTGAAAAGGACTTTCCTACTTCCTTTTGGGTGATTGTCACTTACACAAACTTACACACCTTATATTTCATGATAAGATCAAAGGTTGGTTTAATGAACACTTTGGATTGATTTAGACACAATAATATAAGCTTAAATCACAACTATATGAAATTGCCCGAGACTGGATAATTAAATTGAAGAATAGTTTGTGTATTTGTATCATTGTTTAAAGCGGGATCTGAATGTAACTTTTCTCCTAAAAGTAAAAGTAAGAAGACAAATAAAGATTGAACTAGCTTTCCAAATCATTAATTTGACAATGCCAAATACTGATCTTTTGTCTACATTATGCTATTTGTTCTAATTTTTAATCAAAGGTTAATAATCTGATAACTTGATTTACAAAGATTCAACTTCTAATAACATGTAGTAGCAATGTGAAAATAAGAATGGACATAAGGTAAGTTTGTGGTGTTGTGATTTACAGTACATGCAGTGTAATCTTTCAAACACTATCAGTGGCAGGACAGTGTCATATATCCATTGTGTGTTTTAATATGAAAATGGTATTCTCTGAGCCTACTCTTTTTGCCTGTGGACTTCATGAGCTGTTGTCATTTTGGATCCGCTTGGATGAGCAGAACCACGAGGGCCTATAGAGGGCCTATGGATAGAGGAGCCTTTGCCCGCCATGGTGAAGCAGGCCGCAGCCCGGTGCTGAGTGGTGCGGAAGCTGCAAGGACGGAGGTGCACAGCCGCAGCACTTGCAGGCAGCGGCCCACCTGAATAGCGGGGGTCAGAGATAAAGGCCCCTGCTGGACGTACCCAAAATTGCTTGACCTTGACATGGCAGCCGAGCAGGATTTCTGTCCAACACGAATCAAGACCAGAAACGTACTAGCGGGATTCCACAAGCAGCGAAGGGAGACCTGGCCAACCGGTACCCTGGTATGGCAGAGCCGAAAATGTGAGCAACATCTGGGAAATTTGGAGTGACAATCCACTACAGGCAATGGATAGTATGCACAGTAGGAGGGAGTGACTTAAAATCCCCAGTCTTAGCCATGGATTTCTCGCTCACAACAGGCAGTGTCTCGGAGGCAACCCCTAGGGAGCGATCCACTGCTATGGGGCACAGCCTCAGGGCACCATCGCCCCCTCCCATGAGCTGCTGTGAGCTGTATTACGAGTGATCTAACAGTGCAGAGGCCCCCCTGGAAGCCTATCTACAGCACTAGAAGTGTAATCGGCTGAGACTCCTACAAGCAACCCAAAAAGTCACAACACAATACAGTGTCCAGCTACTTTCAGCCGGCGGAGGCCAGGGAGGCTCACATATGTCATTCAGAGCTCGACATTATAGTGCTCACCAAAAATGACCTGCTAGTTTCACTGCAAGAGTTAAAAAAAAGAGCTTAGGGAGGAGATAAAACAGGACTTCACAAGCTCCCTTGAAGCTTTGCGCGCCGACCTAGCCACAAGACCTACATCACTACAAGATGTAAATTCAGTGGAGAACCGCACACTCGGTTTGGAAATGCAATGAAAGTCTATGGAACAACGTCTGGAGAAACTGGAAGACTACAACGAGACCCTGGAACATTTGCACACAGTCCTGCTGAAGTGTGCAGATCTTCAAAAACGTTCCTGAAGAGACAGCATTTGGCTTAGAAATCTGGAGGAGGGAGCGGAAAGGACTGAACTAGCGGCTTTTGTACTAGGTCCTTTTGGCAAACTTATGAGGGACTCGCAAATTTCAATCAAGGTGGAGCGGGCTTCACTGGGTGTGCCCACCATCGACTGCAGAAGGAAGAAGGCTTTGCAAAGTCTTGATAAAGCTACACTTGTTTAAGATGAAGGAAGCGATCCTGCAGGCATCCCGGAACGCGGACACTGTCTCGTTTCAAGGAGTGACATGCTCAGTATATCAAGATATAGCTTCGGCCACATTAGCAACAAGGCTACAATTTAGGCCCATCACGGACTACCTCCGTGAGAGCAACGTGAAATACCGCTGGACCTTCCCAATTGGATTAGCCTTCTCATATCAAAACAAAACGCATCAGTTTCCTGAGATGAGCAAGGCAGCAAATCTTCTGGGCATACCAATCTCAGACACAGCTAACTCTAACAGCACAAAAGACTTAACCCTTGAGAAGCCTACACCCAGAAGGGAACTGAACCCATGGCTCACGTCGAGATGCTCTAAGAGGCAGGGGAGAAAAGGGCACAGAGAACCTGAAACGCTCTCTACCTGAACTTCTGCCTTACCAGACAAAATCCTTTTGCCTCACTCTTGAAGATAAACTCCACAAAGTCTAGGACTGTTTCATAATGGTCATGTACACTTGCAAGTGTAGGGGAACACTGGCATTTCTGGAACATGGCAATACACTACCACAACTTTTCGTACCAGAGTTTGTTCCCCTAGCCCCATACATAACACCATTCATTAAGGATGCTAAGGTGGGTTTTGCCAGAATGACAAAAATGATCCACTGTTATATAAATGATAGACTAAGTACAGGACTAACGTCCCAACTTGATTTAATATATTGCTCTTTGTTGATAATTATGAGTAGGGAGATATGTGATGGGACACACCAGGGGTCAGTATCAATCTGCCGGATGCGACGGAGGTGTGTGTGTGTGTGTGTGTTGGGGGGGTACTGAGGTGGGAGGCAACTATGCTGAATGACAGTATTTACCAATCCAAATGTTAGTCACAATAATGTGGAATGTGAGGGGACTGAATTCCCCCCGAAGAAACAAAAGATATGGCAATATCTCCTGGATGCAAGGTATATTTGAAACGCAATGAAGAGGGAACACTTTGACATAGGAGGTATCCTACTGCGTTTAGGTCGTCCCATACCACAAAACACAATGGGGTGGCCATCCTTTATCACGAGTCCCTTACCTTTCAACATATTGCACATAAATCTGACAAAGAAGGGAGATTTCTGATGGTGAAAGTTACAATAATTGTCCGCACATGTACTATAGGTACCATGTATGCTCCTAACACAGCTCAGGCAATATTTATTAACTCTTGCCTTGAGCAATTGGGGGAATTTTCAGAGTGAGAGATTATCCTGTTGGGAGGTATAAACTTCATATGGGACAAAGAGGTAGATACCTCTCACCTGTCAGGCGCCCCATTTGCCAGCATCTCCAAATCCTTGAAGAAAAAGGATAGTTGAATTAGGGCTAGTCGATGCTTGGTGACACTTACACCCAGACACTAAGGACTATACATTTTTTTCTACACTCTCATCGTACTTATTCCTGACTAGATTACATATTTACAAGTCAATCCCTAGTTCAGAGCATTCACTCATTGGAATTTCATCTCATAATCATTTCTGACCATGCCCCAGTACAGCTCAATTTAGATTGGTCCCAGGGGGCCTCAAGACAGCGGAGATGGTTTTTCCCTACCCCTATCTTTCGAGATGAGACAATGCGCAATGAAGTTTGCAAAGCCATTGGGGAATATTTTACTCCAAACGACCCTCGAGACACCAACATGGCTAACAATTGGGACGCATTCAAGGCCATTATTAGAGGGAGCTGTGTCTCGTTGATGTCAACTCTTACCTAGCAAAAAAACAGAGAACGCATGACACTAGAGGCTGATATAAAGAAGGCTACGCATGTACACAAACAATCCCCCTCTACAAACACAACAAAATGTCACAACAATTAGAGGGAAACTACATGCAATTTATACAAATAGAGCAGAGTTTACCATGCTAAGACTTCGCCATGGGGCATATATGCAGGGCAACAAAATAGGACCCAGCTTGGTCCGACAACTGAGGGAAAAAGAAGAGAGAGAGTATATTCCCACTCTCCATATGGGACAAGGAGGAGAGGCCAAGCCAGAACGAGACAAAGCAGCTGCCTTCAGCAACTTTTATAAAGCTCTATACACAGCAGATAGGCCAGCACGGTCTGAACAGTTACACTATCTGGACAAGGCCCCCTACCACAAGTCACACAGGAACAGAATGTGATTTTGGGTGAGCCAATAGACGAGGATGAGGTCAGGCCAGCCATATTGGTGCTCAAATTGCACAAGTCAAAAGGGCAAGACGGCTTCATAGCACAATTCTATAAGACTTTCACCTCAGAGCTTATACCGAAATGGAACAAGCTGTTTAATTACATAGCCACTTAACCGGGCGCTAAACGCTCGATGAGTGAAGCACTGATATCAGTCATACCAAAACCAGGGAAAGACCCATACCTTTGCTCCTCTTAAAGACCCACTGCCCATTAACCTTGATGCTAAATTGTACTCAAAACATTTAGCCACTCACCTAGATAGAATATTGCCAGATCTGATACACCCAGATAAGTCAGGATTTATATGGGGGAGACAAACTCATGACAATTTGAGGTAAGTGATACACTTGATAGAGAGAGCGACCAAGAAAAGAACGCCGGCGATACTGCTCACTTTAAAGGCAGAAAAGGCATTTGACTGGGTCGATTGGTCTTTTCTGTTCCAAACCATGAGGCACTTTGGCTTTAATGAAAACCTCATGACAATGGTGCAAGCCAATTACATTGCCTTGATGACCAAGGTGATGGAATTGGGCCAAAGACTTTTCAGCTGGGTAGGGGCACTCACCAGAGATGCCCGCTCTCTCCCCTCTTGTTCCAACTTAGTATAGAACCCTTGGCAGAGAGAGTGAGATGGAACAGGGAAATTCAGCGCATACCTTTGGATTCACTACTCACAAGGTCTCTCTGTTTGCAGACAATGTTCTTCTATCTTTGACTACACCACAGACCTCACTCCAAGCTCTGCAGGGCAAACTGGCTGAATTTGAGGGAGTCGCAGAGTACCGGATTAACTTGCCTAAAATCTTTCTCCTTAATCTCACCCTACCCTCTGCAGAGATGGAGCACTTGACACGCAGCTTCCCCTTCCAATGGGCAAGGAAAAATTAACTTACTTGGATATTAGACTCACCTCCGCATCACAGACCTCTACAAAGCCAACTACCCTGCACTGATTCAAGAATTTAAGGATGACCTCAAGAGATGGGCAACCCTCTTTATGACTTGGTTAGGTCACATTCACACCCTCAAGATGACAGTGCTGCCAAGGTTGTTATATCTCTTCCAGGGACTGCCCATCTCAATGGAAAAGTTTTTTTTTCCACCCTGAAGACCCTCCTGACCATATTTATCTGGAAAAAGGGCAGGACTAGGCTCCCTTACCGAGTACTTTGGTTACCGAGATCGACAGCGGGATGGGTACTCCCGGATTTGCAAAAGTATTACAAGGCAGCACAATTACGAATAATCACAGAGTGGTCACTGGGATAGTCAGATAAACACTGGCTTCATATGAATCGCGCAGCAACGGGACGCTATATTTGGGACCCGTTACGGAAAACTAAGGATGATAGACCTGGTAATGTATATCTTAGCACCCCAGTAAAACAACTTTAGACATTTGGGACAATGTCAATAAGTTGGGAGAGTGGCCACAGTTTCCATCTCCATTTACACCCATCCACTTCAACCCAGCTTTCCCGCCAGCACTTTCGCAGGGCCCCTTTGAGAGATAGAGGACAGAAGGGTGTCTGGTAATATTCCATGGGCCCGACATACTCACCTTCGAAAAATTGCCAGAGAGAATTTGGACTGCCACCAAGTGAAGGATACCTCTACACACAGCTACGACATTGTGTCTTGCTTCCTGACATTAGAGAAGCAGCAACAAGAGACCTCTCTCCCATAGAACAATTTGTGAAAAGACATGCAGATTCTAGGGGGCAATATCGTCTCTCTACCAACTATTGTTGGACACGATCCCTTGCACCCCTCCCAGTCATGTAGAATTCTGGTCTGACCTCCTTGGCGAAGAGATCTCAGAAGACCAGTGGGCCCGACTGTGGCAAGACATCCCATGATACAATCACTCCATGGGGTTGAGAGAAGCTCACTACAAACTCTACCTGATTGGTACTTATACCCCACAAAACTTTAAAAAGTCTTCCCCAACACCACTGACACCTACTGGAGGGGATGTGGCCTATTGGAAGACTTCAGACATATATGATGGGATTGCCCCTTGATTCGACCATACTGGTCTGAAATTTTATCTCAGATAAAAGACATATTGGGCTATCCGATCCCGACTCCTCGCGTTTCACCCTTCTCGGACTTGCAATTACTTAAATATCAAACTTTGAGTGATAGGGCTATTATGTGGCTGTGCCTGGGGCAGCCAAGATGGCTCTGGCGGCAGCATGGAAGAAGCCGACAGCACCCTTGACCACTGAATAGCATAAAAGAGTCTGGGAGGCTCTAACCATGGAACGATTGGGGGATTTTCAAAGGGATAATTTGAACATTTTTGAATACCAGTGGGGACCACTGATGTCCTTTCTCTCTAGAGGCCTCCCTCTCACTGCTTGCCCGACTCGTACTCGAGCACTCTTCCTCTTTCAGATATAAAATACCCATGACCTCTGAGGCTCTGTGCCTCCTAAGGAAGAACACATAAATTACACAAAGTCAGTACTTGGTGCTTAATGAAAGATGCTAATAGCTGACACTCATGGTGTATATTGTGTTATCTCTAGTTCTTGGTTATATTTGTAAATAGGTTCTTTCTTTTTTCCCCAACCCTTAATGTATTCCCCCCAACATGAATATTTGATGTAGCTTTTACAATTGACACTAATTTTCTGTGGAAACTGTGAACTACGTTAGCACTATACTTTAAGGCTGATGTTAATTTCTCTGATATGTTCTACTTGTCTTTGACATATTACGAAACTTTAATAAAGAAAGTTTGACTAAAACAGGAATCCTAGGGCACATACACCTAAATGCTTTGCAATCAAACATAGATAATTTGGATTATATTTCAGGTAAAAATTCTTTGTCTGTTTGTTAGTTTTAAAACGACTCTCATGGTCAGCTTTCGGCTGGCATTTGTACATGATGTTATTTGATGGCTTTTGCTAAAAATACACATGAGCCGTCCTAATAAACCATGTCAGACCAAACAGAGGGAAGACTATAACAATAAAGAGAGAAGTGACAGAAGATATAACTCTTTGTCTTTTCAATAGTACACCACACATTGTTTCTTATCCTCAGTACAATGCTCCTAGAAAACACTTTCTTCATCCTATTCTTTTAGGAAATAATGTAAATTTAATTAATTGTTCTATTTAGTTTCATTTTCTCTCTGAGTGATACTGGGGTGGTATTGTTAACTGGATGATTTTTAAAGGGAATTGAAAAGCAGTATACTGTAAATATCTTATAAGCTCTGTTGTAATTCCTTTTAACATGTACATTGTTCAAAGGCTAAAAAACTGACATTGAAATAAATAATTGTTTTTGTAGATCTAAAATGGTGTAAGTCTTTGATTTCACCGCACTATTTCCCCAACTTTTACATTACTGCTGAGTTTCATTTTTCACTGCAGCTGTCAGAAAATTATTGCAAGTCTATTATAAAAATTCTGTAATGGCAATAAAATAGAAAAAAAAAATTAACAATTTTATCAGTTTACTTCCGCAATAGCATTTCACCTAAAGTGGATGGAAGTTCTTCAACGATGAGTTTGTAGACACCTCATTGATGAAGTAGCAAGTAGCTAAGTAAATGAAACATAAGGGTCTATTTATTGAATGCTGCGTAAGCACTTGTGAAGCAATGGGCAATTTGGAACTTTGCCTACTTTTTTTTAATGATAAATAAATTGAAGGAAATAGTTGTGTCACTTTGCGCCATGCAAGGTCCCATGCAAAAACCTTAAGAAATTACCAATTAACCCCCTAGACACATACCAAAGATTCATTATATAGTAGTATAATGTGTGTTCCTATCCTACAGCAGATGGTTGGAAACAATGGGTGTTTGTGGTCTTTTCCCACTACACCATGTTTGAATAAGAGTACAATATGCAATGTTGCACTTGTGCCCTCATGTTGACAGGTTAACACATTGGCAGAAAAATATCATTGATATGGTGGAACTCCAAATAGAACATTGTCAATTTAATTGTTACTTCTATTTCACAATTTTAAAATTGTGTAGATAAAACAGGGAAAAGACAGTGGTATTTAGAAAATGGTGCTAATGTAGCTGAGAAAGTGTTCAAGTTAACTTTTCCAAGGATTCCATTTACATATAACATGGTGGCCCTTTAAAAGACTTAAGAAGAGACAATTGTGCTTGTTAGTCATCAGTTGTCTTTCATTTCACACTGTAGTTCCAGGCTCCTCGGGCACCAGAGGTGTGGCAGCATAACACAAAGCAATGTAGTCATTCAGGATTGAAAGCAGCTTCTTCCAGGATGCTTTGATGTCAGGAGTAAAAGTACATCCCAGGGCATCGGTCAGAACATTCAAGACCACTTCAAACAGAAACTGTAAGTAGGGAAAAGAAAAATTACATGACAATATAGTGGCATATTTTATTCACAAAATTCACAAGGTGTGCTAACACAATTAGATCTAATAATTGTCATTTTTGAATTACACGAAGCGGACATAACTTTTGAGTAGGAAGTGTTCTTACATCAATCAATAAGATATACATCAATCATAATAAAAACCTAGATAGACAGATAGATAGCTAACATTTAAATAATAATTTATTAGTTCAGTTATTTAAAACCATTACAAAAAAAATACAAAAAACGTTAACAGTAAAAATAGTGTTTGCTGAGTATTTGCTGGTTGTGCAAAAATGCAGAATAACAGATATTACATCTGGTTGATTTTATTGCACAAAATGCTGTGGCCTAAAACCCCAAATTCCAAAGATAATTAAATTATGGGAAATATTTCACTGTTTTAAGTATCACAATAATGGTAGTCCCCAACCCAAAATATAGCTTTGCCATTGTCATGGCTATTAGGATTATGCAGCAAGTTTACCTAAATTAAATGTAAAGTTTATCTACCCAATGCATCAAAAATTCAAACAGTATTATTTCCATCTATTTGACCTAGAAATTACATTTTTTTTAATTTGCAAATTATGCAGGTAATTATATAACAAATAAAGGAAAGAGAAGAATGTGAATTAGCTAAACCAATTTCACATTTTGTGTGTTAACAATATACTCTGAATTTACATAAGCATAATCTTCTTTGGCTTATTTAGAGTAGGAATTATGTATCATTTTTCACCAACTCCTAAAGGACGGCAGACTTCCAACACTGTTTATTATTGTCATTGTGATAATCATTCTTTACAAACTATGTTACATTTCATATTTTTGGAAATCCTAATTTACAAGAGGTAAATATCTCAAACCATTACCATAAGAATAACATTTTACACATATTCAAATTACAGTTTTCAATTTGCAAATGCTACCTGACGTTATAATTATGTATTCTGTGAGAACATTTTTACATTTGTTTCTATGATCTAGTTGGTAACCATTACATAGTTTTTACATTTTAACACGGATGGCAATTTAACAATGATTTTATTATATGGATTATTTCCACTTATGTGTTTAATACCAATGTATTCAGATGATTGATGTCTTATCTATATTTATTCTGTGCTCTAATGGCTTCTTGTCAAATACAACTACTTGATTGATTTACTCTTGTTGCAAAAGCTGTAAACCTATGCAATGAATTCTGCCACTACAGAATCACATAAAGCTACAGTAGTAACTATAGCTTCGGCCTGTGTCAACCGCCTGCAGCGAATGGCGAATAGCTGTGCGCAGTGGAGGTGTTGGCTGAATATGTTTGTTTTTTTTAACTTAGAAATACACTGAACAAAACAAAGTAGCATTATAGTTAGGTATTTAAATTTGAAAACTGAAAGCCTAAAAACACTCCAATTTGCCAGTTATAGTTGTGAGCTAACTAAAACTTTCGCCCCACCATGCACTGCTTATGACCTCACGTATTACATCACCCATGACATGTTATATGACATTATTGATGATGTCGCTGATGACAACTCAAATTACATTGATGACATCATCCAAGTTACTGTTCCTCCAATTACTCTATAAACCACTTGATCATTTTAGAAAAGAGCATAAGTAGTAAAGGGCCTGGAAACATATACAGTATACTTTGACTGTATGTACATGTCTGCATCTATGAAATATGAATGGCGTAGTCCTGAACACAAGTCTGATTTAGTATGGTAACATTTATATTGTACACATTTGAACTACTAGGAAAATTAGTGTGAATAGTACTTCACTTAAACTGGGTAGAGACTCAGCACAACTAGTGTGAGCTGTAGAGGTACCTCACAAATAGGTTGTGGCTTAAATCAAAGTCATGTTGCCAAATTATGTTAGAAAATCTTAAACATCTTTTTACAATACATTATTCACCTGTGGATTTCTGTGCACATGCTGGCTAAGAGCTGTCATGTAGTGCTAGTAACAATTTTTGTGTAAAAGAGATATATATATATTTCCAGAAGTTAAATGAAAATTCTGATCAGACATTATGCATAATTGAAGAATCTATAATCTATGGGTGACTCACAAATGGTTCAAATCGCAGAATGATTGTAATCTTTATGGTGATGGCATATTCTATTCTACCCATTTCAAGATTATGTGCAATGTATTCTTACAAACATGCCTTATCAGTCCTAAAGCATAGATGTGGAGCTGTGGACTTTACATTTGATCTCAGATTATGCATTTAACAGGTACATTTCATTTATGTAAATAAGGACCAAACACTCTTTTGAACTGTAATTTACTGTTTATTAAATTGCGGATTCAGTTTTGTCTGCAGAGACATTATGGGACTGATTACCACCTTGACGGATGAGTTACTCCGTCACAAATGTGATAGAGATCCTACCCGCCGTATTACAAGTTCCATTATATTCTATGGAATTTGTAAAACAGCGGACAGGATTTCCCTCACAATCAGGGCCCATGTTCCTTAAAAACCCGAATACCAGTAAAAAAACTAAAGAGCATCATCTCTACCAACTGTGGGTAGCTTACCATATATTCTTTATGCCTTGCATGTTGCAGAATGTCATAACCATTAGCACTACAGAGGTGATAGAAATGTGGATCTAGGTGTAGCTCGCTGAAACTTTCCAGTAAGAAAAGAGTACAGTAAATTGTTACATTAATTGGATAACGTAATCAGTTATGTCATCAGCTATGTTGTTTGTGATGTCTTCAATAATGTAATTTAATAAACTATGAGTGACATAATATATAAGGTCATTAGCAGTGCATGAAAGGGGGCGTACATCACGGTTATCTCACTGGACTATAACTGGTGAATTTCAGTATATTTTTAATCTGTTTTTGACCCATTGCGACAACTAACTAGAACGTTACTTTAAACTTTTTTTTTGGTGTGTGTGTATGTGTGTATTTGTTACAGTTTTCTCTCCCAATGGAAAATGTATAGAGGCACTTCATAGCTGATTTATGAGCACTTTGATAAGCAATGCTTGGTGTTACATGGATTGCAGCATTTAATCACATTCATTGCCATTTCTTTCTAACTGCCATTCAGTGATACTCACCACTATGAAGGTCCCTACCAACAACAATTCTTTGACAAAAGGTTTTTACTCTGTTTCCTGACTAATCTCTTCAGTGCTCTTTCTCGTCTGTTTTTCTTAGGTTTCATGGTTGCATCAGTTAATACAGCAGATTGTTATCTTTTCTAAATAAAAGCAATATTTGTTGCTTTTGTTTGGTTGTCAATATTTCTTCTTTACCTCTTTCTTTATCCTTTTCAACCCTCTCGTAGGTCATACTTATTCATTGTTATTAGTTCTCTCCCAAACGTAATTTTAAAACCACCCTCTAGTGGGTCTTGCATTCATATTGTTTATCATTAATATATGTATTGATACTTAGATATTGTTTCCTCTTAGTAATATTGAATTTTCCGGTTGACTTTAGGATGAAATAGTTATCCTACTTGCAACCATTGTTTATGTACATGTAGCACCTCATCTTGATTCAGGCCTTTGCAGTGAAGGTTTATCAATCAAATTATATATTTTGATTTCATTACTTTAGTATTCATTCTCTGTCCACACCACTCTCTGATTTTTATACTCTGTAAATCACTAAACAATTTTCCAATTACTATCATGATGTTATTTGTAATGCCTTTATTGATCACTGCTCTTATGGGCTTCGATATTCCTTCTAACAGCATACATACTGTGTTCCCAGTACAGCTCAATTCACATGTGCAGTCAATTATGTCAACTGTAATTTTTTGTTACAAATAATTCTCTTTTTAATGTTATTTACTCTCATTCTTGTGTTGTTTATAGATTTACATCAATTGCAATTTCTCATTCTTTACAATGGTCACATTTACTGCAGCAAGTCTTTTTTTTAGTATCCATGGCTCTTTATGAAATTTCACTATGTAATGGCTTCTGACTACCACATTATTTATTGATGATCAGTAAAATGTGATGACAATATTATTCTCTATGAGATTATTCAGAACTTGATCACTTCTTATTACTTTCCAATGTTTTTGTATAATTCTTCTCATACGTTTTGATTTTGTGGAGCATGGTACTCGTGCATTTTTTTTCTTGGCTTCAGTGTTTTAGATTATTCTTCATTTTTTCTGTTTTGTAAACAGCAGCAATGCACAATTTTCCTCTTTTGCCGTTTCGAGGTCTTTTTCTTTTATAAACATTTTATTAAAGTTTTCATGCATCACAATACAAGCAACTTCCAACATGTTTCACATTTCATTTATGCAATATGCTTATGTTTTAAGTAGATGACTTTGTCTAATACATTTCAGACACCACCTCCATCTCAACTGGCCACAACAACTGAAATGCATTCACAGCCTTCTTATATTTTAGAGAGTAGCACTTTCTAACGCAGGTGCCAGGGCCCAGCCCTGCACACACCTGGACTGGTCCTCCGAACAGTCAAGGCCCTTTCAGACCCCACTCCTGCGCCCGAGGCCCATAATTCCAGTAGCACTGTATAAAATGAATGTTTTCTTCTTTGTTTTAAAAAAAACACATTAGTGCTAGTGGAGTAGCTCCAACTAATTATTGTACTACTTACGCTTTTAAGTGACTACATAGTAAGTAACTATCATGTTTAATTACCTCATATCTCAGCCCCCGTTCCATGCACATGACGCATTAGATGCTGATATTCTGACAGACTGACAGTGATTGGCATATGACTCCTTTATGAAAATAAACCCAGACGGATCTTGCCATAAATCCAATGGTATGTTTCCTTTGAACTCCCTTTTGCCTGCTCACTACAGCACAACATTTGCGTTGCACTTACAAATAGATAAAACACATGGCCTGCTGCATGACAGGGCCTCTTTATTTGCTCTCTTATGGTTATAAGGTTTGTCTTACTAATTTTGATTTAGCCTTCTGCTACAACCACTGGTGCTTTATCCTCATACACAATGTATTTTGATGCTTTTTATTAACTTTTGATGTAGTAGTGTTATTTAAGATGTGTTTAATTTAATATGGTGCACTTGGAATGATGGTTGATGACAGTTCTAGAGCATGGGCTGGATTCGCCAATTAGATTATGTTAAAATTGCAAGACTATACATGGATCACTTTTTATGCTTTACAACCTTGAAAAAGTGCGCAGGTAGAGGCAGGCAATCTTTGACGGTGAGAGAGGAATTTAAGTTACTAACTGTGGTAAACTCTCAGCCTGAGAAGACACGGTGTATTAGTCATCACTTTGTACTGAAGTTCAAATTTGAATGGGTGGTACACTAATAAAGTCACCACAGTTAGTAATGAAAACTGGTGTTTTTAGTTTAAAAAATATTGCCTTTTGTTTGTTTTGTATGAAGCTGGAAAGTCCTCGAGGACCTGAATACTGTTCATCTCTTGCTTTTGGGTAATTGATAAGAGAAGGTACTTATGTTCCAAAAAATGCAGTAAATTAATAAAATGAAGAAATAAATATGTAACACATTGAATAAAGGGGCGCCCCCTCATCTCGAACCAGGGTTACTAATTAATAACGTTGAAACAAGATTGATTTCCTGTTAAATGGCAGTATTGATACTTGGCCCCTAGGTGGCAGCTTGGGCATGTCAATATGCTGTCTACCGCTTGTAACAAAAGCCCCCACAGCCCATACAGTGCAGGGGCAGAGCTCCAGAGGGGCTACCTCAGCACAGCTCCTGGCCTGAGTGAGTCCGGAGAGGGGTCCCCTCCATGTCTTTTGCAGAGGGGTCACCTCCAGTTTCATTACGCCACTGTTTAGATGCTCTACCAGTTAGAAGGGAAGGCTAAAGCATATTAGCATTTTTGCACCAGTAGGTGGGTTATTATCATGCAAAATATTCATTTTAATCTATGTGTTTATGTAGGAAGCTAGCCTGGTGTGTGGTGGGTACCCAAGGTACTTACACCTTATACCAATTCCTGGTATCCCCTATTAGTATAGTGTAGGCCATGTCTAGAAGCCAAGCTCTCTAGAAGTAGTTGTGGATGAGCAACCAAGGCCTATCTAGGAGACAGGCAAAGCCCATGCAATACCACTGTAGTCCCACAGCACTCACACACATGAAAGAAAACACTCAGTATTACAAAAATAAAGGTACTTTATTTTAGTGACACAATACCAAAAAGCACTAGAGAGGCAACCCTCCAATACGAGGTAAGTAACACACCAAATATATACACTAGTTATCAGCAATAGGCATACAAAGTGATAGAAAACAGTGCAAATGCAGTAAAACAACAGTGACCCTAGGGGGAGCCCAAACCATATACTGAAAAATTGGAAGGCGAACACAGGACCCCCACCTAGGAAAGGGGAATGTGTAGAGGGGAGCTGGGGGGTACTAGGAAACCCCAAACATAATTACCACAGTGCCTCCTAGCTACCAGGGAGAAAGGAGTAAGGGCCAGATGTAGGTAGCAAAAAAAACTGCGAGTCGGAAATTGCGAGTCTTTGCGACTCGCAATTTACGACTCGCAAACAGGTATCCAACAAGTACAAGCGACTTCATTTTGCGACTCGCAAATGAAGTCGCACCGCAGATTGCGAGTCCGCTGTTTGCGAGGTCGCTTTTTGCGACATCGCTAAAAACAAACACGCAAATTGCGAGTGGGTGTCACAAATTGCGACTGTGCCGCAAATTGCATGCAGGTGCAGCAGAACACTCTGGAAAACACTTCCTGGCTCTTGATGATGACATCACAGCCAGGAAGTTTACAAATACACCTGGGAGGAGGGAGGACCACACCCATTTCCAACTGCTGAACAACTACCAGGAGGAACAGCAGCAACAATGGAGGAATCAGGCAGGAAGAGGAAAATCTAATTTTCTGAAAAGGAACTGGAGGTGCTGACAGATGAATGCTGCCAGCACCATGATCAACTTTTTGGAAGAGCAGCCCTCAGTGTGCCTGAGTCGGACAAAAGGAGGATTTGGACAGACATCCAGGAGAAGGTGAATGCAATTGGGGTGAGCCACAGGAGCATAGACGAACTGAAAAAAAGATGGTACGACCTGCCCTCCAGAACCAAGGAGAGGGTGGCAGAGCGCCTCCGGGAGATGAGGGGCACAGGAGGAGGCCCATCTACCATCCCACCACCCACACCCATGGAGAAACGAGTGCAAGAGACCCTGGAGCCAGAGGCAGTGGCTGGAATAGGAGATCTGGACACGTCAGCGCCAGGACCATCAACCAGTGAGTACCATGATACATGCATGTACACCCATATCTGCCATACCCCCACCCACCCAGTACACAGCAGCATGCACAACCAAATTAGCTCCATTTCAGAGTAGCAACCACCAGAATGGGCCATTATGGGCAATGTAGTCTAGTAGGCAGCTGATAGGCAACAGTTTATTAGGAAGCTTACAACAGATGGTAGATACTGACAGTGTGTTCCCTATGTCCCACTGGTCTCCCACAAGACACCACCACCAGCCACACCGTCCAGGGTGCAAAGGTCAGCCAACATGCAGCACAGGACCCAGGAGCAGCCACCACAGGGCCCTGCACCACCCGACCACAGTCCCCTCCAGATACACCAGTGGCCATAGTGGAGATTGACCCAGCACCCGGTCCCAGCCACAGTGCCAGCCAACAGGACACTGATGCTCCACCACATCGCAGACGACGTGTCCATGTCCCTGCAGTGTCCCAGGGAGATGTAGGGGACTCCTCCATGTCCGCTGCCGAGGCAGCACTCATCGAAGGTCAGCGCCTGCAGACAAGGCAAATGAGACTCATATCAGGGGCCATGCCGCGAATGGAGAGGAATCACACAACAGGGCTGGCACAGGTCCACACAGACCTTCAAAACCTCAAGAGCCATGTAGGTGACCTTGTACTCTCCATCAGGCAACTAGTGACTGAACTTGTTACAGAGAGAGAGTGCAAGGCGCCGTGAACGCCAACTAATCCACCGTTTAGACCGCATGGCTGCCTCCATCATCCGCCTGGCTGTGAATACTACAGGGCTGTCATGCCGCACAGTCAGTTTACAAGTCGACATGGGCCACTTTGCCAGTGATGTGGCTCGCGGCCTGGGACGGAAAAGCCACGCTGTGGACATGATGGAGGCAAGACAGGTGGCTAGGGGCGCGGCAGACACGCCGCAAGATAGTGAGGGGGGCTCTACTATCAGTAGTGCATCTGCCACAGACACCAGGGTCTTGCGGAGTGGCAGTGCACGGCAGGGATCTGCAGACGCTCCAGGCACGAGCCATGCTGGGCGTCCCAGGCGTAGGATTTGAGCTACGCACTTACGAACAATTGAGGCTCATAAGGTTAATGTGTCCTCATAGCAGGTGGACATTTACAGCCCCTGACCAATAGTTCAGTTCTATAGTTTTTTGGTTCACTTCATTAAAGTTCTTGTTTGTTCCACTTCACACCTGGGCTCTTTGTGTGTGACATTCGTGTGTGTGGTGACAGGCAGCATATACCTTCCAAAGTATTGGTTTGCAATGTGGTCCCGTCTCTGTCTGCCTTGATTTGCAATGCTTCTATCCCCATGATGGCGATGTGGTAGCTCTTGCTCGTCATCCTCCGAATCTGGGTCTTCAGGGGTGAGATGTAGCCCACGTCTGGTGGCATTGTTGTGCAGTATAGCGCATGTGCCAACGATCTTGAATGCTGTTATTGGGGCATACTGGAGTGCACCTCCACTTCTGTGGAGGCATCTGAATCTTTCCTTCAACAGTCCAAAGGTCCTCTGTATAACATTTCGGGTCCTCCTATGTGCACTGTTGTATCGCCTCTCTGTCTCATTGCTGGGTGTTACGTACGGGGTAAGTATCCATGGTCGTAGTGCATATGCACTGTCACCTGTTTGGCAAAAATGAACAATGTTAGCAGGGCATGGATGGGTTCCACATTGACCTGTGTGTATGTCTGCAAGGTGTATTCAGCTGTACCTAGGAGATATCCGTCTCCAAACTCCCCACGTTCTAGGTGTTGGTGTATCCCACTGTGCCTGAAAATGTAAGAGTCATGTGTACACCCTGGAAATTTGGCTACCATGTCAGTGATAACATAATGGGCATCACATACCACCTGGATGTTCAGTGAGTGGGTACACTTCCGGTTGCGGAACAGATATTCCAGATTTGAAGGTGGGCAGATTTGTATATGTGTCCTGTCTACACACCCTATTACATGCGGGAAGTTGGCAATCCTGTAGAATTCCAACTTAGTGCTGTTGATTTCTGCCTCATTCCTGGGTAGGTATATGTAACTGGACATGTGTGTGAGTATGGCATCGAGGAATGATCTGAAGAACCGTGAGAGTGCACTTTGAGACACCCCACCTGCCACAGCAATGACCCCTGATAGCTACCCGAGGACAAGAGGTGCAGTGAGCATAGCACTTGCACATGTGTGGGGATGGCGATGCCGCGCACAGTCTGGCGTTGAAGCTGCGGATTGAGTAGATCTATTAATTCTAATGTTGCTGCACTGCTGAGTCTGTATTTATCATATATCTCCTCCTCAGTTTGTTGGAAAAGTGTCTGTCTGGTTCTGTATATCTTCTCCTGTCTCTGGCTCCTCCTCCTCATCTGCTGTGCGGCGTGGGCTCTCGTCCTCCTTGCTATCACATATATCTACGCCATCTTGAGTAACCCAGGTGCCTTCTGGGTCTCCTTTTATACTTTGGTTCTGGTTACCACCTGCTCTGACTTAGTGGTAAATTGGGTGTGCAAAATGGGCTTTTTGCGACTAGTCACAATTTGCAAGTGGCTTTTTCATATGGTTTGCGACTCACAAATTGCGACTTCCTATTTGCGGGTCGCAAAATCAGGTCGCAATTTTTGCGAGTCGGTAATGGCTCGCGGCGCAATTTGCGATTCGGAAATGGGGTATTTGCATCCCATTTCCGATTTTACGGGGTCGCAAATTGCGATTCCGGCTATTTGCGACTCGCAAAATTTTGCTACGTCTGACCCTTAGTTACTAGATTTTCCCCAAACCACCCAGAAGGAAGAAAATGCAACACACAGACAAGACCACAAGAAACCAGCAGTGGATTCCTGAAGGGGACAACCTGTGGCAGAATGGGACGAAGTCACAGGAGAGCCCAGGAGGAGTAGGAGCTACTACCCACCCAGCTTGTGAATGCAGGAGTTGGTAGACAGTGATGTGAAGAAGGTCAGCACTGTAGCCCTGGAGTCGGTGAAGAGTTCCTAAGGCATGCAGGTGACATCCCACGCTGGAAGAAGAATTACAGTTAGGTGTCGGTGCAAGAATTCCACCAACAAGCCTTGGCAAAGTCACGGTTAGCAGAAAGTGGAGCTGCCCAGAACCAGCAAGGCACAGGAGGACTCAACCCAGGAGGGGAAGTCAGATGGGAACCTCAGCAACACAGAGTCAGCAGGAGCAGAGGCAGCACCCACAGGAGGGGGATACAGGAGTCGCAGAAGAGCCCATGCAGCACAACTGAAGAATGGTCCCACGCCACAGGAGAACCACGCAGAGGGCTGTGCATTGCAGGAAAGAGTGCTGGATCCTTTGGCTACAAGCAGCCTGAAGATCCCTTGGAGGAGATGCAAACAAGCCTTGATAGCTGCAAGAGACATGGTGCATGGGGTACTGTCTTGCGTGGAAAGGCAAGGGCTTACCTCCACCAAAGTTGGATAGCTGGCAAAGAGGACCAAGAGGACTGCTCTGGCCCACCACCTGTGATGCAGGATCCACGCAGCTCAAGATGAGAGGACATCCATGCAGCCGGTCATCGTTGCAGCAGGTGCCTGCGGATGCAGAGGAATGACTCCTTCATTCCAAGGGAGATTCCTTCTTCCTTCTTGTGCAGACTGCAGACTCTCCCCCCTCAGAGGATGCACAGCCAGGAAAATGTTGCAGATGCTGGAAGGAGCCGTGGAAACAAAGTTGCAAGAAAAGTCTTCTTTGTGGATGCAGATTGTCAATTCCTGGAGGGTCCAGTCGCTGTTCCAGTGGCTAGAAGTCAAAGTAGAGGTTGCAGAGGAGTCCTGCTGGAATCTTGCATGATGAATCTGAGGACCCACCCAAGAGAGAGACCCTAAATAGCCCTGAAAGGGGGATTGGTCACCTAGCCAGGTGACCACTTATCAGGAGGTGGCTCTGACATCACCTGTCTGGCCACTCAGATGCTCCCAGAGGTCCCTGCCAACCTTGGATTCAAGATGGCAGAACCCAAGGACCCTCTGGAGGAGCTCTGTGGTGGTGATGAACAGGGGAGTGGTCACTCCCCTTTTCATTGTCTAGTTTTGGCCAGAGCAGGGACTGGAGGTCCCTGAACCAGTGTAGACTGGTTTATGCACGGCGGGCACCAAATGTGCCCTTCAAAGCATACCAGTGGCTTGGGGAGGCTACCCCTCCCAAGCCATGTAACATCTATTTCTAAAAGGAAATCCTTTGTTCTGCCTTCCTGGGCTTGAGCTGTTCAGTCAGCAGGAGGGCAGAAACCTGTCTGAGGGGTGGGAGCTGCTTGGGCTGCCTGGAAAACCCTAGAAGGCTGGTAGGGGCAGTGCTGGGGGTCCTCTAAGGAGCCCCTAGAGTGCATGGAATCATACTTCCAATATTGACACTATTGGGGTATGATTTATACATGTTTGATACCAAACATGCCTAGGTTCGTTGTTACCCTTATGAAGCTGGACATAGGTAGTAACCTATGTCCAGTACAGGTATAAAATGTTGTCCCCGCACTCATGAAGTTCATGAAAATGACACTTGAGTTCGTTGGGGCACCTCTGCTAGTGCAGGGGTGCCTTTACATGCAGGTTTTTGCACCCAGCCCTCTGGTGCGCCTGCTATAGGGGTGACTTACAGTGACCTGGTGCAGTGACCTATGGTGAAAAAGGGTGCATCCACCCTTTCAAGCAGGCTGCAACAGCCAGGAGAACACTTTGCACTGGCTCCCAATGGGTGGCATAATACATGCTGCTGCCCATGGGGCTCCCAAGTTACCAAGTTAGAAGGGAGAGAGCATAATCACTGGGGTCTTGGTTAGCAGGATCCCAGTGAACACAGTCAAACACACTGACAACAGGCAGAAAATGGGGGTAACCATGCCAACAAAGAGGGCACTTTCCTACAGTTTACATAATCTTAATAAAGACATATTCTTAAATAAAATCAATGGGCCCGATTCACAAAGGTAAACTTAGACCAAAAGTCTAAGTTTTGACCAAAAGTCTAAGTTTAGGTCTAAAGTCAAACTTTTCTCGTAGTAAAGTTAGACATTTGGTCTAAGTTTAGACATTTGGTCTAAACTTAGACTTTTGGTCTAAGTTTACCTCTGTGAATCGGGCCCAATGTGTTTACATGATCTTCATAAAGATCTTCATAAAGGCAGAGGATGTGGCGTAATGGCCAGAGCTGCCAATTTTGGAGCTGCGGAACCAGGCTTGAGTCTCTGAACTGGCACAACATCCTGTGATTCTGGGCAACCCACCTAATCTCCACATGCCTACCAACAATGAAAGTGTCCTTGTGTAATGTAACTGGTGCTCATGTAAAGCGCTCCAAAACCTTCGAGTTCACGCTATATAAAACCGCAAATAAAAAAAACTGGAACAACTGTGGATGTTGACTTTGATTTCTTTTTGTGGGCGAGGACAATTTGTAGCACTTTAGGACTAAGCTTGCTACACTTGCAACTCTTCTTGCCAGTTGCTGCCACTTTCTGGGTCCAAGAGGTCATGTCTGCGCCTTGACCCAAATCTCACATGAATTTTCGGGTACGCTTTAACTCTGGGACTCTGCCATGCCTCTCACTAATCACTACTGTTTGCTGCTATGCTGGGGTGGGACTACGTCCCCCAGCAGGCTTTGCCCAGGAAGGAGGAAGGAGGAGGCACTACTCGCTATAAGGCACTTTGTCAGGAATGCAGTGCGGGATGCGCTTGAACTCTGCGACTCTGCCCTGCCTCTCCCTAACCGCTATTGTTTGCTGCTCCTGCTGGGGTGGGACTGCATTCCCCAGAAGGCTTTGCCCATGAAGGAGGATGGAGGAAGCACCACGCGCTATAAAGCTGTCAGGACTGCTGCGCGGGGCATGCTTGAACTGTGGGACTCTGCCCTTCCTCTCCCTAACCGCTACTGTTTGCTGCTTCCTGCTGGGGTGGGACTGCATTCCCCAGCAGGCTTTGCCCAGGAAGGAGGAGACACTACACACTATAAAGTGCTTTGTCAGAACCACAGGACGTGAGGCAGATGCATCTGGGCACATGCCCAGGCCAAGAATGGGCCCATTTTTGCCAGTCATTGACTATAGGAGACTGAACTTGCCCCCCCTCTTTGGTTTTCAACTTGACTTCGGCTTAGTGTATCCACTTCCTCCATGGGTGGGGCTGGTTTTTAACATGTAATCTGTTTTTTTAAAGTGGCCAGAGGCACACACGACTCAAAACATGGGCAAGCGTAAACTGCACGGGGATAAGGACACTGCCGACAAGCCATCAGGAAACTAGCCTAGACTCTTTTTTGGCCAGCGTGGTATAGGATATTACAAAAGAAATCAACTTAGCTGAGCGGCAACTGTCTTTGGACACCGGAGACACCTGAGAGGGACTTTATCTTCCTTCTTCTAGGCAGAATGTATGTCCCCACTCTGTGCTGGCGGAAGAGCACATCCTCCTGGCTCCGGTGTCTGTTCAACAGGAGTCCCCGGGGTGGATAGGGAATAAAGTGCATGAAACATTTAAACAGCACTGTCTTTGCAACTTCAGCTAAAAGAAAACACCAACCTAAGCATGTCTACAGTGCAAGGCCTGCAGTCTGTATCTGTAATGAACAAGCGCCGCCTGCTGTCTATCAAGACCCCTTGACTGGACAGGAAGCCCCAATCTTAAACTGGGAAAATATTGTGGACAAATTTAGAGCTGTGTTTGCTCAGAGTGTTGCACCCTTGGTGGAGAGGTTGTATAACCTAGAAGCCACTATTTTGTCCTTGTCCAAAATGCCCCCAGTACCATCGCAACTTCTTCTGCTAGAACAGGTCAACCAGGGCCCCTGGCAACACCTGGGTTTACTGTCAGGGCCTTTCATACCAGCATTACCTTTTCCACTCCAACTGTCCTACACATCCCCTAGCTATCTCTTGCTGCAGGCAATACCGAGGCCCACTTCTTTAATGGAGCTCTGACTCTGGGGCCTCAGCCAGTTAACCAGAGGGAAGGGAGCAAGTAAGGGTTGTGGGGTGGCGAGGGGAGCCCCCTCTACATGATAATGGGCTACCCCGTCTAAACCTCCCACCGGAATACTGCCCTTACGTTGCAGTCATGGCAGGGGTCCCACACCATACTTCCCTCCAGAGGAGTCCACTGCAATTCTGAAACACAAAGTTTGCCAATGGTTGTTCAACAACTGTAACTCACAAGCTTTTTGTGAGAAGGGTTGGTGGGTTGGCCCTGGTTCTAAAAACCTTCAGAGATTGTGTTGTAATAAAATGTAAAACACCCAGCTTGGCTTCTAGCTCAGCTGTCACCTAGGGAAACCTAGCAAACCTGCGCAGTTTTGAAAACTAGACACCTAGGGGAATGCAAGATGGGGTGACTTGTGGGGCTCTGACCAGGTTCTGTTACCCAGAATCCTTTGCAAACCTCAAAACTTTGCCAACAAAAACACCTTTTCCTCTCATTTTGGTGACAGAAAGTTCTGGAATCAGAGAGGAGCCACAAATTTCCTTCCACTCAGCGTTCCCCCAAGTCTCCCGATAAAAATGGTACCTCACTTTTGTGGGTGGGCCTACTGCCCACAAAGGAAATGCCCCAAAACACAACGTGGAGACACACCGTTTTCACAAAGAAAACAGAGCTGTTTTTTACAAAGTGCCTAGCTGTGGATTTTGGCCTCTAGCTCAGTCGGCACCTAGGGAAACCTAGCAAACCTGCGCAGTTTTGAAAACTAGACACCTAGGGGAATCCAAGATGGGGTGATTTGTGGGGCTCTGACCAGATTCCGTTACCCAGAATCCTTTGCAAACCTCAAAATCTGGCCAAAAAAACACTTTTTCCCCTCATTTCGGTGACAGAAAGTTCTGGAATCAGAGAGGAGCCACAAATTTACTTCAACCCAGCGCTCCCCCATGTCTCCTTATAAAAATGGTACCTCACCTGTGGGGGTAGGCCTAGCGCCTGCGACAGGAAAAGCCCCAAAACACAACGTGGACACATCACATTTTCACAAAGAAAACAGTGCTGTTTTTTGCAAAGCACCTATCTGTGGATTTTGGCCTCTAGCTCAGCTGGCACCTAGGGAAACCTAGCAAACCTGCACAGTTTTGAAAACTAGACACCTATGGGAATCCAAGATGGGGTGACTTGTGGGGCTCTGACCAGGTTCTGTTACCCAGAATCCTTTGCAAACCTCAAAACTTTGCCAAAAAAACACCTTTTCCTCTCATTTTGGTGACAGAAAGTTCTGGAATCAGAGAGGAGCCAAAAATTTCCTTCCACTCAGCGTTCCCCCAAGTCTCCTGATAAAAATGGTACCTCACTTTTGTGGGTGGGCCTACTGCCCACAAAGGAAATGCCCCAAAACACAACGTGGAGACACCACGTTTTCACAAAGAAAACAGAGCTGTTTTTTACAAAGTGCCTAGCTGTGAATTTTGGCCTCTAGCTCAGTCGGCACCTAGGGAAACCTAGCAAACCTGCGCAGTTTTGAAAACTAGACACCTAGGGGAATCCAAGATGGGGTGATTCGTGGGGCTCTGACCAGATTCCGTTACCCAGAATCCTTTGCAAACCTCAAAATTTGGCCAAAAAAACACTTTTTCCCCTCATTTCGGTGACAGAAAGTTCTGGAATCAGAGAGGAGCCACAAATTTACTTCAACCCAGCGCTCCCCCATGTCTCCTGATAAAAATGGTACCTCACCTGTGGGGGTAGGCCTAGCGCCTGCGACAGGAAAAGTCCCAAAACACAACGTGGACACATCACATTTTCACAAAGAAAACAGTGCTGTTTTTTGCAAAACACCTAGCTGTGGATTTTGGCCTCTAGCTCAGCTGGCACCTAGGGAAACCTAGCAAACCTGCACAGTTTTGAAAACTAGACACCTATGGGAATCCAAGATGGGGTGACTTGTGGGGCTCTGACCAGGTTCTGTTACCCAGAATCCTTTGCAAACCTCAAAACTTTGCCAAAAAACCACCTTTTCCTCTCATTTCGGTGATAGAAAGTTCTAGAATCAGAGAGGAGCCACAAATTTCCTTCCACTCAGCGTTCCCCCAAGTCTCCCGATAAAAATGGTCCCTCACTTTTGTGGGTGGGCCTACTGTCCACAAAAGGAAATGCCCCAAAACACAACGTAGACACATCACATTTTAACAAAGAAAACAGAGCTGTTTTTTACAAAGTGCCTAGCTGTGGATTTTGGCCTCTAGCTCAGCCGGCACCTAGGGAAACCTAGTACACCTGCGCAGTTTTGAAAACTAGACACCTAGGGGAATCCAATATGGGGTGACTTGTGGGGCTCTGACCAGGTTCTTTTACCCAGAATCCTTTGGACACATCAAAATTATCAAATACAAAACTACCTGTTTTTGCGGAGGACCTGCGTTTTTGATCCTGGGCTCAGCAGCCTTCTAGGGAAACCTACCAAACCCAGACATTTCTGGAAACTAGACACCCGAGGGAGTCCAGTGAGGTGTGACTTGCATGGATCCCCCAAGGTTTTCTTACCCAGAATCCTCAGCAAACCTCAAATTTAGCTACAAAATCACATTTTTCCTACATTTCCGTGTGGGATCACCACACTGGGACAAATGTCATACCACCCAATGTTCCCCTCAGTCTCCCGGTAAAAATGATACCTCATTTGTGTAGGTGGGCCAAGTGCTTGTGAAAGGGAAGAGCCAAAAACATGTCGATATTGAGGAGGAACCAAAGGGGGTCCAAAAGGGCAGTTTGCAAAAAAACATTTTAAGGCTGACAAGTGCAGCAGAATTTTTATCGGTATAGATGAGACAAAGCCGGGTGGTAGGAATTTTGTGGATTCCTGCAGATTCCGGAAGGTTCCATCACAAAAACGTGGGAAAAATGTGTGATTTTCAGCAAAGTTGGAGGGTTGCAGGGGATTGTGAGTAAAAAAAGGGTGCGGGGTGCCTGTGAAACACACCACCCTGGAATCACCCAGATGTTTAGTTTTCAAATGTGTCTAGGTCTTGGGGATTTTTCTACATGGCAGCGTCCCAAAGTCCATAAAGTGAAGCCCTCGCCATTCCAAGTAGGACGATTTTGAGAGTTAGCCAAGCTCTCATGGCCCAAATGTAAAACTAAAACCCAAAATAATCAAATGTCTTCTTGCTTGCTGTGGGATAAGATGCTTTAGAATGTGGGGGAGAGCTGAAAGACTGTTACCCCCTTCAGTTGGGGTGGGGCGTAACCAGGCCCATAATGGTTGGTAGCAACCACCCCAATATTTTTTTTTTTTATTCCCTGGCATCTAGTAGACTTTCTGTGTGGATCAGGGGTAATTGCCCCATCTGCCCACTGGTGGGCAGGACAACTTTGGCCCCATTTATTTGGGTTGGGGGTATGGCCATACCCCCACCCTCTTATTTTTGAAATAAAAAAACTTCCCTGGCCTCTGGTGGGCTTTCTGCCCCCCCCTTGGGGGCAGATGGGCCTTCCAAAAATAGGTCCCCAAGGGTGCAGATATGTCCAACAGTAATGTGCCCCCATGGGGAGCGACCCTTACCCAAGGGGCTGCCCCCCTAAAGAAAAGACATGCATACACACACACCAATCCCTGGTGCCTAAGTGGTTTCTTGCCCCCTCAAAAAAAAAAAATAATAAAGAAACACACAAAAAAAAATGATCCCTGGTGCCTAGTGGATTCTGCCCCCCCTGGGGGCAGATCGGCCTAACAATAGGCCAATCCAGAAAAGGCCTTGAAAAATATTGCCCCCCTGTGGAGCAACCCTTGCCCAAGGGGTCGCTCCCCTTATGCCAATTTCAAATAAAAAATAAATCCCTGGTGTCTAGTGGGCATTTCAAAATCCTGATCGCTTTACAATCTGGCTTTTGAAATGCTCTGAGAGACTTCAAAGGGAAGGAAATTCCTTTCCTTCCCCTTGAAGCCTCTCAGGGCCCCATCACATGATCGGAAGAGAAATGCAAAAGCTTTGTATTTCTCTTCAGGTCACGCTGGAAGCTGAGCTTCCAGCGCGATGGGGAAGTGGCCTCTGATGAGGTCAGCGCGCATTTGCGCGCTGATGTCATCAGACGCCACTGGGGGGGGTCAGGGGGTTCAGGGTGGAAGGGCTTCCCCTTCCATCCCTGCCTTGGGGGGGTGGAAGGGAAGCCCACAGAGGGAGCGCTAGCACTCCCTCTGAGCTCAGTGTCCAGGACGTAATGGTTACGTCCTCAGCACATGAGCACTGTGCCGCAGGACGTAACCATTACATCCGCGGCACAGGAGGGGTTAATATGATGCGCTACATAAAAATCCGCTAGGGTCCTAAACCCCAGCACCTCCCATTGATGCGCATTACTAGGGACTTACTAGTAAATCAGATATACCTATCATGGAACAGCCAATTACCAATACAATTTATAAAGAGGGCATATGCACTTTAGCATTGGTTAGCAGTGGTAAAGTGCCAAGAGTCCTAAAAACAGTAAAAACAGTCCAGCATACAATCAAACATGGGAAGCAGAGGCCAAAAAAGACAGGGGAGACCACACCAAGGATGCTAGGTATAACAATATACATATGTTACTGATAGAGATCACATGATCTTCTATGCAACACCCATGATATGGGTGTCAGAAATCCACTAACCCCTTTAAAATCAGTCCATATTCAAATTTGTCGATGTTTTGAACCAAAGCACAAAATTAATTAGAAATGGGTCATCATCAGGATGAGATGTTTGTGTAGGAAGCACCTAGAATAAAAGAATCATAAATCAGTTCTTGCCATTGTACTAATATGTTTCAGTTCTTTACACTATATGGAGATGTGAGAGCTAAAGCTCCCACAATCTACTCCAATAACACAGGCATGAATCACACTGTGTGGATGTATCATCAAGCTTAATGTAAAGAACTAAAACATATTCATCCAAAATTTCATTTTATATTTAATTTGTATCATTGGCCTCATATGGTGGGCACAGACACTCATTTTTGGGGACTCAGATTTTTTTTCATAATCCAGAGCAAGCAAAAGAAAGACAGAAAATGTAAAAAGAAGACGGCAGAAAAGACAGAAATATTTTGACAGAGGGAGAAAGCATTGATGAGAAGGTATCCGCAAGAGTGAGCTAAAGATACAAAAAGTGTTGAGTGGGCCAGTGGTGGCTGGTGAAATATGAAAATGGTGGTGAGCAAAAAATAAGGTGAAATGCTCTGAGAGAGCAAGCAGAACAAGGGGCCCTAACTCTTAGAATTGTTCACCCAGGAGGAATGAGATGGTTTCTCCCAGGAACAGTACTAGGGCTGGCGCTGCGCGTCGCAAGTGAGCGACCTCTGACCTGTTTCAGGTCCTGAGCTCGCCCCCCACGACCGCAGCACCAACCTGCTGCCTCCTGCCTCTGTCCCCCGACCACGCTGCTGTTTGCGTGTTCGAGGCCCTCCTCCACCCGTAGGCATCCTCCTGCGCCTCATCCCTGGTGTCTAGTGGGCTCTGCCTAGCTCCACTTGACCCGTGTGCCGCTTCCGCCGTCCTGTAAGTTGTTTTTCTGATTGTTTTTCCGATTTTTCTGCGCCTCGCCGCCGGCGCTTCTGCCCCTGTTGTGCCCCCCTGATTGCTGTCTCCCCGATCGTGTACTGTGCCATTACTGTATTTCATACTGTGTGTTTTTCTATTGTGATTGCCTTTAATTTTGCTCGTTTTGTTTTGTGCTTTTTGCCCCTTGTGCGCTCCCCCAAGCGTTCCGATCCCTGCCGCTGCCTCCCTGCGGCCCGCCCCCCTCGCGCCCCCATTCGCCGCTCCCTCCCGCCTCCCGCCTCCCAGCTGCTCCTCCCTCCCCCCTCCCTTCTTAATGGCTGGCGCTGCGCGTCGCGAGTGAGCGACCTCTGACCTGTTTCAGGTCCTGAGCTCGCCCCCCACGACCGCAGCACCAACCTGCTGCCTCCTGCCTCTGTCCCCCGACCACGCTGCTGTTTGCGTGTTCGAGGCCCTCCTCCACCCGCAGGCATCCTCCTGCGCCTCATCACTGGTGTCTAGTGGGCTCTGCCTAGCTCCACTTGACCCGTGTGCCGCTTCCGCCGTCCTGTAAGTTGTTTTTCTGATTGTTTTTCCGATTTTTCTGCGCCTCGCCGCCGGCGCTTCTGCCCCCGTTGTGCCCCCCTGATTGCTGTCTCCCCGATCGTGTACTTTGCCATTACTGTATTTCATACTGTGTGTTTTTCTATTGTGATTGCCTTTAATTTTGATCGTTTTGTTTTGTGCTTTTTGCCCCTTGTGCGCTCCCCCAAGCGTTCCGATCCCTGCCGCTGCCTCCCTGCGGCCCCGCCCCCCTCGCGCCCCCATTCGCCGCTCCCTCCCGCCTCCCAGCTGCTCCTCCCTCCCCCCTCCCTTCTTAATGGCTGGCGCTGCGCGTCGCGAGTGAGCGACCTCTGACCTGTTTCAGGTCCTGAGCTCGCCTCCCACGACCGCAGCACCAACCTGCTGCCTCCTGCCTCTGTCCCCCGACCACGCTGCTGTTTGCGTGTTCGAGGCCCTCCTCCACCCGCAGGCTTCCTCCTGCGCCTCATCCCTGGTGTCTAGTGGGCTCTGCCTAGCTCCACTTGACCCGTGTGCCGCTTCCGCCGTCCTGTAAGTTGTTTTTCTGATTGTTTTTCTGATTTTTCTGCGCCTCGCCGCTGGCGCTTCTGCCCCCATTGTGCCCCCCTGATTGCTGTCTCCCCGATCGTGTACTGTGCCATTACTGTATTTCATACTGTGTGTTTTTCTATTGTGATTGCCTTTAATTTTGCTCGTTTTGTTTTGTGCTTTTTGCCCCTTGTGCGCTCCCCCAAGCGTTCCGATCCCTGCCGCTGCCTCCCTGCGGCCCCGGCCCCCTCGCGCCCCCATTCGCCGCTCCCTCCCGCCTCCCACCTCCCAGCTGCTCCTCCCTCCCCCCTCCCTTCTTAATGGCTGGTGCTGCGCGTCTGCGCAGCTGGCGCGCCGGAGGCGCGCCAGAGGCAAGCCCGTCTGCGCCCGTCCGCGCCTGGACCGCGCCCAGCGCCACCCCCCCTGGTCCTCACGCCCCCCGCATCACCCGCGTCCGCTACTCAACCAACGAACTCCGCGCACTCAACCCCGGCCCCTCCGCAGAGTGCTTCCTTGCAACCCCGAAGCACACAAAAGGACCTTTCTCCTGCCGCACCTGCAACTTCTACTGCGACAGAACGGCGAAGCCAACAACAAGAACTTCCAACACCAACCACCTGAACTGCATCCTCATCAACACACGCTCTGCACGAAAACACGCCATCGAACTCTGGGACTTACTCGACACCACCGCCCCTGACGTGGCCTTCCTGACCGAAACCTGGTGGAACGACTCCTCGGCCCCGGACATCGCAATCGCCATACCGGAGGGATACAAAATCACCAGAAGAGATCGAACCAACGGAATCGGCGGCGGAATAGCCATCGCCCACAAATCTACCCTCAAAATCCACACCCACACGGACGACACCCTCAAGACAGCCGAACACCTCCACTTCCAGATCCACACGGACCCCAACACGACCCTCAGAGGTACCCTCATATACCGCCCTCCAGGACCAAGAGCCCCCTTCAGCGACACCGTCGCCGACCTCGCGAGCACCCACGCCCTCGCTTCCCCAGACTACATCCTCCTGGGAGATCTAAACTACCACCTGGAAAATAACAACAACGTCAACACCGCATCTCTGACCTCCAACCTCCTCAACCTCGGACTCCGTCAACTGGTCAACACTCCCACCCACATCGCCGGACACACTCTTGACCCCCTCTTCACCTCAAGCAACCACATCTCTTTCAGCCACACCTCCGAACTCCACTGGACCGACCATCACTGCGTCCACTTCTCTTATACGAAAATCACCGAACACCACCGCATCCCTCGACCTCCTCACCGCCGCTGGGGAAAAATCACCCAAGACCAACTAACCAGCACCCTCATCAAAGACCCTCCACCTGGCTCAACCGACCCAAGCACTGCCGCCATCAACCTCCATCAATGGATCCTCGACTGCGCCAACACCTTAGCCCCACTCAAGAAACCCACCGCCAACCAAGGAAAGAAAAAACCAGCCTGGTTCACAGACGAACTGACCGCCTCCAAAAGCCTCTGCCAGAAGCTCAAGAAGAAGTGGATCTTAGAGCGCACACCCGACAACCTCGCCTCCCTCAAAAACGCCAACCGTGAACACCACCAACGGATCCGAGTCGCCAAGCGCGCCCACTTCACTGAACGCATCAACAACAACGCCCACGACTGCAAAGAACTCTTCGGCATCGTGAAGGAACTCTCAAACCCCAACACCAACTCCAACGACATCCCGCCCTCCCAGAAACTCTGCGACGACCTCTCCACCTTCTTCCACCAGAAAATCACAACCATCCACGACAGCTTCAACGCCACTCCGCCGCCAGACCCCACCCCTGACATCTCCACAGACGCCTGCCTCCTCACCGCCTGGACCCACGTGGATGACACCGAAACAATAACAACCATGAACACCATCCACTCAGGCTCCCCCACGGACCCATGCCCTCATCACGTGTTCAACAAAGCCAACGCCATCATCGCCCCCAAACTCCGTGAGATCATCAACCTCTCCTTCGACTCCGCCACCTTCCCAGACAGCTGGAAACACGCAGAAATCCAACCCCTCCTCAAGAAACCCAAGGCTGACCCCAACGACCTCAAAAACTTCCGACCGATCTCTCTCCTCCCTTTTCCAGCAAAAGTCATCGAGAAGATCGCCAACACACAGCTCGCCCACTTCCTCGAAGACAACTCCATCCTAGACCCCTCTCAATCCGGTTTCAGACGAAACCACAGCACCGAGACTGCTCTCCTCGCCGCCACAGATGACATCAGAACCCAAATGGACAACGGCGAAACCTCGGCCCTCATCCTCCTCGACCTATCAGCCGCTTTTGACACAGTCTGCCACCGCACCCTACTGACCCGCCTCCATGAAGCCGGCATCCAGGATAAAGCCCTCAACTGGATCTCATCCTTCCTCTCCGACAGAACCCAGAGAGTCCGACTCTCCCCTTTCCGCTCCAAAGCCACCAACCTCATCTGTGGCGTCCCCCAAGGATCCTCCCTCAGCCCTACGTTGTTCAATGTCTACATGGCCCCCCTCGCCAAACTGGCCCGCCAACATCACCTCAGCATCATCTCCTACGCCGACGACACCCAGCTCGTCCTCTCCCTGACCAAAGACCCACTCATCGCCAAAACCAACCTCCACGAGGGACTAAAAGCCATCGCCGAGTGGAGGAACGACAGCCGCCTGAAGCTCAACTCCGACAAGACGGAAGTCCTCATCCTCGGGCGCACCCCTTTGGCCTGGAACGACTCCTGGTGGCCCACCGATTTCGGACTCCCACCCACCCCAGCCAGCCACGCAAGAAACCTCGGCTTCATCCTGGACTCAGCCCTCACCATGTCCAAACAGGTCAGCGCCGTCTCCTCTTCCTGCTTCAACACCCTTCGAATGCTCCGCAGAATTTTCAAGTGGATCCCAACAGGAACCAGAAAGACGGTGACCCAAGCCCTCGTCAGTAGCAGACTTGACTACGGCAACGCACTCTACACAGGCATCCCAACAAAAGACATCAAACGACTCCAGGGTATCCAAAATGCATCCGCCCGCCTGATCCTTGACATACCCCGCCGATGTCACATCTCCCCTCACCTGAAGGACCTCCACTGGCTCCCCGTAGACAAGAGGATCACCTTTAAACTCCTCACCCACGCTCACAAGGCTCTACACAACACCGGACCTACCTACCTCAACTCCAGACTCAACTTTTACGCCCCCACTCGTCAACTCCGCTCTGCCAATCTCGCCCTCGCCATCGTCCCCAGGATCCAGCGCAAGACCGCCGGCGGAAGATCCTTCTCCTTCCTCGCCGCCAAGACCTGGAACTCTCTCCCCACCTCACTGCGCCGGACCCAGGACCTCCTCGCCTTCAGGAGACTCCTCAAGACCTGGCTCTTCGACCGCTAACAGCTCACCCAGCCCCCCCCCCCCCCAGCGCCTCGAAACCCTGACGGGTACATAGTGCGCTTTACAAATGTTATGATTGATTGATTGATACTATTGGGCGACCAGGTATCGAGAAAGGAGTACATTCCCATCCCAGGACTGAAAACAAGCATCACTAAATCCAGTAAACAAGGCTCATGCCTTCAGACAATTTCAAGCAGAACTGACAAATACAGTGATATAAAAAATTCTATTATACAGAAAAGAGCAAATATTTAGTTTGCACTAGCAGACATGTCTAGCAATTAAAAGTGCTATTTATGTAACTTACTGAGAAAAAGGCTCATGGAAGAATTTCACTGAAAAGCATGAAGTGCTAGTTACAAATTGTTGCCAGTAAATAAAGTATATGATACAGCTCATTTACTGGAGGTTGAGTGATGGCATCAATTGTGTATCATCTTCATCAATACAATCAATGGCTGTAAAAGGTGAGCCCTAAGAGTTTCCCATCCATATGCAACTGCCATCCCTTTATACCTGGCTGCCTGATGATGCACGGAGGCAAGAGGATGCAGCCAGGCAACTAAATATAAGTGCAGAATTGAAGAGCCTGAAAACAACAGGGGCAGGGATCCAACGCTCTATTGAAGAAAGCACCGCTGGAGTGGTGGAATACAGGTAAGGGGTGGAAGCAAGACTACATAGCTTTGGTATTCACCTATCCACCCATTCAGCAGCACGAGCAGCAAGCTCCCAAGAACATCTTGGAGCCTGTGCACTTTGTTTGCACATATGAATCAGTTGCCACATGATTCTATGGTCTGGATAATCAACAGTTGTGAGTGAAATCTTCAGAAACAACATTTACCCCTTGTTTTTCTGGTACATTTGTATTATCTGGCCTTGAATAGGTATTGACAGAGAATGTGTCTGCCATTCAGGGCCATATGTACCGAATGTACTGCCCAGTCTGTGCTGTGGCTCACCTATAACTGGATTTGCTGAGCACAGAACCAGTCAGTGCGCCCTATTACAGTTAATGCGCTGCCCAGTGAGAACTGTTGACGTGTGTGTTTTAACAAGAAATATTAATGCAAAAGCTTACATATATCGTGTGATGAAGCTGCATAGAAAATGTGTTTTAATGTAGAAAAATAATGCACATATTTGAAATGTGCCCACAAAGAGTGGTTACCAATATATACGAAGACTAATGGAAATGCTTATTAACGTTGAGAAGTTATGCAATATGTTTTAATTTTGTAGTAGTATATCATAATTAAGGTTACAGGTTAAGAGTTTGCTTCATTTTAATAAAGGCTTAACTTAGCAAAGGTTTTGGCCTAGCTACCTAGCCTCATATTTGAATTTTATTTCTAACTGGCTTAATGCTGTTTTTCCTGAAGGACACAAAGTTGTACTTTTCCAGAAGCTATGTGTTTGTAACTGTGGTAGAATTCTTTCTTGTGGGAACCGGTTTGCTAGAAGGGGAAGTTCTTGTTAAATGCAACAGTGTAATTCGTAACAGGTGCAAGGTTAACCGTACTAGGAGAAGACAATGAAGACTCTGACTGGAGTACGAATGGCAACATTTGTTACCTGACATTCCAACCGTTGAAGACATCAATTAAATGGACCAATCTGTGGCATGGGAACTGTGAACTGTCGAAGGTTCTAGTAAGGTGTTTGCAAATTATTGGACAGAGATACCATTGCACCAAAACTTGTCCAATAGGGAATTAGGGAATAGTTTGACAGTTTTAATTTAACTGCTCTGCACAAACCGAGATCAGCCATTCTTCAAGCAATATTCTTTGAAGCCACTTTTCTGGACACTTCTAACCATTCTTGTTCATTCTTCCTTCCATTCCCTTTTCCAACAATTGTTCTGCTACTCTAAGCCATCCTCTACTCTAATCCTGCCCGATGCTAACTTCTCCTCTATCTGAGGGAAGTGATCATTCCCTAGCTATGCTATCTTATGCGTCTTGAAAGAGACTTTGCTTATCTTAATGTTAAAGACTTTGTCCCATCCTAACTCTGCCTGATGGTGATAGCCTGATGTCCTGAGGACGAAGACTGACGCTGCTTGCTGATCTGTTGGATTGGTAACTATCCAATGCAAATTGTAATTGCCTTTTTGCCTTTTCTTTCTAGGTACCAACTGCTATTTTGGTAGAGGCCTTAGTTCAGATGTTTTCTAAAATTGTGTGACTAAATTGTTTTGCATGAAGCCCAACATGCTAATGCTAATTCGAGGTTAGTTGAGGTGTTCACTGATATCTTACGCAAATAGACAAATGACTGAGTTCTTGCTTTGTTGATTCATGTACTAATGAGACTCTGCTAAGCTGATTCATATTAATGATGTGCATCATGATCTGAATGTGTTAAATCCAAGCATTGATGAAGTAGTGTCCTATATGCTGATTGCCTAACAGTATTGTTTCTAATGGGTTTTATTTGCCAATGAGATTAATCTACATGATATTAGATTGTTAACGTAGGGAAATAAATGTTCTAACTCCTAATTAAACTGGTGTGGTTATTCATGACTGAAAGGTCATGGTGTGTTCAATTGTTAATTCCTATTGATTGTTTACTGATTATTTATTGGTTATTACTAAATGTTTATTGACCAATTGATTGATGACGTAAAGATGGCATATCGTACTGGGAAGTCTCCAAACGCGGTCCAAAGGTTCATCGACCTGATTGCGTCTCCTTGTAAGTTTACTTATTAAGGTTCTGACGCGCTAACAGTTTTTGGTAGCAGAGGATGGTTTGGCCCTTTGGGTCCCCAGTCAAAAGATCACGGTTTTGTAGAGTTGATGTTTAACTTTGAAGCCCCAGTACGATAATCAACAGTTTTGGTAGATACGGAAGGGTTTGGCCCTTTGAGGTCCTGGTACGGATGGTTCAAGGTGAAATGGTTTAGTAGTAGGCAAGGTGTACCCAATAAATTGATTTTTATAATTTTTCAATGATGTAAATTGGAAAGAGGATGTCTCCCTAAGTCCCAAATGACTTTCCCGGAATCTCTGCGCTTGCTAAAGGAAGTTTGAGTAGGTTCTCGGCGTTCTAGTAATAGTGTGAATGAAGTAGGTTTTGCGCTTGCACAGCTTATGCAAATCGCAGGTGAATTGTGAGGTTTGTGAGGATTTTAGGCCAGATGATGATGTTGAAGTAGGAGTGGGCGTACTCCGCAGTATGAGAGTAGGGAAGTCAGCAAACTTCATGTGAGTGTGGCGCTTTGTGCTAAAAAATTGTCCACGTGGTTGTTGATGATGTACGGACCCTGTGTGGTCTAAGACTCCGGAGTATATTGATAAGTGTATGAGGCACTTGGTTTGTGTTGTAATTTGTTTGGTTTAATAGGTCGATAGTGAGGTCGACGAGTCAAGTCTGAGTCAAAAGTGAGTGAATGAAAACTTCGATGGAGATTTGGTGAGTTCTAAAGTGCACTAGAACAATAATCCATTGACAAGTCGAGAGTCGAATTTGCGGGTCAAATTTTGCTTGCGAGTGTGGGATCTGAGAAGGAGAGAGTAGCGGCCGAGGCTAAGCGAAACCTCTGTAAAGTTCTGAAGCAATCGTGTTACCTTTCCTGTAGTAGACCGGCAAATTTGAGTTTTTGATATTGGTTGGTGCTCGCGATATATATTGCATTAGTTTTGTATATATTGAGAAGTGGGAGGACAAGCCACAAGACTTTGTCAGCCGCAGTACGTGCGAGTGTGATGTCATTAGAGCCGAGTTGAGATAGGTTGGTTACTGAGAAGGGTCGCGCACGGATTGGCAGTCCTCCATGAGAGGCAATTGGTTAAGAAGGTAGGCGCAGAGAATTCTGGGATAAAAAGTCACTTCCTGATTTGATTGTGAACAAAAATAAATAAAAAAATAAAGACGAAAAGATGAAATTTTTCAAGGCTTTTAAGAGTGCTTTAAGGGGAGATGTATATATTACCGCAAGTGTAGGAGAAGTTACACCACAGGAGGCTACACCTGCTTACATTGTAATGGAGGAAAAGGGTGTTGCTCCATGTCTTTGGCTAAAGCAATGGTGCAAGGCGACGGAGAAAAATGGGTGCTTAGCGTTTCCTGAAAATGGAACGTTCAATTTGAGGATTTTAGAAAATTTACGGATGGTGCTATATGATCTGAAGCCACCTCCGAGACCAGCACAGTTTGAGGCGTTAGCAATTTGGGAGCTAATGGCAAGACAGCAACAGAAATTCGAGAGGAGAATGAGGAAAGCAGAAAAGACACTAGCAGAGGCTAGATGGAATAGTGCATAGAGAGTTTGGAGAAGAGAGACATTAGATGGAGTTAAGCTGTTTCCAGCGATAACCCCAGAGGTTGAAGGCAAAGGGAGGAAAGCTAACCATAAAAAAAAACAGAAGTCCTTCCAGAAATAAAGAGGTTAGAAAGCTCTTGACAGAGGTAGATGACTCAGATGATGATGAGTTCCTTACTCAGTTACTGAATGATCGTCCACCGCCATATGTGGCAGACGGAAATGGCCTGAGTAGTAGTACAGGTTCTACAGGTTTGATACAAGACAAGGCGACAGTGAGTCAGACACAGGTTAGTCCTGTCCCTCCACAAGTTCCGATGCAGAGTAGTTTTGGTGTGCCCACCACACAGATGATGCAACCTCAGTTGCAACCGCCACAGGTTCAGAGGATGTACCCTGACGTACCCATTCTAGAAACTGCCACCAATCTGATGGTGCTGACAGAGCAGAGATGTCAGAGACCAAGCTTGGTTCAAACAGAACCAACTCCACTTTTACTGCCCCAGGTGCAGTCGCAAACGATGCCGAGATACACTTCGGTCACAGGAGCAGTCAGACATAATGCCAATGATGAATCAGAATATGGGAGTTAGTCTTCCACAGATTTTGGGAAATAGACAGACACCAGATGCCATATCTTTGCCTATTACGGTTGGTCCACCTGTACCATTGTATGCGCAGGCGAAGCCTAGTGTATGCGATCAAGGGTTAATGACACAAAATACAACAAGAGGAGGGTTTGCAGAAAACACCCAAGGGATGATTCCTACAGCACCGACATTTGAAGGATCAAGAACCTTATTAGATTTCAGTCCGATTGGGTTCCTCCAGATGCAATGAGACAATCAGGTTCGAGACTGCTAACACCGCAGACCTCGAATGTAAATGCATCACAGACGCCTTTAGTACAGGCTGGAAATATTTTATTGCAAGGTTTAACTGCACAACAACTGACTGACTGGTTAGACAAACTCAACACTCCACAGACTACTCCTGTGGTAGCAGGGAGAGCGGAAGGAGAAGATTACCTAAACTATGTGAGAATGGGTATGGAAGCAGGTGAACTTGTTGAAGGGAACATGGGTGTACACAGGTTAGAGTCATACACAGAAGCAGAATTGAGGTACTTGTGCCCGAAGATAGCTAAAGAAGTGAGCAAAGTGCACCAGAGGTTGGCAAACCTGGCTGACAAGCACGGCATAGACATAGAAAATACCAAACATTTGAAGAGGAGTTACAGATTAGATTTTGAGCCAAAGGATTTTGAAGACATGAGGTCTGCTGGAATGAAAGCGCACCTCAAAGAAATACTGAAAGTGCACAAGTTTGGGGAGCCTTCAGATGGGTGAAGAAAAGAGACAAGAAGAAAAGTGATTACATAGAGCAGACTGCTAAAATACAACATGACATAGTTCCTGTAAAGATATTACCAATGTGAGAAACTGCGGGAGGGACTCTTGTCCATGTACCTTGGACCAGAGGTGACATTCTATCATTTACAAATGATTACCCCAGGTTGAGAGAGAAACCAATAGAATGGTATCAGCAGACAGACAGGTTTGTGAAGCTTGCGAAGTGTCTTTGGGAAGACCTGAACACTCTCTTTGAGATAATAGTTCCACCTGATTCATGGACTGAGTGCAAAAAAAAGTGTAGATTGGACGACTGATGAACCTGCAAGGGACAGACAAACGAGTGCGCCGTCTCCTGATGTGATGAAGTACTATTATAAAGTGATTGAGTTTCTGAAAACGAGAGTTTTGCCTAAGAATATTGATTGGCAGAGGATTGATAGAACTGCTCAGGAAGCCAAGGAGTCGATACATGCATATTATGAGAGGTTGTTGAAGGCGTTCAAGCATTACAGTGGCACAGAGACTATTGAGGCGAAAGACATGAATCACTTGGTGTTCAGATTCGTTGAAGGATTGAGACACGAAATTGGCCAGATGATTAAGACTCATCTGATTTGCTGGCAAGCAAAACCGATTGATGAGGTGTTGCAGTATGCAAAATACTATAGTGACAAAATTGAATTGAAACCGAGAAAGTTGAAGGAGAACGTGATGGAGATGCAAATCAAGGCAGCACAGACAGGGATGCAGGGAAGTTTTCCACAGCAAATGGTACAGCAGCAGCAGGGAAATGGGATGTTTCAGGCGCAGATGAGAGGTAGAGGACGAGGAGGTATGGTGAACCGCGGTCCAGACTTGAACACTGTAGTAGTTCAAAATTATGTACAGGGAATGAAGAAACTATTACCTTGTCATGCTTGCGAATCGTTGGACACTGGAAGCGGGAGTGCCCAATGATGGTGCAGGAAGATGTTATTCAACAAAGCAATGATGTCAGTTCATTTCAGAATGTGAGAGGACCAAGATTGAGATGTCCAAATCCAAATTTTCGGAATAATGTGAATCAGATGCAAGGTTTCAACCCATGCAGCAGGTTCAAATGCCAGGTGTACAACCAATGCAGTTACAACCAATGCAACAGCAGATCCCCATGGTACCTAGATAGCAAATGCAATTGCTTTTAGCCCCAATGGGACAGTAACAGGTGATGCTTCCTCAACAGGTCACAGGTCAACAAATGAGTCAAAATAAAACACTGCAGCAGTTCCCATTTCGTGGTGAGAATGGACTAAACGATGAATGGTCGGATGAGAGTTCAGATGGAGAGGAGTGCAGGCTTGCAGCATCTGTAGAGGTAGATCAGAGAAGACCCTATGTGCAGGGGAAGGTAATGGGTCACAAGGTTTCATTTTTGGTTGACACAGGAGCTACACACTCCACAGTCATAAGTACAGAAGTTCCAAAACTGCCCCTTTCGGGACAGACAGTTAAGGTAGTAGGGGTAGCAAACCAACTCCTCACTAATCTGGTCACAGATCCGGTTCAAGTTGAGCTTGGCACTTTCCAAGGATTGCACAGATTTGTGGTTTGTGACTCAAGTCCCGTATCCCTACTGGGAAGAGACTTATTGTGCAAAACGAGGTGTTCAATCACCTGTTCTAATGATGGAATTGAGGTCCAGACAAACAGTGATGATGAAGGTGAAGAACAGGTTTCTGAACCTGAAAATGAGACCATAGACGAGCTGAACTACCCTCAGACTTACAGGGAACAGTTAAAGAAAAGGTGTGGGATTTGACTGGGAAAGAAGTAGAAATTATCAAAGGAATGGAGCCAGTTAAAGTCAGTGTGAAGCCTAACGCAATATTCCCCCAGATACCACAGTACCATATGGCGCAAGATGTCCTTATGAAGGTTGCGCAAATGATTGCATATTTATTGAAACAGGGAGTCTTAAAGGAGGTATTGAGCAGTCCATGTAATTCACCAAAAATGGGACTGAAAAAGCCTTGTGGGAAAGTTCAGATTGTCCAAAATGTGAGAAAGATCAATGACATAGTGGTAAAATGTTGCCCAGTGGTACCAAATCCAGCTGTGATTATGTTTCAGATTCCATGCAACGCAGAATGGTTCACAGTGGTTGATTTAGGCGTTCTTTTCTGTGCCTCTTCATGAGGACAGCCAATTTCTCTTCTGTTTTAAATTCTTGGACAGAGTCTACATTTGGTGTCGAATTCCTCAAGGGTTTTCGGAATCACCTTCCATATGCAACCAGATTCTGAAGAAGAATTTGGAGTCGTAGGAGCTGCCTTTCCAATTGACTCTAGTGCAGTTCATTGATGATTTGTTAATTGCGTCCAAAACAAGGGACGAGTGTAAGTATGACTCGATTGCCCTACTGAACCACTTGGGAAAGAACGGACACAAGGTGTCCCCCAAGAAATTGCAGTATTGTCAGAAAGAGGTGGAGTATTTGGGTCATCTAGTTGAGAAAGGGTCGAGAAAATTATCCAGGGAAAGACAGCAGTGTTACAGATGAATCCCCGACAACACAGAGAGATGTTAGGATGTTTCTAGGGATGGTGGGGTATTGTCACCAATGGATCCTGAATTTTTCAGTCATCTCCAAGCCATTGCTGAAGCTGACGAGTAAAGAGAATGAAGACTCTATAGTGTTGGAAGAGAGGGAAATGAGAGCGTTTACTGAGCTAACAGAGAGCATGTGCTGGGCTCCAGCTTTAGGTATGCCTGATTACATGAAGATTTTCATTCTGTTTTGTCATGAACACAATGCATGTTCTTTGTCTGTCTTGACGCAGGTCCATGGAGGTGTAAACCGACCAGTAGCATATTTTTCAGCTACTTTGGACCCAGTTGCAGCAGCCTTACCGGGTTGTCTGCGTGCAGTAGCAGCAGTTGGACAAAGCCTTACACAGTGTGAAGGCATAGAGATGGGACATCCTTTAACAGTCATGGTCCCTCACTCAGTTGAAATTCTCCTGACGCGTACAAAAATGCAACACATGACCAATGCAAGGTTGACCAAGTATGAGACAATTATATTGGGGTCACCAAATGTAACGTTAAAGAGATGTACAGTGTTGAACCCGGCAACTTTGCTTCCAAGTGAAAATACAGATATTGAAAGTCTGGAAGATGTTGAACATGACTGTCTTGAGGTGACAGAATTGTGCACAAAACCGAGACCTGATATTAGAGACACCCAATTGGAAGAAAATTACCAAATTATTTTCATTGATGGCTCATGTTTGAGAGACTCAGTAGGAGTGCTGAGAGCCAGATATGTGGTATGCACAATTTCTGGTATCCTGGAAGCGCCCTGGCTTCAAGGAGTGTATTCCGCTCAATTAGCTGAACTGGTAGCTCTTACTAGGGCTCTCTGCTCAGATTAGAGTCACAATCTATACTGATAGTCAGTACGGATTTGGAATTGTTCATGATTTTGGCCAACTATGGTCACAGAGAGGTTTCCTGACCTCTTCTGGTTCGCCAGTGAAAAATGGTGAGAGAATTAAAGAATTGTTGCATGTAATTCAGTTACCTCATAAAATTGCTGTGGTGAAATGTAGTGCACATTTGAAATCACAAGACTTTGTTTCAATGGGAAATGGATATGCGGATCAAGTCGCAAGGTTTTGCGCATTGAACTGTATATCGTTCAAGGATCAATGGGAACTGTTACCTGAAAAAGAAAATGAGACACAGGTTATGCATTGAGAGTGATTGACACATTAGAAGAGCTGAAATTGTTGCAGGATCGTGTCAGCAAAGATGAGAAGCGTTCTTGGGTTAGGATACAATGCATACAAAGACCAGATGATTTGTGGGTCTCAGAAGAAGGAAAAATGGTTTTGCCAAACAGTCTTTTGTCACAGTTTGCAAGGTTTTATCATGGCCAAGCACACATTGGGAGGGATGCCATGATCAGGTTGTTCAAGATTGACTGGTTCAATCCGAAGCTTAGACAAGCAGCTGAAGTGCTTTGCCACCGTTGCATCATCTGCCAACAGATAAACGCGGGGAAAGGGACAGTGGTAAATTTGAGCCACATTGGAAGAGCTGGAGGTCCATTCAGCAGAATGCAATTGGATTTCATTGAGATGCCTGTGTGTGGAGGTCTGAGGTATGTGTTGGTGATTGTGTGTTTAGCCATTGGATTGAAGCTTACCCTACACGTATAAATGACAGCCTCACCGTAGCGAAACTATTGCTTAGGGAACTGATACCACGTTTCGGTTTTCCAGTCTCTTTAGAATCAGATAGGGGAAGTCGCTTCAACAATGAGGTGATTTAATTACTGTGCGCAGCATTGAACATTGAGCAGAAGTTGCATTTTAGCTACCGCCCTGAAGCATCAGGACTTATGGAACAAATGAATGGCACTCTGAAGTCGAGAGTTTAAAAAATGTAATTGTAATTGTTGATTCCTATTGATTGTTTATTGATTATTTATTGGTTATTACTAAATGTTTATTGACCTATTGATTGATGACGTTAAGAGTGCATTACGTACTGGGAAGTCTCCAAACGCGGTCCAAAGGTTCATCGACCTGATTGCGTCTCCTTGTAAGTTTACTTATTAAGGTTCTGACGCGCTAACAGAACTCATGCCTGCCCTTGATACTGGGTGTGTCTAACTGACCCTGTCACACAATGCTGTCGGCATGTACCAGCAAATCAGCTCTGAAATGCTCAGCACCGAAAGTTCCTAAAAATATATTATCTATGAACTGCTCTATGTAAGTGTGCTCTGTATCTTTCTCTCTCCATCTCCCTTCTCTTTTTCTCTTTAAAATGTGGTACAAATCTTTCTATAAATTCTTTACGTGATAGCTCCCTTCCCACCTTGCACCGGACCTTTTCTACGAAATGATTTCTTCGAAATGACATTTCAATGCTTCATTTTCCCAAAATGTCTAAAGGAGAAAATGTATTTATTAATACATTATGCTTATACACAATAGGCAAGGTTGTGGGAGATTCCAAATAGAAAAGGAGGGAGCACTAAACCCTTTGGCACATGTAAAATTCGACTCAACTACTCCCCTGAGCAGTGGTATACTCTAAACACCTGCCCGAGCAGAAATGACTTCAGAATTTTCCAGAAATTCAAGGATTGTTTACTGTATGTCTGTACAAAGTAGTGACACCAGTTAGACCCTTATTACGAGAGATCAGGTAATCCCAATGGGATAGTAATCGAATTTACCTGCCCCTTTAGGGACAGGAACACCGTGTATGCTGGAATACCGTGGATCGGGTGTTTTTCACCCCGACACCCCGCTTCTAAAACTGGAAAAACGCAGGAAAACCCTACATGCATTGGTGCAGAACCAACATTTCCCATATTAAATCACAATATCAAGTGATTTAACGTTTTTAGTCTTCGGGGAAATACTCATGCCACTGAAGTCGGTAGTTCCAGGGTGAGTAATACTGGGCAGTTTTGAGGGCTCCTTTTAATTGCCCCCTCAGTGAATGCAACGCTATCAAACCATCCATAAATTGATGCATGGTTCTGAAAGCAAATGGGCTAAAAATGGCCGTCATGTTGATTAGAGAATAAACATTCTAACATCAGTGTGTGTTTAACTTATATCATAGAGGCACACCTACATGAATACATCTAATAGAATCTGTTTACAGAAGCAAATTCATTTTTAGAGTCCACGCCACCTTGGGAGTAATCCTCCAGAGAGGGGTGTGCAAGTGCATTCCGATATAAGTGGGGCCTCACGTGTAAGTGCGCAGTACCGGGACATCTGTTGAAAATTGCCGGTTCCTGCTCACCCACCTTTCTATTCAAATACTTGGTGTTTCATCGGGTAGACAACGCTATAATAATACATTCTCAAATCTTTTTAACATACTAATCATTCTGGTGTGGTAGTAGTTTCGACATTCTCTGAAATGGGGAATGCTATGTTGCCTCTTAGATTGCTTTGCAGTTCCTGTGATTTAACTAACTTGAATATTAAATGCGACGAATATATATTTTTTAAGTAACTATCTTTTGATTTAAAGATAATTGTGATTTTAGCTGTTGTTCATTCAAATAGTTAGATCCTTAAGTCTTTTATGAATTGTTGTTTACAGACAAGCGTCTTCCCTGAGTTTTCAACGTAGACTTCTTTGAACATATGTACAGTTGTCAACAAACAAGATTAAAGACCGTGTGATGTCACTTCCTGTGAAAGCCTCAAGCGGTATTAGATGGAATGTGATGTCACTACGGTTACTCCCTGATTTTGGTAAAATCCTGTCAAATATGTCTGGATTGTTTTGCCACAAACAACTTGGATGTTTGTCCATACTAAAATGACATAGGAAATAAATATATAACTTGAACATAGCACAAAAAGTATATAAAAGAACACATAATTTACCGCAAAATTGTACACATCAACTTGGTGGCCGTCTCTATGCCTGTGTGCCAACCGTGCCACGATAGTACGGACTTCGCTCCAGTTGTCCATGTTACTGAAGATCTGGTTAAAAGCGTTCATTACTCTTTTACCGTGGGCCTTGATTCCAGCACTTGCTTGCATTTCTTCCAGAGTTGAGATGTCTTTCAATTTCTTGAAGTAGTTTTTAGTCTTTGGAAAATCTACAAAAAGCCTAAATGCAGTGGGAAAACAAATTAGCTGTCTTAAAAAAACAAACACATTTATAAATTGTTGGTTTCAGCTCAAGGCACTTCCGAACATTTCCATGATAAAGTAATCATTGAAAAAATACGGAAAATATGATTTTATGTCAAGACCAGAGGCTCCTATTATGCATTCTTAACTTGCTTTATTAAAATAGCAGCAGTCAAGAAACTACAAATCCCAGTGGGCTTAGCAACAAGCTAGCCAATGGGAAGAAACAACATACAAACAGTAACCACCAATAGAGTACCGGCTAGTGGTATAGAGTACACCCTTGACTGCAAGCAGCCTTCTTTTCTTGCTTCTCGCAGTCAAGATAAGTACTCTTTTATATCTTCGTTTCAATACTTGTTTATAGTTTTATATGGTCATTGTTTATGATTTCAGAAGCGCTCCGCTTTCTTTATATGTATTCCGCACTTCGTGCGTTACATTTAACTTTATCAATACGCTGCTCGTATCTTTCCCCCCCTTCCTCTCCTCACCGGATGGCCTTCCGCACGTTCTAACGGTATAAACCGCCGCGCTTGCAGTTTTTCCTTCAGGCCCGTTTGCTCTTGTATTACCTTTCTGCTGCGGTTTGGTTCAGATGCGTCTCCAGCCACTTCTTCGTGGCTGCCGTCCATTCCGTTTCTACCGCTAGACGACACACATTGGAACACGCCCTTTCTGCCTCCTCAAAAAGGCGCGTCCAGCCTTTCAACATTTCTCCAGCTACATGGCTCACGCCTCAGAGGATTGTTTAACTTTATCTATTTCCAGCCCACTTTCCATTCGGCTGGGTTAACTGTTTAATTGCTGCCTTTTTCTTCACAACCTTTTTCCAAAGTTTTATCGTTTCAATGGCGTTGATAGTTCTCCTCCAACACCTGTTAATTCTGAAGAGGGGGAAACCGTCAACCCAGATTTGACTGATTTTATTCAGACTTCAGTGCAACAGGCTGTACAAGCTTCCATGAAAAAAATGTCTAAAAACATTGAGAATTCCGTCAGACATATAACGTCCAGTTCTTTAATGGTCCATTCTGTGGGGGAAAGCAGAAAACATAAAATGTCTCCTTTAACAAAAAATAAATCTTCAATTGGCGCACAATTGATAGGTGAGACTTCCTCACCACAGATTGAGGATTTAATTCCTCCAAGGCCTCCTAGAAAGGAGGGGAACACTTATACAAACACAAAGATTGCAGTTGCACATGCTAAATGTTAACTCAAAACAAAAAATACTGATAATGCACCCAAAAAGATAGTTACATCTAAGATATTGAACTCTGAGGATGACATGGATGAATTAATTCATTCCAACGCTTCGGACACCACTTCCTCCCCTCCCCCTCAAAGAAAATTAAATTATCCAGTTCTGACTCTCATTCCATTCTGGATTCCAATGGTGTACCCATGTTTGATCCTACGCTTATCCACCACCACAGTTCTATGGAATGGATTCCTGCTCCCCATGTCGGCGATTATATTTCCTCACGTCTCCGTCTTCCCCTGGACAAGCAAACTCGTGCAAAACTAAAATTTGAATGCCCCAGAATTTCTTTACCTTCTCACATCACCACAACTCCATCAATTGATCAATCTTTGATTACTTTCTTTTCCAAATTTGGCAGACATCCCCGAAAAGGGGTAGATAAAGCTCGGACAACTTGCCAAGACAAGTCACTAGATGTGGTTGGACCGCTCGCCTGAATATTCGACCTGGCGGGATCTGCCAGGCTAAACAATTCTGAAATAAACCCTTCAGACATTTCTCTTTGGGTTCAAAGGGCTTTCTGTCTCCTGGGCAATGCAACCTCTGCCATCATCCATGAAAGAAAGAAATGCATACTTTTGAAATTAGACCCCAAGCTTGCAAATCTGGCTACCCTTGATCTTGCAACACCAACAGAAGGACAGCTTTTCGGTGATTCTTTCATCAAGGACCTTAGCCGCTACGTCTCCACCTTTTCGTCCATTGACAAAGCGCAACAAAATTTAAAGAAAGTGTTTAACCAACAGGTTTTTGCACGGCCCGGTAGAGGCAGGAGCCGCTTTACCGGCCGTCCCTACCGTAACCAAGGCTCACAAGGCTCCTATAATTCTTCCTTCAAATCATCCTATAACACCCAGGATTTCAAACCCCTGTTCTACCCTCATAGATCCAGAGGTTTCCGTGGCCGAGGACAACGTTACGTCAGGACACACAATCCCCAAGGTAAGCCCATTTTTTGGCCTTCCCATAGGAGGGCGTCTACGTTTCTTCCTTCCAAAATGGTGTTTTATCACAAAATACCCTTGGGTGCTGAACACTATTTAGGGTTATGCCATAGAATTTTACTCCCCTCCATTTCAAGATACTCTTCATCCCCTTCCAAAATTCTCAAAAGAAATGTCCAATCTTATTTCTTCAGAAATTCAAGTTCTCTTGCAGAAAAAGGCTATGCAACTCCCTCTACCCGATCCCTCAGGGTTTATGAGTTCTCTACTCCTTGTCCAAAAGAAAAACAAAAAATTAAGACCTGTAATCAATCTAAAATCTTTCAATCAATTTTTCATATATCGTTATATCAAAATGGAAAATATAATCCATCTCAGAGATATCTTGCTCCAACATGATTGGCTAGTGAGATTAGACTTACAAGATGCCTACCTGGCCATCCCTATCCATCCTTCTCACAGGAAATTTCTTCAATTCCAGTGGCATTCCAAAACCTAGCATTTTTCTTCCCTACCCTTTGGTCTTTCATCAGCCCCTTGGTGCTTTACGAAAACCATGAAACCAATTGTCACTTATCTCAGGTCTCTAGGTATCAGACTGATCATCTATTTGGACAACATCTTACTCATGAATCAAAACCCTCAAACTCTTCTTTCTCATCTTCAACTCACCTGTTCTCTCCTTTCCGACCTAGGTTTCCTCATAAATTTGGAAACATCTCTAATGATTCCTCACAACAAATAGAATTCTTGGGTTTCCTAATAGATTCCTCCTCTGCTACCCTCCATCTCCCTCCTTCAAAAGTAACTTCCATCAAAAAAGAACTTCACCACGTCCTTCTCAAGGATCAAATCTTTCTCAAGCTACTAGCAAGGATAGTAGGTCTCCTTTCCTCCTCTATCCAAGCCATATTTCCCGGTCATCTTCACTACCGAGCTCTTCAGCGTCTAAAAATCCTCCATCTCCGCAAAGGCTTAGCATTCTCCGATCTAATAAAACTAGACACAGACTCTCGCTTACAAATCCAGTGGTGGATACACCATTTAGATGCCTGGAATGGCAGGACCGTCTTCCAATCAGCGCCCGATCTTGTATTAGAATCAGATGCCAGCCTGACAGGTTGGGGCGCACGTTGTGGTCACATATCGACTGGAGGTACATGGTCACCAGAGGAGTCCAAATTGCCCATAAATTGTTTAGAGATGCTTGCAGGCTCCTTTGCTATCAAAACCCTCGCAAAACACAAAGCCAAATGCTCCATTCTTCTCCGTATGGACAACGTTGGTTTCTGCAGTTCGTTACATAAATCATCTCGGAGGTACCAGGTCACAACCTCTGGCTCAGCTGGCAAAAAGCCTATGGGAATTCTGTCTATCCCACAATTATTCGCTTCAAGCAGAGTACCTTCCAGGGTCCCAAAATTCTGTAGCAGACTGGCACTCCTGTCATCTCAAAGACTCCAGCGATTGGAAACTCCTTCCTTCCATTTTCCCCATTCTCTCCAACAAATAGGGTACATTTCATACAGACCTCTTTGCCTCTCACCTCAATTCACAATTACCACGTTTTTTCAGCTGGCGTTCGGATCCTTTGGCCACTGCAACAGATGCATTTCTACAAGATTGGTCCCAGGCAATCCACTACCCCTTCCCCCCTTAATCTTAATCAACTGGATGTTAGCCCAGGTCAGACGCTAAAAAGCAACCATAATCTTGGTAACATCGTTTTGACAGTCTCAGGTTTGGTTTCCTCCTCTTCTAGAGCTTTCAACAGATTTTCCAGTTCTCCTCCCTTCTTTACCTTCTCTTCTCCTCGATCCGAAAGGCTCCCCTCACAACCTAATTCTATCCAATTCTCTAACTCTTTCAGCGTGGAAGGTATATCAGGTTCCCCCAACAAACCTTCCTTATTTCAACAGAAGCTTCAGAATTCATAAACAACGCCTGGGCTCAGGGAACGAGAAAAGCCTACAGATCAGCTTGGTCTCTATGGACAAGCTGGTGTGTGGGAAAATGTATCAATCCCTTTTCAACAAATATCAATCTAATCATTAATTTCTTGGCCTCGGAAGCCAGTTCTGGCAAATCTTCATAACGTTGAATCTCTATAGATCTGCTATTTCCATTCACCATCACTACATAAACGGCAAACCCATTGGCGAACACCTTTTAGTCTGTCGTCTCCTCAAGGGAGTTAAACTCTTCAAATCCCCTGCTTCCAAATACACTCATTTATGGGATGTGTCCATAGTGCTCAACTTTTTTATTTCATTGCCTGACAACGCAGACCTTTCTTTAAAAATGCTTTCAGCAAAGTTAACTATGCTCTTATGTCTTATTTCTATTAAACGTGTGTCTAATGTCAAATCTTTAGATGTTTACTCTCGCCAGTTTACTGCTACAGGAGTGTTATTTCATATCCACAAACGTACTAAAACTAATCTTCACACTGTGTTTTACCCTTTCTTTCCTACTCAACCTAAACTTTGTGTGGGCCTCTGTTTAAAAGAATATGAAAAGCGTATGCTTAACCTCAGAATGTCCTCCAATCACCAACTACTCATTTCTTTCCGCAAACTCCACAAGCCAGTTTTCTCTCCAACCCTTGCTCGTTGGGTTAAATGGTTAATGTCACTAGCGGGAATTGACACTTCCATTTTTGGAGCCCATTCCTCCAGAGGTGCCATGGCATCTAAAGCCTTCTCTATAGGCTCTTCCCTAGAGGACATTCTGATGTCAGCTGACTGGTCTAATGACAATGTTTTATTGTAAACCTATTCAAACAGCAGCTTCTTTAGTACTTGATACACTTTAAACTAGCATAATAGGAGCCTCCGGTCTTGACATAAAATGTAGATTTTCCTAGTAATTTATTAAGGAAAGTCTTAATTTTATTAAAGACACGGAGGCAAATATTATCCCTCCACAGTTTCCATTAACATGTCTGCCTTTTCCCTCCCTACCAGCGGTTCCAGCATTACCACCTGCCTCTTCATGATGACTTCGGACAATTACCTACCTACCATCTACGGAACTCCAAGTTTTCTCACCATCAATCCTGCCAAGTTTCTCCACGCCTTCAATGGTTTATCTCCTGCTGCCAAGAACTGTTATCTTCCATCCTGGCGATAGCTTTTATAGGATCTTTGTTACCTCTATTTTATGATACTAATTGACTTTCTCGCTCAAGAAAAGAGGGCTGCTTGCAGTCAAGGGTGTACTCTATACCACTAGCCGGTATTCTATTGGTGGTTACTGTTTGTATGTTGTTTCTTCCCATTGGCTAGCTTGTTGCTAAGCCCACTGGGATTTGTAGTTTCTTGACTGCTGCTGTTTTAATAAAGCAAGTTAGGAACGCATAATATTCGCCTCCGTGTCTTTAATCAAATTAAGACTTTCCTTCATAAATTACTAGGAAAATCTACATTAAATACACTAGTATGAAAATATTGTGTGCATTCGGTTAAACAAGAAAACATCATAACCATTTTGAATATAATTTATATGTAAAATGTGATATTGATTTTGAAAATATCAAATTTAACAAGCATTGGCAAAGAAAAACATTTTAACCTATGAAACTGCAAAGCAGAACTATTGACTTTGACAGTGCATTTTTTGTTTTCCAGATGGCTGTCTGCGTATTAGTGGTGGAAGACATCCTGGAATGCTCTTTCATAAAGCACAATCAAAGCCATTCCAAGATGGCTACCATGTGTCTGCACATGTGTGGAAATCATTTGAAGAGGCCACCCATGGACACAGCAGCAGTACGTGACTAGAGTGCAGGCTCTACGGGTGCAGGGGGGAGTAGAAAGAGAATGAGCTAATATTTAAATATGGATAGCAGAGATTGGAAAGGAGAAGGAAAGCAAATATAACAAAGTGATAGAGACACAAGGAGAAAAAAAGGCTTTGTGACTCAAAAAAAGTTTTGTTCTTGAGGCCTATAGTATTTGTGTTTCAATGCAACTTGTGCCGTTTGCACATCTATACCTAACATAGGTCTATTTGAGCAGCTGGTAAAACCTATGATCAATATCTTACTGACCTTTCACTCTAAAGAAGAAACAGAAGTTTTGGGTTCACAGTAACGCAAATTATATAAAGCACTAAATCATGCCAACATGTGGTAACACTATGACAAGTTTTAGTTCCTCAGCTTCAAACATTTGTGATAAAATGAATCACTGTGGTCAGTTTGGGATCCAGACTTTGTTTTCTGTCTCCTGTGCCCATAGTCAAATAGTTGGTATAGTGCCACGATCAGATATTTTTTACTATTATTTGCTGTTTTAGAGGGCCAACACCGAATTTGACAGTGCATTTTTTGTTTTCCAGATGGCTGTCTGCGTATTAGCGGTGGAAGACATCCTGGAATGCTCTTGCATAAAGCACAATCAAAGCCATTCCAAGATGGCTACCATGTGTCTGCACATGTGTGGAAATCATTTGAAGAGGCCACCCATGGATACAGCAGCGGTAGGTGGCTAGACTGCGGGCTCTACGGGTGCAGGGGGGAGTAGAAAGAGAATGAGCTAATATTTAAATAAGGATAGCAGAGACTGGAAAGGAGAAGGAAAGCAAATATAACAAAGTGATAGAGACACAAGGAGAAAAAAGGCTTTGTGACTCAAAAAAAGTTTAAGAGGTTAAAGATGTCTCTTGTGGCTTTTTTCACAGAGGTGAAGATTCTCTATGAAAAGAGGCAGCAAAAAGTTTCATGAATCCATAGACTCGAAAATTCAGGACAGTAAGGCAAGTGCAGACATATTAAACCACCTTCTAGCACTTTAAAACAAAAGTTATCTATGTAAGAGAAACATGCAAGAAGAGAAATAATCAGATGGTTGGAGGTTTCATCCATCAATAATTACATTGATGTTGACAGAGTCCCTTGTGGCATAGGAATTTTTATAATTCCAACATGCTGAAATGTGTCACCCTATGTAGCGCAAATAAATAAGCAGTTGAAAGCATTTAGACTGTCTTCTCATGCCTTTTTTAATCCCAGCATACATGGTGGAAATGTGTTGCAGTACCTTTGAGTGGCTATGTGCGGCGCTCGATGTACTCCGAGGCAAGGCTGGAGTACTTTTACTACCATTTTTTTTACATGTATGGCTGCAGTAACTTTAGAAGTGTAGATTGTGAATAGCAATAGCCCTACTCTTTTCTGTGTGGACGTTTGTATTAGCATGGCCCTCTCATAATCCTTCCATACCCTTCCCTAAACCCCTCCTTTTATTTCCCTAAACCACTCCCATTTAGTAGTAAGTATTCCCTAGTTTCCAGCCACTTGCCTGGTTCCCTCCCACATCTGTTACATAAGCATACGCCTATTTGTGTGGAGATGCAATGATCTCTTAAGAGAAAAAGTAGGACAGGTGGAGGTTGCCACACGTAGATTTTGCAGTAAGTGGGTAGGAATATTTGTAGTAGTACTTAATGTACTACAAAACATAGTTTTTGAATAGACCCCGTAGTCCTTTTTTATTCATCATCATCAAATGGCTTCATTTGGGAAAAGTTTCCAGATAACAATATTCATTTACAAAGTTAAAAAAAAAAATTAATCATTATTATTGTTTACAAATCACTGTTAATAAAAGATTATCTTCATGGGCTTTATACAGTGAGATTACAGTCAAATTGTTGATCTACGGCAATTGCATGGAAAGGCCAATTGATTATATAAATGTTAAAAACATAATTCATAAAATTGTGCACATCAATTTAGGTGAGTACAGCCTATTCGATATACATTTTCAATCAATCTGGAAGCATTCACAACAACCAGACAGAAAATCATCATAGATGTAATTGAACATGTAATGGGTATTATAATATGTAAGGTCATGAGTAGTGTATGGTGGGGTGCAAGAAATAGTTAGCTCAGTGAACTATAACTGGTGAATTTCAGGGTTTTGTTTTAAAACACTAGTTCTTATATTATTTCATATATATATGATATTATTACAAGGCTTTACTATAACATCACTTTAACCTTTGTTTTTTCCTCACTGAATTGCTATGTTTCTTTTTAATATAGCCTAAAATCTTAGCACCTTAGGTAGCTAGAACATTACTTTAACCATTTATTATTATTAGTGAGTTTCTGAAGTTTTTTCACCGAAAGTAAGATCTTATTACCTTACCTAACTTTAACATGACTTTAATCTTTGTTTTTTTCCAAATGATTTTCTGGGATTTTTTCAAATCATATTTATCTTCATTACATTTGACCAGGCACAGGTGGAAGTTGGACTTAGCACCTGGAACACAGGGCCTGACCTAACCAAAAAAAAACTTTCATCAAAAGTGCCCAAGCCACCCCTGGGAAAAGCTCTCTCAGCCAATCACAACACTCCATGTATTTTTTATTTGAGGTCCCATGGAACTCCCACAGGGCTCCCATGGCACCAAATGTCTTGATATCTCTATTTTCGAACCTTAATTTCTCAGAAATGGCTTAACATATTTACACTAAAACACAAAAAGTGTGCTTTCTGAATAAAGATCTAGCTTCCTGCCAAATTTATAAATTCTGTTCAGCAATTTGTTTCTATATTGCTGTTTAAAATTTCTTTGGAAATTGCAAGGGCCAAAAGCGTTCTAGCACACCCCATTTTTCTTGCCCTGTGCTTGATGGAGCACCCTAACTCTTTCCAGGAAGGAGCTGAGGTAGACAAACATTTTTTTGGAAAGTTTCAAGAAGATTTCAAATGGCGTCAGACTTATTAGAAAAACAATAAGCACTGACCCAACTGTAACTCTTCAGATTAATATAGTGAAAACCAAGGTCAAATCTAAAAAAAGCACAAACATGAAAATACACAAAAAGCTGTTAATATAATATCAATACAGTGATAAACCATGGTCCCTAAATATGAACGCTGTACCCCGTTCATGATTGATTAATATTACAAACTCTTAAACATTCTGGGAAAATAGAACAACAAAAGCAACACAATACAATTAGGATTTAAGGGAATGAATTCTATTATAAATCTTACAAACATTTAACAGTCACTATTACTACCTAGTTCCAAAAACCAACTTTGAAGTAGATGATCTCAATCCATTCTTATAAGCACAATTACATTGTGGCTAGTTACCTGCAATCCTAATAACCTCAAACACTAAAGTAAATTAAGTAATTCTGTGAAACAGTGAAATAGTAACTCCAGAAGATAAATATATCTCTCAGTTCAGGGTAAGCAGAAGTTGATACTGAAAAAAGTCATACAATGAACTTGTGTTTTTCTGGATTCTGACAGACTGCAGATCACTCAGGAGCTAGACATCTACCCGCAATGGCAGTGTCAGGAGATGAGCCAAAACAATAAAAGGTGGTGCACGGATAGGCAAAGTCACCAGTCAGAGCACATGCACTTGATGGTGTTTGTTTCTTGAGGCAGCGTTCTTCTGGTCGCTAGTTAGAAGGAGATATTTTGTCTCTTGGTACCTTGGCTGGCCTGGGGCTTCCAAACAGGCAAGACCAACAAACTTCAGAGGGGCAATCAGATCTCTGCCCTGCTAAAAGGAAATGGTAGCACTCAGCTCCATATTCTGGAAGCACCATTAAAGGAGAAGTACATGTTTCCTTAATGGCTGTGTGATCTTGGTTGAGCAGATGTAGGTTTCTTGCTTAAATGTCCAAGCTGGAGCAGCCTTCATCTGCCAATCATAGTTGGTGTGGTGCAGCATACAATTTGGCTTCACCCCCTGATGTCACAACTTCAACCTATATGTATACATAACATTTCATATAATGTGTGTTCTAACATTATAAATGTAAAGTGTTGCACTTGAATTTAATCACAAAATGTATTCCTTGTAGAACTAGGAAACCATATACACTGTGTGCCTTAACCTTATTAAATGGAATTTAATCATTTGAAATGAATCAGAAACCATCCTAACAGTCATGAAATGTGATTGCATTAGAAATTAGAACAATGTATGTGTTGTGTGTACTTATTTTTACAGTGCAACATTAAAATGTAGTTCTTAGTTGTACTTCTGTTCATGTATTCAAAAACGGTATTGCATGTGTTCTAACTGTAACATACAGCTTTGGGATTGTGTAACAGATTTACATTTATTTGAAATTTAAATTTGCATAAATAACATGATATTAAATGTGCATTACTGAATAATATATTAATTTGACTTAACTAGGCCTGTATTTATTGCCACGTGAGAAACTGTTTTCCATTTCTGCTTGCATGTCTTTTCTTTGCAGGTGCATTCACATGAAATGTTAGTTCGGAAATAGATGTACTATTGTCTTAGTTATAGAAAGTCTAGGGAAAAAGACCTTAATGGAAGAACATGGAGGAACCGAATGTGGGCTGGCAGTCCCTTAGTGGGAAACTGTTACAAGTGATGTCCAAATGACCAAGGTTAATATCATTCTCAGGATTGGTCTGGGAGAATCTGTGAATGTTACAGTTTACAACGTAAGACTGGAGACGACACTGGAGCTCCAGATGGCATGATGATGGGTGTTACCTAACTGATATGTGTGATATTACCCAGTGTACTCACAGATTGATTTCAAACACTTTTTCTTTAGACATTGAGAGGTACAAACCTCCGACCTTCCCTTGTCCTTATGCTTTACTGAATGTGGCTTAGGTTAACACTTAGCTCTCTAGAAGACTTTTGACCGAGCTTCTGAAATGCTGACACCTTCCCTACATGCATGAGCATATTTTTTCTTTTTTATTGTTTCTAGATTTTCCAACTTTTTAGATATTACTTAAAGACCTAGAAATCCTGATTAATTTAGGCATTGATCTAGATGACTTAGACATTACTCAGGTTTAGGAGAGAGAATTGAAGATTGTACTCTGAACATCAAATCTTATGGCTAATTTTCTGCACTGCTGTAACACTTGTAATAAAATCCCTAACTGTATTTCCTATTTGGGTCTTCATTGTGTGACCAACTTGGTTACACTGTAAATTAATGTTGATCTGTTTGAAGAGTCAACTCCTCACATCTTTCTTTTCAACTGAGAAATACCCATTGCCTAAGCACTTATGAAGATGGCCCAAAACGCTCCATCAAGTGCATTTTTTGCAGCGGGCCAATCTAACTAACTTGCTTTCCGCAGGGTTTCCTTCCTCAGAAAGGATTCTGGGACAGGCACCCCTTGCCCTATTGCCAGAATCCACAGCAAAGGTCATGCCTCTGTGCAAGTGTACAACCTCCCGACAGATAGTTCCTGGAGGCAAATAAAACGGGAGAGGATACAGTAGGAGATTAGGTGTCCTTGTTGTGCTTGTGGTTGGCAGACATTCTCTACCTTTCAAACACCATTTGTTTAAACATAAAGATATCTAACATTAGACATTGGTTACTCTAACAACAGGTGCACCACTTCTGCCTGCAAACTATCCTTTGTTCACACATTTTACGATATTCACAATAATTAATGCAAAACTAAAAAGCTCCTCAATTTGGATGGGGAGGTGAATAGGCATAGCTGTTACTGCAGCTGATACACCCTAAAACACTATAAGGCTGCTACCAGCCCGGGCAAGCACAGAGGAGGCAAACGAGAGCCACACCCTTGCAACCACATGGTGGAAAAACCAATTGCATTTCTCACAATTTCACAGGACATGGATGGTATCCCTGAGAGCATCACTTTTGTAATTTGAAGGGTTCTCAGTTTCAGGAGTCCTACAACTTGTTGCCTAAATACGAAAATACAAGATTAGAGTTAGGACAAAGTGCAGAACTGCAAAGATGTTTTGATTTCTTCAGAAATGTTGCAGATAGACTGATAGTTGGTGCCACATCTCCTTACAACCTACCCATTACCAATAAAACTTGTTCTTAGGTTGCACTTGCCACTAACAGAGTTCTATTCATTTGACCATCTTAACCACCTTGAAAGACCACCCACATTCCCACCAGAGCCTCTGCCTTCCATTCAATAGTGTAATCCCAATTTTATTAGAAAAGGCAAGCCAACTGTGATAGGCCCCTTTCAATGACCTGAGCCAACTTAAGGGCTTGTACCCTGCCTGGATTGAAGAAAATCGGGCCAAACAAGTAGGGATTAAACCTTTCTAATGTTCACAAATTCAAAAAGCATTCATTCTCAATGAGTTCTGCTCGATGGTTTGTAGCCATTCAATAATGTAAGCAGATGGGTGTGCTCAACCCTTCTCAATGAGTTGGCAGATAATTGTGTTGAATTCATGATTAGAAGTGTTAGTTTGCAATACAAAGCAGTGAAGTGCTGATGGAAGTCAGGTGGCTTCATGGCACAGGCCTTGCAGAAGGCTTTATGTGCCCCTCAGATGAATGTTGACAGTCTAAGGTCCAATTGGGTTTCTTCGGTTGCTTCCTGAAAGCCAGTGCCATGAGCAGAGCCACAGTGGAGCCACAATTCTCCACAAAGTTCCATTTATACCCAGTGTGTCCCTGGAATGCCCAGACTCTGCTAAATTGGGGCCTTTTAATTTAGGATAGGATAAATGCTGGCTTAGAGAACTCTGGTTTTCCCCAGCCACGATATGTTCAGCATGTTCTTTACCCAGAAGAGTATGGCCCTGAATTGAAACATGTAATCTGGGGAAAGAACACAGCTTTCTCCCACCGCTAGGGATCAAGCCAATCTGCTATTACCCACGTAGGACTGAAATACTTACAATCAGCAGGACAAATTACATCTACTCAAATCATTGGATCTCCATTATGTTAAGAAACTATAATTTACCCTCATTAACTAGTTTAGCTAACATGAACAGGTTGCTTTGTAAAAACGGTCTTAAAACCATCAATTTAGCACAGTTCGAAGCAGGTTTAGAAATATGCTTGAAGCTATAAAATAGTTCCTATAAAAAAGTTTTTAGAACCATGTTAGTCAAGGTTATCTGGATCTACCATTAAGCTCATCAGTGAAAAAACGTTTGTTGAGGTTCCACCCTCTCTATATTCCACTTGCTTAATATGAGGGCTCTTAGAACAAAGCAGTGAATGATATTGCCATTATGTTGTCTTTGCTCTATGAGTAAGGAAACAATTCAGCACCTTCTTTGCATTTGTCCCAAGCTGCTTGATATTCAGAAAAAACGCTTAAACCATTATTTAGATGGAATGAGAACACTTAAGGACGTAACCAGTTTTTGTTTAGGAGGGAATGCATGAAAAATAATCAGGTCCGTGATGAAATTTATGTCCACATCGGAAGACGCCTTAAACATTCAACCTGACTGTTTTACGCATGTCTTATAATATTGCTCAGTTGTTTTTATCTCATGATAAATTTCAGTGTTTAACTTTTTTTGTTAATATTATTTTAAATAGTATGGGATTTTTAAGATCACTTTAAATAGCATGGTATTGTTTATGGTCTTTTTGAGTGTTCTTTTCTCTGTGTGCCTTTTCAGAAATCAAACAAACTACTACGATTGTATTGATCAAGTGAACAGTATTAAAATAAAATCAGCAATGCCCAGCTTATGGTTGAGCATATCATCTCAGGGAAAGGTGTGTGGTTCTATTTTTGTGACCATATTTATAACATCTGTGGTCCACACAGACATGGAGGTCCACTGATGAAGCCCACCATCTTGTGCCCTCCAGCTTGATGTACGGTTGGACTTCTAGTGTCATTTAGGTCAAGTCAGGTCAAGTCAAAATATCTTTATTTGGTAAAAAAAATATGACCATAAAAGCACAAAATATAAAATACATTTGGAAAAATCACAAGCAGAAATAGGATAAAATAATTATTTTAAATTGCCAGTCAGTTTTATACAACATTATTACAAATGCCCCCCAATTTATAATCAAAAAACATAATTTGTCCTTAACAATATAGCAGCAACAGTATGACTAAGCACAGCGAAACAGATTACAGGAGAGGCAAGACTTTGTAAATATCCCAGCGCTTATTTACAGAAAAAAAAAGGGGTTATGCAAAAGAACTGGGAATAAAAAGCGAGCTCTTAAAGTGAACTACAAAGTGCAAAAGAGCATAAAGTGTGCAGTGGACTGGAAGGAGGCAGCATCACATCGGTGGCATGGAAGAGAGGCAAACCTAGTGCCTACAGGGGAAACGCAAATAGGAAATGGACCATATTTAATCTTAACCTGGTCAGGTAAAATCTGTGTTCAGGATTAATAATCCAAGCTAAGTAAGGTTCGATGCCTGAGGTGGTGGAAATTGGCATTAACTAAGGGCTGAGCCCATGTCAAGTGACCTCTCAATTCTAACTTCCTCTCTATGTGATACAAATCTTTTTTGACCATATCTTTGGTTTGGGGGCCAATACATTAAGGGGAATCAAAGAGAAGGCTCAATCCCAGGCAATAAGAAGTGTTCTTGCAGTAAGCCAATTATGATATAGCAGTCATATTTGTCTCAATGTAAGCAACCCTCCAACACCTTCTTCGAAAAACCGACCTCAGGAGTGTCCAAAATTTCAACAATAATAATAGAGGGGCCATAATGACTTGATCCTCCAGGAAGTCAAGATGAGGCTCAAAGTAGTTTTGAAGGTGGTTAAGAGCTTGCACCCAAAAAAGATTTCGGCTGCCTTCAGCTTCCCTGGAACAGAATGACCCCAAACTCCCGCTCCAAATACACCGTGAGGCACTTGCTCTTGTAGAGCTGGGTCATCTCCTTAATTGGCTTATGACCTAGCCTTTAAGCAAATGTAAAAATAATTTCACAGGTTACCCCCCATCTTTTGTGTTCTCTGGTTAATTAGCATGTCCCACGTCCCATCAGCGTCCAGCAAAATGACTAAATAGTTAACAAGGGCACCTTTACTATCAGATTCTCCCCAATAAAAAAGCATTTGGACTTAGTGCTTTTGGGACCACAAGTCATAAATAAATGATTTTAGATGATTCAACCTAAGGTTTGAATTTATCATAAAATCATTAACACCATTTGAAACATTCTGGAGACCAATGGATTGTAGTGCTATAAAGAATGCATCATACTCATATAGGACTACCAGGACTACATGGGGACCAAATCTAGGGACATCTTAGCTACAAGAGCCTAAGAAGGCATCTAAAGACTTCATCTAAAATAAACACTAGAAGGAGGCTAGTATACAGCCCTGCCTAACCCCTCTGGCAACCTTTATTGGATGTGTGCAATTCCCATGCATAATGCACTTTTGTAGTTGTATCCCACCCAGTGCAAGCAGCTTTCAAGGTCCAACGATGAAGAGTCAAATTCTGCCTGCTCCATTTGTTCCCACAGCTTCCCCCTATCTACTAGGTCAAATGCACAGGAGAGGTCCATGAAAGTCATGTGTAAGGCACCTATCCTGGCTCTAACATACGTCCCGTGTATTAGGGATAAATTGAGAGCATGCTCCATAGTCCAAGGTGGAAAACCATATTGGAGTGATTTAAAAAAGGGGTTGGCTTCTGCCTAATCTTCCAGTTTACCCAAGATGACGTGCCCTAAGATCGTGCAGTCGAATCTAATAATGAAATTGTCCAAAAGCCTGCAGGAAGGTTTCAATCACCTTTTTTGCAGATTGGTACAATAATAGGTTCTCTCAAAGAGTCAATTAGATTTCCCTAACTACTGCTCTTAAAACATTTGTGATTATTGGAGCCCAAAAACCTACTTTGTGCTTAACATGTCTATTGGGACCCCATCAGACCTGGAGTCTTACCAGTAACTGCACTCTGGATGGCTTTTGTGACAGATGCTAAATCAATGAAAACCAACTTGCCATTGCTCAGTAAAAGAATTGGGATCTGCCTTAGTGCCCATTTCATGCCCTCACTCCAATTACACAGGTTACAAATAAGGGAGAAATGATCAATCAAGTCCTGTTCAGAAATGTGGCACTCTATACCAGTGGCTGAGCTATCCCTAAAAAAATGGTGGTTTACTACTTCCCAGAAAAGTCTATTGTCTTTCAAAAGAGAGGCTTTTTCCAGGTCCTCCCAAGCCTTGATTCTAGTTTCCTGCTTCCTATAGCTCATTTATAATTGTTTGGGGCTTCCCTAATGGCATCTGTATTTTGCAGGGTCTTGATGGTAGCCTTTTCAAGGGCTTTGAGAGCTGAGGTGCAATAAGAGCTGAACTGTGAGCGGGATGGGAGCTCTTTTGGTGGCTTATTTTTATATAACATGCATGAAACAATACCACAATTTTCTATGAAACAACTGTCCTGAATTTTATTTGGGTCAGCATCAAATGAAAGGCAACAGGTAATATTGTTGAAGGCCACAGTAATCAGATCCTTAAAGAACATGTTTGGGTCAATGTTGACCCATTTAATATGGAATCCTTTGTTTGTGGAATAACAGGCAGATGGCTTAGTTGCACCTAATGTGCTAGAACAGAGGGGAATCAAAAGAAAACATAAAATAATGGGATTGTGATCACTAGAAGGAAGGGGGCCATCTCATAACACACTAACGTCTGAGAGGTTAGTTGATAAAAACACAACATCTATTGTACTGCCCTTGCCTCTTGCTATAAAAGTGGGAGGATGTACATCGCCCTGCACATAAGCATCTAAAGAAAAGGCTAGGTTATGAGACAGGACTATCTGGTTTAAAGCTTCATGATAAGCCGTGTGCATAAAATGACTACTGTCTCCCCTCTGACCATTAGAAAACCCACATGTGCGGTTCACACTGTAGATACATTTTACAATGTTTAAAACACTCGCCCATATAATCGACATGTGATTTCTCCAACTATTCACAAATTCTGATATTAACTTTCCCAGCTCTTGAATAATGCCTAGAGGCTATGATGCAAAAACCTTGAACTTCAGTTTTTTTATTCTACATGAAACAAACACCTTCAAAACACTCTGTCTACATATCTCTGGGTCCCCACACTAGGTTAGTGGGGACCCCAAAATAATAGCCCCTCCAACTATTCAAGATCTTGTAAGCTTTGTCATGGCTACAACTTTTGTTTTACACCTGGGAGATGTTTTGTTTTAAAGTTCCTGATCGTAATATCCTTGCAGTATGCCTACTAGTCCTAAAACGCACTCTAGGGACTAAGTATATGGTTACACTGCATTACAAAGGCACTCTGATGTGTTGTCATCTCTGTGGGCTTTTAACCACGCCCACTGCACACCCATCACTATTACTCGTTCGTGGGCTTGCCTTTCAAAACTCCTTTTTTATCATTGGTAAATGCTTTACGTTTGTCCCTCCTTGGAGCAGTTTGTTACCACCTTGGCCATCGACCCCGTTACATGAATAATTAAACGTTTGCTGATAAGTTTGACTGTGAGCGAACTTCTTTTTCCTTTTCTGTCTCTCCTTCACGCTCATGCTCATGTTGGCCATGGCCGTGGACAAGGTACTCCATTGCAAACACGATGGAGCATCCTGTCTGCCAAACTGGCAGTCTGCCTGCCTCGTTCAAAGATGGGTGGACTATAAGCTTTCAGCGGACAGAGCCCCCATTGGGTCCATCAACAGAAACCTATCTCTGGCAGCTTCGCAGAGTGGCGGCCATGGGAGTAAAGCTATAACATTTTAAGAAATGCTGAGCCTGTGCTGTTTTTTTAGCTCTTAAAATCCCACAGAAGGGGCATCTCCTACAAGATGCAAGGCGCTGAGGTCACTGTACAGGCCTCCAAAAATCATACAAAAAGGTTAACAGTTCTGCAGGCCGAGTAGCCTGAATAATCTACTCGACCTAACTGTAATGTACTTAACCCAGAAACAGGTCTCAAATTGTGGGATTCTAGGCAAATATTATATATTACAGTCACATTTTTCTTCTTTCTCACATGAGTGCATCTTCAAATATGTACGTTCGGCATTTCTTCAGTAAAAAAAAAACCTCTTTTGTTTGATTAAATACACCAAACATTTGCTCCATGTATAATAAATCTAGCCCACACATAGGGTACACATGATTCATGCATGACTTGCCTCTTAGTTTACTAATAGCTTTGCCATCAGGGAAGGAGTGTTTCTCAGTTTGTTTAAACACTCACTTTTAATAAATATATTACTAAAGCATGATGTGGTGGCACACTGGCATACAGACAGTGAATTTACCAGAAATGTCTAAAACCTTTCCCACTAACTTGCAGCTTTACTGATAACACAATATAGAGGATTAACAATAATCTGTGAAAATTAGGTTTCAGAAAACATTTATCATTTGCACATCACCAAGTAAAGTGTTTTGACTTTTTTCATCCTGTTTAAATATTTTTTCCATCACACAGAAGTACAAAAAATGGTCTTTCACAGCTACTGAAATATATTTTGAAATGTTTGCAAAGTTGACTTAGTTATATAAATGTTGTGTGTTAGGAAAAACCTGATTCCAACAGCCTTTCATTTCACATAGGTCAGACAGTTCACCTTACAAAATCCTGGAACTCTGCAGTCACAAGGAAAAGTATTTGCTTTGCAAGAAGACAAACTGACTTTTGACCTATGTCTTTGAACACAGAGTAAATGTGACAAGAATAACATTTAAAAGCATCTTAATTGCTAATTCAGTTTCTAACTGATCAGAACAGCTGTTCTTTGTCCACTTGCCAGAAGGGTCAAGTGGAATCTAAAAGTAGTTGGACCTCATAAAATAAAACTGCCATAGCTTTCGATGCAGGTTGGGCAGGAACACCTGCCAAAGTAATTGGGACACTCAGGTTGGGGGTTACACTTTGTTTACCTTTACAATCAAGGAGTGTTTTATCTAGAAGGATTGTATAGCTGTCTTCCCCTTTCTTACTGGCAGTGTGTGACTACAGGGTGCACCTGCCTCTAAGCTGCCCTGTGTGGCTCTATTAAGCCCCTAAAGAAGGTATCTAAAAGCACCTATAATCAATCAAATAACTCAATCTGCTAGCCTTATTTTGGACATGAGGAATGCTCACATTTAACAATACTGTTTAGAATAGCCTGATGGGCAACCACAGGAATACCCTCCTGCATGTCGGTACTTTCAGTGTGTATATGCCAACCTATTTTGCAAGCATTTTATATATGCTTTTGTGAACACACCAGTCAACATGTGCATAGAAAGATGCATGTTGGGAGTATCTTTTTGTATTTGTCAGTCAATACATTTGCAAAGATATAAGCATGCTGAGAGCGTCTTCCTGTGTATGTCAGCCAACACAGATATTTATATGTGTTGTCCCAGAGCATGCCACGCTAGCTACAAGTGACAAATTGCACTTTGGGCTCCAGAGGAATTTTTAGAGAACCATTACTCAAAAGTTTACATCACATTGTCTCATGTGTGCTTTCTTCATCATACAGATATTGGGCCAGTAAGTTTATGACTTCCCTGCATTATGCATTTACACTTACTTTTTTAACACATAACATAGGATAGCGTCCACTTATACTTTGATATACAGGGATCTCTTACAGTTAGGGTCTGAGGAAAGCCACAAGACCCGCTTTGGGCCCAGGTGGCAGAAACATGTAGACCACACTTTCACAGTAGATGTTAGGGATCAGTGTTACCCCTAAATACATCTCTCCCCTTTTTTAAACCTTACCTTGCTTCCCAGCTACATGATAACATTAAGTTAGGGATATCGGTGGGATGTTTAATACAAATGTCATGCATCCCACTAATAATCCAGCCTAGAAGTGCTCCACTGTGATGAGTTCGAGCCCACTCAGCCACATTAGGTGGGTGAGTGCCGACTTGATGATGAAAAATGCCACTGAAAGTAGCACAGTGGGTGATGGTCTCTCAAAATATGTTTCCTTGAGATACCCATCCCCATTAGTCTTTTTGTGTAGCACCGTTAACCACTGACCTTTGATTTGTTTTGCCTATAAAGCAGCCTGTGAACTTCAAGGCAACTTGCTTGCGGCATTGTGTGTATTATGGCACGGGCAGTTCCTGTTTTAAAAAACTGATGTGCTGAACATTCATCCAGCAGGGTTCTTCATTCTAACAGATGCTGGGGGAGGGCATATAGATATTTTTCCCTAAAGCTATAGGCTCTAGAATGCCCTTCCTTTTCAGCTGCACAGGACTCAGAACTATTAATTAAATAGGAAAGCACTTGCAACCTTCTTGTTTTGTTTACCAGACTTTTGATGCTGTTCAACTTCTGTCACCAGTGTTTTATTAAGAGAGGCAGTTTTTATTAGCACAAAGATGGACTCTAAAGTGAACATGGCCTGTTGTAGTTATTATCATTGCAGTTTTTGCAATTATTATACTTATCAATACTATGAATATTAATTGTAGGAAGTTGGCCTGGTGTGTGGTGGGTACCTAATGTACTTACACCTTATCCCTGGTCCAGGTATTCCTTGTTAGTGTAGTGTAGGCAGTGTCTAGAAGCCAGACGCTCTAGAAGCAGCTGTGGCTGAGCAGCCAAGGCTTATCTAGGAGACATGCAAAGCTCATGCAATACCACTGTAGTCAGTAATAGCTATAAAAAGTGATAGAAAACAGTGCAAATGCAAAAAGACAATAGTGCCCCTAAAGGGAGCCCAAACCATATACTAAAAAAATGGGATGCAAATGCAGGACCCCCACCTAGGTAAGTGGGATGTGTAGAGGGGAGCTGGAGGAACTAGGAATCCCCAAGGGTAAGTACCACGATGCCCCCCAGCGACCAGGAAGAAAAGTGTAAGTTACTGGATTTTCCCCAAACCACCCAAAAGGAAGAAGAAGTAGAAAATGTAACACCCAGAAAAGACTGCAAGAAAACAGCTGTGGATTCATGAAGAGGAAGACCTATGGAAGAAGGGGGACAAGTCCAGAAGTCAAAGAAGAGTCCAGTGGGGGCTGGAGCCACTACCCACCCAACTGTGGTTCAGGAGTTGATCGACAGTAGAACAAAGATGGTCAGGACTGGAGTAGGTGAAGAGTTCCTGGAGGATGCAGTCTATGTCCCATGCTGGATGGATGATTGCAGTCGATAAGTGGTGTGGAAAAGCCACCAACAAGCCTTGGCAAAGGCAGAAGTCGCAGTGAAACTAAAAATGAAGCTGCTGGGGACGAGCAAGGTCCAGGAGGACTCAACCCATGGGGGGAGTCCTGGGAGGACCCTCAGCAAGGCAGAGAGTCCATAGAAGAAGAGGCAGCCCCCACAGGAGACCCACCAGAAGAGGAACCAGGAGTCACAGAGGAGCCCACACAGCACAACTGGGGAAGGGTCCCATGCTGCAGAAGAAGCACGCAAAGGGCTGTGTGACACAGGAAGGAGTGCTGGGGCTACACAGATCCTGAAGATCCCGTGAAGGAGATGCCCGCAAGACTTGGTAGGTGCAAGAGACGTGGTGCATGGGATTACTGTCCTGCATGGGAAGGCAAGGTCTTACCTCCACCAAAGTTGGACAACTGGCAGAGAGGACCAGGAGGACTATTCCAGACCACCACGCATGATGCAGGATCCACGCAACTCAGGATGAGAGGAGATCCATGCAGCTGGTCATCATTGCAGTTGGTGCCTGCGGATGCAGGGGAGTGACTCCTTCACTCCAAGGGAGGTTCCTTCTTCCTTCTCAAGTGAGCTGAAGACTTGCCACCCTCAGAGGATGTCCGGCTGGGGAAATGTTGCAGAAGCTGGAAGTAGCAGTGGAAACAATGTTGCAAGAATAGTCTTCTTTGTGGATGCACATTGTCAGTTCCTGGAGGGACCAGTCGTGGTTCCAGTGGCTAGAAGTCAAAGTAGAGGTTGCAGAGGAGTCCTGCTGAAATCTTGCAAGCCGAATCTGAGGACCCACCCAAGAGAGAGACCCTAAATAGCCCTGAAAGGGGGATTGGTCACCTAGCCAAGTAACCACCTATCAGGAGGGGGCTCTGACGTCACCTGTCTGACCTGGCCACTCAGATGCTCCCAATGGTCCCTGCCAACCTTGGATTCAAGATGGCCGAACCCAGGGACCCTCTGGAGGAGCTCTGAGCAGCAACCCCGGGTTGGTGATGGACAGGGGAGTGGTCACTCCCCTTTCCACTGTCCAGTTTCATGCCAGAGAAGGGACTGCAGGTCCCTGAACTGGTGTAGACTAGTTCATGCATGGGGGGCACCAAATGTACCCTTCAAGCATACCAGTGGCTTGGGGAAGATACCCCTCCCAAGCCACATAACACCTATTTCCAAAGGGAGAGGGTGTTACCCCCCCCCCCCCCCACTCTCCCAATAGAAATCCTTTGTTCTGCCTGCCTGGGCTTGTGCTGTTCAAGCAGCAGGAAGGAAGAAACCTGTCTGAGGGGTGGCAGAAGCTCGGGCTGCCCAGAAAACCCCAGAAGCCTGGCAGGAGCAATGTTGGGGGTCCTTTAAGGAGCCCCCAGAGTTCATGGAATCATACTTCCAATACTGGCAAAAGTATTGGGGTATGATTCCAGCATGTTTGATACCAAACATGCCTAGGTTCGGAGTTACTGTTATGTAACTGGACATAGGTAGTGACCTATGTCCAGTACATGCATAAAATGGTGCTCCCGCACTCACGAAGTCCAGGAAAATGGAACTGGAGTTTGTGGGGGCACCTCTGCTACTGTAGGTGCCCTCTCACACAGATTCGTGCACCCTGCCCTCTGAGCTAGGAGGGCCTGCCATAGGGGTGAACTACAGTGACCTGGTGCAGTGACCTGCAGTGAAAAGGGTGCATGCACCCTTTCATGCAGGCTGCAATGGCAGGTCTGCAGATACACTTTGCATGGGCTCCCCAAGGGTGGCATAATACATGTTGCAGCCCATGGGGATCACCTGGCACCCCAATGCCCTGGGTTCCTAGGTAGCATATACTAGGGACTTACATGGGGGCACCAGTATGCCAAATGTGGGGTGTAAGTGGTTCAAATAACCAAGTTTGAAGATGAGAGAGCATAATCACTGGGGTCCTAGTTAGCAGGATCCCAGTGAGCACAGTCAAACACGCTGACAACAGTAAGAAAATGGGGGTAACCATGCCAAGAAAGAGGGTACTTTCCTATGTTAATCAAATAATAATACTGCTACTAATAATAATTATTAATATTGGCTCAGATTTGCTAAAGCAGTTATAGTTCCATTCCTGCCCCCCGCCCTTTTTCTCTCCCCAAAAGTTGTCATGCAGAAGCCATTCCTGCTGTCTCAAGAGAAGGCTCTCCAAAGAGGTCAGAAGGCTAGTAGTTCTTTGAAGTTGCCATCCTGGTTAAACCAAGTAAGTATAAAAATATTTCCGCAAACTCTCCACAAGAAACCAGGTAGAAGACTGCCAAAGGGGATGTAATTCTTTCCCATTGAGGAGGTTTGGTGAATATCTGGCTTTTCTCATTTAAAGTCAGTTAACTAAAGAACACTTTGGAATGTACCCTTTTGCTGTTTCCGATGCCTAGCTTTTCATAATGAGCAGTGCTTAATTTATTAAGAAGTAAGTGCTGGGGCATCAATTATTTTTCAGGAGGCCACTGCAGCTTGAACTGCCTATTGCCCCTGCCAGTACTTCCAAATTTCATTGCCAAATCAACTTCTAATATTCACACTCCTACAAGTGTAACAATGTGGACTGTTTCGGGTTACCTGAGGCTATAAGAATAGGCTGGACGCCTTGGCATGTTAATTGTTAGTATGTTTCAAAATAGTGACCACTCTGATGTACTCATCCCAGAAACAGACAAATAGTTCAACTATGTGGAGAACTTTCATTAGCGTTGGTGATCAGAATTAATGGCTTTTGCTGAGCCCCAGTAAACACCGGCTCAAAGTAATAGCCGATAACAAGGGCTGTAAGTGGCAACATTCGGTATTACAACTGAGCCCTTTTGGGTTTCAAAGTGTCAGCTGCTGGCTGTGACCTCAACCTAGTTATGTTAATATTCTTTGAACCCATAGACTCCCTTTCTCATTGCAAGTGCCCTGGATGCTGTGGTGTTATTCTGCACGTGTGGCGTTAACAATCCGAGACCTGCAAATTCTGGGGGTGTAGTATAATTGAGTATTGCAGAATGGAACCTGAGATTCCCCCGTCTAATGTAAGAAATGCTGAAGGAATTCTTAATTCCGTGTCAGATTGCCCTGGTATTTCCTCATTACCCCATGAGTGTTTCACAAGAAACTAATGGTTCTTCCCCTCACCCATTCTCAATTTGTGACTAAAGAAATGTAGCATGCCAATTTGAATGAACTACTTATTTTGCAAGTTTCGTTTTATAAGAAATCACATCCTCCCCAAAGCTGTATCGGAATTTTATAACTTAGTTCCAGAAGACTTTGGAAAACATTTGCCTTGGCCTGACACTACGAATTGCTCAGCAGTTGTCTGTAGTCCATGGAGGTAATGATTTCAGCATTCCCTCTTTATAACTCACTGTTTTTTGGCTTGTACAGTCTATTGGAAAATGGTCTGTGTTGGCATTCATGCCTGTGGTAGGACTCGTTCTGGTGAGGGCAGCGCATTCTTGAGGCATAATTATTGGAAAGGTTTCCAGAAATGCAACATGGACTTCTCATACTTTCTGCACAACTACAATGTACATAGTAGCTCGAGTTTGAACAGTCTGTTATTCTTGCATTTATACGCACACACACCTATACACAAAGAATCTTTAGACATTTAAGCCCTCTGATCCGAAATAACTACTAAAGTGAAAGCACCAATGGCGCATCATATAGTGGGGCTGTGTTACTGAGTTCCAGACAGTTGCACTCAACCTATTCTGTTGTGAACGAGCCGTTTGAGAGGAAGTAAGACTAGTGATTGCCTCCAGACTACGATGATATCGACAGTCACTGAAGAGGAGGGAACCATGGGCCAGATGTATCAAACTGTTTTGCATTCGCAAATGGTGCGTGTAGGAGGCTGGACTGGCTTGTAGTGAGTACCAAGGGGTACTTGCACCTTGCACCAGGCCCAGTTATCCCTTATTAGTGTATAGGGTGTCTAGCAGCTTAGGCTGATAGATAATGGTAGCTTAGCAGAGCAGCTTAGGCTGAACTAGGAGATGTGTGAAGCTACTACAGCACCACTTAGTGTCATATGCACAATATCATAAGAAAACACAATACACAGTTATACTAAAAATAAAGGTACTTTATTTTTATGACAATATGCCAAAGTATCTTAGAGTGTACCCTCAGTGAGAGGATAGGAAATATACACAAGATATATATACACAATAGCAAAAATATGCAGTATAGTCTTAGAAAACAGTGCAAACAATGTATAGTTACAATAGGATGCAATGGGGAAACATAGGGATAGGGGCAACACAAACCATATACTCCAAAAGTGGAATGCGAACCACGAATGGACCCCAAACCTATGTGACCTTGTAGAGGGTCGCTGGGACTATTAGAAAATAGTGAGAGTTAGAAAAATAACCCTCCCCAAGACCCTGAAAAGTGAGTGCAAAGTGCACTAAAGTTCCCCTTAGGACAAAGAAGTCGTGTTAGAGGAATAATGCAGGAAAGACACAAACCAGCAATGCAACAACTGTGGATTTCCAATCTGGGGTACCTGTGGAACAAGGGGACCAAGTCCAAAAGTCACAAGCAAGTCGGAGATGGGCAGATGCCCAGGAAATGCCAGCTGCGGGTGCAAAGAAGCTTCTACTGGACAGAAGAAGCTGAGGTTTCTGCAGGAACGAAAAGGGCTAGAGACTTCCCCTTTGGTGGACGGATCCCTCTTGCAGTGGACAGTCGAGCAGAAGTGTTTTCCCGCCGAAAGAATGCCAACAAGCCTTGCTAGCTGCAAATCGTGCGGTTAGCGTTTTTGGACGCTGCTGAGGCCCAGGAGGTCGCAAATTGGACCAGCAGAGAAAGGGGACGTCGAGCAAGACAAGAAGCCCTCTCTGAAGCAGGTAGCACCCGGACAAGTGCCAGAAACAGGCACTACGAGGATGCGTGAAACGGTGCTCGCCGAAGTTGCACAAAGGAGTCCCACGTCGCCGGAGACCAACTTAGAAAGTCGTGCAATGCAGGTTAGAGTGCCGTGGACCCAGGCTTGGCTGTGCACAAAGGATTTCCGCCGGAAGTGCACAGGGGCCGGAGTAGCTGCAAAGTCGCCGTTCCCAGCAATGCAGCCCAGCGAGGTGAGGCAAGGACTTACCTCCACCAAACTTGGACTGAAGAGTCACTGGACTGTGGGGGTCACTTGGACAGAGTTGCTGTATTCGAGGGACCTCGCTCGTCGTGCTGAGAGGAGACCCAAGGGACCGGTAATGCAGCTTTTTGGTGCCTGCGGTTGCAGGGGGAAGATTCCGTCGACCCACAGGAGATTTCTTCGGAGCTTCTGGTGCAGAGAGGAGGCAGACTACCCCCACAGCATGCACAAGCAGGAAAACATTCGAGAAGGCGGCAGGATCAGCGTTACAGAGTTGCAGTAGTCGTCTTTGCTACTATGTTGCAGGTTTGCAGGCTTCCAGCGCGTTCAGCAGTCGATTCCTTGGCAGAAGGTGAAGAGAGAGATGCAGAGGAACTCGGATGAGCTCTTGCATTCGTTATCTGAAGTTTCCCCAGAGACAGAGACCCTAAATAGCCAGAAAAGAGGGTTTGGCTACCTAGGAGAGAGGATAGGCTACTAACACCTGAAGGAGCCTATCAGCAGGAGTCTCTGACGTCACCTGGTGGCACTGGCCACTCAGAGCAGTCCAGTGTGTCAGCAGCACCTCTGTTTCCAAGATGGCAGAGGTCTGGAGCACACTGGAGGAGCTCTGGACACCTCCCAGGGGAGGTGCAGGTCAGGGGAGTGGTCACTCCCCTTTCCTTTGTCCAGTTTCGCGCCAGAGCAGGGGCTAAGGGGTCCCTGAACCGGTGTAGACTGGCTTATGCAGAATTGGGCACCTCTGTGCCCAACAAAGCATTTCCAGAGGCTGGGGGAGGCTACTCCTCCCCTGCCTTCACACCATTTTCCAAAGGGAGAGGGTGTCACACCCTCTCTCAGAGGAAGTTCTTTGTTCTGCCATCCTGGGCCAGGCCTGGCTGGACCCCAGGAGGGCAGATGCAAGTCTGAGGGGTTGGCAGCAGCAGCAGCTGCAGTGAAACCCCAGGAAGGGCAGTTTGGCAGTACCAGGGTCTGTGCTACAGACCACTGGGATCATGGGATTGTGCCAACTATGCCAGGATGGCATAGAGGGGGCAATTCCATGATCATAGACATGTTACATGGCCATATTCGGAGTTGCCATTGTGAAGCTACATATAGGTAGTGACCTATATGTAGTGCACGCGTGTAATGGTGTCCCCGCACTCACAAAGTTCAGTGAATTGGCTCTGAACAATGTGGGGGCACCTTGGCTAGTGCCAGGGTGCCCTCACACTAAGTAACTTTGCACCTAACCTTTACCAGGTAAAGGTTAGACATATAGGTGACTTATAAGTTACTTAAGTGCAGTGTAAAATGGCTGTGAAATAACGTGGACGTTATTTCACTCAGGCTGCAGTGGCAGGCCTGTGTAAGAATTGTCAGAGCTCCCTATGGGTGGCAAAAGAAATGCTGCAGCCCATAGGGATCTCCTGGAACCCCAATACCCTGGGTACCTCAGTACCATATACTAGGGAATTATAAGGGTGTTCCAGTAAGCCAATGTAAATTGGTAAAAATGGTCACTAGCCTGTCAGTGACAATTTGAAAAGAAATGAGAGAGCATAACCACTGAGGTTCTGATTAGCAGAGCCTCAGTGAGACAGTTAGTCACTACACAGGAAACACATTCAGGCACACTTATGAGCACTGGGGCCCTGGGTTACCAGGGTCCCAGTGACACATACAACTAAAACAACATATATACAGTGAAAAATGGGGGTAACATGCCAGGCAAGATGGTACTTTCCTACACAACCCCCCCCCAAACGAAGGACAATAAGACTAGCCATGACCTGATGAGTCTTCATTGTCTAAGTGGAAATATCTGGAGAGTCCATCTGCATTGGAGTGGCTACTCCCAGGTCTATGTTCCACTGTATAGTCCATTCCCTGTAGGGATATGGACCACCTCAACAATTTAGGATTTTCACCTTTCATTTGTTTTAGCCAAAGGAGAGGTTTGTGGTCTGTCTGAACAATGAAGTGAGTGCCAAATAGGTATGGCCTCAACTTCTTCAGAGCCCAGACCACAGCAAAGGCCTCCCTCTCAATGGCAGACCAACGCTTTTCTCTAGGGGTCAACCTTCTACTAATAAAAGCAACAGGTTGATCCTGGCCCTCAGAATTAAGTTGTGATAGGACTGCCCCTACTCCTAATTCAGATGCATCAGTTTGGACATAGAATTTTTTAGAGTAACAAGGGCTTTTCAGGACAGGTGCAGAGCACATGGCCTGCTTCAGCTCCTCAAAAGCTTTCTGACAGTTTGCTGTCCATAATACCTTTTTAGGCATTTTCTTGGATGTGAGGTCATTAAGAGGGGCTGCAATGGAGCCATAGTTCTTAATGAACCTCCTGTAATACCCAGTGAGGCCTAGGAAGGCTCTCACCTGAGTCTGAGTGGTAGGGGGAACCCAATCAATAATAGTTTGGATTTTCCCCTGAAGTGGTGCAATCTGTTCCCCCCCAACAAGGTGTCCCAGATAAACCACCTTACCCTGCCCTATCTGGCACTTTGAAGCCTTGATAGTGAGGCCTGCCTTTTGCAGGGCCTCCAAAACTTTCCATAGGTGGACCAGGTGATCATCCCAGCTGGAGCTAAAGACAGCTATATCGTCCAGATATGCTGCACTGAAAGCTTCCAGCCCTTGCAGGACTGTGTTCACCAACCTCTGAAAAGTGGCAGGTGCATTTTTCAAACCAAAAGGCATTACAGTAAACTGGTAATGTCCTCCAATGGTAGAAAATGCAGTCTTAGGTTTAGCATCTTCTGACAATTTGATCTGCCAATACCCTGCAGTCAAATCAAAAGTGCTTAGATACTTGGCAGATGCCAGTGTATCTATGAGCTCATCTGCCCTGGGTATAGGGTGAGCATCAGTTTTGGTTACCAAGTTGAGACCTCTATAGTCTACACAAAACCGCATTTCCTTCTTTCCATCTTTGGAATGGGGTTTTGGTACCAGTACCACAGGAGAAGCCCATGGACTGTCAGAGTGCTCAACCACTCCTAGTTCTAACATTTTCTGGACCTCTTGCTTTATGCAGTCCCTGACATGGTCAGGCTGCCTATAGATCTTACTTTTGACAGGTAAACTGTCTCCAGTATCTATAGTGTGCTCACACCAAGAAGTGGTACCTGGCACAGTAGAGAAGAGTTCAGAGAATTGATATAGGAGATTTATGCAATTATCTTTCTGCTCAGCAGTAAGACAATCAGCCAAAACTACACCTTCCACAAGAGCATCTTGTTCTGTGGAAGAGAAGAGATCAGGTAGAGGATCACTGTCTTCTTCCTGTCCCTCATCAGTTGCCATGAGCAGGGTGAGATCAGCCCTGTCATAGTAGGGTTTCAGGCGGTTGACATGGAGCACCCTAAGGGGACTCCTGGCAGTGCCTAAGTCAACTAAATAGGTGACTTCTCCCTTCTTTTCAACAATTGTGTGGGGACCACTCCATTTATCTTGGAGTGCTCTTGGGGCCACAGGCTCCAAGACCCACACTTTCTGCCCTGGTTGGTACTGAACCAAAACAGCCTTCTGGTCATGCCATTGCTTCTGGAGCTCTTGGCTGGCCTGAAGGTTTTTACTGGCCTTTTTCATGTACTCAGCCATCCTTGATCTGAGGCCAAGTACATAATCCACAATATCCTGCTTAGGAGCTTTTAAAGGTTGTTCCCAACCCTCCTTTACAAGTGTGAGTGGACCCCTAACAGGGTGTCCAAAAAGAAGTTCAAAGGGGCTGAAGCCCACTCCTTTCTGGGGTACCTCCCTGTAGGCAAAAAGGAGGCATGGTAGAAGGATATCCCATCTCCTGCGGAGTTTTTCAGGGAGACCCATAATCATGCCTTTGAGAGTTTTATTAAATCTCTCCGCCAGTCCATTTGTTTGTGGATGATAGGGTGTTGTGAACTTGTACGTTACACCACACTCCTTCCACATGGCCTTTAAGTATGCAGACATGAAATTGCTTCCCCTGTCTGATACCACTTCCTTTGAGAAGCCCACCCTGGAAAATATTCCCAGGAGGGCCTTTGCCACTGCAGGTGCTGTAGTGGTCCTTAAAGGAATAGCTTCAGGATATCTTGTGGCATGGTCCACTACCACCAAGATAAATCTATTGCCTGAAGCAGTAGGAGGGTCAAGGGGGCCAACTATGTCAACCCCTACCCTTTCAAAGGGAACCCCAACCACAGGCAGTGGAATAAGGGGTGCCTTTGGGGTGCCACCTGTCTTGCCACTGGCTTGACAGGTTTCACAGGACTTACAAAATTCCTTTGTGTCCTCAGACATCCTAGGCCAATGAAACAATGGAACCAACCTGTCCCAAGTTTTCATTTGTCCTAGGTGCCCAGCTAAGGGAATGTCATGTGCCAGTGTTAGGAGGAACTTTCTGTACTCCTGAGGAATCACTAATCTCCTGGCAGCTCCAGGTTTAGGATCCCTATGCTCAGTGTACAAGAGGTTGTCCTCCCAGTAAACTCTGTGAGAGTCACTGACATCCCCATTAGCCTGTTTGACAGCTTGCTGTCTGAGACCCTCTAATGTGGGACAGGTTTGCTGTGCCACACTCAGCTCCTCTCTGGCAGGCCCCCCTTCACCCAAAAGCTCAGCAGTGTCTGCTTCCAGCTCCTCTGGTGTAGGTTCTGCACAGGGAGGGAATTCTTCTTCCTCAGAAGTAGAATCCACTGTAGAGGGAGGGATAGTAGGAAGTGGTTTGCTTCTACTACCCCTAGCTTTAGGGAGCACTTGGTCCATTGTTCCAGGATCCAAGCTTCCCTGTCCTTTTTGCTTTTTGGCCTGAGCCCTTGTCAAAGCAAAAATATGCCCTGGGATGCCCAGCATTGCTGCATGGGCCTCCAACTCCACATCTGACCAAGCTGATGTCTCCAAATCATTCCCTAATAGACAGTCTACAGGTAAATCTGAAGCTACCACAACTTTCTTTGGACCAGTAACCCCCCCCCAGTTGAGATTAACAACAGCCATGGGGTGGCTAAGTGTGTTGTTGTGAGCATCGGTTACTTGGTACTGGTGACCAAGTAGGTGTTGTTCAGGGTGGACCAGTTTCTCTATGACCATAGTCACACTGGCACCAGTGTCCCTGTAGGCCTGAACCTCAACACCATTTATTAGGGGTAGCTGCTTGTACTTATCCATATTAAGGGGACAAGCAACTAAGGTGGCTAAATCAATAGCCCCCTCAGAGACTAACACAGCCTCTGTGGCCTCCCTAACAAGGCCAACCCCAACTAAATTACCAAAAGTGAGCCCAGCTACTCCCTTGGATTGGCTATTAGTAGGTTTGCTCCCACCACCACTGCTATTAGTAGGGACACTAGGTGTAGCAGTAGGGGTTGTAGTGGTAGGAGCAGTGGTGCCTTTCTTTGGACAACTGGGATCTGTTGTCCAATGGCCTTTTATTTTACATAAATAGCACCATGGTTTCTTTTCCTTGTTCTGATTAAAGGAGGATTTGGACCCACCACCCCCACCAGAGTGTTTTTGTGGGCCTGATGAAGACTCCTTTTTAGATTTGTCCCCACCCTTGTCAGAAGACTTACTATCCTTCTTTTTGTTGCCATCTTTGTCACCCCCTGTATGAACTTTTCTGTTCACTCTTGTTCTGACCCATTTGTCTGCCTTCTTTCCCAATTCTTGGGGAGAGGTCAGATCAGAGTCCACCAAGTACTGGTGCAACAAATCAGACACACAATTATTAAGAATATGCTCTCTCAGGATTAAGTTATACAGGCTGTCATAATCAGTAACTTTACTGCCATGTAACCACCCCTCCAAGGCCTTCGCTGAATGGTCAATGAAATCAACCCAGTCTTGTGAAGACTCCTTTTTGGTCTCTCTGAACTTTATCCTGTACTGTTCAGTGGTTAAGCCATAACCATCCAGGAGTGCATTCTTAAGAACTTGGAAATTATTAGCATCATTTTCTTTTACAGTAAGGAGCCTATCCCTACCTTTTCCACTAAATGATAGCCATAGGATAGCAGCCCACTGCCTTTGAGGGACATCCTGTACAACACAGGCCCTCTCAAGTGCAGCAAACCACTTGTTAATGTCATCCCCCTCCTTATAAGGGGGAACTATCTTGTGCAGATTCCTGGAATCATGCTCTTTTGCAGGATGACTATGGGGAATACTGCTGCTGCCACCATGGGTATCTAAACCCAACTTCTGTCTTTCCTTCTCTAATTCAAAAGACTGTCTATCCAAATCCAGCTGTTGCTTTTTAAGCTTCAGTCTGGTTTGTTCCACCCTCAACTTATTGAGTTCCCTCTCTAACATTCTGTCATCAGGGTTGGTGGGAGGGACATTCCTAGAAACAGAGCTATGATGGGAATGAACAGAAGGAGACCTGTCCCTTACAGAAGCCACCCTAACAGCTTGGTTAACAGAAACATTACTACCAGTATGGTGAGAATAAATGCTTTTGCTATGATGTGAGACAACACTATTTATATGGTGTGGCTCATCATCATTACCAACTATGCTAGACTGTCTAGTAATGGGCAGGCTAGGAAGTTTCTTTCCTGAATCTTTTCCTGGGGGAGTCCCTGAATCAGATTGGGAACTATTAGGTACTTTTTCAACAGATGAGGCACCTATGGCCTTATCCTGTTCTCTAAGCATGTTAAGTAACAGTTCCAAGGAAGGATTCTTCCCTACACTCAAACCTCTCTCTATACAGAGACTCCTTGCTCTTTTCCAGCTAAGGTTGTCATATGCAAGTTTGGACAGATCAACATTTTGGCCTGTGCCAGACATTTTTAGAGAGAGTTAAAGTGATAGAAAAAGAGAAAAAAGTTTTCAGAACTTTTTGGAAAGACAGAAAAAAAACTTTTTAAACTTTTAAGAACTTTTTGAAAGTTTAGAAGTACTTTTCAGCACTTAGAAAAGAGTGAAAAGAATAAATGCAAAACTTTTTGGCTATGTGTATATACACTGACCTTGTTTTGTATATTTTTCTCTTATGAAAAGTACAATGACAAGAGTGGTAAGTAGTCTCAAGCACTTATCCCACCACTGCACAACCAATGTAGGAGGCTGGACTGGCTTGTAGGGAGTACCAAGGGGTACTTGCACCTTGCACCAGGCCCAGTTATCCCTTATTAGTGTATAGGGTGTCTAGCAGCTTAGGCTGATAGATAATGGTAGCTTAGCAGAGCAGCTTAGGCTGAACTAGGAGACGTGTGAAGCTACTACAGCACCACTTAGTGTCATATGCACAATATCATAAGAAAACACAATACACAGTTATACTAAAAATAAAGGTACTTTATTTTTATGACAATATGCCAAAGTATCTTAGAGTGTACCCTCAGTGAGAGGATAGGAAATATACACAAGATATATATACACAATAGCAAAAATATGCAGCATAGTCTTAGAAAACAGTGCAAACAATGTATAGTTACAATAGGATGCAATGGGGAAACATAGGGATAGGGGCAACACAAACCATATACTCCAAAAGTGGAATGCGAACCACGAATGGACCCCAAACCTATGTGACCTTGTAGAGGGTCGCTGGGACTATTAGAAAATAGTGAGAGTTAGAAAAATAACCCTCCCCAAGACCCTGAAAAGTGAGTGCAAAGTGCACTAAAGTTCCCCTAAGGACAAAGAAGTCGTGTTAGAGGAATAATGCAGGAAAGACACAAACCAGCAATGCAACAACTGTGGATTTCCAATCTAGGGTACCTGTGGAACAAGGGGACCAAGTCCAAAAGTCACAAGCAAGTCGGAGATGGGCAGATGCCCAGGAAATGCCAGCTGCGGGTGCAAAGAAGCTTCTACTGGACAGAAGAAGCTGAGGTTTCTGCAGGAACGGAAAGGGCTAGAGACTTCCCCTTTGGTGGACGGATCCCTCTTGCCGTGGATAGTTGAGCAGAAGTGTTTTCCCGCCGAAAGAACGCCAACAAGCCTTGCTAGCTGCAAATCGTGCGGTTAGCGTTTTTGGACGCTGCTGAGGCCCAGGAGGGACCAGGAGGTCGCAAATTGGACCAGCAGAGAGAGGGGACGTCGAGCAAGACAAAAAGCCCTCTCTGAAGCAGGTAGCACCCGGAGAAGTGCCAGAAACAGGCACTACGAGGATGCGTGAAGCGGTGCTCGCCGAAGTTGCACAAAGGAGTCCCACGTCGCCGGAGACCAACTTAGAAAGTCGTGCAATGCAGGTTAGAGTGCCGTGGACCCAGGCTTGGCTGTGCACAAAGGATTTCCGCCGGAAGTGCACAGGGGCCGGAGTAGCTGCAAAGTCGTGGTTCCCAGCAATGCAGCCCAGCGAGGTGAGGCAAGGACTTACCTCCACCAAACTTGGACTGAAGAGTCACTGGACTGTGGGGGTCACTTGGACAGAGTTGCTGTATTCGAGGGACCTCGCTCGTCGTGCTGAGAGGAGACCCAAGGGACCGGTAATGCAGCTTTTTGGTGCCTGCGGTTGCAGGGGGAAGATTCCGTCGACCCACAGGAGATTTCTTCGGAGCTTCTGGTGCAGAGAGGAGGCAGACTACCCCCACAGCATGCACAAGCAGGAAAACAGTTGAGAAGGTGGCAGGATCAGCGTTACAGAGTTGCAGTAGTCGTCTTTGCTACTATGTTGCAGGTTTGCAGGCTTCCAGCGCGGTCAGCAGTCGATTCCTTGGCAGAAGGTGAAGAGAGAGATGCAGAGGAACTCGGATGAGCTCTTGCATTCGTTATCTGAAGTTTCCCCAGAGACAGAGACCCTAAATAGCCAGAAAAGAGGGTTTGGCTACCTAGGAGAGAGGATAGGCTACTAACACCTGAAGGAGCCTATCAGCAGGAGTCTCTGACGTCACCTGGTGGCACTGGCCACTCAGAGCAGTCCAGTGTGTCAGCAGCACCTCTGTTTCCAAGATGGCAGAGGTCTGGAGCACACTGGAGGAGCTCTGGACACCTCCCAGGGGAGGTGCAGGTCAGGGGAGTGGTCACTCCCCTTTCCTTTGTCCAGTTTCGCACCAGAGCAGGGGCTAAGGGGTCCCTGAACCGGTGTAGACTGGCTTATGCAGAATTGGGCACCTCTGTGCCCAACAAAGCATTTCCAGAGGCTGGGGGAGGCTACTCCTCCCCTGCCTTCACACCATTTTCCAAAGGGAAAGGGTGTCACACCCTCTCTCAGAGGAAGTTCTTTGTTCTGCCATCCTGGGCCAGGCCTGGCTGGACCCCAGGAGGGCAGATGCCTGTCTGAGGGGTTGGCAGCAGCAGCAGCTGCAGTGAAACCCCAGGAAGGGCAGTTTGGCAGTACCAGGGTCTGTGCTACAGACCACTGGGATCATGGGATTGCGCCAACTATGCCAGGATGGCATAGAGGGGGCAATTCCATGATCATAGACATGTTACATGGCCATATTCGGAGTTGCCATTGTGAAGCTACATATAGGTAGTGACCTATATGTAGTGCACGCGTGTAATGGTGTCCCCGCACTCACAAAGTTCAGGGAATTGGCTCTGAACAATGTGGGGGCACCTTGGCTAGTGCCAGGGTGCCCTCACACTAAGTAACTTTGCACCTAACCTTTACCAGGTAAAGGTTAGACATATAGGTGACTTATAAGTTACTTAAGTGCAGTGTAAAATGGCTGTGAAATAACGTGGACGTTATTTCACTCAGGCTGCAGGCCTGTGTAAGAATTGTCAGAGCTCCCTATGGGTGGCAAAAGAAATGCTGCAGCCCATAGGGATCTCCTGGAACCCCAATACCCTGGGTACCTCAGTACCATATACTAGGGAATTATAAGGGTGTTCCAGTAAGCCAATGTAAATTGGTAAAAATGGTCACTAGCCTGTCAGTGACAATTTGGAAAGAAATGAGAGAGCATAACCACTGAGGTTCTGATTAGCAGAGCCTCAGTGAGACAATTAGTCACTACACAGGTAACACATTCAGGCACACTTATGAGCACTGGGGCCCTGGGTTACCAGGGTCCCAGTGACACATACAACTAAAACAACATATATACAGTGAAAAATGGGGGTAACATGCCAGGCAAGATGGTACTTTCCTACAGTGCGTATCACAAAAATCGTCCATTTGCGAATGCAAAAATGCCTTTCACGATGTATGAAAGGCATTCGCAATGCAAATATACGATGCGACTGCAACATGAATTTGCATGTCGCAATCTGCGTATCGCAAATAGCGACATGATTTAGCGAATTGCTATCTGCGTAATGCAAATTGCGACCTAAATTTGCGATTCGCAGATAGCGATCCGCAAATTCATATCGCTATTTGTGATACGCAGATTGCGACAAGCAAGTTCCGTCTTGCAATGCTATGCATCAAAAAATCACACATAGTGAATATTCGCAGAATGGCGTTTTGTACATGCAATTTACCAAGAATTGAAATCAGGTGGTAACCAGGTGCAACCTATATAAAGAAGTCCAGAATGGCTCAGCCTCTTTTCAACAATGGCTGCACTCTACGTGATGGCGAGGAGGATGAGGATCCTGGCAGGTTTGAGGAGAGGGAGGAGATAGGAGCGCATTTTTAGAGTACGCATAACCCTTTTTGACCAGAGGAGGAGATATATGAGAAGTACAGGTTAAGCTCAGCCTTGATACTTGATCAGATAGCTGATCTAAAACCCATATTGCAGCGCACCACACACAGGACCAATAGTATACCCATCCATGTGCAGGTATTATGCTCCCTGCACCTAATAGCCTCAGGGAGATATCAAGGGGTTATAGCAGCAGCAGGAGGGGTCTCACAGAGTGCCCTCTCACAATTTTTCAATGCATTTCTCAGTGCCATGCTGAGCAAAATTCAACAGCACATAAGATTCCCCAACACCCCACAGGAATTACTACAGACAAAATTTGATTTCTACCAGATTGCCCGATTCCCACATGTCATAGGTGCCATCGATGGGACACATGTAGCTATCTGACAACCATGGGCCACAGAGTAGGTTTATCGGAACCGTAAAAACTTCACATTCCATGAACATAAAAGTAATAAGCAATGCCTCCAACATCATAACCGATTTCGTGGCCAGATGTCCAGGTAGCACACATGACTCGTACATCTTTTGCCACAGTGAAATTTACACAAGACTACTAGCTGGGGAGTTTGGCGAAGGATATCTACTGGGTAATGTAATAGTTGACAATGTTGCATTGATGTAAATGTGACGTAACCTTTAACAAGTACTCATATTACTTTTATTTCATTCCAGGAGACAGTGCCTACACCGTGTGGTCCTTTATACTGATGCCCTACCTGAGTCCTGCAACACCAGCCTAGAGGAGGTACAATGCTGCCCACAGGACAACCCGCAGTGTTGTGGAGAGGACCTTCGGACTGCCGAAGAGCCGCTTCAGATGTATCCACAAGAACAACCTGCAAAATCGTGGCTACATGTGCTATGTTACACAACACAAGGGGCATACCTGTGGAACCCACCAAGCCGGACTCAGATGAGGATGGTGATCCCTTACCACCCCTTCACCCAGTAGACAGGAGCAGTGCAGCAGAGGGCAGACAAAGACGTGCAAACATTTCTGATGTAAGTAATGACAATACTGTCTTTTATATGTATTGCTGTAGGTAGCATCTTTATTACCTTGGCTTCAGGTAACATATGTGTTAATAGGACATAGGTATGCACTATAGAAAAAAAGGTGCGAGTAACATTGTCACACTATTAGCATCATAGTATAACTGTATTGCTACTTGTTAAGCTAGTCCCCTGTACCCCACGTCATCACTTCCTACGTCCATGCACTCCACTTGAGTGCTCAGTGGCCTCGCTGGCACCTCTTGTAGCGGGTTCAAAGACAGTACTGTGTCTGGTACTGTGATGCCTAGGATCCACCACAGGGGCTGTGAGACTGCTGAGGCTAGAGAGCTCCTCACTATCCGCACCACCCAGTTCGCTGTTTGTAGTACTCCGTGCTGTCTGCATTGCATCCAGAACATTGGTGGTTTGCACCAATCCCTGTGCAACGTCCCGACTGCAATGTGCCATCTCCACCTGTATGCCCACAGCACATCGTGATATCAAGGCAGTTGAGGTCGCGAGCCGGTTGACCGATCTGTAGAACCCATCCAACCTGCCCATAAATTGGTGATGGCGCCTACGGTGACTCCTCAACAGAGCGCTGCGCAACACCCACTGCGCATATTTTTGTCTGGTTGTCTGACCACAGTTTCCTCTTCTCACTTTCAGGTACCTGGAGTGAATTCTTCCCAAAAAGTTTGTAGTGGTTCCTGACCACCTCCTCAGTGAGCACCTCCAATTCCTGCTCACTGAATTTGAGCTTGCGCTTCCTGTCTCCTTTCTCCTTCACATTTCCATCAGTGGCCATGTTGCTGTTTGGTCCTGGCTGGCTCACAAGGCTGCCTCCCTGGTACTGGACTGTGTCTCTCTGCCTGCTCCTGTGGGTGTGGCTCCTGGAAACAGCATGGGCTGACTCACTTCCTGGTTTTAATGTCATCAGCATGTTCCGGTTTGGCGTTTTCGCAATTTGTGATTTTCAAATACCGAATCGCTATTTTTTTGCGATTCAGTATTTGCAACTCGCAAATTGTGTTTGCGAATTTTAAGAAATCGTTATTGCTGACTCGCAATTTTGATACATCCCATTTTGCATTTCTTAAATAGTGATTTCTTAAAATTCGCTATTTAAGAAATGCAAACCGGGAGCTTGATACATTTATCCCCATATCCATAACCCTGTAAAGTGACCCTCGAGAAACCAACAATGAAAGTTGTAGGTGGCCAGGGATATAGGAATCTGAGCATCGGGGTCCAGTGAGACAGGACACCAGTAACAAGGAATATGATGGACCCGAGGTTTCATATGGCACCAGGCTCACACAACCACGAACAGTAAGTCCGCCATATTCCCCACAACCTGCAGTCAGAGGCAGGTGGATGCAGAAGGACGTATTCGAAATGAAGAGAGGCAGAACCTGACTTATGGAATCTAAAGAGGAGAAAGTAAAACCTTTCCATCAGACATAGCGAAAAGTCCTTTATGAACTAGGGGCAATGACTGGCATGTAGCTGCGATTGCTCTATATTTAAAAGCAGGAATTGTCTTGAAGGAGGAATCAAAACTCTGCCCATGCCTGGGCAACTTGGTGTCAAGAAGTGTATGGACAAGGGAATTGTTCAGGTACTGCCTTACATGAAAGGTCTCTCCTTAGGGAGCTGAGTTCTGGCTGAATTGAACAACATCAGGTTAGAACTGGACATCCAAAAGTATAATCCTGTGATGGAACATCCTGAGGGGAATAGGGAAATATACATCTCTCATATAAATAGACATGAGGATATCCCCGGGGGTACGGAGGGAATGGTGTTTTGAAAGTTACCCATCAGAAAAGGGTTGACTCTCAAACAGATTCCTCCATTTAAGGTCAGTGATGTAACAGACGTCACCTGATGACTTCAGCACAGAGAACAGTATGAAATAAACCCCTGGATAAAACAGGATGAAATAAAATTGGCAACTGGGATATGGAACCACTACCTCTTTTTATACAAGATAGCAAATACCCAGTTGAACAGCCTGCTATTTCAACAGCTTCTGAGGCCTCAGTGTAACAGCGAACACAGGTTGAGGAGGAGAGTGAGCAAATTCTGTGGCAAGGCCATACTGAAACAAAGACCAGCACCCAACTATTGATGATATTTAGCACCTAATATGTGAGTAAAAAAAGCATCAGATGCCCAAAGGAAAAAAGTGGACAGGTGAAGGGCAGACACTGGTCCAGCATAGCCAGGAGTAGTGATTGTCAGTGGGGGGGGGGTGGCAGTCTTGAAAAGATGACTGAGTCCCACATCCTTGAGCCCAACCCTGAAAAAAACAAAGTCTGGACTCAGCACATTGGCGTGGATGTTACTTAGGGGAACCTCAATGCCAGTCCACGGGTTGTGGGAGAGGTCTACGATTAAAGGGCACGACCAACATGCGACCTACAGCAGTCTGATTTTCCAGGTCTTTAAGCCTAAGAGCAAAACAATGCTGACTAAAAAGGAAGCTTGATGAGAGGAGCCTTCTGAGCATGATTGTCCTTCAGAGTTTGAAGCCACAAATTATGTATTGTGTTAGCAGCCTATACTGACCATAGAGAAGTAGCCTTAGATGAGTTTAGACCAGTATAGAAGAAACAGAACTGCTTCTCATTGATATCAATCAGAGCGAAATGGTCAGCCCTTTAATGCATGGGGCTCAGAAAAACTGATATTCTTTTATCAAGGACAAGTGCAGAGAACATAAGCAGGAGCATGATCTTTCTTCAAAGCATAGTTGACACTCTTGTGTGTGCTGTTGAAGATGAGGCATCCTCAAACATAATGAGGTAAGGCCAAGCAAGTCTAGGAAGGAAAATATCTACCTTCAATACATCAGCAATTTCCTGATAAAAAAACATATGTATGGGTACAGCTTGAACCAAAACTTCAGCACAGAGACCTTTTCAGGTTATCTTCAATCCAATCAGCACAGAGGAGGTATCTTGATATTTCCAAATTAACAACAAAAAGACTCTCAAGCACTATGTTGCATCGGATCATCAGACATTAAGGGCAAAGAAGGACCAGGAAAGCCAACGTTTAAACAAATGTGATTTACAAGCTTAATCATCACATCCTACTTGACGTATTTGTCATCCACCTCTCAGATAGCCAGGGAGAGATCAACTTAACCAGTGTAGGAAATTCACCTTTTCTGCATGATCACTCCAGATTTTTCACCTTTTTCTGGACCCTATTTTTGCATCACTTAGAACTCTGTGCACTTTACCCCCAGTAACTAGGACTAGAGGGCTTCTGCTTCCCCTTTGAACATGGTTAAATTGGCTTATCCTTGATTGGCAAATTTTACTTGCCTATAAGCTCTTGAAATGCACCCATGGCCTCAAAGTTAATTGCTACTTGTGAACTGCAGCACCTATTGTACTCCTCACAGAGTGGGCCTACAAAACATAGCTTCAGCCTACCAACGTAGCCTGACTGCTGCAGTAAGTAAACCTGTGGTCCATTCTATTGACGGAACCATTTATGACAGGCAATGATCTCCTTTTTTTAAATGTTATTAAGTCACCCCATGTAGGCCTTGCACCCCACAAGGTAGGTTGCCTTGTATTTAAAAGTGAGACCTGTAGAAAATTAATCTCACCATGTCCATACCGAGGCAATGCTCTAAAAGCTATTTTCACTGTGGCAGGTCTGACTGTCCTACACATAAAGCCAGAGTACAAATTGAGATATTCATTCTACAGCTTAGGTTTGGGGCCAGATTGAGAAATAATTCACTATTCTTTTCAATAATAATTAAAAGTCCATTTTAATGGTAAAGATAGATTTTTAATAAATATTTAGAAAAGGTAACTTATAGAAAGTTCCCTTTTCCCTTTCTGATGATCCAGAAGACTAATTTACATTAGTTGTCCAGCAGCTGTCAATCAAGTACTTAGGTGTGAACACTGCTCCCAGCAGAAGGACAATGGACTGGGAGTACGGAGGTTTCTTCCTCATTTGGAAGGAAGACTAGATGGAGAGGGTCTAGAAGCTTAATTAACTTGAAATCAGCCTGCTGTATCACAAGTAAATGTCAGGTGACACCTATAAAGTCCCAGCCCATGTCCCCTAAGTCAGACTGGAACCAAATCTAGTTGGCGGAAAGCTACCTGCAGACTCTGTTTGAGTGATCACAGAGGAGATGACTGTTCATTACCCTGGACACATCTCTGGGTGGGCACACAGGCTCTGCAAAAGGAAAGAAGGGGTTCCACTTCTCAGATTTGGGAAATAAGGTCCAATGTGGGATTGTTTGCAATAGGGCATCCAGGGATTACTGAAAAGGTAGGTAGGCCAGGGCCTGGGAACTCTTACCTTATTATTAAAGGAGTGCCCAGGAATCACCCCACCCACTAGCCAGTGCCAATCATAAACGTGGCACCCCAAGGTATCCTCCATAGAACACTTTCTGGACTTGTGGAAGACAAAAATAGAGCTGGACCTGCTGCTGTGTTACTTGAAAGGAGCACTGATGACTGGATCTACTCCCTCTTGTACCCAGGTCAAAAACGTAGACTCCAAGGATCAGTTGACTGACCTCCTGTGTGGCTACAGGGACACAAGACATAGCATTTTCCCTGAAGTAGCCAGCTGAACAGTGGCAACTGGTCCTAGGCTAGACTTCGCTGTGGAACTCCGCCTGACTCCTTAAGAGGCTTTAAGTGCCTTCCTACAAGCCCATGGGGGCTCAGAGTGATACTCTTGTTTTTTTGGGCACCAGAAGAAAGTTTCAAAGCTTTTGAAAATTTTTCCTCCAGAGCACCAGAACTTCAGCAGGCCCTGCTGAAAAAAAAGTATCCAACATGCAGTTCTACAACTTCCAAATGGATTTCAGCTTCGCCTCACTCAATGTTCCCAGCATCACTGAAAAAGTGACAGAGTCCTGTAGGAAAGTACAATCTTGCCTGGCATGTTACCCCCATTTTTACTTATATGTATGTTTGTTTTTGCCTGTGTCACTGGGATCCTGCTAGCCAGGACCCCAGTGCTCATAAGTTGTGCCCTGTATGTGTTCCCTGTGTGGTGCCTAACTGCATCACTGAGGCTCTGCTAACCAGAACCTCAGTGTTTATGCTCTCTCTGCTTTTAAAATTGTCACTGGAGGCTAGTGACTAATTTTACCAATTCTGATTGGCACATAGGAACACCCTTATAATCCCCTAGTATATGGTACCTAGGTACGCAGGGTATTGGGGTTCCAAGAGATATCTATGGGCTGCAGCATTTCTTTTGCCACCCATAGGGAGCTCAGACAATTCTTACACAGGACTGCCACTGCAGCCTGAGTGAAATAACATCCATGTTATTTCACAGCCATTTTACACTGCATTTAAGTAACTTATAAGTCACCTATATGTCAAACCCTTGTGAAGGTTAGGTGCAAATTTACTTGGTGTGAGGGCACCCTGGCACTAGCCAAGGTGCCCCCACATTGTTCAGGGCAGAATACCCGGACTTTGTGAGTGCGGGGACACCATTACATGCGTGAAATACATATAGGTCAATACCTAGACGTAGCTTCACAATGGTAACTCCGAACATGGCCATGTAACATGTCTAGGATCATGGAATTGTCACCCCAATACCATTCTGGTATTGGGGGACAATTCCATGCATCCCCAGGGCTCCAGCATGGACCCCGGGTACTGCCAAACTAGCTCTCTGGGGTTTTTTCTGTAGCTACCGCTGCTGCCAACCCTCAGACAGGTTTCTGCCCCCCTGGGGGCTGGGTAGCCCAGTCCCAGGAAGGCAGAAGAAGGGATTTCCTCTGCGAGAGAGTGTTACACCGTCTCCCTTTGGAAATAGGTGTTAAGGGCTGGGGAGGAGTAGCCTCTGGAAATGCTTTGAAGGGCACAGATGGTGCACTCCTTGCATAAGCCAGTCTATAATAGTTCAGGGACCCCCCCCAGCCCTGCTCTGGCGCGAAACTGGACAAAGGAGAGGGGAGTGACCACTTCCCTGTCCAGCACCTCCCCAGGGGAGGTGCCCAGAGCTCCTCCAGTGTATCCCAGGCCTCTGCCATCTTTAATGCAGAGGTGTGAAGGCACAATGGAGACCTCTGAGTGGCCAGTGCCAGCAGGTGACGTCAGAGATCCCTCCTGATAGGTGCTTACCTCTCTCTGTAGCCAGTCCTCCTCTGAGGGCTATTTACGGTCGCTCCTGTGGGTTTCTCATCAGATAACGAATGCAAGAGCTCACCAGAGTTGCTCTGCACTTCTCTCTTCGACTTCTGCCAAGGATCGACTGCTGACTGCTCTAGGATGCCTGCAAAACCACTGCAACAAAGTAGCAAGAAGAATACCAGCAACATTGTAGCCCCTAATCCTGCTGGCTTTCTCGACTGTTTCCTGGTGGTGCATGCTCGGAGGGCTGTATGCCTTCGCCCTGCACTGGAAGCCAAGAAGAAATCTCCAGTGGGTCGACAAAATCTTCCCCCTGCTAACGCAGGCACCAAACTTCTGCCTTACCGGTCCTCTGGGTCCCCTCTCATCTTGATGAGCGTGGTCCCTGGAACACAGGAGCTGGATCCAAGTGACCCCGACAGTCCAGTGGTCCTTCGGTCCAAATTTGGTGGAGGAAAGTCCTTGCCTCCCCACGCCAGACAGCAATCCTGTGTACTGTGTGATCTGCAGCTGCTAGGGCTTCTGTGCACTTTTGCAAGGATTCCTTTGTGCACAGCCCAGATCCCCAGCACTCCGTCCTGCATTGCTCAACTCGCTGAGTTGAGCGCTGGCTTTGTGGGACCCTCTTTTGTTGCATTGAGACGACAGCCATGCTCAGAATTACTGAACACCTGTTCAGGTGCTTCTGCGGGTGCTGCCTGCTTCTGTGTGGGCTCTCTGTGTTGCTGAGCGCCCCCACTGTCTCCTCCTCCAAGGAGTGACCTCCTGGTCCGTCTTGGGCCATGGCAGCACCCAAAACCTTCAACTGTGAATCTTGCATCTAGCAAGGCTTGTTTGATGTCTTTCTGTGTGAAAACAACTCTGCATCCTCCAGCACGCCGTGGGACATCTTCTGACTGAAGGAGAAGTTCCTGGCACCTTCCGTTGTTGCAGAATCTTTGGCTTCTTCCACCCAGAGGCAGCCCTTTTGCACCTTCATCTGGAGTTTAGTGGGCTCCTGCCCCCCTGGACACTTGCGTGACTCTTGGACTTGGTCCCCTTCCTTTGCTGGTCCTCAGGTCCGGGAATCCGTCTTCAGTGCTTTGCAGTCAGTTGTTGTCTTTGCAGAATCCCCTATCTCAACTTTATTGTCTTGCTAGGTTAGTAGGGTATCTTTACCCCTACTTCAGGGTCTTGGGGTGGGGTATCTTGGACATCCTTATTGTTTTCTTACACTCCCAGTGACCCTCTACACACTAAACTAGGCCTGGGGTCCATTTGTGGTTTGCATTCCACTTTTTTAGTATATGGTTTGTGTTGCCCCTAGGCCTATTGCATCATATTGTATTCTACAGTGTTTGCACTACGTTTCTTACTTTTTACTTACCTGATTTTGGTTTCTGTGTATATTTTGTGTATTTTACTTACCTCCTAAGGCAGTATATCCTCTGAGATACTTTTGGCAAATTGTCACTAAAATAAAGTACCTTTATTTTTAGTAACTCTGAGTATTGTGTTTCTTATGATTTAGTGCTATATGATATAAGTGGTATAGTAGGAGCTTTGCATGTCTTCTAGTTCAGCCTAAGCTGCTCTGCTATAGCTACCTCTATCAGCCTAAGCTGCTAGAACACTACTAATCTACTAATAAGGGATAACTGGACCTGGCACAAGGTGTAAGTACCACAAGGTACCCACTATAAGCCAGGCCAGCCTCTCACAAGTCCCATTCTGCATTGGAAGTTAGAGCATTTTTAGTGAGAAATCTCCAGAGCACCAGCATGACCAACCTTCATAAGGAACCCAGTGTTTGGTTTGACGGCAGTGGCTTCAGTTTCAGCAGCTTCTGACTCATGGATGATTTTTCTGTTGGGACTTAGTAGAAATTTCAACGCTTTTCTTCAACAAAGTGATGAAGTGACATGAGGCTGCTTCAGTAGCTACCATGGATGCTTCTTCTCATCTTCATGCACTCTCATAGAACATTAACGACAGAAGCAATAATGTTGAAAAAGAAGCTGTAGCACAGCATTTTAAAAAAACAAGCACCGGGAATGCTCCTCTCCCAGGAAACACATTTTTTGGGCAATCAGTGCTAATTATTAGGCCAGTATAGTTATACTGGAGTATATCGTTCGAGGTTCACAAAGGACACAAGAGGGGTGACCATAATATTGCATTGGGGGCTCCCCTTGGTTCTGATGGTGGTGCACAATGATGGTATGGAAAGATTTGTGGTAGTCACAGGCCAATATCAGGACTTGTCTTGGACTTTTGTCAGTGTGAATCTTCTATCCACCTTAATATTGAGTACACTACAGGTGCTCGCTGACCTTTGAGACACTACTGGAATGCTATCAATCAACACAGCTTTATTCGATCATTTGACCATGAAAGCGACATAAAATGAAGCAAACGAAGATACAAGAATAAATAATCATTTTTGATAAAATACAACAGCTTGCACATCAATAAATTAATTGAGATTGTTAAAAAACATTAAAACATTAAAAAGTAAAAGATTTAATTCCACATAAAACTCTAAAAAGAGATACTAACCTTAGGTTGCTTTTTGGAAATGGCAACGTATGCCTCAGACTGTCACTAAATACTTGCTCACTGGAAGAATTACATCAGCTGAATTATGACTTTTTAGTACCCGTAGGGCCAGGGAACAGCTCTTAAATTCCATAGCCCTGCAAGTGTTACGGATCCATTTTGATCGCGGGTTCACATAAGCTGGGCAGAAGAACATAAAGTGTTTGATGGTTTCGGAGGTACTGCCACAAGCAGGGCATATATCAGGGAGACCAATCGGCCCCCACCTGTGGATCAATGACATCAGAGGCAAGGAGCCGAAGCGAAACCTTGCATATAGGCTTTTGCTGCGCAGATCCGGTATAATATCCAAATAGGCTTCGAATTTTGGAGTCCATTTAAGATCAATAAAAAGGTTGGTTAAACGACCATGAGATTTACAGGTTACATCGTTATCCCTAACATAAGACCTATAAGTTAACTTTAAAACATTTTTGTGCCGTCTCTCTAGTTTGTAGGGATTTTCCCAATAATCACCCAAGCCCAACAGGCGGTACCAATGGGACACATGGCATATCCATGGGAGAGTATTGGCATTTTGGCATTTTAATAGATCAAGTAATGAGGTCTTATATATATCTAGTTCAGGGGTAGTCCATAACCTGATCCAGTACAGAAGAGGTCTTAAAGTAGCTAAGTCAGCTGCTCGACTTAACCCCAAATACAAAAAATATTGGAAGCAGGGGTGTGGAGCGTGGACACGCTATCAAGGCCCTCGCAAAATTGTTTTCTCCCGCTGAGATCTTATTACAGTTGGAGAAACCCCATACCTCCGCTCCATACAGGGCTGCACTTTGTTCCTTGGCTATATAAATATTTAATGCTGGTGAATCAGCTTTTGCAAAGGAGCCCTGATAAAAGCGCAGTATGGACGAAGCTCTATGTTGTAACAACCCTGCGCTTTTTGTGATCTATTCCTCCCATGATAATTTGCTAGTTAACCTGACTCCCAAATAGTCTATAGAACTAACTTCCTTCAGGAAAACACCATTGATGTGGATAGAACATCTTTTACTAGGCCCTTTAGATAACATCATAAGTTTTGTTTTGTTAATGTTAACCTCCAACCCGTGATCACGACAAAATGAATAGAATCGATCAACAAGGATTTGTAACCCCATCGGTGTCTTGGAAATGAGGAGCGAATCATCTGTGAAGAGCAGAATAGGGATTTTTTGTGAGTTCAGGGAGGGAGAGTCATTCTGGCATAAGGACACTGGCTTCACTACTTCGTTAATGAATAGAGTGAATAATAAGGGGGCTAGCACACAACCTTGGCGAACTCCCCTTCTGATTGGGATCTGTTCCGTCAATTCGCCTTGTTCGCCCCACCTCACTTGGGCATAGGTATTTTCATGTAGTTGTTTCTCTGGAATGGTAATTATGGGTGAGTGCTTCAATTCTGTGATCTCTGGTTTGGCCACTAGGCTTGGGAAAAAAAGTGACTAAGCCCTTTTCTGAACTGACTTAGAAACTTTTTTGAACTTTTTGACTTCCAGACTTTCACTGGGATGAATACACTTGGTGTATCCAACTCGGGCTCCACTAAGGTTGATCTGAAATCGCACCCAAGTTCAGGTCGACTGCTTCCATCGGCTATCATCTCTGCTTAGTGCTTTTTGGCTCTGTAATCAAGTCTGGTTCCTCTTGTTGACTTTTTGCCAATTTGGCGTCATTTTGCTTACTTGGTTTTTGTCATTTTGGTGTCATTTTGTTTATTAAACTTTACTCTAGTTTACTTTATTTTGGGTATTATTACTACTGTTTTGCTCCATTGAATACTCAGAGATTGTAAGCCTGTCTGCTCTGAGCCATAGCTTCCAGGGGTTGAGCTCAAGTTATCATAGCAACTTAGAGGATTTATCCTCAAAAGAGTGTTATTATTCTCTGAGGTGGACAGTCACCCACCCCCCAATAATAATCCAGTTTCTTACACCTAGCAGTAGACTCAAGGGTATCAAGAGGGTCTATCCCATGGAGCAAGGGAATCACAGGATTGGTAGGACTGGTCAGGTCATCAGCAGCCCCAGGAAACTGTCAAACACAGAGTTGAACGTTTCCTCCTTGAGCCTTAATGCAGTCCTGCAACATACTAAGTACTGACCAGGCACCACTAACCTTTTTCTGAGGCGATCATGACCCGAGACAGGCCTAAAATAATAGGACCGTCCCACCTGGTATCTCAGAATCAGCGCGCCGAACCCCCAGGGCCATGTCGGAAGGAATAACACAGATTGTGTAAAAATTAGCCAGAGACGGCCCACCAGTAGGAGGATTTCCATGAAGTGACTGTTCGTCTCAGCACTCACTGCAGGAACAGGGAGAGACCAACGGAAGGGAGCGAGACGGCAAGAGCAAGAAGGACATCCCCCAGAGAGCGCGAGGAAAGTGCCAGGGAGTGAACTGTACAGCACATTCCCACTGCCCAAATGCAAGCTAGATAAGAGTCAGACCACATGCAGCAGGGCCCTCCAATGAGAAAATGAGACAGAGAAGCACATTAGCATTCCCACAAGTCTGCGTCGCGAACAACAGGAAAAATGGGAAATTAACGGCACGCGGGCCCTGTTATACCTCAGCAAAGATTAAGTCGTTTAAAAACACCTTTTCAGTAAGGGTTTACAGGTGCCATTCTTCGGGGGGTGGGTCGCCCGTCTTAGAAAAGGTATCAAAGGAGGCAGGGCAACAAGATAGTAATGCTAGTTTTTACCAGTTTGGAAGCCAGATAAAGCACTTCAAGGAATGGGGACAAAGGGGGAGGGTAGGCAGCTGTATCTCCGACATTAGGTGCCCCTTACTAGCTCTGTACTCTTGGCCACACTGCATTCGATGCAGAAACTGAAATATTAAACATAAACTCCTATTAAACTGAGCACAGAGGGTGCTGGTTTTCAGATACACACCAATAGGCCTGAACAGGGCTACCCATGATGGGCGTGCAAGCACCCGGCAGAATGTAGTTGCAGAAATAAATAGATAAAATCAATCTTATTTATGTCATCCCTTCCCTTGTTTCAGAACACTTTTCCCTTTGTATTTTCGTTCCTGAAACGTAATGACTTGAGCCACACCACTAAACTGTCCTGTATGTGCCGCACAGCGTAGAACGCACCGATATTGGAGCTATGGGTAACTAGACTGACGTCTACGGGGACTGTACACTGACTTGCCCTGGTCGCGCCTGCATGACTATGCAAACGCAGCATAGGAAGGAGAGCAGGGAAAAGGTTGAACTAAAGTGTTGGGGGATGTGGGAAACAACATAAGGGGGCGGTGGTGGGGAAAGGAGCAGGCGCGATGCTGGGCGAGAGAAGAGAGTTGCATGGGCATATGGTGGAAATGCATGTCCACAAGATGAGGAGATGTGCAGGGTATAGCACAGGGAATGGGGGTGTAGGGAAGAGAAAATAAGTGAACGGCAGTTGCCAGGTGCAAGGGGTGAAGGGGATCAGTGGCGGAGTCTGTGTTACCAAGAGAAAGGTACAGAAAATAGTTGCAGGGGAGAGGGATGAGAAATGGAAGAGAGCAAAGAGGTGAAGACTACAGATAAGAAGGTCTTTAAAGGCACCTAATCTGTCCAAAAGGAACATGTCCTTCTCATCGCTAGAAGATTAGAAGCTCCCTGTCTCCCCTCTCACTTTGTACAGGACAATGTACGGAGTCTTTCCCTACTAACCTCTTGTATACCTTGCTGTACAGCGCGCCTTCCTCTAGCTTTGTTTATATCTGTCCTTACAAGTTGTACTATTAAATAAGTAATTTAGCAATAAAAGAAGTCCCTATCCCAGGGAATTGTTTACTCATTCATCCTTTGAAGCATGCTGTTGCCATATGAGAGGCTAAGCGTGCTCAAACACCTTTGACAGGTAGGCCTGCATTGTGGTGCCGAACTGGCTTTGTGGTGGGAGGTCTCCTGCATCTCCTGTAAGACAGAGTGAACATGTGGTGGTAGTGAATGTTAGTTTGGGGGAAAGGAGAAGGGCGCCCTGTAGGCATGTACACTCAAAGTAACTCACGAGGCTGCCAGTACATTGAGACAGCCTTTACTTTAGGAAGAAATAGGAAACCCTACACCATAAACGATTATGTACCATTGTAGAAAAAACGGACTCCTGATTCTTTGAGATTAGTAAAGCTTCGCAAGAACGCAAAGTAAATGATTGCCTAAAAGCGGCCTGTTATGCAACCATTAGCTATTTGTTTTGTGCAACCGTTAGAGATTTGTTCTCTGTAATACTTACAAAGCTCATAAGCTCATATTTACATTGGGTCCCTCACTCAGGTTTAAAAATGCGCCGTTTAGTAATTAAAGTAAATGGTCTTGAGAGATAACAGTGACTTAAGTTTATAATTCACTACGGCTATTTTATGTCTGAGTGATGACTGCATATTTTACTGTTTCTGGATTAATCAGTGCAGTAAGATAGAATTCACTTAGTCAGCTCTCTCAATGAGAGCTTTACTCAGTTATTACATTTAGATACCGCTAGCAGTTATATGTATGCCTCCGTCTGCAACTGCATATGGGTATTTCCTTTTAGGTACTTTATCAACGTATTACAAATGAGCTTTTTACATTGGTGAATCGATTATCACCATTTCTCCTATTTTGGCTTCCTAAAAAGTATAATCATTCCGTTATCATTTTATTGTACTGCAAGACTGTATTGTCTAACAAAATATTCTGGTTTTTTTCAGCAACTTCTTAAAGGTCAATAAAAAGTATCAGCGGAGTTGTCAATGCTCTTTTTAGGTCTGACTGGAGATTTAGGGCCTGAATACGAGTCTGGAGTTCTTAAGACCGCCAGACTTGCGGTGACTCCTGTCAGTCCGACCACCAGACTACGACCCTGGCAATCAGACCGCCAGGGGACCGCCACCACCACCACCAGGAACATGGTTCTCAATCGGGGGACAGCGGTCAGAGTCGTGGTCAGCCACAGCGGTGCTGATCACGAGTCCTCTTTCCGCCATTAAAAGGCCCCACTGCCAGCACCCTTGTAATGTGCACACAGTGCACATTTCAAGGGAGCTGGTGTGTGAGGCCAATGCCGTGGCACTGTTTCCGCTGGTCTGACCGGCAGAAATTGCGTAATACAATGTTTCCGCCGGTCAGCTTGGTGGAACTATTGTAAATTGACGGGCGAAAGTCTGGTATGACAGGAGCCTCCTCCCGCAGCTTTGGCAGTCAGCTCAGACAGACCACCAAAGTCGGAATCAGGCCCTTAACTCTGTGGAGCTTGGCTTGCTGACACAATATTGTGGTAAAAAAATATCTTTGGCAAAAATATTGTGTCAAAAATATCACTTACAACAATATAATGGTCCTCTGCTTATAATCATATTTACCAAAATATTGGGAAAAATAGCATTGACAGTAATGGCGTCCAAAAATAGACGCAAATATTGGTCAAAATAGAGTTTAAAGTAGTATATGTTAAATATTTTAATATATAAATGTAACATAATGTATATTATATATATATTTGACTAATATTTAATACTTTATGTAAATATATACTTATATAAACATATATTTACGAGCGTGGACCACCACACTTGTGGTGGCTGTCAGACTGTCGCAGTTGTGGTAGTCTGGCCGCCACATTACGAGGATGGCAGGCATCCCCTGCCTGCCTACCGCTGTCTCCACCGGGTTCGGAGATCCCGATGGGCTGATGGCGGTGCAGGTTGGAATCAGCCAGGGCGGCTCTGAACTCAGCGATGCCCTGCTGATTACATCCTGGTTCTCCGCCAGCCTTTTCATGGCTGGCAGAGAAAAGATGCAGAGCGCCTCAGCGGGGCCCCTGCACTGTCCATGCCTGTGACAAGGGCAATGCAGGGGTCCCCCTGCCCAGCACCATCGTAATGTGCACTGTCTGCTGTGCAGACAGGGTGCATTATGAGGGTGCTGGTGCCCCCTGTGGGCAATAGCATCACGATTACGAGCCAGCGACAATGCTGCCGCCACGTTCCCACTGGGCTGACCACTGGAAACCTTGATGAGGCGGGGAGGTAGCCAGCATGGTAGCGACCACCCTGTCAGAAGTATGGCGGATAAACATCCGAGAAACTCATATTCCGGCCCATTTTGTACCATAATTAATAAAACTATTTTACAATATATTATTTTTATATTTTACATTTAATATGAATATATGCAGTTGTTCAAAATATTTTACATTATATTTTTTAAATATTTTACACTGAATATGAAAATATATGTGTAGTGATAACATCAGAATATTAACAACATTAATATATAATGCAAAGTAAATATTTGTATTAATTATATATATACACACATATGTATATATCATACATACACAATAAAACCATTAAAATATAAGCAATTGAATAAGTAAAACATATTAATTGATGTAGACAATAAATTAAAATGTTAAAAATTAAAAAGTCCAAAAAAAAAAACACATTTACAAAAATCTATTAACTTTAGCATTAATTTAAAAATAAAACAAATATAAAACAGTTAATGCTAAAACATCTATTTAACCAATATTATGAAAACTATTGGAGTCTAAGAATATTAAACCTACAATTCCCACCCCAGTCAGCGTGACAATAGGGAAAGTGTTCGACTTTGGAGGATAAAATTCACTATTCCCACTACAGTCTCATAACAGTAGGGAAAGCATTGGAATTTGGTGGGATGAAATTTACTATTCTCACTCCAAACAGTGCAACAGTAGGGGAAGTGTTGAACTACAAAGAGGTTAATTTTACTATTGGTACTGCAGTCAAAGCAAGAGTAAGGAAAATACTTCACTTCAAATACATTACATATATGAGAAACCCCATGAATGCAGATACAATATTAAACTATAAATAATAAAAATGCAAATTAACATAAATATATATAGGTATTCAAAAACCTAAAAACAATCAGTTTACATACTTATTCAATATAAAATAATTATCAAGTAAATTATTTAATTATTAATTAACTTCCTACTCAGTACCTTCCAAACCTATCAGTCAACAAATATAAAATATCCTAAATCCTAAAATAGTATTAAAAACAACTATTCAATAACTTACATATTTAAAATAAATTAAATAATTAACTATAATAACTTGCTAATTGTTACAAAATTCACTTCCTACGCTAGACGCATTAAAACCAAGCATCCCGCCACTAAAATAAAATTAAATTAAATAATTATTCCACAATTTAATCAAACTAAATAATGAATTTACAAATAATAACGAATAGTTAACTAATACCTAATTACCTTCTCACCAAATACCCCTACACACCGAGCATCCTGCAGCTAATATGCAAATAAAATAAACCAGTGTGCCATATTTAAAAAAATAAAAAATCAATTAAATAAATATTACATTGTTAATTATTAATTAACTTCCCACACCCTACATCTCTCCACGCAGCCCACAACTAAAATATAAGTAAAATAAATAAATATTCCGTAAATTACATAATTAAAAGTCAATTAAATGATTATTTAATTAATTACTTAACTTCCCACTCTATATACCTTCAAACCTAACAGCCCAAAAATAACACATACTGAAAATAAATCAGTATGGCATAAATTACATATTAAATATCAATCATATAATGAAGTAAGAATATTAAATTATTCTTAATTATTGATTACCTAGTTAACTTCCCACCCTGTCCCCTGACAAACCCAACCCATTACAACACTATAAATTACAATTAACAAGTAATAAAAAATCCTAAATCACTTGAAATTACAATCTTTATTTTGAAAACAATTAAGAACGTCTATATAAACAATAGTAACACATAAAATTAACATATCATAAAACACATTAAAAGAATCAATTAAATATTTTTAACCACAATATTAATAAAAATGATATTAAAAACATTGATATTGTTTACACTATTACTTAACTTAAATGAATTTTCTTGTCAATGATATTTCTGCATCACAATAATATTGTGCCATTATATTTAAATTCCGATACTTCTTTTCTCTCAATATTTTTAAATCACTATTTTGTCCAAACACCCTGGAGCTCATGTCACAGACCTTTAAAGTTAAAAACTGCAAACAAATGTTTTACTATACCTGCAGGATCCTGGTGACTCAGGCCCAAGAGCTTTTTCGACTATTTGAAGAGGCCTCCAGCCTTCACTTGAATGCAGAGAAATCCCTCTTGGTCCCACTGCGGAGAGACAGTGCCTCAAGTGTATGGCAGATGGGCATCCCCATACATCAGCAACACAAAATGATGATGGACAGATTGTTGAAACTTTTTCAAACACTCACCCCTAGCCACAGATCTGGGTTTAATCCATTTTAGCTCACTATGCCACCACAGTTTGGACCCAGCCATATGCAAATCAGTCTTGACCCTGTTACCCTTGGGAACAGTCCAGCCCAAACTGCCAGGCCAGGTCCACCCTGGGCAGGAAACAAGCATCCTGGTACTGGTTTTGGAGTAACACCCCTCATCAGCTAAGCTAGCTTGAATCCAGTGGCACAGTGAGCACGGGACCCAAGTCTGGGCCTACCCTTCCCACTTAGAGCAACTTTAGCAACACAAAAGGATTATGATGGAATGCTGAAACGTTTCGAACACTCACCCCCAGTCCCAGATCTGGGTTTAAACCATCGTTCTTTTGCTCACCATGCCACACCAGTTTTGACCCAGCCAGATGCAAATTAGTCTTGATCCTTGCCATGCACTGCCAATTACCCCAGATATTACAGCACTCATTACAACTTTTATAATGTCAATAAAAATATCAATGAAACATTAGCAGTCAAATTATTGAAGAAAAAACTGTGCATGGCGAGGGCAGTAGTTATAGTTACTTTAGGGTGAGAGTTATAGTAATTTGAAATAACTCTATAACTGCAGAATTTCTATGGTTTTGTGTGAGTGAATTCAGGACCTAACTATAACGTCCCTGTAACCTTTGTTTTTAAGTGAATGTTTATGTTTTTTTCATTTCGATATGCTAAATATAACGTCCTTTTTTTCAGTGAATAATACATTCATGTATATATACACATATATATATATCGTAATTTCCAAAATCACAAAATCGCACTCCAGGAAAAGAATTGTCTTAAGTTGCTTTATTTTCCTCACATAAAATTCTCAGATCAACGCGTTTCGACTTTACCATGAAAAGATATAAAAAAGGCATTGCAGTGTGCAGCAGACAAACACAGGAACAGCAATCTTCCAGTGCTACTCATAATGCCCGTATCTAATACACTACCTCCACCATCTGATTCCCACATTACAGTAAGCCATGAACAGTGTGTCATCCAATTAAACAGTCATCCAAAATACTCCCATTTACCCCAAATTTTCAAGAACTTCTTATGGCACCCACAAGCCTTATAAATCTGTTCCTCTTGTCTGGCAAAACAATCCATACCAGCATGTCACTGGTTCATCCTCAACTGATCAGGACAGTTCAACACTTGAGCAATGTCCCTCTTAGCCACCAAAGTTGCAATGCCCACCAAAATCTGAACCAACTATAACGTCCATGTAACCCTATTTTTTTTTCCCCGTAAATATATATTTATATTCATTTACATTACAGGGACGTTATAAAGCTAGGCTCACATTTCAAACATACAAAGTTATAGAAATTCAGCATTTATAGCTATTATTATTTCAAGTAACTATAACTCATGCCTAGGTAATTAGAACTCACGTTTTTTAAAATTCTATTCCCTAACTATAATGTCCCTGCAATCTTTGATTTTTTCAGCGAATTTCTGTTGTATTTTTAACGTTAAGTAATTTTAATTACTTTACATTAATCTAACCAACACCATACACAGCCTTTGGCCGTGCATGGCGGCAAATGGCTACAGGGCTTGGCCTGTGGCCAAGCCCTGCAGCCAACCCCCTACAACCACCCAACCCTGCACTCATGGCAGTGTGTGGCGGGGGTTCGCAGGGCTTTTAGGTCGTTTTAAATCCTCATAGTATCACTCCATAAGACATTGAACTCGCAAGAGCAAGGATACAAACACCTCCATCAAGGATTACAGATAACTTTTCCAGGTGGAACTACAAAGAAAACACACTTGCTTTGTGTTGGTCATGTGTAAGACAGAAGGATTATTTGTACTTTATAGAAGGAAATGCTTCTCAGTTTGGTGGAGATGCAATCATATTCCTGTGCATCAAGAGCGCGTCTTGAAAATCGGCGGGAAATGCACCCGGGGGCCTTTTAGTAAGCTGTCCTTCACCCTAGGAAAAGAGCAGTAAGATGCTGCATACCACTAATGTATTGTTTTAGGTCACTTTAAATGCTCGTAGTATCAATACATAAAATATTGTGCTAGAAAGAGAAATGATGCAAATACCTCCATCAGGAATTTCACTTATCTTTTCAAGGTGGAACTGCAGAAAAAAACACACTTGCTTTGCCTCGGCCATGTGCAAAATGTTAGGATTATTTGTACTTGCAGCAATAAATGCTTCTTTGTTTGGTGGAGGAGTGATCGTATTCCTGTGTATCAAGAACGCATCTCCAAAATCAGGACTCTGGGGAGAGCCTCAAGGCCCCACAGTCCCAGCCGGCTCCCTGCCTCCTGCAGGAGCCGATATTGCTCCCACACAGAGCAAGTTGCTAAATCTGCAGCTCCCTGCATGCAGCAGCAATATTTTATCTGTTTTCCTGCCGGCATGACAGCAGGCAGGAAAACAGATGAAAACTCAATTCCCAGCAAGTGGGAGCAGTTTTCACACTCCACCTTGATGAGAGAGGAGTTAGTTTTTGTTTTTGCTTGGCGAGAGCTTTTACAGCTCCTGCCAAACAAAAGCAAACAGATATCTCCTGAGTGCAGGCACCTTGGGTGATAGTAGGAGCTGGCCCTAGGGAGTTGGTGGTCCCCAGTGCCATTAATGGCTCCAGGAGGTGGGCCGTGTGGCCCTCCTCCTTCAACTGGCACAGGCCGGCCCCAGGGAGGTGCTGTCCATGGGGCCATACATGGCCTGGGAGGGGGTCCACGTGACCCCTCTCCAAGATTTTATTATGTCTTTGGCCCCAGGGAGGCAATGGTTCTGAGGCCCGGGGGTCCACGCGGCGTACCATGCATTTATTCTTTTTTAGCCCCGAGGAGGTGGTGGCCCCAGGGGTGTGCAGAAGCCCATGGAGGCAGGGCTCTGTGGAGCCACCTCCACTATTTTAATAAGGCCCCAGAGAAATGGTGGTCCCCTGGGCTCCTAAGAGCACAAAGGAGGGGGTCTGCGATGCCCCCTCCACTATTACAATAAAGCCCCGGGGAGGTAGCGGTCACCAGGGCTCAAATGAGCCCTAGGAGGGGGCCCTGTGTGCCCCTCATTTATTTTTTCTATAGCCTCATGCCCCTGGGACATGGCCAACCCAGGAGTTACATTTTAAAAAAGCGTGGGAGACAGCGTTCATATTTTGTACTTTCTTGGGGGGGGGGGCTCGGCTGAAGCGGAGTCACAAAATTGCTGCCAACACTTCCTGGATGGAGTGTTGGCAGCCAATCAGATATCAGCACAGGATTCCTTTTTCCTTTGATACCGCTAAAGCTACTGAAAGGATTCTCAGTGCTGCTGCAGGGTGGGATCAAACCTATCTTCCCTGACCACTAAAGCACAGGCTAAGAGTTGAAGTTTGCTTGCCCACAATAACACCAGTGACTGGGTAGATGGGGACTCCTGGACACTGCTGTCATCAGGTTCCCATGGGTGGGGTCCCGAGGGCCGCCATATGGCTCAGGGAGGGGGTCCCACGGCCCTTACTGAGTGAGTGTGTACCCGCACTCCCTCCTCAAAAAAAGAAATTTGGACCAAAGGATTAGGGTCCCCAGGGCCATTTTATGGCTCAGGGAGCAGGGACCACACCACTCTTTTCAAATTAAAAATACATCTGCCCTCGGGTGAGTTCCCTGGGGCCTTTAAAAGGCACTGGGAAGAGTGCTGCACGCCCCCTCCCCATTAAAAAGGTATCAGCCCCAGGGGATGGGCTCCAAAAGCTCTGGGAGCAGGGCTCCATGCCTCCCCCTCCAAATAAAAAAATATAAAGAAAGAAAGCAGAAATGTGAAATGAGTATAGTAGCCCCTCTCTTCACATACCCTGCTCCAGCTGGGAAGCACTCCATAATGACCTGCACAGGTTGTTTATTTAAGATTGTTTGATGTTGGTGGTGCTTTAAGGGGCAGGGACACCACCTAGAGTTTTGGAGCACTGCAGACCCCCTAGAAATATTTTAAAAACAAGATGCAGTAAGTCTCCTTGGTCATTAAATTCATGAGCCCAGGAGAGCTTACTGTGTTTTCCAAAACACTCTAAGCTGGATCTATATGCTCTTCAGTTTGAGTGTGGGGACTCCTTATGGTTACTTCTATGACTGCATTTTATGGCTTTAAGAATGTTAAAGAAAGATCCAACACTTTTATGGCTGTTTTGATTAAAAAAATGCTTTAACCACATATTGATATGACAGGGATTATTATTAATCATTGGAATATATATACAGGGAAATGCATTGGATTATAGCGAATGATAAATTATTGTGTTAATTTGTTGACAAAGTCAATAAGTCAGTCTTGTATATGTGGATGTGCTGAACCCTTGATAAAGTCAATAGGCTCACTTGTTGCACTTTGGTGTTCTGACCCTTTGATAAAGCCAGTAGGTCTACTTTACTTAAAATGACAACCTTATCTTGTTACATGACATAGTCTGTGCTTAGCCAAGGGCATCTTTAAATCGCAAAACACAGAAATTCACTGAAAAAAATAAAGGTTAAAGTTACATTAAAGTTAGGTGAAAATGTCAGTTAAAACAAGGGTTTAAAGTAACAAAACCACTGAAATTCACCGATTATAGTTATCTCAAGTAACTAGAACATGTGTTCTAAAGTACTACTTCCATCAACTCTCCAGGCCATCCTGCTGCTCAGGTATCACTAGCTAAGGCAAAAACACACAAGAGTTTCTGCTGCTTGGGCTTGTTATGGCCAGGAAGAGCTTAGCCCATACCCTTGATTGCATTGCAACCTATAAGTTAAGATCTCATTATGGGTCTCACCTGGCAACCCATACTACCCATCCCCACAATCATTCCCAGACAGAGGCCACACAAAAATCACGTGCCATTGTCATAATACATAGATCCTCATACACAATATACACCAAACGTCCTCAAACTACCAAGCACAAGCTCTATCTAATGCACACCAACGCATGCTCTCCTCTTCTCATTTCTCCAAATGTTGCAGACCCATCCAATAGGTTAACCTTCATGGACTACTCATCACAGATACATCTCTCATTCCACATCCTTACACATCCTACCTGCCCATCTTTCTTTAGTCTATAGTATCCAGTATAAAGGACTGTACTTATAAGGAAGGAGGCCACACTTTAATCCACACATTCCCCAGTACTGAGTACCAGCCAAGTAACATTCAACTTCGTGTAGCTCCTCACATGCCACTTCTCACTGTCTGCAATGAAGCCTACCACCTATCTCTTCTACAGGCCTGCTGGAGGGAACAAGGACTTGAGAGATGAAGTCTCAAAAGACCTCACCAGCTCATGCATCTCACATATCCTAACCATCATGCTCAGCACCTTCAACCTCCTAGGGAAATGAAGCATGAAAAAGACAAGAGACACACTCCTCAACCTCAACAACAAACTCAACCTGGTATTGTATGTCATGTAATCAAAATAATCCAAGGGCTACATCTTGGACCTTTCCTTCTTGATATCACAAACCAATCTAAGCCTCTCATACTCTCGGATTGAATTGACCATCTTGCAATCCCCATCACTCTGCTCAGCATCATGCCAAAACATCAGGGTCAATCCAAAAAATAACATTTATTCATATTGTTCAAAGACTAGCACCTCCATGACTGACATGAATACTCTTCTATAAAAAACTTCAACACATTTCTGGAAAAATATGTAAATAACCATGGTACAACTAAAACACAAAAGTGCAAGACAAACCCATAGTCATCTGCCATTCCATTGGTGTTATTCACAATAATTGTTTCATCAACAGACAAGAAAGAAAATGAAAGAAAAACAACCCCTGACAACCTCACACTACTGAAGTCTGTCTATGGAACATTCAGTCATCCCATCCTATCAGCCAACGTACTGCACCAACATCATCAATAAGGCTGCCAATAGAAGCAGAGCACTCTTGTAAATGACAAAGCAATACATCAGCCAGCTCCCTGGCCCTGCTATATCCCACTGCAAAGACAAAATCAATGCTGTCAACCACTTCGATAAAAATATAACAGGTGGCACAGCAGTACATCAACACTAAACCTGCTTCTCCTCTGACACCTGTTCCTCTGTGCTGCATCTCACAATGGTCATCCCTCAAATCCCTGTCTCTCAAAAACCTAACCAACATCCTCTGCTCCTACAAGGACACCAAGTATTAAGATTATGTCTTGCCTTAATCAATCAAGCCCACTTTGGAGAGGCTATCTCAACCTTGTTTGCCATGTGCAAGCCCTCGCTCACTCACTTAAGAAATCTTCCTGGAAGCTCTCAAGACAGGCCAGATACTCACTCTTGAAGAAACCCATTCTAGACCATGAGGATCTCACCAACTATCAGCCCATCACTCATCTACCTTTAGTAATATCTTCAAAATAGCAGTCTATTAACAACTTTAGGATCATATCAGCACCAACCATCTCTTGTACGGCTATTAATTTGCCTTTATATCACACTGCAGCATGGCACTATGCTAGGTTACAAATCACCCTACTGACTGCAGATAATGTTGGTCATTCTCTCCTGATATTATTTGATCACTCAGCTGCCTTGGGCCTACCCCATCTTTAACCACACAAAGAAGGCGCAAATGTGATGTCCTTCACTGGTTCTCCTCCTATCAAAGCAACCCCAGTTTATTAACTTGCGTAAATGCAGGTTACAGAAGACCCCAATCACTTGAGAAGATCCCCAGGGTACATCTTATCCCCTGCCAGGGTCAACCTCCATGTTGAGCCCCTTGCTACTCTACTAACAACATCAAGATTCACCAATACGCCAACATACTATAGTCTCCTCCTCATCCAGTAGCTCAGACAGTATGTGTACCTCATCCAAACCTGAATGTCCAACTGCTACCAGAAGCGTAGTGTCAACAAAACAGAATTCCTGCCAGTTGGCAAGACCAATAGACACCTAGTCCAAACATGGATCGATGACAAGAAACTAAAATAATGCAAACTTCAAATTTCACCTAATACCAAGCCACTCAGATTCAACCTGGGCACCAATCTCACCCTCAAGGTACATCTCCAAAAAAATCAAGACAGCCTGGTACCAAATTTCTCCACTTACGAAAGTGAAACCATTTGCTCCAGAAAGCGGCTACAGAACTGCTGTTCAAATCCTCGCACTCTTGCTTCTCAATGGTGGAAATGCCCTCTGCCTGGGTCTGCCACACTCTACACTGCACCCCTGAAGGGTACCCTACATTCTGAAGCATGCCTTATTAAGGGCCTACAGGCATATGGCCACTTTGCCCCAACCATAATGGAACTCTACCAGCTCCCATTGCTGGCCTACACCATCTATAACACTGGCTGCAACATCTACAAAGCCATAAGAACCACTCTGACGAGCTCAACATCTCCAGTGATTTCAACACACCTGCAGCCAGGATACAATCAGACTGGAAATGCAGAAATATATAAAAAAGTAAAACTGGGTAACAGGCATTCTCCATCCATGCATTAGGATGTAAGACGATATCCCTGTATCTACCAGAACGGCCCCAACTCTGCTCCAATTAGGAAAGAGCTGAAGACATGCCTCTTTAAAAAGCACTACTCATTCCACCAAACAGCTGTCCCTCAGATCATATGTTGTCTGTGTATTTGCCTTTAACCCTGTACAGGGGTCCACTGCTTATTGGCTAGTTAGTTGCCATATAAGTAACCCATATATGTACACATATATACCCTGTAACACTTTATGTTTTAGCCTTTTCCTGTGTGTTAATTGAGCTGGTGGTGTAAGTCGCTCATAGCCCTTATGTGGTTGTTTCTCAGCTTAGTCAGAAAAGGTCTGTTCTGTTTTATAGATGCTGTTTTTATAGCTCAGTTAGTATACTCAACACCTTTCTGGGGTTTTAAATGGCTATCTACCTGGCACATTCCATGATTCCTGTGTTTCCTTGGACCTGTTTTCCCTTTACATTTCCCAAAGTCCCCAATTCTGGTTCCTCAGTTTTTATTGTAGAGGGCTTGACCTGACTTAGTATTCTGCAGAACCATATTCATCATCTTACAGCTTCCAAATCCCTCTTCTTTTTTATCATCCTGTCTCCAATTTATTCCTCAGTTGTGGCCTCTATCTATGGTTCATACTGTGACGATTGCTTGGTTGGGTTTGTTGTGGTATCAATGGTTTACTCCGCAGTTCTAGAGAAGTAGGTTGATGAGGTGCCAATTGAGGTCAGTTTTGTGTGCTGTGGTGGGCGATTGATAAATGATGCCTTTTGATGGAAAGAAATTGTGTTGGATGCTTTGGAAAGACTTGCCTAGTTTATTGCCTTACACTGTGGCATTTTATGGCATGTTGCAATAGTAGGTACATTACCTTTGTGTGGTGTGGGTGTTATTGCAAGATAAAGTTACCCATATTAGAGAGTGATGTTTGTGGTGTCTGCTGGGGTACTAAGTTGATTTTGTGTGGGGAGATGTGCATGATGTAGTGGGGGGGGGACATAGGGGGTCATTCTGACCTCGGCGGTAAAAGGCGCCTACCGCCGGTCAGAAATCCTCCATAATCCCGCCGCGTTCGCGGAAACCCGCCACGGTCATTCTGACCCGCAGAAGGCAAACCTCCGAAAATCCGACCGCCACAACAGACCGCCAGACCAGCGGTCGGCGGAAAGGTGGAGGTGACCAAACCTCCACCGCCACGCCAACAGAAATACGCCCATCCCATTACGACCCACGAATCCACGCGGCGGTCATTCAAGCGCGGTATTCCATTGGCGGGACACACCGCCGCGGTCAGAATACACACAAACGAACAAAACTCAGCCACATTGGACGATTTGAATCCCACACACCTGATACACATACACACACCACTCCCACACACACAATACAATATAAAACACACACCCACATCACCCACAAACCCCTACGCTAAAAAATTCGTAAAGAAGGCAAGAGCGAGACACCAGCATCCAAAAAATAACAGCCACAGCCACTCAACACCATCACCCACACACTATCCACACACAAAACAACACACACCACCACACTCAACTCACTTAAATACACATACTCCACCCCACACATCATACACACCACCCCATGGCACCCCAAAGACAACCCCGCTTCACAGACGAAGAACTCGGGGTCATGGTGGAGGAAATCGTTCGGGTAGAGCCCCAGCTGTTCGGCACACAGATACAATACACCAGCATTGCCCGGAGGACGGAGCTATGGCAGAGGATTGTTGACAGGGTGAACGCAGTGGGACAGCACCCCAGAAATCGGGAAGACATCAGGAAGCGATGGAACGACCTACGGGGGAAGGTGCGTTCCATGGTATCCAGGCACAACATCGCCGTGCAGAAGACTGGCGGAGGACCCCCACCTCAACCCCCACAATTCACATCATGGGAGGAGGAAGTCTTGAACATCCTGCATCCTGACGGCCTCGCAGGAGTCGGCGGAGGAATGGATACTGGTAAGTTGAAGCTTCACTACTGCTTCCCCCCCACCTGCATGCCAAATCAGACCCCAACCCTCACCCCCATCCTCGAACCCCACCCTCACCCCCACCACCACCATCCTCACCCCCACCACCATCCTCACCCCCACCCCCAGCACACCTATTCCCCGCCAATGTCTCACCATCACAACCCACACATCCCAAAACCTAGGCCTGCATGCGTCCACTAAGCATGGACACCCATCACCAAAGCATGCCCAATGCATATACACATCCCCCCCACAAGCCACCCTCACCAAAGCCCCCACACACGAATGCCAGCACTTGGGGACACGAGAACCCACAGATACACCCATATGCGACACATTGAAACTATAACCATACCTCTATACCCCTGCAGGACCCGACCGTCAACACACCGCGGCGGAGGGGCCAGAATTCTCCACACCCCCCACCCAAGAGGCCGTCAGCGATGACAGCAGCTCTGTCGACCTGGACACCGATGACCAGCCCGGACCATCGGGGACCTCTGGACAGTCGGTTCCCCTCACACAGGCCCAGGCCACTACAGACCCAAACCCCTCTGGGAACACCAGCACAGCTCCCACCCAGCGGGCCCATGCCTCTGTCTCCAGGGCGCGTCAATCTGCGGTGTGTCTACCACTACAGGGCACCCAGGATAACCCACCACCCCAACAACAACAGGGACCTGGGGGCAGTGGTAGTGGGCACACCGGCCAGGGGGCAGAGGCCCAGGGAAACAGGGGAACTCGGAGGGCAGCTGTGCGACAGGGGGGGGAGGAGAGGCCCAGGGAACCCACTCTCCACGAGGTCCTCACCACCATCATGGGAGCATACAACCGCTCCCAGGAGACGATGGCGACGGTACTGGCCCGGTTCCAGGAGATCCAGGTGCTGCAGGAGGAACACTATCGGGGGTACAGGGAGGACATCAGAGCCATCAACACCACCCTGGTTACCATGGTAGGGCTGCTGCAGGACCTCGTCAACAACAGGGCGGACACTGAACAACACCCAAGGGCCCCTGCCACTAGCCTGGACCAAGAACAGCCAACCACCTCCGCCGGCGCTAGTGGACAGGAGGCCCCCGCACAGCAGCAGCCCACCAGACCCCCACCTCCTGCAGGAGAAGAACCACCCCGCAAGAGGGCCCTGAGATCTCGCAAGAAGACAGAGTAGGATGTCAAGACCCCCGCCAGCAAAGGATACCACCTGATGTCATCCCACTGTCCCACATTGTCACCCTGTCCATCCTTGAACTGCCCATGCTCCATCTCTCCACAGGCCTCTGGACAATGCACCTGTGTGACTGTTACTCTGGACTCTGCCATGGACATTCCTTCACCATAGCCCCCACCCACTTGAAACCACCCATCCCATTTTGAGCACTTAAATAAACACCTATTTTGCACCAAAATATCAGGAGTCTGGCTGTGATTTCAATAGATTGTATTTGACATGACAGTGCAAATATGTCCTTGTACATGGTGAAGTCAACAAACAGCTGCCACAAAGCTGTAGTCCATGGGGAAACGAAGCACAGGACTCGTAGTGGGGACCCCAGATCTGAAATAGGGAGGGAAAAGCCAAAACTCAGTCATCATACACTGGGGCAAATAGACAGGCAGCAGAGATGCAGGAGAGTAGTTAACATTTACTAAATTATCTATGAAATGTTACCTGTGTCCTATTGGAAGTACTGTTCAATGATTCTGTCCCTGTTGTCTGTTTCAGCCCCGTCGTCTTCCTCCTCGTCACTCTCCTCAGGTTCCACCGCTGCCACAACACCACCGTCTCGACCATCCTCCTGCAGGAAAGGCACCTGGCGGCGCAAAGCCAGGTTGTGAAGCATGCAGCAGGCCACGATGATGTGACACACCTTCTTAGGTGAGTACATTAGGGATCCACCTGTCATATGCAGGCAGCGAAACCTGGCCTTTAGGAGGCCAAAGGTGCGTTCGATCACCCTCCTAGTACGCCCATGGGCCTCATTGTACCGTTCCTCTGCCCTGGTCCGGGGATTCCTTACTGGGGTCAGTAGCCACGACAGGTTGGGGTACCCAGAGTCCCCCACTAGCCATACACGGTGTCTCTGTAGCTGTTCCATCACGTAAGGGATGCTGCTATTCCTGAGGATGTAGGCGTCATGCACTGACCCTGGGAATTTGGCATTTACATGCGAGATGTACTGGTCAGCCAAACACACCACCTGGATGTTCATTGAATGGTAATTTTTTCTGTTCCTGTACACCTGCTCCCTGTCTCTTGGGGGAACCAAAGCCACATGGGTCCCATCAATGGCACCAATTACGTTGGGAATATGTCCAAGGGCGTAGAAATCACCCTTCACTGTAGCCAATTCGCCCACCTCAGGGAAAATGATGTAGTTCCTCACGGATTTCATCAGGGCAGACAACACTCTGGATAACACCTTCGAAAACATGGGCTGAGACATCCCGGAAGCAATTCCCACGGTTGTCTGAAATGACCCACTTGCCAAGAAATGGAGTACTGACATGACCTGCACCAGAGGGGGAATCCCTGTGGGTTGGCGGATGGGGGACATCAGGTCGGGCTCCAGCTGGGCACACAGTTCATGGATAGTGGCACGGTTAAGACGGTAGGTCAGGATAATGTGGCGTTCTTCCATTGTCGACAGGTCCACCAGCGGTCGGTACACGGGAGGATTCATCCGTCTCCTCGCCCAACCCAGCGGACGGTGCCTAGGAAGGACAACATGGAGCACACAGTCAAGCAACCCACAGGTACGTACTCACAGCTAGCACAGTATACGATTCTCTATGCAGTGAATGGCGTGTCTGAGTGGCTATGCAAGGCCTAGGCCTGTGTGACGCACTTGAAATTGAGCCATGTGGGCCCTGGAAATGGCGGCTGCCTGACCTGTGAAGTGTGACAATGGGATGTGAGGTCAATGCGCTGGCGTGGCACACCGCGGCGGGCGGCGGGCGAAGACCGCGGCGCGAAGCCGCATTGGTTAACATTGAAGCCTATGGGTTTCAGGAGCCAATGGCGAAGGGCGCCGGCGGTGGCGGGACGCACCGCCGCGGTACGCACCGCCGCGGACGTGACTGCCATTTTCTATCTACTTATCCACTTGCGACTTGAACTTTCACAGGAGAGGACCTATACTGCAAGTGTTGCTGTGACCTCGGTCTGGAAGGGACAATGGCTGCTGCGACTGGGGAAAGGGCCCCTGCCTTCACTGGAGAGGAGTTGGAGAAACTTGTGGATGGGGTCCTCCCCCAGTATGCGCTACTCTACGGTCCTCCAGACCAACAAGTGAGTTTAATTCAATATGGATTTGGGGCCACTGGCTGGCTTGGGGGCCTGGCGGGGATGGGGGGCATGTTGGGCCTGGCGGGGATGGGGGGCATGTTGGGCATGGCGGGGGGCATGGCGGGGATGGGGGGCATCTTGGGGCTGGCGGGGGGCCTGGCGGGGATGGGGGGCATGTTGGGCATGGCGGGGGGCATGGCGGGGGGCCTGGCGGGGATGGGGGCATGTTGGGCATGGCGGGGGGCATGGCGGGGATGGGGGGCATCTTGGGGCTGGCGGGGGGCCTGGCGGGGGGCCTGGCGGGGATGGGAGGCATGTTGGGCATGGCGGGGGGCATGGCGGGGATGGGGGGCATCTTGGGGCTGGCGGGGGGCCTGGCGGGGGGCCTGGCGGGGATGGGGGGCATGTTGGGCATGGCGGGGGGCATGGCGGGGATGGGGGGCATCTTGGAGCTGGCGGGGGGCCTGGCGGGGGGCCTGGCAGGGGGCCTGGCGGGGATGGGGGGCATGTTGGGCATGGCGGGGGGCATGGCGGGGATGGGGGGCATCTTGGGGCTGGCGGGGGGCCTGGCGGGGATGGGGGGCATGTTGGGCCTGGCGGGGGGCCTGGCGGGGATGGGGGGCATGTTGGGCCTGGCGGGGAGCCTGGGGGGGATGGGGGGCATGTTGGGCATGGCGGGGGGCATGGCGGGGGGCCTGGCGGGGATGGGGGGCGTTGGGCCACTGGAAATGAAAATGCTGAGAAACTTGAACGTGGTATTTCTCCCTCCCTGTACGTGTCACATAGGTCCGCGCCCATGAGAAGATCGGGATTTGGCGTGCCATCGCCAAGGAAGTCTGGGCCCTGGGGGTCCACCATCGACGGGGCACCCACTGCCGCAAGAGGTGGGAGGACATCCGCCGCGGGACCAAGAAGACCGCGAGTCTCTGCTGGGGATGGCCTCCCAACGTAGGCGGGGTGCCTGCCGTCAACTGAGCCCCCTGATGTTCCGGATCCTGGCGGTGGCCTACCCTGAATTGGATGGGCGCGTGAGGGCAGCACAGCAGACACAAGGGGGTGAGTACAAGCATTATCTACTCTGTTGTCGCGCAGTGGAGGTGTCTGGGTGGGGGAGGAGGGCTGGGGGTCCCCCTAGGCCAGGGCGATATCTGTAGGCTGGGCACCCCCGTAAGCCCCTGTGTCCCCAGCCACCACCCTCAGTAGTTTGTCAGTACAGCCATCCCTGGGCCGTGTCATCCATGGGTGCAGTTGTCAACTCTAGGCGTGTAGGCCATGTTCCACGGAATGCGTAGCGTACCCCAAGTGCGCAACTTAGTGCAGGGGGCATCTGTGTCTGTCATGTCCGCTAACTGTACCGGAGATCCATGTACTCAATATCCCTTTATTTCTCTCTCCCCCCCCTTTTTGTTTGTCTTTCTGTGCTTGTGTGCATCAGCATCATCAGGCGGAGGAGAAGTGGCATCGGGGCAGGAGGGAGCTGCATCTCACATGGCCCAGGAGGGCCATGCCACAGAGTCAGACTGGACCAGTGAGACGGAGGGCGAGGGGAGCTCCACGACGGGGACGACTGGACCCTGCAGCGACACGGACACGTCCTCGGAAGGGGGCTCCCTTGCGGGGGTGGCACCATCCGTGCCCCCCGCCATTACAGGTACAGCCGCCACCCAGCGCACCATCTCCGCCCTCCCAGCAGCCCCTCAGGGTTCGCCCCGTGCCCGCTCTGCCAGGAAGCCGGGCATCTCCTTCGCCCCAGGCACCTCAGGCCCTGCCCCTGTTACCCCCGCTGCCCTCAGTGAGGAGGTCATTGACCTCCTCCGAACGCTCATTGTTGGGCAGACTACCCTTTTGAATGCCATCCAGGGGGTGGAGAGGGAGGTTCATCGCAGCAATGCGTACCTGGAGGGCATTCATTCGGGTCAGGCTGCCCATCAGCGATCGTTCCAGGCTCTGGCCTCAGCACTGACGGCAGCCATTGTCCCTGTCTCCTGCCTGCCTCTACTAACTCCCTCCTCCCAGTCTCCTGTTCCTCTGCCTGTCCCACCCACACCATCAGACCAGCCTGCACACACCTCAACACCCAAGAGAAGCTCATCCAAACATAAGCACCACAGATCACGCAGACATTCACACACGCAACATTCCGATGCAGACATGCCAACAGTCACTACCACCTCTGTGACCCCCACCTCCTCGTCTCCCTCCTCCCTCCCTGTGACGTCTCCACTCACACCTCCATTCACCTCACCATCAGCCAATGTTTCCATCACCAGCACACCCTCCACTCCAGTCCGCACACGTGCAGTCACCACCCCCACTGCCATTTACACGTCCCCTGTGTCCTCTCCCACTGTGTCTGTCACCCCCTCTTCCACACCACACAAACGCAGCCACCCACCCACCCAACAGCCATCCACCTCACGACAGCCTATCCCTCCTGCACCTGCACCCAAAGACAGCAAACGTGACTCACCTACAACCACATCCTCTCCCTCCACTCCCATTCCCACTGTACCTACCACTCTCCATTGTCCCAAGAAGCTCTTCCTCGCCACTACTAACTTCTTTCCTGACCCTGAGCCCCCCCCTCCTTCTCGTCGGGGTAAGAAGAGCACCTCAGCCACCACCAGCCCTGCAGCCCCCTTGACAAGGGTGCAGGGGTATTGGAGCCCGCCAGCCCGCATGTCTGGATCTTCGCCCAGCAGCAAGGGGACAGCCAGCCCACCCCCTGGGAAGAGGAGCAGAAGGCGGAAGGGTCGCCGCAGGAGCCCGCCTTCTACATCCCCCCCGGACACCACCCAGAGACAGTCACCAGCCACAGCTCCAAAGGGAGGAAAGGGCCACAGGCCCACGACTAAGGAGGGCAAGGGCAGCAAGTCGGAGAGGTCAGGCAGCAGGCCTGCTGCCCAGGAGGAGCCCACAACCCCCATAGCCGCTGCCCCGGGAGGAACCGGCACAGCTGCCCCGGGAGAGCCCACCACCCCCATAGCCGCTGCCCAGGGAGGACCCAGCCCAGCTGGCCAGGAGGGCCCCACCACCCACAGCCCAGGTGGGCAGTGAAGGAGCACCATCCCCGCTGCCCAGGAGGGCACCACCAGGCAATTAGCAGTTGGCCATAGACCGGCCGCCGTCTCAAGAACCGCTGAACTGGGCCCCGCCGTCTCAAGAACCGCTGAACTGGGCCCTTCAGGGCAAGAACCGCTGAACTGGGCCCCGCCGTCTCAAGAACCGCTGAACTGGGCCCCGCCGTCTCAAGAACCGCTGAACTGGGCCCTTCAGGGCAAGAACCGCTGAACTGGGCCCCGCCGTCTCAAGAACCGCTGAACTGGGCCCTTCAGGGCAAGAACCGCTGAACTGGGCCCCGCCGTCTCAAGAACCGCTGAACTGGGCCCCGCCGTCTCAAGAACCGCTGAACTGGGCCCTTCAGGGCAAGAACCGCTGAACTGGGCCCTTCAGGGCAAGAACCACTGAACTGGGCCCCGCCGTCTCAAGAACCGCTGAACTGGGCCCCGCCGTCTCAAGAACCGCTGAACTGGGCCCCGCCGTCTCAAGAACCGCTGAACTGGGCCCCGCCGTCTCAAGAACCGCTGAACTGGGCCCCGCCGTCTCAAGAACCGCTGAACTGGGCCCTTCAGGGCAAGAACCGCTGAACTGGGCCCCGCCGTCTCAAGAACCGCTGAACTGGGCCCTTCAGGGCAAGGACCGCTGAACTGGGCCCTACAAGGCAAGGAGCGCTGAACTGGGCCCTTCAAGGCAAGGAGCGCTGAACTGGGCCCCGCCGTCTCAAGAACCGCTGAACTGGGCCCTTCAGGGCAAGAACCGCTGGCCCTTTGGCAGACGTGGCAGGGCAGATCTATCTTGGGCAGGGCTGCAGGATGTCCTCTGGCCAACTTGCCTCCTCCAGTGGCAGTGGGGTCTGTTATGGACTGTATGGACTGTGGCTTTGCTCTCCCCAGGATGGCCCAGTGGGCAGCCCACCCACTGTATGGACTGTATGGACTGTGGCTTTGCTCTCCCCAGGATGGCCCAGTGGGCAGGCCACCCACTGTATGGACTGTAGCTTTGCTCTCCCCAGGATGGCCCAGTGGGCAGGCCACCCACTGTATGGACTGTATGGACTGTGGCTTTGCTCTCCCCAGGATGGCCCAGTGGGCAGGCCACCCACTGTATGGACTGTTTGGACTGTGGCTTTGCTCTCCCCAGGATGGCCCAGTGGGCAGGCCACCCACTGTATGGACTGTATGGACTGTGGCTTTGCTCTCCCCAGGATGGCCCAGTGGGCAGGCCACCCACTGTATGGACTGTATGGACTGTGGCTTTGCTCTCCCCAGGATGGCCCAGTGGGCAGGCCACCCACTGTATGGACTGTATGGACTGTGGCTTTGCTCTCCCCAGGATGGCCCAGTGGGCAGGCCACCCACTGTATGGACTGTTTGGACTGTGGCTTTGCTCTCCCCAGGATGGCCCAGTGGGCAGGCCACCCACTGTATGGACTGTATGGACTGTGGCTTTGCTCTCCCCAGGATGGCCCAGTGGGCAGGCCACCCACTGTATGGACTGTTTGGACTGTGGCTTTGCTCTCCCCAGGATGGCCCAGTGGGCAGGCCACCCACTGTATGGACTGTTTGGACTGTGGCTTTGCTCTCCCCAGGATGGGCCAGTGGTCATGGAGTCCCCTCGTGGATCTGGCGTCGTGTACTCAAGTGGCTGAGGTGCCCCCCCTTCCCTTCCCCCTGAGGTGCCTGTCCTATTTTCTTTCTGATGCCCCTGCAGTGTTCTCTCCGTGGAGTTCTTGTCGTGGGACTGGGCCTTGCCCCTTTGCACAGGACCCCTGTGATCCACGGACAGTGGTTGGACTACATTTAGTAGCTGTATATATTTTGTACATAGTTTATTTATTTATTGGGATTACTGGTGTACATATTTCAATATATCTGCCCGTTTATGATCTCTTCTTTTGGTCTTTGCATTATTTCGGAGGGGGGTGGTTTGTGGGTTGTGACAGTGATCTGTGGGAATGCATTGATGTGTGTGTTGTAGTGGGTGTGGGTGGGTGGGTGTGTGCCGGTAATCTTTTCCCTCCCCTGTGTCGTAGGTGCCGTACTCACCGATGTCTTCCGCGCCGCCGGGCGTGCTCCTGGTATATGAGCAGGAATAGGAGTGCGGGGATGACCTGCAACTCTGGCTCCATACTGCCGGAATCTCGCGTGGAGTGCGTAGAGGTGAGCGTTTTCCCGTTCGTAGTCTGTTTCCGCCGTGTTCTTATCGGCGGTGCTCCCGCCCCGGAAAAGGTGGCAGATTGGTGGGTCGTAATAGGGTGGGCGTTACTTTGTCTGCCGCCGGGCTGTTGGCGGGAACCGCCGCGCTGTTTGTTTGTACCGCTGTGGCGGTCGGAGTGTTAAGTTGGCGGGCTGTGTTGGCGGTTCCCGCCAGGGTCAGAATTGCATATTTTAGACCGCCGGCCTGTTGGCGGCTTGGCCGCCGCTTTATCACCGACCGCCAGGGTCAGAATGAGGGCCATAGTTTGCTGGTTCAGGTAATTTGTTCTTCTGGAGATGCTGAATTCTATGGTTGTCATAGTTACTTTTATGTTTTTGCATTGTCTTCAGTTGTCAATGTGATATAAGGAAGAATGTCGTGAGATAGGAGTGTGGTGGGGTCGGCCTTGTGGTCTCAAGCACTACTTCATAAAGGTGATGGGTGTCCTGTAATGTGAATGTTTTGTTGATCATGTTATAAGTACTGTAGACCAGTGGTTCTTAAGCCTCTGACTTTTGTGGACATCTACTGAATCATTACTGGAATCTGGGGACTCCCACTAAGTCATTACTGGAAGCCGAGTAACCCTGACCTTAGCAATTTCTATGATTTGAACCTCAAAACAATACACAAAATGATATAAACAAGTATACACCAAAAATGCTCAAAATATGAGAAGATTTTCGGTAATTCACAATCAAAAGTTACATTTTAAATGTTGCTTCCTTATCTGTATATACTTTATTAACATTAATTGATTAATTTTAATATTATTTAATTTTGTAAAACAGCTGCAAACCCCCTGAGAAGGCCTCAGACTTCCGGGGTCTCGGGCCACAGGCTAAGAACCACTGCTGTTGGCCATATAGCCTCCTCAGTATTAGTGTCCCAGTGTGGGGGAGTGAAGGGTTAATTCTGTACCCTGGATTAATGATGCAGAGAGTGCTGTTAACTTTTGAGATCAGAATTAATAGTGATTACAGATTGAATCCAGAGAATATCCTTGGTAAACAGGAGTTTCAAGGAAATTGGAAATTTCAAGTTTAATTCTCCTGGTAATTACTAGTTCTTTTCTATAATTTTCCCTTAGAATTATAGCATATTTAGCAGCCGAAATCTCGGTGGGAAATATAACAGCTGTGCGATACTTCAGTAGACTTTGCAATTGGGACTAGTAGAGTTACCAGCTCCTTTGGGACATCCCAGGCACTCTTAATGAGGTTCATAGTATTTTTTTTTGTGCACTTGGCATGGATGAGATATTTTTCTTTCCAGGATGATATATGAGGGAAGTATCTTTATGTTAAACTTGTTTTGAAAGGGATATCCTGCATAGAATGGGTACTCCCGCCAATATAATCCATCTAGTACAACGGCTACATGAGAACACATATGCCCATGTGAGATGGGGTAATCAGGGAGAATTAACAGATCATATTGACATTCATCGGGGGGTTCATCACGGATGTGTTTTGGCACCAACTCTATTTATCTTATTTATAAATGAGGTGGTACAAGCTGTGTCTTTCTGTCAAAATGATGCCCCCTCCCTGAAATTCCCATATTACTTTTTGCAGACGACTCCCTCCTTATCTCTAAGACCCCAATGGGTCTTCAGATTCTTGTTGACAGGTTAAAATCATTCTGTGCAGATTATGGCCTGGAATTGAATGCTAGTAAAACTAAATTAATGGTGTTTAGCTCAGGACCAGCTAGGAGATGTACCATCATTTTAGATGGGACCCCCCCTAAGTAAGGTTAGTTCAATAGACTAGCTGGGAGTGAGGATTTCAAATAATCTACATTGGGAGGATCAGATTAGCAAAAGTGCGTCACTTCTTCAACATAGGTCAGACACCACCTTGCGCTTTTATAAAAGCACCGCTACGAAAACCGCCTCCCCGGCTATTAAGATCTATTTGGCAAAAGTGCAGGGTGTGGCTGCCTATGGTGCTGAGGTGTGGGGATCTTGCAATACTAATAGATTGTGGGTGAAAATAGTTTTGCTAGAGCACTACTTGCGTGTCCACGCAGCCTACCCTTGATCCCATTTTTTTTGGATCTTGGGTTAAATCGCATTTCTAATATGATAGCTCTGAGACCCTTACTCTTTTGGGTAAGGATCTGGACCACACCAGAGCTTACCATTTACAGGGACTCCCTTCTTCACATCTTAGAAAGACCTAGTGCAGTTTCTATCCCATGGCTCAGGTATGTGTCAAAATGGTTTCGTACCTTGGGACCTACTGGGAGAATCCACAGAATTTAGGAAAGGCCGATAAACTATCTTTAAAATCTGTCAATTGACCCTATGTAAGAAACAACCTTCTTCTCTGTATATCACATGGTCGATTGACTAATCAATTTCTTGATTTTAAGTGATATCCTCAGTTTGAATCTTATTTAGATCGTATTCCCGATTCATTGGGTAAGAGCTTGTATGCTCTCTTCCACTTTGGATGTTTACCGCTGCTGTCTCTAACTGGTTGCTGGAGATTACCACCAACATCTGATTTACGTCCTGCCTGCAATGATGCTATTGAATCTGTTGAACATTTTATGTTTTTCTGTCCAGTGTATGCCCTTCCCCTGCGCAAGTGGATTCGTACAGTTTGCCAGAATTGGGGCTAAGACAATGCGGCATTGCCTTAAGGATTTTGAAAAGTGACACTTCGACTACCCTAATCTCTGCTATTAGCAAGTTCCTTGTGGCTGTATGGCACAGACGTATTCGCTTTTTAATTTTTTAAAATATTCTGTAAATATGTATGCTATTGGACAAGGAATGAAAGGTTTTTTATTCTATTGTAAATGTTGACTGATTTTTTTTTTACTTCGTTTATGTTTTTATTTACCTATTCATATTTTTCTCCCCTTTTATCCAATTTGTAATTGTTCTTCTTTAATTACTGGTCTTTTATTGCTTTGATGGTTATGTATGACCGAATAAAGTTTGTGTTATGAAAGGTTGATACATATGTTGGTGGTAGGGACAGTGGGGTATTACTGAGACAATAATGTTCAGATAGTTATATCCCTTTAGTACCCAAGCTGTGCATATGAATGTGCCCAGGGGTGTGTCTAATGACTTTTAGACTGTCAGAGCACGTTGCATTATAAATGTACCTTATAAGGGTGCGATAAGAAATTGGCATTGCTTGACAATCTACCTGGTTTAGGTGCTATTTTGTGTGCATAATGGTGCCAGGGGGTCAGTCTAAACTGTAGAGTTGGTGTAGCGTGAAGAGGTAAGTATTAGTTTCCCATGACCTAAGGTGGCCTTATGTCCTTGCATTTGAACAGATACATGTGCAGCCCTGGTTATATGCAAAATGATCATTCTGACAATTCTCACTTAGTGTTGAATAGTTCTATGGGAGGTGGTGTGTGCAGATAAAACGTACAAAGAACATGTAGGTCCTATAGTTTTCATATATCAAGACAACTGTAAACTAAGAAAACAGTGCCATTCTTTTAATAATAGATATAAAGATCATTATACAGCACTCTTATTTATGATAATAATCTGCAAATCCAATTTGATTATCAAGTCAGATAACACCATTGAATAAGAGAGAAAGTAATTTACCCACTCTTCTACCTTAGAGAAGGATAAATTATGTTTTTTTTGGTTCTCCCGTAGTATCTTCCTTTGTCCCTTGCTGTGAAGTATTTGATTTGGGACTAACTGCCCAATCAAAGATTCAGTTCTCTGTTTTGCCCAAAGTAAATGCATTTCAGCACTGATGACTACCATCCTATATGCAGAGCATCCTTGACTGAGGGCCTGACTTAGAGTTTGGTGGATGGGTTACTCTGTCACAAATGTTACGGATAGCTCGTCAAATGTATTACAAGTCCATTATATCCCATGACACTTGTAAAACAATGGATGACATAGCTGTTGCATTTGTGACAGTCACCCATCCGCCAAACTCTAAATAAAGCCCTAAGATCCTTAATGGCCTTGTGAACAGGCCTATTTTATGTGGGCCTCAATTTGAGAAGGGTTTTTAACAGCCACCCAGGTTCTTGTCTGTCAGGAGCGGCACCGCTCACATCCTACGGAATGTGAGACATGTGTGTAACATGTTGGGGTGCTCAAGAGAGCTGGCTGCCCCCTATGGTGTTGGCCCCACTGTATGTGTGTTTCCATGTAAGATAGCAGACACTTTCAGAATGCTTTCATCTGTCCTTTAGTGCCTGCCTCAGTGCAGCTCACTCTTCTTTCTCTCCCTGCAAAAACTATTGTGACTGGGGGTGGGGTATGTGTGCGTGTGTGAGAGATTTGGATCATCAAAGGCTCAATGGAACAGGGAAGAACTACTTGTGCTCATCTCACTGGATCAGACCACTTTCAGCAGGTCATTTAGAGGCCTGCAAAGTAGCAACACCTTGACAAAGACTGTGGCCTGTCCATGGCTACTGCTAACACATGCTGGACAGTGGAAGCTCAGCAACAGTCCCTGAGGAACGGAGGACTGTTTGAGTGAACTGCACATTCACTTGATTCCCACGCTTCCACGCTTGGGAATCAGAGACACTGAGTAGATTATGGGATGTTTGTTACCTGGAACCTGAAATGTACATTGATGCATCTCTACAAAATGTCAATTGCAGCACTACTGCTCCAGTTTTAAGTGGCTGTTTCAGCTGCTTTGAACTACCACTGTTTGTGACTAGAAGCTGTCACAAAAACAGGTATTCATATTGACTTCAATAGGAAGCCTTGTGCCGCAGCTGCTTTGGCAGCTTTGCTATACGTTATGGTCCATAGTGAAAGGAGACCGCTGACTTAGCAAGATGTTGCCCAAGACCACAGACTAGCTCAGAGGTCACACCCCTGCCAGCATAAAACTGCAACACCCTGTTCTCCGCGATCACTAGCTGATAGACAATGTGTCTGTGCAGCAAAGGATGCCAGTGCACAGACATGCATCCCAAAAATACGCTAACACTTTGCTGAAATGCCTAAACAGTACTTTCTGGAACTATCACAAAGATCAGATACTGTACCTGTACTGCACAGTCAGTATGCTTGTGATAGATCCCCATGGAATCCCTTAAAGAATGTGATGACTCCTGCCTCTAGAAAAGCCAGAGTAGCTGTGTGTGGAAGACATCTATGATAGCTTTGTACCCCAAGACCGTCCGAGCCCACCAACAACCCCCCAGCTCGGATCCTTCCAACCTTTGCAGATCCTGCACTGCTGGACCACCCTCACCGCAGACGAGACCCGCTCCATCATGAGCAGCATCCACTCTGGAGCCCCTACTGATCCCTTTCCCTACCACATTTTCAACAAAGCCAACACTTGCATCACACCTGAGCTCTGCCACACTCTCAACTGCTCCTTGGAGATGGCACCTTCCCCGAAGACAGGAAGCGTGCAGAGATTTGCCCACTCCGGAAAGAAACCCACGGCAGACCCCCTGGACCTCAAGAACTACTAACCCATCTCTCTGCTGGGTTTCCCAGGCAAGGTCATCCAAAAGGCCATCAACGCACAGCTCCACAAACACATTGAGGATAACAAAATTCTCGACATCTACCAATCAGGTTTCAGGAGCAACCATAGCACAGAGACCGCCCTCCTTGCTGCCACAGATGACATCCGCTCGGTCCTCTACCATGGCCAAACAGCAGCCCTCACCCTACTGGACCTATTGGGTGCCTTCGACACGGTCTCCCATCCCACCCTCTGCTCCGGACTCTAAGCAGCTAGCATCCACGACAAGGCCCTACAGTGGATAGGCTCCTTTCTGACCAGCAGAAGCCAAAGAGTCAGACTCCCACCATTCCTGTCAGAACCTACAGAGATCAGCTGTGGAGTACCCCAGGGCTCCTCCCTTAGCTCCACACTCTTCAACATCTACATGGCCCCACTTGGGTCCATCATCAGAAGCCACGGACTGAACATTGTCTCCTATGCCGATGACACCCAGCTGATCATCTCATTGACCGAAAACCCTACGACTGCCAAGAAGAACTTCCATAATGGGATGGAAGCCATTGCCGCCTGGATGAAGGAGAGCTGCCTTAAGCTCAACTCAGACAAGACTTGAGATCCTCATCTTGGAACCCTCCACATCAGCCTGGGACGACTCTTGGTGGCCTGCTACACTCGGCACCCCCACCCCAACCAACCACACATGCAACCTTGGCTTCATCATGGATTCATCGCTGGCCATGACTCGGCAGGTCAACTCTGTAGCATCCTCCCGTTTCCACACACTCCAACTTCTCCGGAAGATCTTTAAATGGATCCAGAATGACCGTAACCCACACCCTGGTCACCAGCAGACTCGACTATGGCAACGCCTTCCAAGCAGGTACCACCTGGAAGAATCTGAAGAAATTACAGTACATCCAAAATAGCTCTGCCAGACTCATCCTGGATGCCCCCACCACCAGACACCTAAGAGAACTCCAATAGCTCCCCGTCAAGAAAAGGATCAACTTCAAACTCCTCGTCCATGCATACAAGACTCTCCATGACATAGGACCCATCTACCACAACCACTGCTTCACCTTCTACTCCCCTGCCAGACCTCTCCGCTCCACTCAATAGGCACTAGCCACCATACCCCGCATATGGAAGACCTCAGCTGGAGGAAGATCCTTCACCTACTGCGTGGCAAAGAGCTGGAACACCTGGCCTCTTCACCTCAGGCAGTCACCATTGTTACCTCAATTCAGGAAGGACCTTAAGACCTGGCCCTTCGACTGAAGCACAGAGGACAGAACCCAACAGTGCATTGAGACCCTTAGGGGTGAGTAGTGCACTCTACAAATTCTGATTTGATTTTGATTTGATTTGGCCATAGCAGTTGAGAATGACTTACTGCAAGACTCAAGAGATATAATTTTATTAAACTATTGAACTTTGTACAGTAAGCAAAACACTTATACGTGTTATCCAAAATATAACACAGCCTGGACCTTATTATGCACCATTCTAGTGTTACTTGTATCTGAGTTTCTGACAGTCACCACCATCCAGGAGTAAGGTCTTACCCCTCGCCCTTGCAAACCTCAGCTGGCCCCTGGTGGTCAAATCCTGAAGAGCAAGCTCTAGGCATTTTTAGTTCACATATGGAAATCTGACTTGTTATGCTACATAACAAAACCCATGCAACATTTACAGTACATTTAGTTCACATAAACCCTATGTTAATTGTGGGTGCAACACCACCCAGGCACATATCACATTTCCACCGGGTATCAGGTGTGTTTTTGAGAGTTAGGAAAAATAGGGGAACACATAAGTTTTGTGCTTTTTTCTAGTACACAATTTATACATGTTTTACATTTTGCACAGGCAAAGACCACAATTTATGGGTTGTACTTGACAGCGTGGACTAAACGGGAGTGAGTGCAATTGTCACTCACCTTGTGACAGGATCAAATTTCTTTTTAGCTCACAGGCACATGAGTATAAATAAATGACACTGTTAATACCTACTCTGTGATTTGATGGATATGTATGTCCACCCCCCCTACCCATGGTATTTTTCAGACCAAATGACTGTGATGAGCTCTTCATTTTTTTGTACTACCACTACAGCTAAAAACCAAATGGCATAGTGGGACTATTCAGGGCCAACATAAAGAAAGTACTAACGTTTGCCCAATGGGAAACATGTTCAAATTCCCAGACGTGACAGGTCCGCACGAGTGGGTGGATTGGGGTAGATTAGAGTCAAGTGGCGTACATTGGGATAGATTGTATTGGAGTAGACTGGACTGGGGTAGATTGGAGAGGGGTAGATTGGGGTAGATTTGAGTGGAGTGGTGAGATTGGAGTGAGGTGTGGGTAGATTAGAGTTGGATGTGGTAGATTGGAGTGTGGTGGAGTAGGGTGTATTGGTAGGGATTTGTGTAGATTGGTGCAGACTGGGGTAGATTGGGGAAGAATGGGGTAGATTGAAGTGGAGTGGAATGATTGGGGTACAGTGGAGTGGAGTGGGATACATTGGGGTAGAATGGAGTGGTGTTGATTGGGGTATAGTGCAGTGGGGTAGATTGGACTGGAATAGACTGGAGTGGGGTGCATTGGGATATATTGGGGTGGAGTGGGGTAGACTGGAGTGGAGGTGGGTAGATTGGATTGGAGGTGGGTAGATTGGATTGGAGTTAGGTAGATTGGAGAGGGATACATTGAGTGAGGTAGATTGGAGTGGTGTGGGGTAGATTGAAGTAGAGTAGATTGAGTGGGTGGGGTAGATTAGGTGGGGTGGAGAGGTGTGGTGTAGATTGGAGTGGGGTGAATTGGGGTAGATTGGAATGGAGTGGGTTAGTTGGGAGTGGAGTGGGTAGATTGCAGTAAAGTAGATTGAGTGGGGTAGATTGGAGTGGATTGGGTAGATTGGAATGGAGTAGATTGAGTGGGTGGGGTGGAGAGGGATGAAGTAGATTGGAGTGGGGTGGATTGGAGTAGATTGGGTGGGCTGGCTTAGTATGGAGTAGTTTGGGGTAGAGTGGGGTAGATCGAGATAGATTGGAGCAGAGTGAGGTAGACTGGGGTAGAGTGGAGTGGTGTAGATTGGAGTAGGTTGGAGTTTGATAGATTGGATTAGGGTAGATTGAGAAGGAGTAAACTGGAGTAGGGTGTGTAGATTGTGGGAGAGTGGAGTGGTGTAGATTGGGGTACAGTGGAATTGCACATTGTTTCATTATTAGCGAATTTTGTAAAGGTTTTAATTAACCAGACACAATAAAGAAAGAGAGTGGTGTAGAATAGGGTAGATTGGAGTGGGGTTGGGTAGATTGGCGTGGAGATTGGAATGGACTGGGGTAGATGGGAGTAGGGTAGATTGGAGTGAGGTAGACTGAAGTGGGGAGTTTGGGCTGGAGTGGAGAACACTGGAGTGCAGTCGCAGATTGGGGTAATTTGAAGTGGAGTGAGGTAGACTGGGGTACACTGGAAAGCAGCGATGTAGATTGGAGTGGAGCGGAATAGAGTAGATTGGAGTGAAGTGGGTTAGATTGGGGGTGGGGTGGATTGGGGTAAAGTGGCATGAAGTGATGTAAATTGGAGTGGAGTGGCATAGATTGGAGAGGGTAGGTTGGGGTAGATTGAGTGGATTGGAGTAGGGTAGATTGGACTGGAAGGGTGTAGATTGGTGTGGAATGTGGTTGACTGGGTTATAGTGAGTGGATGGGGTTGATTGGAGTGGGGTAGATTGGGGTGGAGTGAGGTGTATTCGGGGAGACTGGGGTGGAGTGGGGTAGATTAGAGTGAAGTGGGGTTGATTGGGGTAGACTGTAGTGAAATGGAGTGGGGTAGTTTGGGGTAGTTTGAAAAGGAGTAAAGTGGACTGGAGTAGACTGGGGTAGATTGGAGTGAGAAGGATTTAATTGGGGTTTTTTGAGTGGGGTACATTGATATAGATTAGAGTGGAGTGAGGTAGTTTGGAGTGGAGTATATTGGGGTAGAGTAGAATGGGTTAGACTTAAGTAGAGTGGCAGGGATGGGGTAGAGTGGAGGAGCAAAGGGTGGAGTGGAATGGAGTGGTGTAGTGTGAAAATACGTGTCTTAGAATGAAGGGGCATACAGTGAAGTGGCATGTAAGAGTAGAGTGGCATGTTGTAGAGCGGAGTGGTGTGTCATGCAGTGGAGTGATGTGGAGTCTCATAGAACAGAATCAAGTGTTGTAGATTGGAGGGGAGTGTCAGGGAGTTCAGTGTTGTAAAATGGGGTGGAGAGGCATTAAGAGGAGAAGAGTGTTGTACAGTAGAGTGGTGTGGCATACTGTGGAGTATGCATGGTGTGGTAGTGCACTGCCATTACAGACAACACATTTTCAATTGAAATTACCATTACATTTGCACAGAGACAGTTTTACTGCATGCAAACGATAATGTGCAGAAATGTCATCACCTAGAAAATTGATGTGTTTCCATTGATTTAGAATATGTTTCCAACACATCCTCTGAATTACAAAAAATAAACCTAATTTGTAATTTCCTAGTTCTGATATATTCTGAAATATTAGAACAGTTGATTTTTGTTTTGTGCTAGAAAAAGCCTTTCGTTTCACAGCAAGACTGTCACATAAATTCTCTCACTTTGAAGTCAGAGAAAGAAAAGTGAACACCATGCTCCCTTGGAAGACAGAGCTTGAGATTTGACCTCTATCTTTGAATGCACAGTGAATGTGACAAGGTTAGAACAAGATTTAAAGGCCTGTTGACAGAAAACGAGCATATTGAAGGATACAGTAAACAAGCAATGCTCCACCGGTTGGACAAACTCAAGATGGTCAGCCTAAAACAAATAAAGCCAGCAAATACAAAGCAACCAAATGTGAATTACAACTTCCTACATTGGAACATTCTGAAGAAAGGCTTACATCACTTAGATGCAAGATATCACTTGATACCAAATAGAGCCTTGCCAATTTATGAGCTCCTAAGAGCTTTAGATTTATTGTTGCTTTTTATGAAGGTTAGTCAAAGGATTTTAGGGGTGCCTGTTGGAAAAGTATATTGTGCTAAAAATAGTTTCAGTCAAGTGAGTACAGCCTTGTATAATTACCTTGCTTTTTCGGCTATCATCGAAGTGACTAGCACAGTATACCTCGCTCTAAGGGCCTGGTTACATGTTGTGTAGAGTGGTTTACAGTATAGTTTTCACTGGTAATACCACATAACATGAGTACAGGTAATACCAGGTGTTTATCAACGGATGGCAATACTACACTTGGTGATACCACACCTAGTAATATCATCAGCTTTCCTCGTCACAAAAATTCCATCTGTTCACAACAGGTGATTTCTGGTTGCAGAAACAACTTGGAATTCTGGAAAAATATACACTAAATGCCACAGTTATACAAGGGCCACTTTTTATTTTCTATTCTGGGCATTTCACTCATAATAGCTGGTGACAACGGTAATAATAGCTGTTAAGGGCAATACTGGAGCTGGTTTTGCCACCCCATTTTCGTAGTCAGCTCGTAATACGACAGCATTTAAAGCTAAATTTTAGCAGTATTGAGCAGCGCAGGAATAGTGATTTACCTGGTTTCGACATAGAGCAGAAGCAGAAATGTGAGAACGTAAAAAGGGAGGTAACTTTCTGGGAATACACCGAAGGACAGAAGAAGCACCCTAGTTCTGCTAACGAGCATGTAACATGTTGTGGCTCTATCACTGACAGGGTCGGATTGAGACAGGAAATAGACCCCGGTACCAAAATAGTAGAGGCCTCAATTACTGAATTAGAAAGCTAAAAAAGTGGCCCATGTTTGCAAACAGACAGTTGTGAGCTAAAGTATGGAAGACTGCACAAATTTGTGCTTGCTGGGTATTTTAGTGTCAGATAAACAAACAGTAAAACCCGGCCAGCAGACGGTAAAAAAGTACCACAAGCAGTTAACAAAAACATCCCACACACTAACCTCTCAGACCAGCCAGTTGGGCATGGTCTGATTGCCCTGTTATCCAGTCTGACTAGCCACTGATAAAAGACACCTTAAGTGCGAGTGTAAGCACATTATTCAACAGACCAGATGTGACATGGCTACGGAGACATGTAATGCATGCTTTGCTTACCTGTTTACCTGTAAAATAAACCAGCTAATAGACCAGAGAGAATGGTGTTTCCAGCAACTGGTTTTTAAGTCAGACAACACCCTGTTCTTTCCACTAGTCATTTGATACCTGTGGGATTTTCACTGATAATATGGCCTAACGTTACAACAATTATCTGTCCCAAAAATGGACTTTAGAATGAAAAATGTCCTAGCTATCGTAACGGAAAGTATCAATTCTATTAAGGACTTGGAGGCGAGGATTATGCTCAGCTATCATCACTTTATTAAATGAGCAGCCAAGAAATTTCTGTTCATTGGTAGGCACTGTACTCATTTTTCCCAACTGTTCATGGGACTTGTAGTTTTGTATTCATTTCTTGGCTGCTCATTTAATAAAGTGGAGAAAGCTAGGCATAATCTTCGCCTCTGGTCCTGACATAGAATTTTCTGATGCTGAATAAATCAGGTTCATGTAACATGAGACACGGAGAACATGAAAACAATTCTCTGCAGTGTATAATGACTGCAGAACAGGGATTCAAGCATTTGAAAAAAATACCTTAAATCGCTATTACCTCATTCATTAATGAAAGACACGTAAAAGAGGGCCATTGCTACTTTCTCTGTGCCATAAGACGTAAGTGGAAATTTCTTTATGGTAGGCAATTCCCTGGTGACTGAGCCAAAAATTTAAAATAATGAATGTCATTCTAAGGGGGGAATACCGAGTAGATGAGCAAGAGTAGTGAACATGGCAGATCAAGGGATTTTTTGTTATTGTATAATCTACAAAAACAAACAAGAAACTAAATAAATGTATATTTCAGACTTTAAACCTGATCACTTTGACATGCCAATGCTTTCGCCCCTAAACCACTGCAGACCCTTATTTGTTCTATTCGTTTGCAGTTTCATATAACACAAATCAGATCCAAGGAGGGTTTAAATGTGCAGCATATACATTTGGGGAGAATAACTTCACTTTCATAGCCATGTTACAGAACGTCATGCCATCTGATAATATGGCAAACAAAAAAAATAATCAAGTTAGCAATTTTCAACATATATGGAATTACCTGGGACTTGAATCAGGTTTAAGATACGGTACAGTATTAAACGTTGTGTGTGCAGGCAGCCTGGGTTCCGCTGTGTACATTTTAGGTGTGGAAAGTTTTTAAATAGCTATGAAGAGTATCAGGGGAGGCACAAGTGGGTCTTCATGATGAAATCTTTGTTGTATGGAAAGATCTTTAGATCCTTTTGAAGATGGCGAGGGAGTGTCATATGTGGAGAAACTGGAAGGAGTGAGCTTTATGCCTTGACTGGGCATACCCGGAATCACAGTGTGTTGTCAGTTTCACCAAGCTGGGACTTTCAAGGCTGGATGTTTTTCCTCCTGAAACTGACAATTTGCGTGTGGAATTTTCCTGTGTTGTGGTTCGATTTATGAAACCAGCCACAGTGCCAGGCGGGCCTTTTATTTCACCAGGCATTTCACAAGTTGGGTAGAGACCTTGGAGTCAGTTTGAAAAACTCAGGGTCATTCCTGGTGCCTCTGCCACTCTCCCCCATTCACCGAGGATAATTTCAGCAGGCACATGGAGTCTTCAAGAGATAGAGAAAGAGAGAAGGGGTTGGCAGAGAGAGAAAGTGATCATATTGCGAGAAAAAAGAAGGAAAGAGAGAATGGATAGATGAAAAGAGAGCAATTGCAGCAGGGGTGGTTTATGGATTTTTGCTAGGGCTGTCATTGGTTCCCCAGTCCAGCCCCAGCCAGGCAAGCAGTTTTGAAGGTGCATCTGTTTTCTCTTGAGCGCCAGTTTCAGGACTGGTGTGATGTTACTGAGAACGCGTAATTTTTATATTTAAAAACTAATATGAAATAACTTATGAATTAATGTATAATAATGCTGCATAAAATGTATTAATATGTTTTTGCTAAATGCATGCTTGAAATGTGCCCACGGGGAGTGGCCACCAACATACACGATGACTAATGAAACTGATTAATAATGTTGAAATAATATATTAAACATGATTATTGCACGAATATGAACAGTTATATACTAGAATTTGCTAGTAATTCATTGATGTTTAGTTAGCATGAGTAGAGGCCTAAGATGCCTAGATTTTATATTAAATGTGTTTTTCTAAAGTGCAGTGTGCTGACTTGCTGAAGGACATGAACTCTTGTTTTTCCAAAACTAGGAGATGAATGTAACCGTAGTAGATCCGTTCTCATGAAATTCGACTTGCTTGAAGAAACATTTCTTTAGTCAAATGCAACAGTGTAGATTGATACCAGGTACAAGATCGCCTAAACGGGTACAGACAATGGAGCCACTGACCGAAGATGTGCAAAGGAACACAAGGGTATGAAATCATACCGGACATTCAACCCACCGAAGACGTCAATCAAAAGGACCAATAAACTAAATGGGAATTGGTATGGGGTAATAATTTGGATGACTTAATTAAAACTCTATTGGAGGGAGATAGTGGGGGACTAACCCCAACAAATCAGATTTTAGGGGAATGTACAATGAAAATGGGATAAAGCCCCTTGACACTAGGAAGTAAATCAGAACTAGGGAGTAGGCAACAGATGGAGTTAGATGCTGTTACAAACTTTTGCTATGACCCAGACACTTTGTCATTTTGGGTAAAAACTTTGCTGTTTGGTTCTTAAAACCATCCTTGCATTATATTGCCCACTTACACTTTTACCTCCTTATGAAGGAAGTGTCCTCTTTTTTTCCCCGACTTGCTGGTTTTCTGACTGATGGCGAATCAACTGATGTCTTGAAGACTAAGACAGAATCTGAATGCTGACTTAATACGGAGGGTAACTATGACAATTAAATTGTGATTGTCTATTTGCTTTTTCTTTCTACGTACCAACTGCTACTTTTGACAGGGTCCATAGTTAGATGTTTTCCAAATTAGTGTTATCAAATTATTTTGCATGAAGCACAACATGTCAATGCTAATTCGAGGTTAGTTAAGAAGGGTTCACCGAGCTGTCGCAAATAGACAAATGACTGATGTACTGCTTTGTTGAATAATAATGCTAAGGATACTCTGCTCAGGTTAACGCCGTGTTATGTTCTAATCTTTGTAATTCTTGCTTTGATCAAGTCTTATTCGAGTTTACATATTACTACAATGTTAATGTGTTTTATGGTTTTGAGACTAATAAATCTGCTAGTAGAATTGTAACCAATAGGGAATAAATATCATAACTCGTACTAAACTGGTATGGTTATTCATGACTGAAAGGACATGGTGGTTTCTGAGTCTCATTAATAATGTTATTGATGTATTGATTGCTATACTGATAAGTTGTTTCGTCCTAAGGTGTCTTCAATCAGAGTCAAAAGATACATCGGTCTAAAACGAGTCCCAGAGCATAACTTATTAGTTAGATGGGGACGCGTTAACAGTCTTGGTAGCAAAGGATGGTTTGGGCTCTTTGGGGCCCTAGGACGAAGGACCATTGCTTAAAAGTGTTTTTCAGTTAATGCAAATTGTAGGTATGATGTGTTTCTAAATTCCCCATGACTTTCCCGGAATCTCAGAGCTTGCCTAAATGAGTTGGGTATGTTCTCGGCATTTTAGTATGAGTGGTATAGGATTTGCGCTTGCTCAGCTTATGCATATTGCAGGTGAATTGTGAAGTTTGTGAGTATTCAGGTCAGGAAATGTTTGTAGTAGGAGTGGGCGTACTCCGCAGTATGAGAGTAGGGAAGTCGGCGAACTTCATGTGAGTGTGGCGCTTGTGCTCAAACGTATCCACGTGGTTGTTGTTGTTGGTATGGACCCGTCGTGGTCTAAGACTCCGGAGTATATTGACAAGTGTGGTAGACACTTGGTATATGTTGTAATTTGTGAGGTTTAATAGGTCAATCGGGCGTGCCTAACATTCCAGTCGAGTTCGCCCCTTGCATCCTGGTACATGCAGTTTGAGTAATTAACGCTTGCTTGAAAAAATATGTAGTATTTCACTAAAGTTAGTGCAGACAGTACTGTTCATCTCTAGACACATATTTCTGGGTTAGTGCCCTTCATCAGTAGAAACCAAAAAACAACAAAAATATTTTCAGCAACCCCAAATATTTTTGTTGTTCTTTGGTCTCTACTGATGAAGGGCACTAACCCAGAAACACGTGTCTAGAGATGAACAGTACTGTCTGCACTAACTTTAGTGAAACACTACAGATTTTTTCAGGCAAACGTGAATTACTCAAACTGCATCTACCAGGATGCAAGGGGCGAACTCGACTGGAATGTTAGGCAGTGTGCTCCCAATCGGACTTCATATTATCATAAAGTGATTGAGTTTTTGAAGCCGAAAGTGACTGATTGGCAGAAAATCGATCGGACATCACAAGAGGGCAAAGAGTTGATACATGCTTACTATAAGAGGTTGTTAAAAGCGTTCAAACATTATAGTGGCACTGAAACCATTGAGCCAAAAGACATGAATCGCCTTGTGTTCAGGTTTGTTGAAGGGCTGAGACCAGAAATTAGCCAGATGATTAAGAATCATTTGAGTTGTTGGCAAGCGAAGCCGATTGATGAGGTGTTGCAGTATGCGAAATACTGTAGTGATGAGATTGAGTTGAAGCAGAGAAAATTGAAAGAGAAGGTAATGGTGATGGAGATTAAGGCAGCGCAAGCTGGGATGCAGGGAAATGGAGTTCAACAGATGGTACAGCAGCAATCACAAGGAAACAGCATGTTTCAGGTACAACCAAGAGGTCGGGTAGAGGAGGTTTTGTGAACCATGGTCCAGATTTGAATACTGTTGTGGTTCAGAATGATGCGCAAGGGATGAAAAAGGTGTCGCTATGTCACACGTGCGGGGGCGTGGGGCACTGGAAGTGGAAATGTCCAATGATGGTGCAGGATGGTGTTGTTCAACAAAGCAATGATATCAGTACATTTCAAAATGTGAGAGGACCAAAGGTGCGAGGTCAAAATCCGAATTTCCAGAATAATATGGTGCAGATGCAGGGTCTACAACCCATACAGCAAGTACAAATGCCACAGGTTCAACAACCACAGATGCAGAAAGTACAACAGCAGATTTCCATGGTACCTAGACAGTAAATGCAGTTACCATTAGCTCCAATGGGACAGCAACAGGTGATTCTTCCTCAACAGGTCACAGGTCAAACGATGAGTCAAAATAACATATTACAACAATTCCCACTGCGTTGTGAGGATGGAATAAACGATGAATGGTCAGATGACTGTTCAGACAGTGAGGAGTGCAGGCTTGCAGCTTCCCTAGAAGTAGATCAGGGGGGACCTTATGTAGAAGGAAAGGTGATGGGTCACAAGGTTTCATTCTTGGTTGATACAGGAGCTACACGCTCTACAGTCAGTAGTGCAGAAGTTCCAAAATTGCCACTTTTGGGGCGTACCATAAGGGTGGTAGAAGTAGCAAACCAGTTCCTGACAAATCCAATTATAGATCCAGTCCAGGTTGAAATTGGTACCTTTCAGGGATTACATAGATTTTTAGTCTATGACTCGAGTCCCGTATCCCTATTGGGAAGAGACTTGTTGTGTAAAATGAGGTGTTTAATTACCTGTTCCAATGAAGGGATTGAGGTGCAGACAAACAGTGATGACGAAGGAGATGATGGTCAGATTTCGGAGTCAGAGATAGAGACTACAAATGAGGAATACCCTTTGATAACTTTATTCCCGATGTTCACAGTAACCGACTTGCCAGTCGAACTCCAGGGAACGGTGACGGATAAAGTGTGGGATCTGACAGGAAAGGAAGTAGGACTAATAAAAGGAGTAGAACCAGTCAAATTGGAGATAAAGCCAAATGCATTGTTTCCCCAGGTACCGCAGTACCATATGACACAAGATGTCCTTATACAGGTGACGCAGATAATTGCTGACTTTGTAAAGCAAGGAGTTCTAAAGGAAGTAATGAGCAGCCTGTGTAATTCACCAATAATGGGTTTGAGAAAGCCTTGTGGGAAGGTTCGAATTGTCCAGGACTTGAGAAAAATAAATGAGATTGCGGTAAAATGTTGTCCTGTAGTTCCAAATCCAGCAGTGATCATGTTTCAGGTTCCGTGTGAAGCAGAATGGTTCACAGTTGTGGCCCTATCTCAAGCATTCTTTTCGATTCCTCTTCATGAGGATAGCCAGTTTCTTTTCAGTTTCAAATTCCTGGATAAAGTCTACAGTTGGTGCTGAATCCCTAAAGGGTTTTCGGAATCACCTTCCATCTTTAATCAGATACTGAAGAAGGACTTGGAGTCACTAGAATTGCCTTTTAGTTCGACTCTTGTTCAGTACACTGATGATTTGTTGATTGCGTCCAGAACAAAAGATGACTGCAGGTACAACACTATTGCCTTACTGAATCATTTGGGAAAGAATGGACAAAGTGTCCCCAAAGAAGTTTCAATACTGTCAGAAAGAGGTGAAATACTTAGGTCATTTAATTGAGAAAGGGTCAAGAAGAATATCCAAGGAGAGAGTGACAGACATATTACAGGTGAGTCCCCCAACAACAAAGAGAGATGTTAGGATGTTTTTGGGAATGGTGGGTTACTCTTGTCAGTGGATTCCCAATTTCTCGATTATCTCCAAACCTTGGGTGAGACTGACCATAAAAGAGGTTCAGGATGACCCAGAAACTATAATTATGGCCGAAAAAGAAATGAAGGCATTCATGGAACTGAAAGAGAGCATGTGCAGGGCACCAGCTTTAGGTATGCCTGATTACACAAAGCCTTTTGTGTTGTTTTGTCATGAACGTGATGCTTGTTCTTTGTCTGTTTTGACACAGGTCCATGGAGGTGCAAACCGGAGAGTAGTATATTTTTCAGCTACTTTAGACCCAGTTGCAGCAGCCTTACCGGGGTGTTTGCGTGCAGTTGCAGCAGTTGGTCAAAGCCTCACTCAGTGTGAAGGCATAGTGATGGGACATCCTTTAACAGTAATGGTTCCACATTCAGTTGAGATTCTATTGACCAGAACCAAGACACAGCATATGACAAATGCGAGGTTGACTAGATATGAAACAATCATACTAGGGTCACCCAATGTTTCCCTCAAAAGATGTACTGTATTGAACCCAGCTACTTTACTTCCTATTGAAAACGCAGACATTGAAGATGCAGAGGAGGTAGAACATGACTGTCTTGAGGTAACAGATCTGTGCACCAAACCGAGACCTGACATCAAAGATGCACAATTAGAGGAAAATGGTTGTATCATCTTTGTTGCTGGTTCATGCCTGAGAGACTCAGTAGGAGTACTGAGGGCTGAATATGCCATATTTACGATATCTGGCATTTTGGAAGCTTCGTGGCTTGAAAGAGTATATTCTGCTCAAGTGGCTGAATTGGTTGCTCTTACTAGGGCATGCCACACAGCTGAAAACATGAAAGTCACTATCTATACTGACAGCAGGTATGGATTTGGAATTGTACATGATTTTGGCCAGCTGTGGTCACAGAAGGGTTTCATTACCTCTTCTGGTTCACCAGAGAAAAATGGTGAGAAAATAAAGGATTTGTTGCATGCGATTCAGTTACCTCTTGAAATTGCCGTGGTGAAATGCAATGCTCATACTAAGTCACAGGACTTTGTGTCAATGGGAAATGGATATGCAGGTCAAGTCGCAAGGTTTTGTGCATTGAATTGTACATCATTTCGAGACCAGTGGGAATTATTACCTGAAACCGAAAATGAAGCATGTTTAAATGTTGCATTGAAAGTGGTTGATACATTAGACGAGTTAAAATCGCTGCAGGGACGTGTTAGCAGAGAGGAAAAACACTCCTGGCAGAAAATGCAGTGTGTCCAGAGATCTGACGATCTATGGGTTTCAGAAGAGGGAAAATTGGTTTTGCCAAATAGTCTTTTTTCACAGTTTGCAAGGTTTTACCATGGTCAAGCACATGTTGGGAGAGATGCTATGATCAGATTGTTCAAAATCCATTGGTTCAATCCAAAACTCAGACAAGCTGCAGAGGTTATCTGCCACAGATGTATTATCTGTCAGCAGATGAATGTGGGAAAAGGAACTGTGGTTAATTTGAGCCACATTGGGAGAGCAGGAGGACCATTTAGCAGGATGCAGATGGATTTTATCGAGATGTCTGTTTGCGGAGGTCTGAGGTATGTGTTGTTGATTGTGTGCATTTTCAGTCATTGGATTGAAGCATACCCTACACGTAGAAATGACAGTCTCACAGTAGCAAAGTTACTGCTTAGGGAGCTGATACCACGTTTTGGGTTTCTGATCTCTTTAGAATCAGATAGGGGAAGGCACTTTGATAATGAGGTGATTAAGCTCTTGTGTGCTGCACTCAACATTGAACAGAAGTTGCATTGTAGCTACCGTCCTGAAACATCAGGACTAGTGGAGCAGATGAATGGTACCTTGAAATCAAGAATGGCAAAAATTTGCGCAGCTACAAATTTGAAATGGCCAGATGCATTGCCCTTAGTTTTGATGTCAATAAGAAACACACCTGACAAGAAAACAGGACTGTCTCCCCATGAAATACTCATGGGTCGAGCTATGAGATTGCCCGCAGTGCCTGCGAATGCTCTTGTAAATATCACGAATGATATGGTGTTGGACTACTGCAAGGGTCTGGCTGATGCGGTCCACTCTTTCTCTCACCAGGTGGAAGCCACCACATTGCCACCGATAAGTGATCCAGGTCATACTCTGAAAGCCGGTGACTGGGTCGTTGTCAAGAAACACGTGAGGAAGTCGTGTCTGGAGCCGCGTTGGAAAGGCCCACATCAAGTAATCCTGACAACAACTACTGCTGTAAAATGTGCAGGTCTTCCTAACTGGATCCATGCCAGTCACACAAAGAAGGTGACGTGTCCAACAGATGAGGAACTTGAATTGATCAAAACAACAGCTGCAGAAAAGGAAGTCTCAGGGCCGGAGAGTAATCAAAGGGGAACTGAGACTGAACGAGAGCCCGCTGAGGACAGCTTGGTCACTCAAACAGTAAAAGAAATCCAAAGAGGTGACAGTGAGCCTATCTCAGCTGAGGTAACAGGGGAACCATTGCAAAGAGAGGTTCTCCCAGAAGCAGAGGGGAACAAGTTTGAAGTCGAGCCAATAACAGACACTGAAGACGAAGGAGGTGAAGCGGGAGAAGGTCAAGGTGATCTGTCCTCTCTAAAGCCGATTGCAGGTCCATCAAGAGAAAACACCATAGTACAAGAGGAGGGCAATGTTCAACGTTCTGAAAGGCCGAAAGAGAAATGGGCACTTAAAGGAGATAATTGGCCCAAGCCACAAGCTGCAAAGGAAAAAGTGATCACTGATGAAACAATAGAGGAAGAAATCGATACAACGAGGAAAGAAGATCTCAGTGAAGGAGAGTTGCAAAGTGACCGCAGATGTAAGAGAAAAAGGGTTGCGAACAGAAGGTACGCAGGTCCTGAATGGGCATATGCAACAACTGCTGAGTGGCAACAAGAATTCTTGGTGTTTCGTTTTGATCTTGAAGTCCCAGGTCAATACTACGGCACCTGAACATAACCTCATAAAAGAGACTGTGTTAAACTTGAAAATTAAATCAAAAGAGAAGAAATCTGAAATAAGAGACTGATAAAATTACTGGATGTGACACTGATAAACTGAATTGACTCTGAAAACGGATTGTGACAAGCTGATAACCTGATTTGACAAAGATCCTGGGAGTGAGTGAAACGCTGTAAATACTTGCCAAGTGAGAGACTTTTGAAAAAAATAATTTAAAAAAAAGAGTTTTATATCATCCTCAAGTTGATTATCTACTTTATCTTATTCTGCTCTCTGATTCTAAATAGACCATGGCTAATTATAGAAAAGATAGAAAGAATAGAATGTGTGGTTGGTTGAGTGCTATTTTAGGTATTGTGTGTACAATAGTAATTATAGGAGTGATTGTGGGAATGCCATTAGTAGATAAGAATGCAATTAACAATGCCTCAACTCCTGAAACAGCTATACTAACACCATGGGAGAGGTTTGAGCAAGATACAAAGTACTTACATGAGGGAACTAATTCAAAAGGGGAACTGTCTACTAACGTTTTCTATTGCTTGCTGAATAAGTATGTTGATACGATGGATGCAGAGAATTGTTGCGTGTGCACAAAGATTCCTTCATCAATAAGAGGTCACTTACCATAGTCTGCCACTTACCTACGGGATAAGCTGTAGTTTACTATTAACAAGACTCTATAATCAAGAACATGTTCAATACTTCTATTCTAATTTAGACGTAGTATTCTCTTTTGTACCTGTAATTGAGTTCTTAAGTAAAGCAGCCAAGGAAAATAACATAAAAATAGTTAGGGGTTTCTTTGAGCCGACATTAACATTTGGCACAGCTTATGCGCATCGAAATAATTTAACCTGCTTACTAATACCTGTAGAGAAAAGCTTCTTAGATCACACAGATGATAGACGAAGGGCATTAAAGGAAAAGCTAGAAAAGGGGCTAGAAAAACGGTCATATGCAAATGATTATGCTTATAGTGCAATAAAGACACCGGGTAGATTAGCTATAGATGCATTACATGTAGGCAGGCTTTGTATATATAGGCCAAAATCTGAGCACAACACTTTATTTGTGGGAACGAGTGAATGCAGACATGTGTTTTTGTTTCAGAGTAAGTGGACATTCATGCTAAATGGACAGGATCCAGCGATCCCTGGGATCTATTATATATGTGGACTTAATGCTTATTACCATCTTCCAAAAGGATGGTATGGGACATGTTATTTGGGGATAGTTTTCCCAAAGATTTACCAGATTGATGACTTAAAGCAAATTCCTAAATTGTCTGAATTACATCATGTTAGACAAAAGAGAGAGACAGCGGCTGCTGTCATAGGTGACATATTTGGAGCCATAATTCCTTCAGTAGGGTTATCTTAAACTCCATAAATATTAGAAAGTTGTCTACTATTGTGGGTAATATGCTGACAAATTTCACAGGGGCTATACTCCTGATGGATACTGAACTTGCTGCGGAAAGAGCCATGACTCTTCAAAACCGGCTTGCTTTAGACATTCTTTTAGCGAAGATTGGCGGAGTCTGTAAAATGCTTAATGAGCGCCATTGTTGTGCATTCATTCCAGATAATAGCAAGAAAATTAGAGGTATGCTTACCAACCTAACAAAAGACAGTACAGATTTGAAGGAGCTGAAGGAACCTGGAGTATGGGAAAAGATTGGAAAAGGAATGACCAAAATAGGGAATTGGTTTAGTAATATTTGGAACGGGGTACTCGCAAAAATAATAGGGGGTATGTTAATTGTTCTAACTTGGTTATTTGGAATATGGTTATCATGCAAAATTAATAAAAAGATTAAAAGAAATTTGGCAACACACAATAAAAGAAAGGAAGAAAAAGAGAAGGAAATAATGTTCGAAGAAATTTGGGAAAAATCACACGGGGAACAGTTTGAAATGCGTTCATTGAAAAGGTGAAAGGTTGTGAAGGGAAAGGTTTTGTGTGATGACAAGTGTCATCAGAGGAGGGACTGAGGACACGTAGTTTTTATATTTAAAAACTAATATGAAATAACTTATGAATTAATGTATAATAATGCTGCATAAAATGTATTAATATGTTTTTGCTAAATGCATGCTTGAAATGTGCCCACGGGGAGTGGCCACCAATATACACGATGACTAATGAAATTGATTAATAATGTTGAAATAATATATTAAACATGATTATTGCACTAATATGAACAGTTATATACTAGAATTTGCTAGTAATTCATTGATGTTTAGTTAGCATGAGTAGAGGCCCAAGCTGCCTGGATTTTATATTAAATGTGTTTTTCTAACGTGCAGTGTGCTGACTTGCTGAAGGACATGAACTCTTGTTTTTCCAAAACTAGGAGATGAATGTAACCGTAGTAGATCCGTTCTCATGCAATTCGACTTGCTTGTAGAAACATTTCTTTGGTCAAATGCAACAGTGTAGATTGATACCAGGTACAAGGTCACCTAGACCGGTACAGACAATGGAGCCACTGACCGAAGATGTGCAAAGGAACACAAGGGTATGAAATCATACTGGACATTCAACCCACCGAAGACGTCAATCAAAAGGACCAATAAACTACGTGGGAATTGGTATGGGGTGATAATTTGGATGACTTAATTAAAACTCTATTGGAGGGAGATAGTGGGGTACTAAACCCAACAAATCAGATTTTAGGGGAATGTACAATGAAAATGGGATAAAACCCCTTGACACTAGGAAGTAAATCAGAACTAGGGAGTAGGAGACAGATGGAGTTAGATGCTTTTACGAACTTTTGCTATGACCCAGACACTTTGTCATTTTGCATAAAAACTTTGCTGTTTGGTTCTTAAAACCATCCTTGCATTATATTGCCCACTTACACTTTTACCTCCTTATGAGGGAAGTGCCCTCTTTTTTTCCCGACTTGCTGGTTTCCTGACTGATGGCGAATCAACTGATGTCCTGAAGACGAAGACAGAATCTGAATGCTGACTTAATACGGAGGGTAACTATGACAATTAAGTTGTGATTGTCTATTTGCTTTTCCTTTCTAGGTACCAACTGCTACTTTTGACATGGGCCATAGTTAGATGTTTTACAAATTACTGTTATCAAATTATTTTGCATGAAGCCCAACATGCCAATGCTAATTCGAGGTTAGTTAAGAAGGGTTCACCGAGCTGTCACAAATAGACAAATGACTGATGTACTGCTTTGTTGAATAATAATGCTAATGATACTCTGCTAAGGTTAACCTATGTTGACGCCGTGTTATGTTCTAATCTTTGTAATTCTTGCTTTGATGAAGTCTTATTCGAGTTTACATATAACTACTATGTTAATGTGTTTTATGGTTTTGCGACTAACAAATCTGCTAGTAGAATTGTAACCAATAGGGAATAAATATCATAACTCGTACTAAACTGGTGTGGTTATTCATGACTGAAAGGACATGGTGGTTTCTGAGTCTCATTAATAATGTTATTGATGTATTGATTGCTATACTGATAAGTTGTTTCGTCCTAAGGTGTCTTCAATCAGAATCAAAAGATACATCGGCCTAAAACGCGTCCCAGAGCGTAACTTATTAGTTAGATGGGGACGCGTTAACATTACCAAGAAACAGCTTTCAAGGTATCCAGTTAGAGTTTTAAGTGATATAAGCAGGGAGTGGTATGTTCCACACTAGACAGCTCTGGGCCTGGAATATGCTTTTGAAATAAAGCTGTGACATGAAATGTCTTATTTTGTAAGCAGGTGGTGGATGAGGTGGCACCATTCAATATATTTTCCTAAAATCATTACAATGTAACACCATACAATGAAATAAAACAATCAAAAATATGAAAAACTGAAGGGTGGACGCTCCTGAAACTTGATGCATTTAATAATATGTTTTTGCTACATGCATGCTTGAAGACCCTAAAGACCGTTACAAATCTGCTGTCTGATTATTTTAATTTTCACTGCCAAAGGAATAAATCATTTAACATTTGTTTGACATTCGTCGCGATCGTTAGAATGAAGCCTACCTATACACGTATTTTTTCCGACAAAGGTGTGATAACCATTGTGAAAGATTCGATATTCACAGGGACAGTTACTTTTATTGTTTCATTACAGATGGGTGGCTTCCATTTTCCGAAGCCTCAGCATGGCAGTGGTTTTGCATAAGTGGTCAGGCCAGGTATTACACTTAGAGGCAGCTAGTAAAGAAATCTCATGTCCTAACTGCGATTTTAGTGACCCGAGGGACATATTTTAATCAGAATTAGGGGCCAAATGTAATAGGTTGCAAATGGTTGTTGCAATTTGCACAGGGCATTATTTATGACCCCACTGATTGGCTACTAACTCTGGCTTTCAAGGAGCAGAAGACTAGCATTCCTGTGTTTGCATTCTCAAAGGGGAAACTTTTTTTGAAGCAGACCTTTTACTGCTGCTGCTGCTTTAAAGAAAATAGTTCTCGTTTGGGACTACATTTGGTGGAGTAGGCAGTGGTACCCTGGACCACTGCATGCTTCCCTTTTGGTCTCCCAACAGGATCCAGGAAGGGGAAGGTGACCCTCTGTGAATCAGTTACCAGTCCCTTTAAGGGGCTGGTAACTGATCAATGTGTGAGGCCACAATCTCAGTTGCAAAACATCGGTACCATTCCAGTTAGGAGTGGAGGCCCTTTCTCTAGATCTTTAAGAGATTTGACTTCATTGCATACGATGGCTTCTTGAGCCCAAACGCTAGTCTAATTAGAATTGGGCAGGCAGAAGAATGTCCCATACACATGGCACTCGGCTCGGTCTAACCAGTTTGATACATTTTCAGGAGAAGCCTCTTACACAAACATTATGGAGGGCATTTGTTTTGCTTACATTATATTTAGAGGGGCTAGCTTTTTCCCTGGACAATCAAGAGAGCACAAACTAGGGATGGACGAAATTCTCCTTTTCCCAACAGTAATAAGCCAAGGAAAAACAGTGGGCAGTTTCGCCATTTCCGCATCTGCCTTTCCTAATTTGGAAAACAGGAGGAACGCAGGTTAAATACCCTCTTGCTTCTTCCCGAGATTGAGCGATGCAAGAAAGTAGGAATTCTCGTGCCACTTCAGCCCTGTCACTGGCCAGCCATTGTAATTAATGTAATAATAATGACATCATGTTAGTTACAATGGCCAGGCCCTGAAATTACTTTTTAAAGAAACTTGTCCTGCAGGGAGCTTGAATGGTGCGTCTGTCTGAGAGGAGGACCCTATAGGTTGGCCTGCACACAGACTTCGCTGCTAGGGAAGTGCTTTAAAGTACACTGTCAGGGACCAGGGCAATGATTACTGTTGATAGTTTTGAAAGCTACTGCCAAACAGTGAAGAACCAGAAGGCAAGTATCTCCTCTGTCCAGTATGCACAATACATCATGAACGTTTTAGAGGGCTAACACATCGGTTCTACAACATTGCATCAGTGTCGGAGTCCGTGAATGAGGTGCGCCAAGCAAGTTACTTTCGGTAAAGCATTGGTTCACTTGTGCTTAATACAGCCCTCAAGTATCTTTCTCAGGAAAGGGAGACTGGTTAAGGAAATGATATTTCGTAGCTCATGAGCAGTGATTCTGCATTTGAACAATGTAAAATAAGTATTGGCAAATACATATGTTCTGGTTTGCATTCGGAGTCTTGGTTTGGTGTTAATAATCCCGCTTCAGTGAAAAATCAAAACAAAAACAAAAAAAATGTTTTTTAATAGAATGTATGAAAGAGTTAAATAAATTAATTGGTGATGATTTATAGTTTTTTTAAAGTGAAAAAGTCACTCAAGCTTTGCAGTGGTCACAGACATTTGCAGTGGTGACTGGTGACCATTAAACGTGGTGGTGTGTAATCCTTGGCTTGAATTCCAGTGAATGAGACTGGATCACTTACTTGGACGGTTTGAGGGGTTCGCTCACACTTACTGCAGTCAGCCTTAATCTCTCACTGATTCTCACTCGGACTTAGTCATCAGTCACTTTCACTTACTCTCACTCAGTTTCATTGATTCATATGCCTTCTCATCCATTCTCACTCGGACCCAGTCTAATCCCACTCCTTCTAAGTGATTCTGATGGGCTCAATCTCACTCTGACTCAATTAGTATCACTTAGTTTCACTCAGTCTCACTCTGACTTACTCATTCTCACCTAGTTTCACCAAATCTCCCCATCATTCGCTCATTCTCCCTGATTCATTCAGTCCCTCTCACTTTGAGTCACTCAATTTCACTGAGACTCACTCATACTCAATCAGTTCCACTCTTTCTCACTCAGTTCCACTCATTATGACTCACACAATGTCACTCTTACCCACTCAGCTTCACTCAGACTCACTCTATCTCACTCTGACTCCCTCATTCTCACTCATGCTCATCTAATTTCCCTGATTTTCATAATTTACTCATCCTCCCTGATTCACTCAGTTCTATTCATTCTGGTTCAGTCTCACTGTAACCCACGCATACTCAGTCTCATTCATTCATTTTCAGTCCCACTCAGTCTCACTCATTCTGACTCACTTAGTCTCAATGTGACTCAGTCTTACTCATTCATAGTCAGCCTTAGTCATTTGCACTTAATCTCAGTCATTCTCACTGAATCGCTCAGTCATACTCATTCCGATTCACTCTGACTCACTCATTCACACTCATTGTGACTCAAACTCATTTAGACACAATCATTCTCACTCACTCTGACCCAGTCTGACTCACTTTCACACTGACTCACTCTGCCCCACTCATTCTTTGACCCACTAAGACTCACTCAGACTTGGCTCAGTCTCACACATAGTAACATTCTGTTGCACTCCCTGTCATTTTCCCTCACTCAATCATTCTCACTTGTACTCACTCTTTATATCACTCATTGCCCTCAGTTTGATTCACTTCTTTACTGACACTTACTTTTACTCACACATATGCATGCTCACATATACACACTCTCACAGACACAGACTCTCACACAAACATACATGATATTTCAAAACATTTTGAATTTACATTGCTGTCTGTTCAGGTCTCGTTTAGAGTCCTGTTGCTTCTTTCAGCTTCAGTCACTTGAAACTGAAACCTCAAACCTGTTCAATCGCACTTTAAAGTTTTCAGTCTCTGCTCATTCACGCCATCCTTTCCTAACTCTCTTACGAGTTGGGAATGGGTGGGTGGCTGGCTGAGCGACATGTAGCCACGGGCTCTGCAGGGCTTAAGCCTGCAACGCCCCCCCGTGGTAAACTTCATCTGTGAAGCTTCAACACATCACAGTTTGGGAGGAACTGAGGCGTGCCGGGGTCTGAGGCAAGGCTGGGGGTTCCACCAGCCCGGATAATCTCTAATGTCTGGTGCAGACACCTTTCCTGCAGCAGACATCAGACATTCTCTGTAGCAGAGCTGCCTAGGGCTGCTGCAAGACAGCATTTTCTATTTACACCAAGAGTGAATAAGAGATTATTATTCCCTCTTGGTGTAAGAAAGCAGAGGGCGTAGCCCCGGAGCCCTAACAGGATAACTGCCGCTGCATTTAAGGCAAAATGATAAACCTAGCTGCCAATAGCTCGAGGTGCAAGATAAATGCTCCACTAATGCAGAGCCAAAGCACATTCAGAGCTGGACTACAAGTGGCCCGTTAAATTGCACAACAGCGATTTGCACAGGGAACGTAGCTATAAGTGGTACAATGCTTATCCAGGAATGGCAGGCTGAACCTATCGGAACCGAACAATTAGAAAAGGACGGTATTTACCAGGAAATGTTGATTTGGTGTGGTAAGCATCAAAATCCTCATGTTATACACCAGAAACTCAGAATATGCGTCAACTGTTACATCCGGTAAATTCTGAACATCTCAGTGATAGTTCTCACATGTGGCATGACCTACTCGTAATTGTGCCCTCTATGTATACTTTAAGAGATCAGTAACAATGGGTAAAACGGACAGCTGTACTGAGAAACCAAACCTAATAAAGGGGCCATGGGAGCAATAAGGAAACATCTGTCTAGAGACCTCTACTTCCTCTCATCCATTCATCCATCCAGTTTTACCTGTGCTGGTGCTACATCCTACAGGGACATTTCTAACCACACGTTCGCTTCCAGGCTCATACAAGTGGACTGTCCAGGAGGAAGAGATTCGCGGAAATCTGACACGAAGTGACCACTGGCTGAGAATTCGAACGCAAGTTTTGATGGGAAGGGCGAATCTTCCACAGCTCTTTTGTCAATCTACAAGCTGTTTTGCAGAGGAGATTTTTCTCAGGTTTCATGAGAGCTAAATAGGCTTTGAGACGGGACATAAAGGGAATTGTGCCAGGCCGTGATAAAGATATTGCAGTGTCATAAAGGAAGCGCAGATGCTAAAACATTCCGGAGCAGGGTGTTGTTTTTACTTTTTACAAGGAAACGGAAAATGTTGGAAAAGATGACAGATATTTATCATTGACCCTGTGAAAAAATGTAAGTTTAGCTGAGAACGAAAGTCTACAAGAAAACAGTTCTGCTAGATTACCTGCTAAATGACTGAGTTTTATAGCAACCGGCCAGGACGCTCATGATACCATGCATGGTGACTTTCTTTCTAATAAAGCCAGACTTCACAATATACAAAACTAGAACAGGTAAATTGTCTTCTCAAGGGAGTATATAGGATAAAAAACGAACCACACTTTTTAACCATTTTCCAAATGGCACTGTCCGAGTTCACTTATCCCTATGAATGTCTCTTTTTTGGTGTGTGAGTTTTAAAACAAGGCAATTGTTTGGGAAAAGTAGGCAAATGGTGCATTTTAGAGAATAATGTACAGATAGTTTGCTCTAAAAGCTAACGGTTTCCCAGGTTATTTTGAATGGGTACTCGTGAAACAGTCAACAAAATATTATTTAAAACATAAGGGGCAAATTGTTAACTTTACAGCACCATTTTCAAATATATTCGGGAAAAGCATATACGTTTTAGACGCAAATTCGAAGTATTTCTGAAGCAAACCTAATAAAACACTACAATTCACTTGTGTGGAGGAACACAAGACATATCCTGGGTTACATCAATCTTACAGACTCAGACACCAGATAGCAATACTGATATTAATGTCATAAAAGCTTTATGACTATAGAGGACGAAATGTCTCACCACAAATTATGAAATAACAGCAAAAGCAGTAAGTGCCCTTTCGCACCAAGAAAATAACCATAGCAGTCAGTGCCTCCCAAATCAGCATGATGTGTAACTCACTGTCAACTTTAAATATGCTATGGAAATACAATGATTTCCTCAAACATCAGCTTAGCATTTCCTAAAAACACACATTTTGGTCCTCAATATAAACTTCTTATTTAAGATAATGAACTCTCTTCTCTCAAATATACGCTTTTATTATTTTCAAAGCACTTTTTTCATCATAGTAGCTACTTTTCGCCATCTACCTACTTTTTACCAAAGTACCTACTTTTATTTAGTAGACACATGAGTTTGGTCTTCAAACAGCAGCTGAAATTGTCATCAAGTACTCACAAGTATAACCCCCATGGACAAAATCTGCCTCACATGCATGTGTGTCCATATCACATCAAATATGTCCATCATTGGATACTTGTAGCTAACAAATGTGACCGATACCGGCCTAAATAACGCACAGGATGCCAATACTCATCTGTCTCAAATCAGACTTCCCGAGATGCAGAAATGCTATGAAGACCAATCTGTTGCAAAAGGTCTGCGGATCATAATTGACTGCTTTCTGGTGCTTGAATGGTCGATAATATATGATGGGAAGGTTTGGATGATGTGTGCATCCTGATCTCCTGAACCCCTATTCCATTCATTGAAAGCACTTTTAAGCAACCGACAGCCAGCATCAGTAGTTTACTAATTAAAAATACAATAAGAATAAAATTAAGGATTTTCGACTGAAATCTGTTCTCATCAGAATGCAGCTCTGCAGCAGTTTATAGACCATTGCAGTCTTATTTTAGAAGCCTTTTTTGCCATTAATAAGAGACAAATTGTTGTTTCTGGTGATAATTCAGGAAAGGCTAGTATATCCCAGGTCGATCCATCGATTTGTATGGTGGGGGTTAGAGTAGCACCACTACAGTGGTAGAAGATCAGCTGTAGAAAATATTATACCAACTGGTATATTGTCAAGTTAAAGTGCTTAAGAGTCATTAGAGAGCTGCATAATTTATAGGTCAAGCGGAGTTCTCAGAAACTGAAACATGTCTTGACTAGTGATAAGAAGAAATATACAAGGCCATTATATCATTAAATCAGTTTATATTGATCCTTTATTGAATTGAGACAACCACCAATTAAAAGGCAGCATTTAGAATTCTTCATTGTCAAGAGAACCCATGTGCTACACCTTACGTCATCTTAAAAATGGTGGACAACTTTGCTAAGTCTTCCTCTCATGAACATCAGTGTCGTACTTCCAGTTAAGATCGGCGCTGACAATGGAATTATAGATACAATGTTCCACGTTGCCCCCATGGTGACTGGATCAGAGCACAGCTGGACAACACTAACACCAAACCACTGCAGCTCCAGTCTATCTATGTGGAATCATTAGTAGACCTGGTGCAAGGCTTGAAAGATACTTTCTGCCCAGGTTAGATAGCTGGACGAGTGATGTTAGCAAAGAAGCCATCCCACAACCAGTGGTGGCTGGTGGATTCTAAAAGTGGTGGGGCAATGAATTAGCAAGCAACCAAGTCAGAACTGAAGGACGGTCTTGGGAAGTTTTTCTTGTGTGAAAATTTTGGGAAAAAACGGTTCATCCTAAAGTTTAAGTATCAATAACTCTTTCTACAAAAATTGAAAAAAGGGCTCACAGGGTGCATTTTACAGCTGTAGCCTCTACTTAATATTTTATGTCACTGGTCTTTCCATGGCCCTCTTAAACTACGCTCCCTCAATCCCACATTATCAACAGTAGCTAGCCCTGTCCATAGCCCTTTACAAGCTGGTACTCTGTTGCATTTGTCCTAGACCACAGTGGTCAGCAAACATATGCAACACTGCTAGACTGGCAATTCCCACCCCTCCTAGATGGCATGATGTCCTGCTGTATTATCTGAGCAGGCTAACCATCCACCTCTGCCATGACATTTAGCGCCTGCCCTTGAATCAAAGTCACCCTAATTTGACAGGAAGACAGAAAAACATTAACATCAAAGTGAATTAACAACAGTTGGCTCATAATTTATAGTTGTCCTACAACAAACACTACCGTTTGTTATAATCAGTTTTTCCGTTTAGGATATGATTTAGTAGATCAAATGGTACGGCCTCAAAGAATCTTATCATTCACTGCTATTTTTCCCGTAATAGTAAAGAACATTTGTAACAACTAAACAAAGATGTTATAAAAGACAGCATATAGCAAGTAAAGTTCCACTCAACAAGCCTCTGTGGAACTATAACAAGCTTTTTAAATGAAGTGGTTAAGGGAGGCCTGGGCCTGTGGCCATGCTAAAAGTGACTGCATCCCAGCCCTATGGCACTGTCTGAGATAATCAGAGGGAGGGGGGCTGATGGGCTGCAAAACGTCTGCCTTTCCACCAGTCTTGCATTTCAGCCCAAACGTCTGCCATGGGAAAACAACTTTTTGAACCTGACCAGCATAAAAAGACATAATCTGTCTGGTAAATGTATACTTTGTATGTAAGTAACTTAACTCCACTCAACTCATTTCAACTCAACTCAGCTTAACTCTTTTCAACTCAATCCACCCTACTATATGCAGATTCTCTATTGCCCTTCTCTGTATGATAGTCAGGCCCTGGCCTTATTTATTATCTACATACCATGTTTCCCCTGTCTGCCTCTCAAGTGCCATGTCTGGGACATGCTGGTTAGATGCCTAAAATCAACGTATGCCAACTTCTGAAGTTTTACTCCATGACTATTATCTCTTCTCAATTTACAATGGTTATTGATTCCTTTTGTTATTCGTCATGTGTGCCGGCCCACCAACAAACCATTTATCTGACCCTAAGGCGCTCTAAGGAAACCTACTTATAATATTTTCCTTGCATGGGCAACATTTTGCAATGCATTCTGAATGTCTGCAAGCACAATGACTGTTAACTTAGATACCAACAAATAAAACATACTGAGAGTACTGCAGATACTAAACCTTGAGTTAATTTTTTAGTTACATTTATTTTCTATTACAAAAAAACAAGAAGCACCAAATGAGATTTTCCAGAGGCGTGATTTTGAATCCCAGCATGGCAAACTAATCTTTCATGCTTCTAAGGTCGGTAAATCGAGTAGCATAAATTGGTGATTGTAACATTGTATTTGCAGCTCTTAGAAATGGCCAAAGCACAGTATGTAGTGCTACATAAAACATCAGTTATTAGTATTAGTAGTAAAAGAGGAGTGAAAGTGTAAAAATGTAATCAGACTACATACAAATATATTTTTACAGGAATCAGGAAATGTTTCATAAAGAAAATGTGGTGTGGAGACTGAAAGAGCTTCTGGGACAGAGACCGCTGTGAACAGAGAGTTCCACAGATTATGTGTGGGAAGATTCAATCTGGCCTCTGTCTGTTTACTGCCAGGGCAGAGGCCTGGAGAATTAAACAAGCATTTGCAATGCAATAGGTCTTACATTTTCTTGAGTTAGAGCTATTTGCATTGTAATTTCAGAACTGGACATTTCTTGCCACATAAATTGGTCAACCCTGTCTCATAATTTCATCTTTTCCTGCCATGTTTTGGTGGCCACTGGTAGCTACTGACATCAGAAATCACAAGCCCTTGAGGAGAGACAAGAAGATGACTACACTGCCTCATGTTGTGTAAACATCTAAACAGATATTGGGAAATAAGGCTGGAAAAGTATTTTCTTTTCATTTTAACGGAATGAAAAGTCTTGCAAGCATTCTTGCCTCGCATTTAAATGAGCAGAGCAACCTGGGAAGATTTATGGCCCCAATAAAGGAGATAAGCAATGCCCCGTGTTTCATGTTGTGAGTGCTGGCAGGGAGGGGCCCTGCAGAGAGAGACTTGAGATGCGATGCAAGGCTAAACAAGTTTCACATCATTGCTTCTAGGTTTAGCTACATTCCACCAGAAAGGGCATATTGTGGCTTTCGTGAGCAGTGAGCTAAACAATCAGATTTTTTGTATGTGAAATAAGCTTATTTTAGGAGCCAGAGGTAAACTAGTACAACACTGGAATAACAAAACAAATGTCGGCAGTATGAGAGGCGATGGTAGGAACGGAATGCTGCAATAAAACGCAGGCAGCTACCAGCCTAAAACACCCACAGTGAAAAGGGAGCACCAAAGAAATAACAAAAATAGTTTGTCACAGCAACAGATAAAGAAACCAAAGTGCAATAATATAGTAGTTGGTCACTGTTCTGAAACAGAAAAAGGAGGGAGAAGAAGGCAGAACTGACCACTAGTGAGCAAGAGTTTTTAAAGGACACTGCAACCAACAAATGAAATCCCTTGAAGCCATAAGAAGTATACTAAAAGTATACACGAGGTCGAATACTTACGCTTGACCTAAAAAATTCAGTCAGTTGCACTGCTTTCGTCCTGCTATTCGTAACATATGCAACACGACCACATGATCCTCAATCGCAGCATAACATCCATCAAAGAAGTTTTAATTTACCGACAACGAAAAAACAGCAGAAACACCAATGTTTTCACTAAAATAATGAAAAAGAAAGGGCTGCATCAGCACAATAGGACCCAGAAAATGGCACAGTGGAGGGCTGTCAGTTCCATGTGTAGCAAAGACTGCAAAAGTTAGTGCACTAATATAATCTGACCGGTAGAAAGAGAAGTAATCACTTTGTTAGGAACACAAGTGAAAAAAGCATCTTCTCATAAACATACCACTTGCTGCACCTGTTCTCCATTCACTGAGACCAGTCTTCAAGAGCCAGAATGAGCTGCAAGACTCCTCTTCAAAACCTGCCCTCTCAGAAACAGCAATACCCACTCCCACACTGCTACAATGGGGCCTCTGCCCCTGGACATTTACTTGTTTGGAGCTTTGAGGACTATGCCCTGGGCCACAGCAATAGTGCCCTGGGGCAAACTTATCCTGCACTACTGAAAGCTGCTATGCCCACCACTCTGACATCACTGACCTGACTTGGACCCTGAGGGCGAGGAAATCCTTAACCAACACATGAGCAGTAGTACCCACTCCCTCCTCCCTCCCTTCTTTCCCTCCCTCTAAATAAACACAGTCTCTCTCGGCTGTTTCACTGCAGCAACCTGCTGCTGTCAGCACTGAACTGCTGTATGTGCCTTCTCCAATAAAGTATGAATGTTTGGCACCAGCCTTCCAGTCACAAAAAATTCATACATACAAGTATGATTTGGTATTAGGAATGGGCACCCTAGACATGACCATTCCTAGGACTGAATCGCAAAAGCAAAATGTGATTTGTTAACAAGTTACCTATTCACATTTTACCTTTGGAACATGCCAAAAAGCATTGTACAGATGGGCCATTTGCAACCAGTAAAAAGCTTCATACATCTGGTCATAAGTATACACAATGTGTCACTTGTCAGTAATCTCACCATCCACACATGCTATAAGTTCTGAGTAACTGATCATATTATTGATTTATTGTGCCACTGTGCAAATGTGAGCAAATTAGGGCAGGGCTACTGGTATGGGCACTGGGCACTGACCTGGTGGTGGGGCACTGACCTCAGGGGAGTGTGCTGTGTTTAGCAGTAACCTATGATTTAATAGCACCTTCTGGAGAGTTTCTTGTGCGTTCAGCTTTCAGGCAGTGATAAAAATGTCAAGACAGCTTTTGTGATTAATGTTCCTGCTAGAGAGGGAGATCAGAGTTTTGCCTGGTGGCAGTTTTGCCTTGCAATAAAGTAGCGCAGAGGGTTATTATGCTTGCTGCAAAGAACAGATCTATATTTTATGTGGATAGCTGAGTAGATTAGTAAAGTCAGCTTTACCAGTGCTTCAAAACAAATGAAATGTATGTAAGAGTGGGGCTATGGACAGATGAGGGGCACTTTTGCCAGGTGGTAGTGAGGGAATCTGTGGAGGAGGTGGGCTGCTAAAAAGAATGTTGGTCCGGGTGCCACCAGTGCTAAAGCCAGCCCTGGAGTGGAGTCTTGTAGCTTTATATTCGAGATACAAATGTTTCACAATAGAAAACTGCATAGGGGGTAAATCACACAATGTGCAATTTCCATGAGAAATGCATATGGAAATTTCACACAATTTCCTCTAGCATTTGTGAGTGTTTTAATACAGAGCTAGTATTCCACACAAAGCCAGACAGTACTTTCGAGTCTTTAGAATTAACCATCTCAAGCTAGAGCTTATAGCCAAGAGACACAGGACATAGTCAGAACTGTGAGTGTTTGCAAACCAATGATACTCATTTTATTGATAACAGAACAACTCATACCCTGATGGCTAAATAGAGCTCTGAAGCACATGCTCATGAATTGTTTCCTTGGCTAGGAGCTTCCTTTTGAGACCAATGGTTAATGTGGAAGGAAGTATAAAAATATTGTTTTGCTGTCACTTTTCTCCCACTCAGTCTGAACAGAGCAAATAGTTATGTGTACTGGATGTCGAGTACTATGGTCATTTGGTAAAGATCTCAGGAATCAAACAATGGATGGTGTGGCAGGATCTCTGACCATCAGTTCCACATTGAATCAATGGCTCAGGTCACCCTTCTCCAAGGTAATGTTTTAGCATGTCCTAGATGGGACCAGAGATACTTTATTGGAATAGCAGCATTGGAAAGAGGCATAATAAGCATCATTGTTGAAGACTTGCAGGGTTGCAACTTGGGCATCACCAAGTTTATCACTCATTATCAATTGGAGGTAGATGATTTCCATTCACAGAACTTTTGATGATGGGTACTTTCTGCTGCATGATGTGCCTGACTACTGATAAAGCTTGAAGTATAGGGATTGTGGCGTCCATAGTTTCATTTTATAAGGTCCAAGTCATTGGGCTTTGGTATACTCTCATGCATGTAGAGACTGGGCTAGGAAGATGATGAGAAGGTAATGTTTACATTAATTATCGGTAATCTCATTGCTCCAATCTTTCTTGACCCAGTCATTCTGACTCTTTGTCCATTTATCTAAGTGTGCAAAATCTTACATTTGGTGAGCTTTTTATTGTCAACAAAAGAAGAGTGGCGGAGTCCCGTACGCCCATCCCAAGCTGAAAAGGTCAGAATGTGCTTTGGGTGGATTTGAGTGTAATGCCTGCCTCAGATGATTTGCCTCATGTATGTAGGTACTGGAACAAAGCAGATTCAATCACAGTAATTAAACAACTGTTAAGTGATATAGGTATTCACACATAGTACATCTTAGCATCAGTCTCTAAAGGATTTTGCATCAATGAATGATGCAAGCAGTATTTCTGAAGCCACAACAAAAAACATTCATCGGAAAATTCTAGTTAGGTCGAACAGGAAGATTCATTATGTATTTACACAATTCATGATGGTATCCTACTTTTTGTATTTATCAAGTTTTTCAAATTGCAGGTTCAGATCATAATATGTCAATAAAAATGGTGTTACAGAGGAAGCCAAAAATATACTGTTTGTAAGAAGTTATGCATTCACAAATTGGAAATCTATTAAAGAACAGGCTATGAATATCAGAGCAAGGTTCTCACACAAGAAAGGAAGAATAACATTTTGGTTTACTTTCAGAAGAAGACAACATATCAGGAAGTGGTAATGGCAGACAACAATGGGGATCTTGGTGAGGCATTCGGTATTTGGGTGGTCTCTTTTCATGTATGTTTTAAATGGCAACCAAGTGTTCTCTAATTTTTGTGCTTTATCATGGACCATGGCAAACAGTCACTCCATTTCATAACTATCAGACTTTTACCCACCATTGCACTAGTGGAGGAGCGGACTGGTGTAGCCAGAAGTGTGCTATATTGAACCTGATAGAAAACCATATGTGCCTGACCAGCTTCTTTAGCTGCTTAGACATTGGGTAGCTACTGTCATTTGTTGGTGTTATGAAGAGTAGTATGGTAGTTTCCAATGAGAGGTCCACCCCACGATCAATTTTGACTAAGAGAAAAATTATTTTTCCAGCATGCCTGTATGTGTGTACAAAATCACCACATGTTTTCCATGGTACTGACACACCCACTTCCCTATTAGCATTGGTCAGAGGTGCCAAACATGACTTTTATTCTTGACCGGGTGAAGTACTACCTTGTAAATATCTTGGGTTTATTTTCTTTGTGTTAAGTGCATATGGAGAAACAGGCAGACCCAGATTATATCGGTGTTCATTTTTCTTCTGGGATGTCTGTGTTCTCAAGTCTTTCTCCCAGGCACGTAAAACCTTTAATCAGCTGGTTCTTAAAAACATTAATTCTATTGGGATTTTATCCCTTTCTTCTGCTTCCCTTAAAAGTCTCTTGTTCACCCAGTGCAACTAAATCCCTATCTATTAATTTAGCTTGATCGAGCAAAACCCGTATCAAGACTGGATTACGGAGTGCCATTTCCAAAACTATGCATCTTCTATACCTGGTTTGAAGTCTGGACTATGAAATAAAGGTGTCATCAGAGAAGGGAGTTCTGTGGTCCTTGTGTGTTTTTTCACATGGTTCCGTTATTCCTGTAAATGGCACCAGACAGCTGAGGGCTGTTCTGTTTTCCGAGGTCTGTGGTTGTGGGGCAGCCATTTAAATGAAAGAGAGCTTCTATCCAGTCCTGTTCCAGGACCTCCCATGGCTTTGAAGGGGGCATGGACGTCATTTAGGGGTCGCCAAGGGTCACAGCACAACACAGGGGATGCGCGTCCTTATAGACGTTGCTTGGACCGCAACTTGCTCGTTTTCAATCAGTTTTTTATTACGCTAATAGAGAATAATATTGTATTGTTCACTGTTAATATCATAAGAAATGGAGTACAGTTAGCTGGAAAACAACCCTCCTTGGTAGCTTTGTTTGTTTTGGAGTACAGCGAGCTTGAATATTCGGAGTGGGAACGCTTGTCAAGCATAAAAAAGTGGAGGGTAGCTGAGGTAAATAACAAACATGTTAAATGTATGTTGTGTGCATACTTTTGGGTGAGACTGTGCTTTTGTAAAAGAGTGTGTGTATGAGCGAATGTGTGTTTGTATATGTAAGCATGTGTGTGTGAGTGAAAGTAAAGATGAGATGGTATGCCACTTCCGCTACCACCGGCATTTTGATGAATTGACATCCATGGAAGAAGGTAGTGAATCCCATGTCTGTGGATGCTAAAACAGGGTGTACCTAAAAACACTCAGGCTCCAGACAAACTTGATAAGCTTTGCTTGTTTCGGAGTGTAGAGAGCTTGAGTATTCGGAGTGGGACCGTTTGTCAAGCATAAAAAGGTGGAGGGAGGAAACTCTTTTTTTAATCACAATTCTCTGCTGCCTCGAGATTTCAAGCCTACTCCTCCTACATAGACCCCTAAATAGATTATGCAGAAGTGAAGGGATTTTGTATCAAGACAGGTATATTTTCAAATATTTATTTGTGCCTTCTGTCTAACTGAGACCCATGAACGTCAATTCACCAAAATGCCAGGGGTAATGAAAGTGACATCACACACCATTTGACCTTTACATTCACTCACACACACTTAAATACTGTATACACACGCATTCACACATACACAGACTGCAGTTCACATAAGCACACTCATTCGCAAGAACGCACACAACATACATTTAAAACATGTTTTAGTCACCGCAACTGCCAGGGACGGTCATATTCCAACTAACTGTACTCCATTCTTTATTACACTAATAGTGACTAATGTAGCATGATTTACTATTAGTGTAATCAAAAATTTACACAAAAACAAGGACATTAAAGCTTCAATGGATGTCCATAAACACGAGCTGCCTATGCGTCCCTGGTTCTGATTTTGCTGCATCTGAGACCAAGGTTTGCAAAGGTAGAGTCAGGGTCCCAGTTGCAACTTCTGGAGACCCCTAAATGATGTCCATGCTGAGACCACTACCTCAAATGGGGCATTTATAAGTGTGTAATGGCCCTGAAACCACCATCACTTCTGGTTTGGTGAGACTTGTTTTAAAGTACAAACCATCTTGGAAGCAAACATAATTGATTAGCAAGGTCAGCTATGATGCCCTGGGGTCATTCATGAAGCACAGTATACCACCGGTTAATAGTGATAGTTCGTATTTACTTCATCACACTGTAATCCCTGTGATATTAGGATTGTAAAGGATCTTCCTGAAAAAGGACTTCTTAGATGGTCCAAAAGGCAATAGAGAAATGGGCATCCTTGCCGTACCTCTCTTGACAAGGGGATCACTGGGATAAATTTGCCATTTACTTTTATTTTGTTGATGGGTCCATAAAGTTGGACAAAATGTATTCTGTGATGTTAGGGCCTACCCTGGTTTACCAGTTACTTTGATCAAATAAAGACAATTCAACTACCCTATCAAATTCTTTCTCTGTGGCGAGCAAAAGAATGATCATATGTTTCTTTTCTCATTCCCCAGCTTCTCTAAGGTTTGGTGCGAGTCACGTTGTCACTATTGTTTTGTTTTTTGATAAAGCTTGTCAGTAACATTGATGGCAGAGAGGGCCAGTGCAGCAGAGTCGGGAGGCCAAGAAATCCGTAAAGATTTTTACATTAAAATTCACAAAAGCTATAGGCCTGAATGAGGCACATTTTGCTTGATCTTTATGAGGTTTTATTAACAATGACATGATGGACCCGGTCATCGTTTTAGTAACAGTACCTGACAATAATAAACATTTGTAGACTTTAGTCAATGTATGGAATAAAAAGTCAACAATCGCTTTAGAGAACTATCTGTAAAAGCTACCCAGCTCAGAGGTCTTACCCAGCAACAGATTTTTTCATAGGTTTCTTCATTTCTATAGGCATGATCAGATTTTCGAGTGTCTCAAGATCTAGAGAACAAAGAAAATCTCAAAGTTGTATGTCTTGATATTCAGCATTTAAGTTTTATGAGCTATATAGTGTGGAGCAGTACAAGTTGAATATGTTGGCAATGCTTTTGGTGGCACTGTGAAGGTTGCCACTAGTAACCCAGATCATAGCTATGTGGTCCCTTATTCAGCATTCTTACCCTTCTCATAATAGCTCTGTTAGTATTTTTCTAGCTGTATGTCTCATTCTGTTTTGTTACAGTGTTGCCTCTCTTTTTTCTGAGGTTCCTATAGGTCTTGGGAGAGCAATTATGTTTATGCTGTGCTTTGAGCTGAGTGATTTGGGTCGCTAGATTTGGCCTGCATTTCTTTGCATGCCTTGTAAAAGTGTCCTTATGAAAGATTAGCTACCTCGTAATAACTGCCCTCTCTGTGTCCCAAATGGAATCCCAGGTCAATTCTCCATTATCATTACAGTGTTCCTCTAACTGAGGATCTGAGCTGTTTATCTCTAAAATCGATTTTATTGATAACCCAGGATTTCCAAAGGGAGAGATAGGCAGAGTTATATGAGAGTCATCCACACTAGTGCATGGTCCAATAGCATTTGAGTGTTAATAGAAGTGTTGATGATGGAAGGTACCATAGATCTGTTCTCTCGAAAAAAGTTGATGCCTGTGTGGGTTCTCTGAGCTTTAGAAAATAAAGTATATTCCCTTTCCCCTAGGTGCTGAACTCTCCATATACCTAGGAAATCTATGTCAGAGATAGACTGCAAGAGGGAAGGTGGGGTGGTCTGTTTAGGGCAATAGATCAGTCTACTGTTGTGACAAGAATATAATTTAAGTGCCCTCCGGTTATCAAGTGATTTTAAGATTGCAGCATACCAGACAGAGCAGCTATCTGGCTTGCTAAGGACATCTTGGGGACATTCAGAAAGTTGACCTAGGAATGTATTTCGCTCATTGAATATCGTTGGCTTTGTGGTCTGTAACTCACAATTTCTGGCTTTCCATTTTCTGGCTTTATTTGCTTTAGGCTCTCTAGGTTCAGTTTGTCCCTCACGTTGCCTAAACTTTGCTTTCTGTATCTTTCCACAAACTCACTTTCTGTTAAAAGGCCTTTAAATCTTGTTCTTATCTCATCACATTTGCTGTGCATTCAAAGATCGAGGTCAAATATAAGGCCCTGTCTTCCAAGGGCCCTTGTTTACTTTTCTTTCTCTGACTTCAAAGTGAGCGTATTTATGTGACAAGCTTGTTTGATACTGGGGGTAGAAAAGTGTGTTTCTTAGCACATGACAATGTTTAAATGAACTGTGTTAGTATCTCAGAATATATCAGAATTATGAACGCACAAATGAAGCACATTATTTGTTAACTCAGAAGTGTGCTGGAAACAAGCACTTTAGTATGATCAAAATGAATTATTAAACAGGGTGATGCAATTTCCACACATTTTCATCTGTGTGCTGTATAGTTTTATTAGTAAAACTGTAGGTCTGTGAATATGTAATGGTCATTTTAATTGAAAATGTGTTGTTATCTGTAACGGCAGTGTGCTGCCACATCATGAATACTCCACTCTACACCACTACATCCACTCTAATCTGCGCCACTCCACATCACTGCACTCTACTTTGCACCACTCCACTTTAAACCACTCCATGCCACTGCACTCTGCACCACTCCAATCTATGCCACTTTTCACTAGGCCTCTCCACTGTACTCTACGCCAATGTACTCTTTGTCACTGCACTCTACACCACTCCAGTCTAGGGGACACCAATCTACTCTGCACAAATCCACTCTATGCCCCTGTACTCTATGCCACTCTGCAACACTACACTCTACACCACTGTACTCTATGCCAATGCACTTTAATCTGCAACCCTCAACTCTATGCACCTGCACTTTACACCAATCCACTACACACCACTCTAATCTACTCTGCACCGCTGCACTATATGCTACTACACTCTACACTACTTTACTCTATGCCAGTACACTCTATGCCACTGCCCTCTACTGTGCACCACTCCACCCTATGCCACTTCACTCTACTCTAAAACAAAATACTTCACGCTACTGCACTCTACACCACTCTACTCTTAATCACTCTACACAACTGCACTCTGTCACTGCACTCTATGCCACTGCACTTTACTCTTCTCCACTCTACACCACTGCGCTCCGACACTCTACTCTGCAACACTGCTCTCTCTGCCACTGAACTCCTCACAACTCTACTCTGCACTATTCCACTGTACGCCATTGCACTCTAGTCCACTGCACTCTATGGGACTATACTGTGCTCTGCACCACTCAATGCCACTCTACTCTACACCACTCTACGCCACTTTACTCTGCACCACGGCCCTCTGCATCACTCAACTATGCCACTCCATACCACTCTACTCTACTCTATGCCACTCTACTTTGCTCTGTGACACTCCACTCTGTGCCACTCCACTATGCACCACTCTAATCTACGCCACTGCAATCTACAGCACTGCACACCACTGAATTCAATGCCACTGCACTCAATGCCACTTTACTCTATGCGATTATTCTCTGAAACACACTACATAAATGCACTGTACACCAATCCACTCTACTTTATGCCACGCTACGAGACTCCACACTATGATGCTCCAATACATGGCAGTCTGTTCTCCACGCTACAGCACTCTACTCCACTCTTCGCCATTCCACTCTACGACACTCCATGCCACTCTGCTCTGTTCCACTAACTTTTAGCCATGCTGAACAGCAGCCACGCTGGTGAACAACATGGCTAAAACACATCGGTAAAGCCAAACGCTTATGCATAGGCGAGGCTATTAGCTTTGCCAATGCATGTTCATCATGTTAGTCATCTTGGGGGAGAATTCCATATAAAACTGGACTTTGGAATGCTTTCTTGCTTCACTTGGCAGCCTGACCAAATATTGTTATTGTAGGTGCAAGGTAGGTGAAACGGAAAGCCCCATGGGGTGTTTTCTTTGTGCAGATGGGCAGTGCTTTTTAAAATCTTTGTTTTGCTGTCATAGAAGACAACACATCCTGCAATAAGATAATATTGTCTTCCCTGAACTTGATGGCTTCCTGTTTTTGTGCCTCAGCAAGGATATCTTCTTTGATTCTAAAAATGTTAAAGCAAGTCAATACAGGAGAGCGTCTTCCTCTGTTTAAAGGCTCGATGGGTGCAACCCAGTATTATTTCCTTCTGATCAGCCAGCTGGAGCAGATGATGGAACAAAGCCCCTCTGTAGCTCTCCAATACAAGGTAACTGTGATCTGGCTTTGGGGAAGCAATCAAAGAAGGTTAATCTCTCCCAGCTCCAATCAAGGAGCAGTGCCACTTCACTTGAACCAGTAAGGCTCCTGCACAGCTAAAGTAGGTCTCTCAGCACATGACACCAGCGTCGGCCTTCTTGGGAATTTTGGCAAAGGCTGCCGAACACATGCCTGGATTTTTGTACAAATCCACCTTGGTAGCTCCAACTGGTGAGTTTACTGCCTCTCTACCTCTAATTACTTACAAGCTCATTCATCTATGCTATTCTAGACCATTCTGGCAAATACCAACTCTAATCCGTTTATGGGTTTATCGCTTAAGTGTTTTGTGAAAACTATACAATGAGTGACAGTATGTAATACACACGTTTAAAGCTCCTGTTTTAATCTATGTATATATATATATTATGTGTTGTGTTGCCTTTTTAACCAGCTGCCTACAACAAAAAACACAGATGCAACGTTTCTTGTCAGGTTAATCCTCTGAGTGTTGCATGCTTTTTTCACAGATCTCTTCCTTCATTCCTGGGTGTCCTCAGATGCATAGCCCGATTTCTTCTAATTACTCGCTATACAACAGTGGTTTCATGTTACTTTTTTCCACCTTAAAGTTGAATTGTTGGTTGTTAAAAAATTGCAAGTAGTATGAAAATACCTCACAAAGTGTGGTGGATATCAGATTGCAATAGTCTAGGACCAAATCACTGATGACAGAGTTTTTCAGGCTAAGAAGTGTAAGGGCCTCAAGAAAATCTTGCATGCTTACTGGGACTTCATTTAGACTGGAGGCAAACAGTCCACAATTTGCCACTCAAAATAGCAGATAATCCTCGAATGTCAGAGAGAGCGTGCACAGTCCTGGGAAGTTGTTTTTTGGTATTAACAGTGCAACTTAGTTAACCCTATGATGATGATGATGGAACAAAGCCCGTGGGGAATTCACGGGTATTCCCTGACTGGCAGCTCCTTGTGGCACTACAAGGCCTGGGTGTCTCCAAAGGGCGCCATTCAGGCTTGAGCTCAGCAGGACAGCCTGGTAGAACATGGATATCAGTGTGGCATCCTCATGCCACTGACTAGCAGCCCCAGTAATCAAGAGCAATTACCACTGACATCTAGGGCAGAGGAATGGCGCGTTAGAGGTGTAGTTGAGGTATGGGTGGAGGCAGTGCCTACAGTTACTACAATGCTGACTGCAAATCAAGTTTTGGTTATCAAAGTCAGACCCAAACAGCAATAAAATCCAAATAAACCAAATTTATCTTGGATTTTGTTTTAAGTTAGTTGTCATTCAACCAAGAAAGAAGAAAGACGGTGAAGAATCTCTAAATAAAAATGCAGAATTCTTTGGAATTCAATCGGCCACCGTTCCACCCCAAACTCTAATACTCGTGACTAACTGTGAGAGCATGTTACATGACCCACCTGACATTCTCAAACAAGATGAACATTAAATGTGCAAGTTTACCTAGTCTGCCATTATTTTCGACCCTGGAAAAAACAATTACACAAGCTTCAACAAAGCAAATTATGCCCTCAGTCAAGGTTACCCAGCAGAGCTTTCTGGTGAGCTCTTATGTATCCTATGTATAGCTTTAGTACCTCGCGGTTCATCTGCAAACTACCCGGACCAGGGAGCTCTGTGATGTAGGTAACTGTTGAAATTTAAAGTTATAACCCTCGCGAAAAAATGAAGGAATTCACAAGCATGCCTGGAAACAAGGTGCGGGGAATGCAAACATAAACCAGGACTTTAAAAAAACTACATTTTTAGGTTTAACATTTTTGAACTAAAAGAAGGAATGTCAACATTTGCTCTACTAGTCTGGCTTCCTCTTTTGAAACTAAAAAGTGAAGTGGCCCTTAGGCAGGTGGGAATGTACCCCGACGCCCTGATGCCAAGCAAAAAGGGCCATAACAGTCACTAAATTCCTAACTAGATTGTTGAAAGCAGTCTATGAGAAGCTCTTAATTAAACAAACAACCCGAAGATACACTGGTCTCCCACTGCAATGAAAAATGTGTGTTAGTAGCACATTCCATGCCTAGGCTATCTTACACGCCACAGTTGCGTGCATGGTAGATGCCGCATTAAGGGAGAACACTTGCTAAATATAGCCTGTTGAAACCACCTTAGAACCGTCATGACTGCAGACATGTATAGACTTTGTTATTGTGCCTCCTACATACAGTAACACAGAGATACAATGATTGTCAAAGTGGATCTTTCCTTGGCAAAAATGAGGCTATGGGTATTGTTTATTGCATGTATATGCCACAAAGTGAAAAAATAAAACATGCATCTGCTATGCATAACACATTCTTGCAATGAGCTGTTATTCCATAATGGAGTTGTTGTAGACTTTAAATCCTTCTAACACAGAGGTTTTAAGGGGTTAAAATCAGTTGAAGTGGCAGTCCTTTGAGAAATATATTTTGTTTTGATACATACTTTGCTCTACTGTTTCTTTGAGCATTTCTCGCATACAAGGGCAACATGTATTCGGTTCCCTTTCGACGCTGAACTATGTATTGGTTTGTGGCAGTGGGATAGGAGCAGTGCATGCTTTCATCCACCATCTCAGAAGATATTGTTTGTGCCCTACACCGGTCTAGTGATTTTATGTCTGGAGTCACCGAAGACCTTTTGGTTTTACTACAATTATATATATGCATATATATAATATACCTACTTTTTGGTGTTTTTAGTCTTTATCCTTTGGTTTGTTGTTCCTTTCATAATACCTTCCTCGCCCGTCATTCTCGTAACAGCCCTGACATTATGAGGTTCCGTCTCTGTGGGGTACAATATTCAGCTATACAAATACGGTTTCAAATTGCCTACCACAAGACTTCCCTTCCTGTGACTGGTAAAGAAGGGATCACCAATACACACATCCAGTGCTTTTTCTGTAAACTTCTGAAGATGAAGTGTTTTATCTGAATAAGTTGATTTTTAATTTTAAATTAATATATATGTTGAATGTTTTTCCCTCTGACAGGCCTGCAGAGAGGGCTGCTCGAGTGACCGTTCTCTGCCCCATCTCGATTTGTAGGCTAAATCGATTTTAAAAAATGGTTTTGTTACAAAATTATTTTAGAACTTCTTGATGAGCAGGAGTTTAATGAGACACCATCTCCAACAGGCCACTAGGGACTCAGCATGGTGAGAATCTTATGATTCATTCTCCACGTGACCTAATTGCCTAGTTTAACCATGGCAACAGTCACAAGCTATTACGGTATCTTGCCCGGGTATCAGTGGAAGTGATAATGGGGCTGATATAGATCTTGGCGGAGGGGTTACTCCATCGCAACGGTGGTGGATATCCTGTCTGCCGATACCTAAATATCATACAAAACAATGGCATTTAGATTTCGACGGGCGGCATATGCGTTACTATTGCAAACTGGACTAACCCCTCCTCCGAGATCTACATCAGACCCAAAGTCATTTCCTCCCAGGTTGTAGACTCTGACTATTCAGAAGAGGAAGGCTAACTGCGTGGCCGTTATGTGCAGGGGTCACAATTGAAAGACAACATAAGACATCTAAAAGACAACTTACCTCTTCAAGAGTTGACTATCCAGATGGAGGAGTACAATTTTTTTCTCCCAGTACAGATGTAAAGAACCAGACTCTCTGCTAATACATAAATCAATTAGCTTACATAAAGCTTCTCTGTCCACAAAGTTGTGGGATATGAAAAAAACATTTTCCAGGTTCATCTCCAAAGATGTCCTCGTCTGGGTTTACAAGAAGAGATCCCAGCAGCTGTCAAAGTCGATTACCTTAAGGCAGGTCTCGCATCAATTGGTACAATTATCTCTTAGGATTCCTTACCAGTCGAGGCTACAGATAAGAAGGTACAAGGGACTATCAGCAGGCTTATTCAGCCTCTAACTTTACTTTAAGGGATGGCACTTATGACACAGACAGTTTAGTCACTTTTACAAGACTTTAACACAGTGGCAGAAGAGATTCAAAAAGGTGACAGCTGTACTTCTAAACTCGTTAGGCTGGAGGTTTTGATCTGAAATTTCTTTATTTGGTCTTTGTACTGTTTTTTCTGGTTCAGCTATTGCTGCTAGAAGACATATTTGGACGAGGCAAGGCAGGGGATAACTTCTGGTACAAGAGCCGTTTTGAGTCATCTGCCTTCCTTGTATGAGAGGCAAGCTTTTTGGTGCAAAAGTAGGAGTTGTTGTTAAAGAAGTCTGCTGAGGCTCACACAATTTAGGCTCCTATTTGTCCTACATCTTGAGTGAGAGGATTTGCATTCCTGAGAGATTTTAGCCAACTTTCTTCTTCAAAGGAATCTGGAAAGCCCTTTTGTGACAGGGACATGTTCATTTACTGAAAAATCTCAGCTGCAGACCTCCAGCTCCCAAGTTCCTCCACTAGTTCCTACTAACTATGCTGTGGGGGTCAGGAGGAATAATTCATCAATTTTCTAGGATCTGATGTTCAACAATTTGAGACTCTTGAGTATTCTAGTTTGTGGAATAGAGCTACAAGGTCAACTCTATTTCTGATCCTGAAGACTTGTTTGTTTAAATCACTACATCATATTACTCAGCCAGGCGTCAAGTGTTACTAAAGGAAATTCAGGACCTATTGTACAAGGGAGCATTAATATCCCAGTTTTGGAAGAGGAAAGAGGTCAAGGATGCTACTCTTTGATATTTTCAGTAAAAAAATGTCCAGAGGGCTTCTGCCCAAATCTGTATGTAAAGAGGTTAAATTTGTTAATTCCCTACCAGCACTCAAGCTGGAGACTTAAAAACATCCTACCCCTGGTGGCTCCCGGGAGGTTTCTAGCTTCTCTAGACCTCTCGGAAATCATTACCAGTTCTCTGTCCTTCATTTTGACTAGCTTGAGCCCCAAGAGCATTCACCGAGTTGTTGGCTCATTTAAGATGGTCATCTGTATTAGACCTGGCATCTTTTGGTGTGGTTTCTGCTGACTTTTTGCTTTCTGATCTCCTGTTTTGACTCTCTGCTGAACTTTGATTTTGCTGGCTTTATGACTCTGCGCACTGCTGTCCTGTCCTAACGTGCATGTGCTCTGTGTCTAAACATGGTAACATTGGCTTCTCTGTGATTGGCATATTTAATTTACTAGGAAGTCCCTAGTAAAGTGCACTATGTGTGCTCAGGGCCTGTAAGTCAAATGCTACTAGTGGGCCAGAAGCACTGGTTGTGCCACCCATTACAGTAGCCTTTCAAACATGCCTCAGGTCTGCCATTGCGGAGCCTGTGTGTGCGCAGTTTAAACTGCCATTTCGACCTGACAAGTGTTCCCACTTACCAGACCCGAGCCTTCCTTTTCATTACATTTCAGACACCCCTAAGGTAGGTCCTGGTTAGTCCCAATGGCAGGCTGCAATGTATTTAAAAAGCTGGATATGTACTTTCAAGTTTAACATGTCCAGGTACTGAAAAACTCTTAAATTGGTTTTTCGCTATTGTAAGGACTATCTCTTCGATAGGCTAGTTTGGGGATTGCCTTAAAACATCTTTTAAGTGTAATTTCTCATTGGGACAATTAGAAAAATGGTGTTTGGTGTATTTAGACTCACAATTTAAAAGCACATCTTTTGGTAAAGGTTCTTTGAAATTTCTGGTGTGAAAATGGCACTTTTAGAAAGTTGGCATTTTCTTACTTTAACCATCCTATGCCTTGGCCTGCCTCCAATCCAGATCTGTTCTGAGTAAGGTTAGGTGACAGCTACCTTTGTGCATTCCACCCAGATAGCAATAAAAACATAACAATCAAAGCGCCCTGCATTGCAGCTGCATACCAATGGGTCTTCCTGGGCAGGAAGGGTGGAGGGGCTCTCACACTTCTAAGGGTGTGTCCTGACCCCCACAAAGAAATGATAACCCACCACAGACCTTCTGGCAGGACTGGGCTGAAAGGGATCTAGGGTACTTCAAAACCACTCTTTAAAATCTCACCCACTTCAAAGGCATATTTGTATATAAATACTGGGCCATTGACACCATATACTCAGAACACTTCTGGACTGAGGACATTCTAATCTGAAAAAGGACCGCTGGGCTGTCAGGAGGGACTGCCACGTTGCTGTTTGCTCTGCTGTGTTGGCCTGCTGCCTGCTACTTCTTGCTTGGGAATGAGAGGACTGGTTCTAACTCTCCACATCTTGCAATGTAAAGTTTTTCCCAGGTCCTGACTGAGCTTGCCTCCTGTTTCTGAGGTCTTAGGAATATAAAAGACCTCACACCTGCTTCTTGCCACCAGCATCTGGGGTACTGCTGTGAGTCCTGCTTTGCCAAGTGGTGCCAAATCCAGGCCTTGGCCCTCGAAGGTGGGTGTGGTGCTGCAACACAATAACTGATGCAAGACACTGGCGTGTCACTTTGAACCAACACATCCCGGTGTAAAACTGGCACTTTTGCCGCTGCCTGCATCGAAGCCACGGGCACCGCTCGCTAACTGCTTGATGCAACGACCCGACTTACAATGCAGTCCCGTCTTGGCCAATGCAGCACAATGCATAAGAACCAGTACATATCACTTCTGGACCTCAACGCATCACCAACATTGCCCGATCAGGAAACAACACTTCGCCTGCATGTGTGATGCGCCCCCTCCTTGGATCAACGCATCGTCACTGAGCTTCAACTCAACCACAGTACTGTCAGCACCTCTGGGTGACTTCTATACCCAGCCCACGCTCCATCACCATTGGACAGAACCTTTGGATTTACCCCAGTCCAGCAGTATCCAATAGCTCCGGGTGGGAGCTATTGTCTTCTAAGCACTGTATTTTTATTTCATCTTTCAAAATTCATAACTTGGCTTGTGTATTTTGGATTTTTGTCGTTTTGCTCTTGTTTGCCTCACATAAATATAGGCTTTTTTTCTAAACTGGTGTGGAGTCCTTTTGTGGTGTTTTCACTGGTTTACTGTGTGTATGCACAAATACTTTATACATTGCCTCTTTAGTTAAGCCTGACTGCTCTGTGCCAAGCTACCAGTAGGTGAGCACAGGTAAACATTTAGATCCAGCTGCTGAGGAGGAAAAATAGGCTTGCAGACTTGATGAACCAAACATTTCCTTTATTGGTGCCCACAAACCTTACCATTATTTTAGGAAATTCAGAGGCGGTTTGGGTTTCCTTGGTTAGTCATGTTTGCCTCCCCACAGCTCCACAGCTTGCCCTTCTGACCAATTTTTGTTCCTTCCTTGCATGTCCCAAAGCTTGAGTACTAAATGCTATGAGCTTCAAGTGGCCGACAGGACTCCTCTTTGCCTTTCCTCCCTTTGCCCTGCTCAGCAAGGTTCTGTGCAAGCTCAGGGAGAAAAAGGTGGATGTGCTCCCTGTAGCTTCTTATAGGTACCACCGTTCTTAGTTTCCCCTGTTTCTTCAATTTGTGATCTAGTCTTGGTTATTTCTAATCACCCCATCTCCCCTGAAATTTCGGCCTCTTCCTGAAGATGCTCTTCACCATCTTTCTCTGGGGAGTTGGAGTTGGTGGGAATCTTTAGACTGTTCCTCTGATATTGCCTTATCTATTCAGAATTCTAGGAAACAGAGCACCCTATGGTTATATGAAAGGCAAAGTAGACCCTTTAATTCCTGATGTGTGTCGAAAAATCTTAAGGCTTCTTCCTGTAAGGTTGATAAAATTCTGAAATGGCTCAGTAGAGGTTCTGTTTTAGAGCTTGCGCTCTCCACTTTACTTAGTCAGTGGGTAGCCATAAAGTCCCTAGGTTTTCCATAATTACTAATTTTGATTCCCTTGCAGCCCACCTCCTTATGAATTTCCATTTCACAATGCAGTCCATTTGTGGGACCTGCCTCTTGTGATTAATATTTTATAAGATTCCCCCCTTGAACCAGTGTAGTTGTTTTGTTTAGAGTTCCTAACTTTAAAGGTTTGCTTCCTGATGGCAGTTTCTTCAGGTAGAAGTTTAGAGGAAACTGGGACTCTTTTTTCCCATGAATCTTTTGTAAGATTCTTTGATGACAAAGTTGTTTTGTGGTACGATCCTACCTGCCTACCCAAGATTTAATCATCTTTACATTTTTCCCAAGATGTAGTTTTGCCTGTTCTTTCCCCTTCTCCTGCTATGGATCAAGAGGTTCTGTGGTTCTCTTTAGATCTTTATAGGGATCTCTCTATCTACCTGCCAAGAGCTTCCTCTTTTAGGCAAGTAGCTTCTTTGTTACATTCGGTCAAGTCAATAAAAGTCACTGTCCTCGCACTCCCACCTTAAATAGATGAGTTAGAATGACCATCTCTTTTGTCTTTCAGAAACTGGGAGTTTCTATTATCTCTTCCATTTAGGACCAATCTATTTCAGGGTGTCATTTTCCTGGCAGCTTTTAAGAGAGCCTCTTTTTACGGTAGTTGTGCAGCTGCAGCTTTGGCCATCCCATACACATTTGTTTCTCACTATAAACTTTGTATGGGTGAGGCAATTTCTGCTTTTTTCAGGATATCTTATTTATCTGTAGTCAGTAATATGCGTTATTTATGGTTCTATTAATGTTCATGAAGTGTTGCAAGTTTGTTTGATGTATTTATTTTAGCAATTTAACTCAGCTTGGGTGTCTGTACATAATTGTGGACTGTGATGAGGAAGATGGGAGAGGAAGGTAGTGTTCAGACTACTTACTGGTAATCTTCATTACTCTGAGTGGTAGTCTTCATCATCACAGTCCTAATTTCCCTTCCTCTGCTCTGGGGAAACTAACTAGGTTCAACCCAGTCTGAGCTTTTACCTTCAGACTTTGGGCCTGATTTAGATCTTGACAGTCTTACTGCCAATCCATGGCAGCAGCAGACATGAAAATATTGTCGAGTTGATGGTGTTCTGCCCCATATTTAGATGTATTGCGGCTGAGCCGCAGACCGCCATGATGGAGTGTACTTCGTCATGCAAGCTGTATCCTGCAGCCGACACAGCGGACTCCAATGCTGACAATTATCACACTGTCACAGTCTTGACAGTGAGATCCTGCTAAACCTATTTAGATAACACAGTGCTTCTAGCGGTGTTACAGCAGAGGTCCCATGATGGCAGTATAGTGCTATGCCTGTGACTATTAGATGGATGCCAGCAGCCCACGCCTGTTGTATGTTTGACAATTGTGAATACCTGCAAAACATACTATAAAACACTCTCCTTTTCGGACCATGATCCTTTTCCATCACACTGCAGCAGACTATTTTCCAGCAGAAATTGCCACACCAGAGCCAGGCTTTTTTCTGTGTTTCTCTCTTAATATTACTTTTTTTGATTATGCTTCATGTTTTTGGGCACTAGTTTTTTTAGTAGAAATCCACGTTTCATAGAGGGAGAGTTGTCTGTCACATCAAGCCCAGATGTGTGTACATGTTGCAAATGTGTGTTCATCTCCAATATAGTTAGTGGAATAGAAATGTGTAACTCACTTTTTAACAACTATAGACTATAGTGTCAACGGATGACTACAACTACCAGGATGCCCTGTTTTGTATATGCAAAGCAATAGTGCACTGTAATGTTGCTCTGCCTTCCTTTACTTCCATATGTGCACACATCTCAAAAACCTGTGCATTCGACAGTCACCATAGCAACCTATGATGAAAAGGGCAGTTGTGCTCATCAAGCATGTTGATACCTTCTCATAGGTACACTGAACAGATGTAAATGCTCACATAATTCATAGTTCGTTGAATCCAAGATTTCCTACCATGTCATATGGCATGCTGAATGGAAGTAGTAGTATCCGCACACAATTTACTTTGCACTGTCCATATACTGACCAATGCCAGTTTTTCTATTAAGTAGGACTATATTTTGTCTAATGTTTTTAGCCTGCTAGGCCTTGGAATGGTCTAGTACTCTAATCACCACTGTGTTCGGTTGAATGTCTGGTACATGTAATGTACACTTCAGAAATAACATCTCTACAACATCATCACTGGAGTTTGCATCTGTGTAAATCAGCTTGCTTGTGTAAAACAGTGAAAATGACACAAAGGCCTAATCATTCTAACAGTCTTAGTTTACATTTTTAGGGTGCCCCATTTGCAGCTAAAGACACATATGAGGTACAAACCAGATTTTAATATCATATTGTTTGTATTTCTCTAGGGTCCAACACCTCAGGCCAGTGGACCTCCATCTACCACCCAAGACACCTCCAGACTTTGATCATGCTTTCAGTGAAGACTCCACTCCTACAAGTCCGGATGATTGGGAGTAGTCCGGTTCATCTGGTATGTCTGGGCAGACAGCGCCAGTAGGTCGCACACAGCCCACACCTGCATCTCTCACCCCAGCTGCAACCACACCTCAGCCTACGGATACCTCCACTTCCACTTCCTGTGTACAGAAGAACTTCACACAAATCCTGTGCCCCACAGGTCTGGCTGCGGTTCAGAAAACACTAACCCCACCTCCAGTAGTTCCAGGACCCAGTGGGATAGGGCACACTGCCTCCAGGGCACAGGATAATGGGGGGGTAAGGGCTGTGGGAGGGAATTTATGGGCCCTAAAAGTGAGGCCATTGCCATCATTGTCAGCCAGACCACTACTGACCAAGTCTTGGGAGCAGTACAAGAGTCCCAAGACATGAAGGACCAGGTCATAACTCAGCTCTGGGAAATCAAGGAGGTGCAGAGGGAGCTCATGTTGGAAATCCGCAACCAATTTGACGAAATGAGCTCCCTGGCGGAGTGCTTTTTGTTACCACATGTGCAGGATTTTTCCCATACCATCTGCTCCTGGAGCAAGTACACCAATGTCAGCCACAGACAGGAAGGTCCAGCCCCATGAAGAGCCTGCTCCTCTCACTCTAGTCCCTGCACCTATGCTCCCCCTCCTCCCCAGAGGGGACGGTCAGCCAGACCACCAAGAGAGAATGTCTAGACCACCACCTCCAAGAGACGCAGATCCTAATTTCCTCCAGTGTGTGTCTAGCATTCACTCTGCGGACTATTTCAGGGACACATTTACCTTTTTTGAGGACAGTTGTATTTTGTACTTTAGACTCCAAGTTTTTTTCCATCTACTACTATACTTTCATCCAGCATGATGGACTATTTGTTTTGTTCATTGTTTGAAACATTTTTCAGTTCCTTTGTGTCATGTAAATAAATGAAAAGGACACACACTACAAGACTGTTTTTGCATTTATTGTGTCATTTCATTTTTTCATGTCGGTCTTCCACCATCCTTCTTCAAAATCTATTGAACAATTATTTGCAAAGGAAAATTAGATATGACAAAGAGGTAATGTGTTACCCATTTCACTCAAACAAAAAAATGTAAATACCAATGTATTGGTGTCATTTGTATGTAGGTAACAAGTCTGAGATGAAATCAGAGCTGAGTTTCACAAATCATGCATATAGTCTGTGCCATTTAGAGTTGGCACGCCACGACCTTGACACCATGGAAGAAAGGGTCTAATACAAGGGATCAATTTAAACAGGCAAACTATCATTGATGCACGACCTCAGCTGGAGCCAGACATCCTGCGTCAATCACACCTCACAATAGGAATCCTACATCAATCACACCAATAGCCTACATCAATGGCAGTAACACAATTTGAGGCCACATGACTATTACAGGATGTTGTGGCAGCATCTGGTGCAATGTCACAACCACCATTCAGTGGTGTGCTAAAAATTGTTCTATCAACCATAAGGAGACACATCAATAGCTACCTACACTGAACACAAAATGAAGATGTGGCTTGACATACACATGTGGTTTGAGCGAGTTAAGTAGCACATATGGCTTTGGAGGCAACATCCCATAGAAAACAGGTCCGATACAATCGCAAGAACTTCCATTCAATCATAATGCAAGTTGTCTCAGTCCAAGATCCGTCCTTCCTAAGTGGGTGTCTGTCCTAGAATCAACATATTTTCACTTTGTAGTTTACAAAAGCAACATGTCCCTGCAAATGTCACAACTTTGAAATGTCCAAATGAAGATGGCATTGTATAGGGTAACAAGGGAAAATTAAAGATTTCACATATACATCTTGATTCAGGTGATAAGTTAGGAGGATACATATGCTTAGCACAAGTAAAGTTAATCTATGTCATTAACTACATCAGTCAATGTAGGGAAATTCTGATCCATAAACATCTTTGCCTTGGGATTTCCTGAACTGGCCATTCCTACCAAATTACTATCATAAACTGATATGTTCACAATGTCACAACTTGTTCTGACATTGGAGATTACAATTTGCAAAGGTAGATTAACACTCAGTTGAAGAAGTGGTCAAAAACATCTTGACGAAGGTCAGTTCCTTCTTCTTCACCCCTGCCATCTTCATTGGGCATTTCAACATCCTCACCCAGTGGCTCTTCACGGTCTCCATCCTCTGCGATGACTCGTATGTTGTGCAACATGCATCAGGCAACTGTGATTTGGCACAACATATCGTGTGAGTAGAGGAAGGCTTCACTGGCCTTGTCCAGGCACCTAAACCTGCCCTTGAGGAGTCCAAAAGCCCACTCCACTTGCTTCCGTGTTCTTCCATGGGCCTCACTGAAGCACACTTCTCCTGGTGTTGTTGAATTCCTCAGCGGTGCTAACAACCATGGTCTGTTAGGATAAGGTGAGCCTCTCACATGGAAGCAAAATATCAATACAATAATATCATATCATGCCATTGTTCTTTCCTAAACTAGGATTCAAGCAAATGATCCTTAAGTCATACTGTAGTTACCAACAATACAGTCCCTCTCAGTTGCAAGTTGTGACATGTGCAGGGATATGGTGCTGTTCCATAGTACAAAGGAATCATGCGTTGACCCAGGACAGCGGGTCCACGCACTGGAGATGTGTATAAATCCAGTCAGCAGACAACCTGCACATTAACAGAATGGAAGTTCTTCCAGTTGCGGTAGACCTGTTCCCTTGCATGTTGTGGCACCAAGACAATATGCATGCCATCTATTGCTCGAACCATATGTGGTAGGCCACCCAAAGCATACATTTCCCCCTTCACAGTGGCTAAATCCTGTTGTCGTGGGAACTGGATGTAAGTGTTGATATGTCTCAGCATCGAAGAAAGGGGTTCTTGTAGTACACCAATGAACGTTGGTTGGGACATGCCTCCAGATACTGCCACAGTGTACTGAAAAGAGACAGTGGCCACAAAATAGAGTACTGTCATGGGTTTCACTATTGGTGTTATTGCTGTTGTATTCCTGTTGTGAGGCAGGAGATCAGGCTCCAGCTGGTGACACTAACCATGTATGGTTTGCCTATTTAATCAGTCCCTTTTTTCAATGGCAGCAAGGCCTGTCATTGTCCCTTTCCCATTCCTGGGATCAAATGTCTGCATGATGTATCAAAAAGAGAATATCAGCTTAAGTGGTCACACCATACTTTGATAATTAACTCACATCTTATGTCATGGTAACATTCTCATTGTGTCACATATGTACACACAATTTTATCTAACTATTTGTAGCTCAAAAATCACTTTTCTACATGTCAATTATTAATTATGTGCAAATAATAAATTTGGAATGTATTATTTGCACCTAATTAAAAAAAAATGTTTTTTTTTTCAAAATACCGTCAAAAGAGGTATTACTTCTCATTCGGCACTATTGATTTCAAACACAGTCACAGTTCACTTTTTAATGTCTCATATCTTGCCAAAAACAGTGTTGCTCGTATCTGACCTTTGTATAGACAGAAGCCTCCATTTTGAGCGCTGGTGATACACTAGAATTTTCAAAAAATAGACAGCTTCACAACCTAAAATAGTGGCTGAATGACCTTGCCATCAGGACATTGGCTACCCGATGGCTGTCGGCAGATGTTGACAGAGTAGTAGGTGGAGCAATCCACGACGGACCCTGCCATAGGCTAACATGTGTGATGGTAATGCATGAAAGCCAATGACTCTGTCTGTCTCCTTCACAGATCATCTCCCCAGTGTACTTGTACATGGCATATTGAAAAAAAGCTCACTTGCCTCGAAACACTGCAGCCAACATGACCTCCTCATTTTTTGCTGCTGTTACCGACCTCTGGGAGCCAGGATGTCGGGCAAAGCAGGATGACAGGACTCCTGTTTTTTTTCACCGAGGAGCTGGCGCTCCTCACCAGGGAGGTCCTGTCCCTGTACACACAGCTGTATGGAACACCAGAGGAACAGGTTCATGTTTGAGTGGAAAAATGTTTGCCAAAGTAACTTGTTCCCTCTTTGTCCACAGGCTATGTAGTGCCTTTTTGATCATGACTAACTGTCATAATTTGACAGTAGTGAACTGAATGATTTAGACAGGTACGGGGTGTTGTTTGAGGATGTTAGAAATGTGTGTGCATTGAAATGAAAAGTTACCTGTAAAAAGTAGCTGAAATTTCAGTGCATATTGCTCAGAATTCCAGATTTAATGAGACAAAATGCAGGCCCTATATTTCCAGTGGCTAGAAGGCACTGTACCACTAGTTTAATTGGAAACATAGAGCCTATGTTGAAATGGTAGCAATCTAAATCCCAAGTAGAATCTTCAAAGTTATGGAGTTGCCAGATGCTGTTCTGAAAGTGAATGTACAGGCCATATTTGGGAACTAGAGCATATTTTTGTTGTGAACATGTTATGGTGCCACATATGGGGAAAGTTATTTCCTCTGCTGCCAGTCTAAATGACACAGGCTCTGATTCATCCATACAAATATGTCCCATTACTAAACACACTTGTTCATACATCACCCAAAACAATGCTCTCACTTACACATGGCAGGCCTCCCATACTGCCCTCAGTCACTGTATGTGATGTAAACCATAGTATCTGACTATTACAAGGTTAGGCACAAAGAAAATGTAACTGTGCATATGGTTACACGCAAATAATGTATAGGTTGTTTAGCCTTTAGTAGTTCAGAATGAGTTGGACTAATCTGGAGTGGGTCTCACTACATGACAAATTCCCTAACCCTGGCTTTGATGGTGCTTGTGTCCTGTGTTGGTAACATGAGGAAAACAAATGTTGAGGCTACTCCATAGATCATTGCAAATTAGTGTTTCTTAGGAACTTTGAAATATTTGTAGATAATCTGCATTGTCTGTTCTTGCAATGCTTGTGAGAGCTGGTACTAAATTGTGTGACTGCACTACAGACAACCAAAATTACTCAAAACCTCTTTTGTTATGTGTCCTCATCCATACAGGTCAACACCCATTAGAAGCGTAATTTGTGGAAGGGCATCGCGAAGAAGGTGCGGACTCTGGGGTCATTAAGCAGCGCAGCCGGCATTGCAGGAACAGGTGGGAGGACCTCCGATGCTGTACCAGGAAGTCAGCGGAATCCCAGCTTGGCCTGGCCTCCCAATTAGGCACACATGTGCCCCACAGCCTGACTCACCTAATGGCCGCATCCTTGCAGTGGCTTATCCGAGCTTGATGGGCAGTTGAGGGCCTAAAAGCAGCATCAAGGGAGTGAGTTATTGTATGTAGCTAACCTTGTTGTTTAACCTTTTTTATTTACAGCAATGTTGTTTGGCATCAACATGACAGTTGACACACATTCAAGGCAGAAGAGGCTTTCTGGAGGTGTATGTTTTTCAGATGGTGTCTGATGCTATGTTTGGAGTGTATTTTTGAGCTAATGTTTGTCACTAGATTCCTCGTCACAAGTCCAGTACTGTTTAGCGCAGACACATGTCAGCATGCGAAAAAGGGGAACCTGCATTTTCTCCATGTTAAAAGGACATTTGCACCAAACATGCCCAATTTGAGGATTGGGTGAGAGGTGAAGCTCTATCGCAAATTTGAATGGGTAATGTATGCCCTATCACTGGTGACATGGCATAGTAAGCACTTGTGAGACAGTTGCTGTTTCAGACTTTATATTGGTAAGCTGGTACAATGAACATATGATCATAAGCATCTGCACCAAAATGACTAAAAACGTGTACAATGGCATCATTCCTTATCTAAACTATGTTTGAGAAATGTTTAAATAGCAAGTCAGCTGATTTAATGTAGACAGTAGCAGGTTGTCATGAAACTTCAATCCTTCCCAGATGTGCATGTAAGCCAGTATGTCAACCAACATGACTTTTCATGCTAGAATGTGTTTATTGAAACAGACAGGAATTTGTACACATTCCCCAAATTACATGCAAGTGTCCATAGTTATGTCCAGATGGGAAAGCAGTGCTGGTGAGCAAAGTGATACTTGAACTGACAATTGCAGGAGGAAGGTTCCATTGTATGGATGTTGGGATACCCCATCTTGATGGATGGCCAGCAATATCCTGAATAACACATGCCTCTTTTGGATATGTTGAAAGGTTTTTGCTCTGGCAGGCCTGGAGTAAAGCTTGTTTGTTCAAACTAGTGGATGGCATAGTAGTGCTGTATTCCACTAGTGACATTTTACATATCAGCTGCGGGTAAACTTTGTGCAATATCCTAGGGGCTTAGAGGTAAGCTAAATATGTCAATTAGGAGCATAACCAATTTTGACATGCTTTATGAGTCAGGGAACATGTACTGGGGTCTGGTTAGCAGAATCCAGGCGCACAGAGTAAAAAAAAAAACACCAGGATCAACCCACAAAAAAAAATGGGGATGACCACGCAAAAAACAGTACTTTACTACAATCATCCATGGCATACATCGCAATAACAGAGCTTGATTCACAAAGTTTTTGTTCACATAGGTGCAATATGTGTGCCAGAAAGTGGAGTCTGACTCAAAAGTACCATAATTCTATTAAAAAATGAAGCTCTGATGAAATTGCAGAGGTTGCACTTATGACAGTAGAACATATGCAAAATGGTTAGATTTATCTGCAATCATAACAACTATGGCCAAGCAGCAAAGAAATGGGAATTCCGAGAGGAGTGAGCAACGTGCATGCAGTGAACATTAATTAGCTGAAACTTAAAAACATAACCCAGAATACATATACATGTGTACGTGGTTGTAGTATGTGTGGCAAGTGTAGCAAATGCCCCTTACATCCCATTTTAAAGGATTCCTTCACAGAAACAAATCATACTAAAAAATAAAGGGAAATAAAAATACAAATGTTTTGTTATCCCAAACCCTGCAGATTGTCTGCATCAATTGCGTTAGAAGAAACATGGGTGCACATAGAAATCTAAGAAAAGTATCGTTTTCACTTCGATATGAATAAAAAATGTGGATGTTTAAATGAAGAGTATGTTTTTCATTGGCATTATCCCTCTACTTTTATTAATGAAATATATTGTAAATTGTTCCAATGTAACGGCCGTAGGCCTGCACATCAATCGCAAACATCATTCAATGCAAATCATGCATTATAACAGTAGTTACATTGTTCCTCTGGGCCGCAGAATCTTAAACAGAACATTTACAGTCTACTATTTTAATTAGTGTTGGAAAAATCAAGTAGAGCAAAATATTTAGTCCAGATGTTGTCTGTCCTAATAAAGACAGACCTATGAGAAGCTAAAAATATTTCTGTAGATAAACAACGCAGCGCAAGGCCACACAGCTACGGTCTGACAGCTGCAACCAACTGATAATTCAAGGACTCTCTTTCCAGATGACATCACACTTACATTTATAGGAAGCACCTGCACGATACAATATATCCTCCCCTTTCATCAAAATACGTGCGTTAAAAATTGCACTTTAAAGGCAGCACATTTTGACCAATCTTGAAAAACAGAGGTATGTGTTGACATCATTTTATCGATAGTTTTTACGTACTGCACCTTCCATTTTTATGACAATCATTTTTTCTCCGAAATGTTTTCTTTTTTTCATACTCTTTCCCAATAGATATATATTTATATATATACATTTATAAATATATGAATCACTTCACGCTGCAACTTGCAGTGGCACAGGCGAAAGAGAGGGGAAGAGGAACCAAAATTGTGCAAAAAGTGATAGGTTTTCTTTCAAAACCTCATGTTAACACAAAAACACACAAGGGTGCAAAGAAAAATACATGAATTACGGGCAATACATGGATCACGGCTGACGCGTTTCGGCTAAACACTTTCCACTGGGCCTGAGTTACATCCATGGTAGTCATGGTTTATCCACGCATTAGGAGTCTTGTCCATCTTCACTTTCTACAGCCCGTTAATCCACACTAGAGTGCTAACATATTAATTGAGATGGAGCTCCACAACACCCATTTTCCACTTTTGTTGATACAATATACCCCATCCACAGTGTCATATTCAAACTACTTAAAGTATTCAAATTACATTTGCGATGCATCTTTTTCAATGGCTCTCAATAAAATACAGAATTCATGAGAAGAGTTAATACAATTTCTCTCTTATGCATTAAAATAATTCCTTCCGACACCGAAGTTAGACCATGTCCTTATTTACATGTCATCCTTGTAGGAAACTACCCTCTTTCTGGCATGGTTATCCCCACTTTTTGCCTGTTGTCAGTATGTTTTTGAATTTGTTCACTGGGATGTTGCTAACCAGGACCCCAGTGACTGTGCTCTTTTCCTTTAAACTTGGTTGCTTGGACCACAAAATCACCATATTTGGTATACTGGGCCCCCCTGGTAAGTCCCTAGTATATGGTACCCAGGTACCTAGAGCATTGGGGCAAAGGGCTTCCCCATGAGCTGCAGCATGTATAATGCCACTCATGGGGAGCCCATGCAAAGTGTATCTGCAGGCCTGCTATTGCAGCCTGCATGAAAGGGTGCATGCACCCTTTTCACTACAGGTTACTATGCCAGGTCACTGTAAGTCACTCCTAGGGTAGGTCCTCCTAGCCCAGAGGGCAGGGTGCAGGTCCCTGTGCGTGAGGGCACCCATGCATGAGCAGAGGTGCCCCCACGAACTCTAGCTCCATTTTAATGGACTTCGTGAGTGCAGGGATGCCATTTTACGTGTGTACTGGACATAGGTCACTACCTATGTCCAGCTACATAATGGTAACTCTGAACCTAGGCATGTTTGGTATCAAACATGTCAGAATCATACCCTAATATTGTTGCCAGTATTGGAAGTATGATCCCATGCACTCTGGGGGCTTCTTAGACAACCCCCAACATTGCTCCTACCAGTTTTTTGGGGCTCTCTGGGCCGTCCCAGCTGCTGCCACCCCTCAGATGGGTTTCTGCCCTCCTGCTGCTTGAACAGCTCAAACCCAGGAAGGCAGAACAAAGGATATCCTTTGGGAGAGGGTGGCAACACCCTCTCTCTTTGGAAATAGGTTTTATATGACTTGAGAAGGGTAGCCTCCCCAAGCCACTGGTATGCCTTGAAGGGCACATTTGGTGCCCTCCTTGCATAAACCAGTCTGCACCCATTTAGGGACCTCCAGTTCCTGCTCTGGTGCAAAACTGGACAATGGAAAGGGGATAGACCACTCCCCTGTCCATCACCACCCCAGGGGTGGTGCCCAGAGCTCCTCCAGAGGGCTCATTGATTCTGCCATCTTGAATCCAAGGTGGGCAGAGGCCTCTGGGAGCATCTAAGTGGCCTGGTCAGGCACATGACATCAGAGCCCCCTCCTGATAGGTGGTCACCTGGATAGGTATCCAATCCCCCTTCCAGGGCTATTTAGGGTATCGTTCTTGGGTGGGTCCTCAGATGCGATGGGCACGACTCCAGCAGGACTCCTCTGCACTGTTCATTTCAACTTCTGGTCACTTAAACTGCAAATGGACTCCACAGGAACCTACTATCTACAGCAACAGCAATGACTTCGCCCAGCAACATCGTTTCACCAGCTCCTTTCAGCAACTGCAACATTTCCCCGGCTGTGAATCCTCTGAGGGCAACAAGTCTTCATCCTGAAAAAGAAGCAAGAAGGAATCTCCCTTGGAGTGAAGGAGTCACTGCCCTGCACCCACAGGCACCAACAGCAAAGACGGCTTGCTGCGTGGATCTCCTCTCATCCTGAGCTGCGTGGATCCTGCATCACGGATTGTGTTCAGGAGTGGTCCCATTGGTTCTCTCTGCCAGCTGTCCAACTTTGGTGGAGGTAAACCCTTGCCTTTCCAAGCAAGCCAGTACCCGTGTGCACCGGGACTCTTGCAGCTACCAAGGCTTCTTGGCATCTCCTCCAGGGCATCTTCAGGCTCCGTGTTGCCCCAGCCTCCAGTACTCTTCCCTGCGAAGCACAGCCCTCTGCAGACTTTCCCTGCGACATGGGACCTCTCCTCAGGTGTGCTGTGTGGGCCTCTCTGCGACTCCTCGGCTCCTTGCGTGTGGGCCTTCTGTGGGGGTTGCCTCCTCTTCTTAGGACTCTCTGCACTGCTGAGTGCCACATGGGACTCCCCTCCATGGGTTGAGTCCCCCTTGGAACTTGCTGGTTCCCGGCAGCTCCACTTTTCCTCCAACAGCAACATTTGCCTTTGCCAAGGCTTGTCGGTGGTTTTCCGCACCACAGACTGATTACAAACCTTCATCTGGCGTGGGACTGCATCATCCAGGAACTCTTCATCTGCTCCAGGGCTGCATTGCTGACCATCTTCGTCTCCCTGTCGACCAACTTGTGCATCCACAGACGGCGGACACTCCAACTGGAACTGGATTTGGTCCCCTTCTTTCCCAGGTCTTCCTCTTTCAGGATCCACCTTTTGTTGCTTGCAGTCTTGTCTGGGTCTTGCAATATCCTTCTCTGAAGTCCTGTGGGTTGGTTTGGGAAGAACCAGTAACTTACCTCTTTCCTCTTGGTCGCTAGGGGGCACTCCAGTACTTACCTTTGGGGTTTTCTAGTACCTCCAGCTCCCCTCTAGCGATACCACTTCCCTGGGTGGGGACCCAACCTTCGCATTCCACTTTTAGTGTTTGGTTTGGTCTCCTCCTATGCCTTCAGTATTGCCTATTGCTTTTCACTGTTTTATATTACTTTTTATGCCTACTTCCTGATTGTTACTGTATATATATATATATATATATATATATATATATATATATATATATATATATATATATATATATGTGTGTCCTTGCCACCTACTTGAAAATTGCCTATCTAGTATTTTAATACTGGTGTCACTAAAATAAAGTACCTTTATTTTTGTAACACTTTGTGGTCCTTTCATGTGTGTGTAAGGGCTGTGTGGATACAGTGGTATTGCATGAGCTTTCCATATCTCCTAGATAAGCCTTGGGTGCTCGTCCACAGCTGCCTCTAGAGAGCCTGGCTTCAAGAGTCTGCCTACACTTCACTAATAAGAGGATACCTGGACCTGGTATAAGGTAATAATACCATAGGTATTCACCAGGCCAGCTTCCTACAATCTTATATTCAGTTATCCACACCATTGCATGACTAATGTTAAATATATCTAATTACTATGCAACGCCTAATTCATTTTCCTGGGTTGATGTATCAGACCAGTTCCCTAATTTATTACACCCCATCCAGGACAAATCCCCAAATCACAATTTATAAAGCTGCAGAGCCAACTTTTTATGCTAGGGTGACCATCATTCTATAACCAAGTTAGTAGGGGAACACAAGACGGACAAAAAATATGTTTAGAAGATAGATAGATAGATAGATAGATAGATAGATAGATAGATAGATTTTGACTGAAAAAACTAAGGTTACAGGGCTGTATTAGTTAGGAAATAGAATTAAGAAACCTTAGAAATTCACTAAATAAAAACAAGGGTTACACACATGTTATAGTTAGGTTCAGAGTTTACACACACAAAACCATAGAAATGCTGTAGTTATAACTATGCTTTTCTCAGGAAACTATGACTCATGCCCTATTAACACATGCCCTGCCATGACCCCGTCATGCACAGTTTTCTCATCAATAATTTCACTATAAATGCTGCAGTGATATTATCAATGATGCAACAGATGTCATGAGTGATGTAATATGTGAGGTGATTAGCAAAGGTTTTTTTAATGTACAATAATATTTAATGACCATATGTTAATCCAACCACCACCAAAGGCCGTGTGCAGCAGGGGGTTGGCCGGACCCTCCAGCCAACCGCCTGAATGCAGCCAACGCCCATGTTGCACATGGCCTTTATCCATGCATGGGAGGGGGTTGGCCGCAGGGCCTGCAGCCAACCCTGCTGCATGCAGCCAACCGCACACTGTGGGTGTGTGAGTGGCTGCATGGGTGTGTGACTGGGTTGTAGTTGTATGGGTGTGTACAATTGGGGGTGTGCGTGCATACATGAATGGCTATGTGGGTCTGTGAGTGGTTTTGGGGGTGCATGAGTGTCTGTATGTGGATGTGTGAGTGGCTGAGTGGGTGTGTGAGTGGGTGTATGATTGGCTGTGCGGGTCTGTGAGTGGGTGTATGAATGATTTGAGGGTCTGTGAGTGGGAGTGTGAGGGCCTGTATGGGTGTGTGGAAGCGGAAGTGGGTGTGTGAGTGGGTTGTGACCTGGTGTGTTAGTGGTTTTGTGGATCTGTGAGTGGGTGTGTGAGTGATGTGTGAGTCTGTGAATGGGTGCATTGTTTTTAATTTGAGTTTGGATCTGCTGATCTGCTGCGGATTCACATGGGGAACCATGCTGAGCGCTGCGGAGGATCCACTGATCCTCCTACACTCCAGAAATAACATTTTCTGGCAATTTCTTGCCTTTGAGGGGGTCCCTCAGAGACCCTGCAACAGTCCCAATGGGTCAGGATACCTCTATCCTGACCCCTTATATCCTACTTACTCATATTCACCCCCCAGGAGCGTCCAGATTGACAAACTAGAGGCCGCAACTTTTCTCTCAAGTTTTGGCCAGCCAATCATGGTATTGCTGTTGGTGCATGGATTAGCGGGTCCAATGTGGTACATTCTCTAGACATACATAATCATTTTTATTTAATAACTCCAAAACTACTGTACAGATTTACAACAAAGTACAAAAAGAGATCTTTCTGGACCGTGCGTTTTGGGATCCCCCATTTGCCTCGGCTCCCACCTGACGAATCGCTAAGAAACTTTCCAGAGAGCAGCTGAAGTGAGTGGCAAACTTGTTTTTAAAATCTGGTGAAGATTCGTCAACTTGTGCCAAAGTTAACAAACATAAAACACTTTTCCTATGGAAACTTGGTCCTAACTGTAAAAAAAAAAAATATATATATATATATATATATATATATATATTTAATATATGTGTGTGTGTGTGTTTGAAAGAGTGTGTGTATTTTAGTTTACACAATCCAAACTCACTACCCCAACCACATTCCACATAGTAAACACTCTAAAGAAGTATAGCCTATTTCAATCTTTACTACTTTCTTTTCCTAAAGAAAGCGAGTTTCCCTTCTGTGCCTTCCCATGATTTAATTTCTTTACATCTCACAATCTCCTTTGACGTTCTTGATCTTGACTTTGTATATTCCCATATGCACACTTTGAAACTCAGCAATTTTGGGCTCACAAACTCATGCCCAAGATCTTATTTTCCATATCATATGGCCAGGCTTGGTACAGTGTTCAGTTCAGTTTAAATCAGAAGTTTATTAAGAAAATTTGACAAAAAAAACATACATTTAAAAGTATGTTAAAATGTATTAAATTATATACAAACAGTTTAAAAAGCATTTAGAAAACAACTGCTAGTATAAATACATCTAAAAAATCCATCTCTGATAGTAGCTTTAGTATCTCATATACTAACAGTTAGCATTTGCAAATCATCTGTTTCGGTAAATCAATGGTTTGCGAATGCTAAAACCCTTTTGGAAAGTGTACAAAGCCCCATTTAATGATGTTGAAAAGGTTTTCTGAATTGTGAAATGAGTTTAGGAAATCATTACGATTCGATATTTGGATGGGGCGTGTTGAGGGTATGTTATTAATGTTTTGCAACTGAAATTCAGGCACAAAATATTGATATTTTACCACCACCTCAAAGAAGGTGGTAACCCATCCACAAATGGGAAGGTGCCCCCAAGGGGCACCTTCCGCTTTCTGAATGCTTAAAAAAACATTTTAGCAGTAGGCAGTGATCCGTGAGACCTCAGTTACTAATAAAAAATGTTTGTAAAACATTTCATTTTTCTCATCAAATGCATACCATTTTCAATTTAAGGAGACAGGCTGCATTTAAAAAAGACAAAATTGCTTTATTTAAAAGCCTCTAGCAGACCACAATGCCTGTTACCGTAGTCAACCGTAGTGGGTTGCAAATTGGAACCTACCCCATTAACGTTTATGAGGTAGGTCTAATTGAGACAAACTACAATTTATTATCTTGTGAACGGACCTATTGATGCATAGGTCGGCTTTAAAAATTCAAATGTATTTGGTAAGAGTCAAAGTACAAACTGCAACCATTTTTACCGAACGTATTTTTAGTAAAGGAGACCCTTGGGCCCTCATAACGACCCTGGTGGTCATGAGACTGCCAGGGCCGTGGTGGAGGTTGGTCCGCTGCCAAAGCGGCAGTCTGGCCTCTACTTTACGATCATGGTGGAGCCGCCACAGTCTGACCACCTGCACCGCCAGATGACAGCCTGGCAATGCTGGCAGTCTCAATCCGCCAGGGCATCGATGCGAGCAGCACTGCCCTCCGGATTACGAGTCCCCTTTCCACCAGACTTTGCATGGTGGTCCCACCGCAATGAAACGGCTGGCGGCAAGTGGGTGCCGGGGGGCCCATGGGTGCCCCTGAACAGCCCATGCACTTTGCATGGGCAGTACAGGGGCCCCCCATTGCGCTTTCCATTGTTCGATTTAGGGGCAGTGAAAAGCGTGACAGGTGCTGTCACACCCAACGCACCACAACATTGCTGTCAGCTGTTTCAGCCCGCCGGCCCAGAAGGAAACTCTTAATAGGTAGCGCGGAGGGACGGGCGCATATGCGGTCATCTTAACGCAGGACTTTTGCGAGAGACCTCTGCCGCCCGTCAAAGTCAAAATGAGGGCCTTATTGTTTTGTCTTGTGTTAGCCTTGTGTATAATTGGCCTAAATTAGAGTTTAGTGGCCAAGTTACTCCATAACAAACATGGTGGATCTCATGTCCACCTTATTACAAGTGCTATATGATATAATGCACTTGCAATAAGGCCCAAATGTTCTCAGATATACTTACGCATACTTAGGAAAAATTGACATGCAAATAATAAATAAATTAACAGGCATGCACTTGGCGCTAATTGAACAAATATAGCATTCATCTAGCAATTTCACCTTTAGTTTAATTCTGATTTTGCTAACTATGGGTTGCAACCTATTTAAAACGTCAACTCCTACGATCTACGTTGGGCACAACATAATATTTTTACTGGGCTTTTGACTGTGTGTACATAAGTGTCTGTGTGTGAGCCTGCTTACCATTCCATCTGAAAATGAGAGGAATGTGTACATGAAACTCGTGTCTTAGGGTCTGATTCACAAAAGTAAATTTACACTTTAGTGTAAGTTTACAATTTTTTTTAGCTATTCACAAATTAATTTCTTAATATCTTCATGACTGCAGACTCTCCGCATTTGCTGAGACCCCTCACATAGAAAAAGATAGGCCTGTTCAGTGCTTAATTTGTGCTTGTTGTTTCCGGAGGGGGGCACCAACACTTATTTTTGAGGGCCGGCACTTATTTTTCTACCTTTTTTTTTGCATTTACTGCGAGCAAAAGACACACATGGGAAGGACAGAGGAGGGGAAAAAATGAAAAAAGTGTCGCAATGGGAGAAAGCAGAAAGCTGCAAGAGTGAGCTGAAGGGGCAAGGAGCGGCTGTAAATAGATTGAAGATGCCCGAGATGGCTTCAGGAATACGCTGCTTCAGTATTCCGTGCTCGCACATTTAATTGCAGCAGCGCATGTTTAAGAGGAGGTCTTTGGGCATCGCCATGTTTTTATTTACAAATTAAGCACTGGGCCTCTTCTATCTTTTTATGTGCAGCCTTCCCTATCTTTTTAAATGCCGAGATTTCGCAGTTGTAACAATAGTATTCATAAAAAAGAATAATGAATAGCAAAATATTCATAAACTTTCACAAAGGTAAAATTGCACTTTAGTGTATCAGGCTCACAGCTGGAAGTCGGTATCACCTTTTTAGTTTATTTTAGAGTTTAATATTGTTTAGGTTTTTGAAAACATGAACTTGAACAGCAACCTTGATAACATGCTATCAACAACCAATGTACTCCACATTGGTAAGCGTGTTTTAATGTCTCATTACTGGCGCAAGCATGTGACCTGCGCAGCTTTTCAGGCTGCGGGTTTTTACATGCATTCTAACTGTCTATGAGCCAACAGGAGGTGGTGCACAGCACCTGGATTTGAGACCTGGCGTGTATTACCACTAATCTGCAAACTGACATCACTAAAAGCATACTATGTTGTTTAGAGTCTACAAAAACAAAAGCCAACAATCCATCAGCACAGGAGAGATTATTACTGAAAACAGGCTCTTCCTGCCTCAGATACATCTGTAGGTAGATAACCTGACACCTGACTGCAAGATTCACCCAGCCTGCTCTGAAGGGCCGGACTGGCCATTGTCCCACGTGGTACTACCCAGGTAGGTTGATGACTAGGGGACTGGATTGATGACCCAGTGAGGAAAGCCCCCAAGGCCCCATTCTACTCACGGACTCCCACAGTGTGGGGCAAGTTTGAACAATTTTGTCAGATCAAAATTTGGTGTCCATTCCAGCTCTCTTCATCTGTAGTCTAGATTTATTTTATTTACGGGTAAGAAATGAATGCAATTCCAGTGGTGCCCCACAATGCTTTCTTTCAACTCTTGAGGAACCGCACAAAAGAAGGACTATTTCAACACATTTTTGTTAAGAGAACATATGCAAAATTGACCCACGCAAAATTAAAACATTCTTAGTGCCTTCAGTAAGCCGGTAGGGAACCACATTTCCAGACACTCAAGTATCAATGGTCATCAAAAATTAACGTAGGATCTTGGACACAGCCGGAATTAAAATGTCTCATATTCAGTGGTTGAAGTGGGTGGGATCGGTGGGGCTCGACGTGCTCCTACTATTTTACTTTATGAAAAACCGTTCCCTTACTTCTTATTAAAAGACAACCATCTCAGGAAGGTAAAGTCAAGTCGGATGTGGAAATGCTTCAGCTTAAGCTTCATTCTGAGAGTCTTCTGTGCTGTGAGGCAGAAGGAGGAGCAGGTAGCTTAACAATAAACAGATCTTCTTGCCAGTGTGCCTCATCGCCTAAAGAAATGCAAATGCACACAACAGGTTAATCTGCAAATATGAAGGTGGCTTGGGAGCAGGTCCTGGTTTAATTGATCCAATCACATGATGCTTTGTGATAAAGACTTATTCCTTTGTACTGGTAGTGCAAGTGAGTTACCAGCTGAACGGTGCAGTGTGTCTTTTTGAGGGTAGTTAAAATTAAATCATTGCCTATAATTTTATCTGAAATATTTTTGCACATTTGGCAGCAGTCTGTCTTATACTGGGTGTAATGCAACTTTAACTTAATGATGACTTACATTTTCTCAGTGCTTCCGGTCATAGGCTGGGCCCTCATAGCACACACTACAACACATAAGCCACAGTTCTCCATTGCACCAACCAAGATGTCATTCTGTGGCTTTCTGGTCCAATCTGGTTTAATCCATGACTTATTATCTATGTAGCTACCTGTAGGAGAATGTTTAGTTTTATTAGCCACACATTTGACCCCGTCCCAGTGCATGCAATATCACAGTTCCCATACTTTTTTCAACGCACTTCAACCACTGCTTAATAGCTGTTCAAAGTAAATATTGGAAGGAAAGTTCTGATTGCTCATAAATTTCACAGATGTCCACGAGCAACTTTGGTTATGTGAACATCGTGAAAGAGATAATAATATAAAAATGAACATGAGAGCAACAGAATTGATGTTACAAAAATTAGAGTGGTCAGAAGTGTGCAAAGGCTCAGATTCAGAATCTGGAGCTAAATTTTGATGCCTGTGTAAACTTCTGTTTATACAGGGATTATTACTTACACCCGTTTAGAGCCTTTTTTTTTTCAAGGATAAAAATGAAAAGTATTGCATCTAGCAGAACTCTCAGGTCAATAACTGTAGCTCAAATCAAATGGAGGAAAATGCCAGGTAAATAGAATCATGCGGAATTCGGTGCGTTGGTCGTGTGAATGCAGAATTTTTACTAATAAATATTAATGGACTCTGGATTATGAATTTGCATAGAATTTGACTTAAAATAGAAGATAATGCACATCTTGGAAAATGTGTCTACTTGAGCGGCCGCAAGTAATCACGAAGTGTCCTTATTAATCTCTTATTAAAATGAAATGATGTGCTAATGTTTAGATTAATGTAGTACTATGTTAAATTAATGATTACTTATTGTGTATTTGCTTTATTTAATTGTACTCCTTAAGTTATTGGGTTTTTGGCCTAGTTGCACAGCCTCATAAAGTGTAATGTTAAGATAATAATGTGAAACAATATGTTGGCTTGAAGAAATGAATACCTGAATTGTTCTTTTCCTCTGCGTTGACGAAACACTAGTAAATATTTTCTTTTCCCATGAGAACATCTTGTTAGAATATGCTGTATTAGCTATTGTTACAATGTAAAGTTTAGTGCTTGAGAAAGCCATGTTCCCAGGAGCTAACAATGGAAGCACTGACTGAAGGACAGAGAGATACAAAATTGTTACCTGACAAGTCAGGCGAGCGGAACAGGAGAAGAGGAGTCAATCATCGACATGTAAAAGACAGTTTAGTTATATCTTAGATGTGAAATTCTACTTTCATTGGACTAAATGTAAACGTACGATTCTTTGACCAATGGCAACGTGGGAAGACTTTTAGATGATTTAACTTAGCATGACCGCACCGAGAGGGATGAGACTCATTCCCGCTTTCCTTCTCCACCAATGAGGTGTACTCACCTTGACTCTTTTACTTAGTGAATTCTATTTTTAACTTTATTGCTTGGGCTTCTGATGATGAATGCTGATCTTTAAACTATGCTTTACAAATGGTTTGGCTGGCTTAGAGTCCCCTCTTCTGAACCCTTTCCTTTCATGGCCTGATGCTGATCGAACTGATGTCCGATCAATGAAGACAGTTGCAGCTTGCTGATCCATACACAGGAGAGGTACTAATCAAATGTTATTGGTTGATGTAATTTGTCTTTTGTTTCTAGGTATCAACCGCTAATTTTGATAGTGCCATAGCTAGATGTTTTCCCAAAGTTGTATTCATTAAATTGTTTTGCATGAAGCCCAATCATGCTATTCTAATCTGAAGGTTAGTGAGGGATGATCCTAAATGCCAGTAGGTTGCTATTAATAATTAATAGATGTAATTGAGTTGCTGAATCTAAATGTATGCTATTTCCATCGTGCAGTTATTCTTGTTATTGATTTGTACTGTAATTCTAGAGTGCGTAACAATTCCTGCTTTGGTTAAATTGAGATTCTTTAGAAGATTTGGTCAACCAGTGTTGTCTCTGTATGTATATCATTTGATTTTGAAATTGAGTTACGTGATATTAGCATTGTTAATATAGGGAAATAAACATTCTAATTTTGACATAAAGGTGTGGTTATTCATGGCCAAAGGGTTCATGGTGTCTGGAATTACTGACTCCAAAGATTATTGATACGGTAGATTGATATTTGTTATTGATTTGGATTGAATTTGAGTCTTATGGTGGGAGTTACTCTAAGTGCAGTGAAAAGGTCCATTGAACCTCTAACGCGTCCCCTTATGAATGAAAGATAAGAACCCAAATAAGCTCAGACACACTAACAGAGATGGTAGCAGAGTATGATGGTTTGTCTCCTTAAGAGCTCAGCATAAAGGCCCATTACATGGGTTTGTCTTCTTAAGAGCCCATTATAAAGGCCCGGTACATCATAAGGTCAGTCATTTGCATTTGCCCTCTAGAGAAGATAAAAGAGTAGGATGGTCACGTCTCTAAAGAGGCCACCACGAAAGTTTCCCCTTGAGAAATAGCTGGTCCCAAATGATGGTAGTGGGGTAATGGTTAGTCCCCTATAGAGAAAATAATTTGCAGATTGGGTAAGAGTAATTGGTGAAAGTCCAGATGTTCAGATTCAATAATATAAAGTGGAAAGAAAATGTGTCCCTAAGAACTTAGGATGACTTTCCCAGCACCTTGGAGCTTGCCAATGATTGTTTGAAGATGTTCTAGGCATTCTAGTGCCAGTGAGAATGGAATAGGTTTTGCACTTGCACAGCTTAAGCAAATTGCCGGTGAATTTTGATGTTTGTGAGGGTTTAGGGAGTTTGCGTACTCCAAATAAAGGTGTTGAAGGAGTTTGCGTACTCCAAATGAAGTTGTTGAAGGAGTTTGTGTACTCCGAAGTGAGAGAGTAGGGAAGTCGTCGAACTTCACATGTGTGGTGCTTTGTGCTAAAAAATTGTTCACGTGGTTGTTGGTATACGGACCCTGCAAGGTCTAAGACTCTGCAGTATATTGAAAGTGTATGAGAAACTTGGTTTTTATTGTAATTTGTCTGGTTTATTAGGTTAATCTGAAGTGTTTGACAAACTCAAGAGTGTGTGTTAAAGTAAGTGAAAGGTTTTCGACTGAGATCTGGTGAGTCCTATGTGCACCAGGACAGACCCACTGATCAATTGAGAGTAAAATTTGCAGGTCGAATTTTGCTTGCAAGTCAAGGAAACTGAAGAAGAAAGAGAAGCTGCTAGAGCGAAAGGCCATCAGTAAAAAATCCAAAAGGCTTCTGAAGTGATTGTGTTACCCTAACTGTAGTAAAAGGACAAATTGAGTTTTTGTTTAGTGCTCGCAATAATTTTGCATTAGTTTTGTGTAAATTCGAATTTAGGAGGACAAGCCGAAAGACTTTGTCAACTGCTGTATGTGTGAGTGTGACGTTATTTGAGATGAGCTCGGATAGGTCGGTTAGTGAGAAGGATCGTGCATGGATGGGTGGACAACCGTGAAGTGCAATTGGTTGAGAAGGTCGATGAAAAGAATTTTGGGAATTAAGTTACTTCCTGATTTGAATGAGAATAGATGGGAATAGTGATCAGAAATTTTGGAGAACAGAGACTTTACAGGGAATTAGGTTGTTTCCTGCAATCACACAAGAGAATAAGAACAGAGCTTGAAAGAGCACTAGAAAGAGGGATTCATACCCTTCTAATGACACAGAGCAGAACTCCACAGGATCTAGGAAGTCTTTGACACATGATGAAGAGTCAGATGATGATGAGTTCATTTTACAGTTATACGCAGCGCAAGAGAGAAGTTCAAACATCAGTGTAGACCCTATAGCTCTGACACCAGTTGAATCAACCCAGAGCCAGATACAATTTGGACATATTTCTCCAGTTACTTCGGCAGTTCAAAGGCTGATGCCGTAAATGGATATTCCAAGAATTTACCCTGATGTACCAATTGTAGATACTGCAACAAACTTGACAGTGCAGACAGGAAAAGTTTTCCAAAAGCCAGCATTGGTCCAGATTCAGTCCACCCCGAACTTGATGTCCCCGATACAGTCACAGACAGTTCCAAGACACACACCTATATCAGGATCAAATGACAGAGAAGTTTACCTTGACAAATCAGAATACAGGAACAATGCATCCATGAGATCCAAATGTCAGACTGAGCCCAGATGCAGTGTCAGTACCAGTTACCACAGGTCCAGTCACACCATTGTTCGCCCAGAGAAATAACGAGAATAGTGCGCAAGACTCTCTGAATCCGAGTGTAGAAAGGGAGAGATACAACACAAATGTAAGAATGACAACTCTCATGAGACCAACATTTGATGAAACAGGTCTGTTATTTGATTTAGGTCCTTTCAGGACTCCTTCAAATAATTAGGTAAGATCATATATATAGGTCCAAATCAAAGCCTGGTAACACCAGAAACCCTGTTTTTAACACTACAGCAAGTGCCAGGTGTAAGCCACAATAATGTTACGCTACAAAGTTTGACAGCTCAGTAATTTAAATGGTTAGAGAGGTTGAGTACTACTCACGGAGATCCTAACGAAGGAAGTGCCCTGAATTTGAGCACACTTAGACTAGAGGGAGAGGACCTACTTGAGGGAACCATAGGGTTAGACAGAATTGGCACGTTCAAGAAAGAAGAGTTGCGTTACCTATGCAAGCTGATTACTAACAAAGCATGAGTTTTGCATCAGATAATAGTAGACCTAGCAGAGAAATATGACATAAAGCGTGAGAAAATGAAGCACTTGAAGAGGAGTTACAGGTTAGATTTTGACTCAAAGGATTTTGAGAACATGAGAATACCAGGAATGAAAATTCACCTTAGAGAATTGATCCAGAACATTCAAACATGGGGAGCATTAGACAAGAGGGAAGGCAGATAAGTGAACAAAAAGAGACAAAAAGAAAAGGGATCCTGCGAATCTTACTGCAAATGTGCAGCAAGTTGAGGCCCCAGTGAAAATTCTACCAATGGGAGAGATTCCAGGAGGGAATTTTGTCAATGTTCCTTGGAGCAGAAGTGACATTCTGTTGTTTACAAATGATTATCCCAAGTTGAGAGACAAGCCAGTAGAATGGTAGCAAAATGCCTGTGGGAAGATATTAACACCCTATTAGAGATAGTAGTTCCAGCAGACTTATGTGTGGTATGCAAGAGGAGAGTAGATTGGCCGATGAGAGAACTTCAGAGCGATCCAGCAACAGGTGCACCATCTCCTGACGTAGTGAAATATTACTATTAGGTGATTGAATTTTTGAAAATGAGAATTTCCCCCAAGAACATTGACTGGCAGAGAATAAACAGGACAGCCCAGGAAGCGAAAGAGTCAATACATGCTTACTACAAAAGATTATTGCAAGCGTTTAAACATTAAAGTGATACTGAGACAACTGAGCTGAAAGATTCATTTTGTTGAAGGATTGAGATCTGAAATTAGCCAGATGATTAAGAGTCATTTGATTTGCTGGCAAACAAAGCTGATTGATGAAGTACTGCAGGATGCAAAATACTGTAGTGATGAGATTGAGTTGAAGTAGAGAAAATTGAAAGAAAAGGCAATGGTGATGCAGATTACAGCAGCAAAAATAGGAATGCAGGGCAATTTTCCACAACAGCAGGGAAACATGATGTTTCAGAATCAAGCAAGAGGTAGAGGTCGTGGAGGATTTGGAAATGGGAATCGTAGTCCTGATTTAAATACTGTGGTGGTTCAGAATGATGTGCAGAGAATAAAGAGTTTGTTGCCATGTCATGCTTGCGAAGGGCTCGGACATTGAAAGCGGGAGTGTCCGATGTTAGTACAAGAAGGTGTTGTTTACAAAATGAGTGACATCAATTCTTTTCAAAACATGAGATAACGAAGAATGAAAGGTCATAATCCAAATTTTCAGAACAATGTGAATCTGACACAAGTTTTTCAGCCCACAGAACAGGTGCAAATGCCACATTTGCAGATGCCCCAATGGCAGCAAATGCAACCACAAGTTCAAATAGTACTTAGACAACAAATACCTCATGCCCCAATGGAGCAGCAGTATGGGATGCTTCCTCAGCAGGTCACAGGTCTAAGGTTTACTCAGAGTAATAGTGCACCAGTTCCCGTTACACAGTGAGAATGGAATAAACGATGATTGGGTGAGTGAGAGCTCAGATGAAGAAGAATGCATGCTTGCAGCCTCCCTAGAGGTAGATCAGAAAGGGCCATATGTAAAGAGAAAGGTGATGGGTTGTAAAGTTTCATTCTTGGCTGACACAGGAGCTACAGGCTCGACAGTAAGAACTGCAGAAGTTTCAAACTTGCCCCTTTCAGGGAAAACAGTCCAGATTGTAGGAGTCACAAATCAGTATTTGACCTACCCAATTACAGAACCAGTTCAGGTTAAAATTAGGAAATTTAAAGGATTACACAAATTCGTGTTTTGTGTCTCAAATCAAGTATCCTTACTAGGAAGGGACTTATTGTGTAAAACGAGATGCTCATTTACTTGCTCAAATGATGGAATTGAAATTCAGACAGTGATGATGAAGGTGACCCGACTCCAGAGACAGATTGTGAGACAGTGAATGAGGAGTACCATTTGATTAGCTTCTTTCCGGTTTCACAGTGGGAGATCTTCCTTCTCACTTACAGGGAAGAGTTAAAATTAAAGTGTGGGATTTTACAGGAAAAGACATTGGTCTAATGAAAGGAGTTGATGCAGTTAAGGTTCCAGTGGAGCCAAATGCGATTTTTCTCCAGATTCCTCAGTATCATATGGCGCAGGACACAACTGAAGAGATTGCACCCATAATTGCAGAGTTTGTAAACCAAGGAGTTTTGAAAGAAGTGTTGAGCGGTCCATGTAATTCACCAATAATGGGATTGCGAAAGCCCTGTGGGAAATTTCGGATTGTCCAGGGTTTGTGAAAGCTTAAATTATATTGTAATTGATAGTTGCCCCGTAGTGCCAAATCCAGCAGTGATTTTGTTTCATATCCCATGCGATGCTGAAGAGTTCACCATAACAGACCTGTCACAAGCCTTCTTTTCTGTACCTCTTCATGAGGATAGTCAATTTCTTTTCTGTTTCAAATGTTTGGATCAAGTCTACTGTTGGTGTAGAATTCCTCAAGGGTTTTCAGAGTCACCTTCTATTTTCAACCAGATTTTGAAAAAGAACCTGGCATCATTGGAAATACCTTTCCAGTCGATATTGGTGCAATACATTGATGATTTGTTAGTTGCATCCAAAACAAAGGAAGCATGCAATTATGATACTATTGCCTTACTGAATCATTTAGGGAAGAATGGTCATAAAGTGTCCCCAGCAAAACTACAGTACTGTCAGAAAGAAGTGAAATATTTGGGTCACCTAATTGAGAAGGTAACTAGGAAAATATCCAGAGAAAGGGTCACAGCCATATTGCAGATGAATCCCCCAGCTATGCAGAGAGATGTCAGGGTGTTTTTGGGAAAGATAAGCTATTGTCGCCAGTGTATTCCCAACTTTTCAGTCATTTAGTAGCCATTGCAGAAGCTGACTCACAAAAAAGTTACTGATCCATTAATGTTAGATCAAGCTTGTATGAAAACATTGATGCATGCTCTTTGTCTGTCTTGACTCAAGTCCATGGTGGTGCAAACTGCCCAGTAGCATATTTTTCAGCTACTTTGGACCCAGTTGCACCAGCTTTACCAAGCTGTCTGCGTTCTGTCGCTGCGGTGAGACTGAGCCTCACTCAGAGTGAGAGCATTGTTATGGGACACACTTTAACAGTAATGGTTTCTCACTCCATAGAAGTTTTTCTTACCTGATCCAAAATGCCTTATCTTTCAGGTGGCAGTTTCACTTGTTATGAGACTGTCATCCTGGGGTCCCCAAATGTGTCATTGAACAGGTGTGCAGTGCTTAACCCAGCAACCTTACTCCCAAAAGAAAATGTTGAAATTAACAAACTGGAAGGAGTTGAACATGATTGTCTTGAAGTAACTGATCTGGGCACAAAACCGAGACCTGATATAGAGATACCCTATTGGAGGAAAATGATCAAATTATTTTTGTTGATGGTTCCTGTTAAGAGACAACATGGGAACTCTGAGAGCAGGATATGCAGTGTGCACAATTTCTAATATACTTGAAGCGTCTTGGCTTCAAGGAGTATATTCTGCACAAGTGTAGGAAATGGTAGCCCTTAGTAGAGCATGCCATGTTTCTGCACAACTTAAAGTTACCATCTAAATCGATAGTCAGTATGGATTTGGAATAGTCCATGATTTAGTCCAGCTGTGCTTACAGAGAGGTTTCCTGACCTCTTCTGGTTCACCTGTTAGAAATGTTGAGAGAAAACATGAATTGTTACAAGTATTCAATTGCCTGAGAAGATTGCAGTGGTGAAATGCAGTGCACACCTGAAATCACAAGATTTTGTGTCAATGGGAAATGGATATGCGGATCAAGTCGCAAGGTTTTGCGCACTGAACTGTATATCGTTCAAAGATAAATGGGAATTGTTATCTGATTAGGACGAGATGTGCCCGAGTTATGCATTACATGTTGTAGATACCTTGGAAGAGTTGAAAGCATTAGAGGTCAATGTTGACAAAGATGAGAAAAATACTTGGATCAAATTAAAATGTCTTCAACGTGAAGATGATGTTTGGATTTCAGGGGAGGGACAAATGGTTTTTCCTAACAGTTTGTTGACTCAAATGGCTAGATATTATCATGGCCAAGCACATTTTGGGAGGACTGCCATGATTTGAATGTTCAAAGAATATTGGTTCAATCCAAAGTTTAGACAGGTTGCAGAAGCAGTTTGCCATTGTTGCATCATATGCCAACAAATAAATGTGGGTAAAGGGACAGTGGCCAATTTGAGCTACATTGGAAGACCAGGAGGTCCATTCAGCAGAATGCAGATGGATTTCATTTAGATGCCTGTATGTAGAGGATTGAGATATGTGTTGCTGAGTGTCTGCATCTTTATCCATTGGATTGAAGCTTACCCTGCACAAAGAAATAACAGTGAAGTTACTGCTTAGGGAACTGATACCACATTTTGGCTTTCCGGTCTCTTTAGAATCAGATAGACGAAGTCACTTCAACAATGAAGTAATTAAATTACTATGTATGGTCTGATACATTGAGCAGAAGTTGCATTGCACCTACCCCCCTGAAGCATCAGGACTTGTGGAACAGATGAATGGTACTTTGAAATCAAGAATGGCAAAAATGTGTGCATCCACAAAACTGAAATGGCCCGGCGCACTACCGTTAGTTTTGATGACAATGAGGAGCACACCTGACAGGAGGACAGGACTGTCACTGCATGAGATCCTCATGGGCAGAGTAATGAGGTTGCCAGTGGTTCCTGCAAATGCTCTTGTGAACTTAACAGATGATATGGTGTTGGAGTACTGCAAAGGCCTGGCTGGTTCGCTCTCTCTCATCAGGTGGAAGCTACCACACTGCAACCGTCTCAATATCAAGGACACAACCTGAGAAAAGTTGACTGGGTTGTGATCAGAAAGCACATGAGGAAGGCATGTTTGGAGATTCAGTGGAAGGGTCCTTACCAAATAGTGTTGGTCACTACTACAGCAGTGAAGTGCGCTGTAGTTCCGAACTGGATCCACGTAAGCCATACAAGGAGGGTACCATATCCGTTGGACAATGAAGAGGAATTGTTGAGAGTACCAATAATGTCCAGACCTACTCTAGAATTGGAGACAGTAGAAGGAGAAAGTGAGACTGAATCTGAGCAAACTGAAAGTGGTTCAGCCACTCCTGTGAGAGACGATGGAGAAGAGACGATGGAGAAGACCCAAAGGGAAGTGAAAGTGAACCAACCTCAACTGAGGCAGCAGGAGAGTCTAGTCAGAGGAGGGCTCTCCCAGAAGCACACAGTCTTGAGAGAAACAGAGAAATCAACAGCCCTCGAGGGGGAAGGAGTTGAGGAGGATCAAACCCAATGTGGTCTGACTCCTTCTGAACCAGTTGCAGGCCCGTGAAGAGAAAATCCTGCAGGGAAGGAAAAATTACAAGTCCGACACTGAAAAGAGCGTTAATGAAAGGTCCACTGAAAGAAGATAAGTGGCCGAAGTCACAAGCAAAGAGAAAAGAAGCAATTACAGTGACAACAATTGAGGACGTAGATATGACAAGGAAAGAAGATTTGAGTGATGGACAATTAAATGGAGATCAAAGATTGAAAAGAAATGGAATTGCAAGGTGAAGGTACACTGGTCCTAGATGGGCGTATGCAACAACAAGTGAATGGCAGGGTGAATTTTTGTCATTTTGTTTTGATCGAGATATCCCAGGTCAATAGTTTGGCACGTGAAGGGAACTGATGAACTGAACTGTTGCAAAACTGTAATTATGAGAAAAGAGAAAAAGAAACTGTTGAAATTAACCAGAAGAGACCTTTTTGATAACCTGATTTGACAAGCTGCAAAACCGATTTTGTCAAACTATCGATTTTTGAAAAAGGATCCTGAGAGAAAGACTGAAAGCTGTAAATAATTGCTGAATAAGACTGAAGATTTGCTTTTGATTTTTGCTGCATAGTTATAATGTTTCTCTTCTACTTTATGATTCTTTACAGATAATGAATAACCTTAGCCAGCAGGATAGAAAGGATAGGTGCTGTAAATATATGGGTATTGGTTTGGCAATTGTATGCATGATATCATGCCTGGTATTGTTTGTGGGTATGACTGTTCTTGACAAAAGTAAAGCCAACCATACCTTAGCTTTAGGGGCAACTACTACACTCACAGATGTAGAGAAGTTTAGCTTAGACGAGAAAAATCTGCATGTAGATGGCACACAAGGAGAACTTTCTTCTTCTGTTTTCTATTGCTTATCGAGTGAGTATGTTGAGACAAGGGATGCGAGGGATTATGTTTACACGCAGATTCCTTCATCAGTTAAGGAAGGAGTTACTTATCATAGTTTGCCCCTTAGTAGTCTGTCACTAACAAGATTCTATAACCAGGACTACATTCAGTATTTCTATTTCAATGATGACGTTGTATTTTCGTTTAACCCTATAATAAAGTACCTGACCAGAGTAGCTAAGGACAACACTATAGAATTAGTAAGAGGATTATTTGAGCCTATGTTGATGTTTGGCACAGCTTACGCACACCGCAACAATTTAACATGCTTGCTTACACCCATAGAAAAGAGCGTCTTAGATTAGACAGACGACAGGAGAAAAGCATTAAAGGAGAAGTTAGAAAAGGGCTTACAGAAAAAAGTATTTAGAAATTATTATGCATTTAGTGATATAAAAACACAATGAAGGTTAGCTTTAAATGTGCAACACGTAGGAAAGTTGAATGTATATAGGCCTAAATCTAGAACTGATATGTTGTTTGCGGGAACAAGTGAATGTAGACAGATGTTTTTGTTTCAGAGTAAATGGACGTTCATCTTGAATGGAAAGGATCTAGCAATTCCTGGAGTTTATTACATCTGTGGAACAAAAGCGTATTATCGTCTTTCAAGAGGATGGTATGGCACATGTTACTTCAGGATAGTTTTCCCACAGATATTTCAGCTAGAGAACTTGAATAAATTACCTAAATTGACTGAACTGCATCATGGTAGACAAAAGCGAGAATCATATTCTGGCATAGTTAGAGACATATTTGGAGCAATAATTCCTTCAGTAGGATTTGTTCTGATTTCATTGAAAATTCGAAAGTTGTCTACTATTGTCGATAACATGCTGACAAATTTTTCAGGAGCCATGATCTTAATGGATACAGAAATGGCTGCGGTAAGATCTATGACTCTTCAGAACCACCTGGTGTTAGACATTCTTTTAGCAAAGGATGGCAGAGTGCTGAACTCAAAACATTGTTGCTCATATATTCCTGATAATAGTAAAGAATTTAGAAGCTTGATTAGCAATCTGACTAATGATAGTGCTGATTTGAAAGATCTGAAACAACCAGGATTCTAGGAAAAGGTTGGCAAAGGCATTGCTTCCGTGGGAAATTGGCTTGGCAATCTAGGAAAAGGGATAATATTGAAAATAATACATGGGATATTGATTATTGTGATTTGCATAATTGGAGCATGGAGAGTATGTCATTTGTATCATGTGATTAAATTAAAGAAAAATAAATATGATCAGAGGAGGTAAGATTTTATATTGGAAACATTATTCAGAGAAAGAAGAAGTAGGAAAGACACATTTTAACCCCAAGGGTCCCCAGGACGAGCTGGTCTCACCCTTGGGAACGGTTGCCCGGTGCTGCGGACGAGACCAGCTCGTCCTGCTATGGGCCTAAGTGGGGAGCGCTAGTGTTTCCCCCCAAGGGCCAAGCAACCCCCTCCCCTGGGCAGGGATGGAAGGGGAATCGATTCCCCTTCCACCCCGACCCCACCGTGGCGTCTGATGACGTGAACTCATCAGAGGCCTACCCCTCCTTCCACCGAAAGCATTTCTCCTCCGATCACGTGGAGGGGCGAGAGAGAGGCATCAAAGGAAAGGAAAAGCCTTTTCTTTCCTTTGATGTCTTTCTCAGCATTTCTGCTGCCCGATCACATTGCGATCAGGCGGCAGAAATGCCACTAGACACCAGAGATTCTTTTTGTAGATATTTATACATAAGGGGAACTCCACAGGGAGGTAAAATATTTGTAGGCCTTTTCTGCCCCCCTGGGTGCAGATCGGTCTATTATATTTGGCCGATCTGCCCAAAAACCCTTAGATACCAGGGATATTTTATTTTTGTGTGGGTTTTAATTTTTATATGTGGGGAGCGACCCCTTAGGTAAGGGTCGCTCCCCTGGGGGGCAAATTGTATTTAGGCCATTTCTGTCCCCCTTGGGGGAAGATCGGCCTATTTTTGGAAGGCTCATCTGCCCTCAACGGAGGCATAAAGCTCACCATAGACCAGGGAAGATTTTATTTTTAAAAATAAAAGGGAAGGGATATGGCCATACCCCCACCCTAAATAAATGGGGCCAAAGTTGTTCTGCCCACCAGTTGGCAGATGGGGCAATTAACCCCGATCCACACCCTGGGGGGTAGAAAGTCTACTAGATGCCAGGGAATAAAAAATAAAACAAATAGTGGGTTGGTGGTAACCAACCAGTATGGGCCTGGTTTTGCCCCCACCCCAATTGAAGAGAGTAATAGTCTTTCAGCTCTCCTCCCGCACACTAAAACATCTTATCCCACGGCAAGCAAGAGGACATTTGATTATTTTGGGTTTTGGTTTTAAATCTGGGCCATAAGAGCTTGGCTAACTCTCAAAATCGTCCCACTTTGAATCTTTAAATGATATGGACTTTGGGACGCTGCCATGTAGAAAAATCCACAAGACCTAGACACATCTGAAAACTAAACATCTAGGTGATTCCCCCCCAAGGGCCAAGCATCCCCCTCCCGTGGGCAGGGATGGAAGTTGTGGTGTGATTCAAATGCACCCGCACCATTTTTTTTACCCACAATGCCCTGCAAACCTCCAACTTTGCTGGAAATCACACATTTTTCCCACATTTTTGTGATGGAACCTTCCAGAATCTGCAGGAATCCACAAAATTCCTACCACCCAGCATTGTCTCATCTATACCGATAAAAATTCTGCCCCACTTTTCAGCCTAAAAATGTTTTTTTGCAAACTGCCCTTTTGGACCCGCTTTGGTTCCCCCTCAATTTCGACAAGTTTTTGGCTCTTCCCTCTCACAGGCACTTGGCCCACCTACACAAGTGAGGTATAGTTTTTACCGGGAGACTGAGGGGATGGTTGGGTGGTAGGAAATGTGTCCCAGTGTGGTGATCCCACACAGAAATGTTGGAAAAATTTGATTTTTTTCTGGCTACAGTTGAGGTTTGCTGAGGATTCTGGGTAGGAAAACCTTGGGGGATCCAGTCACACCTCCCTGGATTCCCTCAGGTGTCTAGTTTTCAGAAATGTTTGGGTTTGGTAGGTTCCCTATATGGCTGCTGAGCCCAGGACCAGAAACGCAGCCCCCGCAAAAACAGGTAGTTTTGTATTTGATCATTTTGATGTGGCCACATAGTGTTTTGGGGCATTTCCTTTCGCGGGCACTAGACCCACCCACACAAGTAAGGTACCATTTTTATTGGGAGACTTGGGGGAATGTTGGGTGGAAGAAAATCTGTGGCTCCTCTCAGATTCCAGAACTTTCTGTCACCAAAATGTGAGGAAAAAGTGTTTTGTTTGGCCAAATTATGTGGTTTGCAAAGGATTCTGGGTAACAGAACCTGGTGAGAGCCCCACAAGTCACCCCATCTTGGATTCCCCTAGGTGTCTAGTTTTAAAAAATGTGTAGGTTTGGTAGGTTGCCCTAAGTGCCGGCTGAGCTAGAAGCCAAAATCCACAGCTAGGCACTTTGCAAAAAACAGCTCTGTTTTCTTTGGGAAAATGTGATGTGTCCACGTTGTGTTTTGGGGAATTTCCTGTTGTGGGCGCTAGGTCTACCCACACAAGTAAGGTACCATTTTTATTGGGAGACTTGGGGGAACGTTGGGTGGAAGATAATCTGTGGCTCCTCTCAGATTCCAGAACTTTCTGTCACTGAAATATGAGGAAAAACTGTTGTTTTGGCCAAATTTTGAGGTTTGCAAAGGATTCTGGGTAACAGAACCTGGTGAGAGCCCCACAAGTCACCCCATCTTGGATTCCCCTAGGTGTCTAGTTTTCAAATATGCACAGGTTTGGTAGTTTTTATTGGATGCCAGCTGATCTAGAGGCCAAAATTCACAGCTAGGCACTTTCCAAAAAACATATCAGTTTTCTTTGGGAAAATGTGATGTGTCCATGTTGCGTTTCCTGTCACGGGCATTAGGCCTACCCACGCAAGTGAGGTACCATTTTTATCGGGAGACTTGGGGGAACACAAAATAGCAGAACAAGTATTATTGCCCTTTGTGTTTCTCTACATTTCTTCCTTCCAAATGTAAGACAGTGTGTAGCAAAGTCGTCTATTTGAGAAATGCCCTGTAATTCACATGCTAGTATGGTGGCCCCATAATTCGGAGATGTGCAAATAACCACTGCTTCTGAACACCGTATCTTGTGCCCTTTATGGAAATACAAATGTTTTCTTGATACCTATTTTTCACTCTTTATATTTCACCAAATTAATTGTTGTACACCCGGTATAGAATGAAGACATAACAGTATATTGCTTTAAAAAATCAGACATTGCAGGAAAAAGTTACAGAGTAAAACTTGGAGAAAAATGGCTGTTCTTTTCCCCTTCATTTAAATATTTTTTTATTTCAGCTGTTATTTTCTGTAGGAAAACCTTGTAGGGTCTACACAAATGACACTTTGCTGAATTTAGAATTTTGTCTATTTTTTTGACATGTCTAGCTTTCCTGGATCCAGCATTGGTTTCACACCCATTTCTGTCACTAACTGGAAGGAGGCTGAAAGCACAAAAAATAGTAAAAATGGGGTATGTCCCAGTAAAATGCCAAAATTGTGTTGGAAAATGTGGTTTTATGATTCAAATCTGTCTGGTACTGGAAGCTGGGAAGATGGTGATTTTAGCACCACAAACACTTTGTCGATGCCATTTTCAAGAAAAAGAAACACAAGCCTTCTCCTGCAGCCCTTTTTTCCATTTATTTGAAAAAACGAAATTTGTGCTGTATTTTGGCTAATTTCTTGGTCTGCTTCAGGTGAACCCACAAACTCTGGATTCCTCTAGAATCCCTAGGATGTTGGAAAAGAAGGATGCATATTTGGCGTGGATAGCTTATGTGGACAAAAAGGTATGAGGGTCCAAGTGCGAACTGCCCCAAATAGCAAACAAAAGGCCTGGCACCTGAGGGTAAAAAAGGCCTGGCAGCGGAGGGGTTAAGGGAGCAAAATGTTGTGTGGGAAGATGAAAGTGTGACGGAATATTTAGTCATTATAGGAGGGATTGTGAATGCTGAATTTCTACTAATAAATATTAATTTACTCTGGATTATGAATCTGCATAGAATTTGACTTAAGATAGAAAATAATGCACAACTTGGAAAATGTGCCTACTTGAGCGGCCGTCAGAATCACGAAGTGTCCTTATTAATCGCTTATTAAAATGAAATGATGTGCTAATGTTTGAATTAGTGTAGTAGTATGTTATATTAATGATTACTTATTGTGTATTTGCTTTATTTAATTGTAGGCCTTAAGTTAGCAAGGTTTTGGGCCGAGTTGCATGTTAGACTGTACTGTTAAGACAGTAATGTGAAAAAAAATGTTTGCTTGGAGAAATTGATACCTGAATTGTTCTTTTCCTTTGCGTTGACCAAACACTAGTAAATGTTTTCTTTTCCCATGAGAACTGCTTGTTAGAATATGCTGTATTAGCTATTGTTACAATGTAAAGTTTAGTGCTTGACAAAGCCTTGTTCCCAGGAGCTAACAATGTTTTCACTGACTGAAGGACAAAGAGATATAACATTGTTACCTGACGAGTCCGACAAGGGGAACAGGAGAAGAGGAGTCAATCGTCGACATGTGAAAGACAGTTTAGTTATATCTTAGATTTGAAATTCTACTTTCATTGGACTAAATGTAAACATACGATTCTTTGACCAATAGCAACATGGGAAGAGAGTTTTAGATGATTTAAACTTAGCCTGACCGCACCGAGAGGGATGAGTCTTATTCCCGTTTTCCATCTCCACCGATGAGGTGTACTCGCCTTGATTCTTTTACTTAGAGATTACCATCTTTGACTGTATTGTTTAGGTTTCTGATGCTGAATGCTGATTCTTAAACTATGCTTTACAAATGGTTCAGATTTATTAAGGTCCCCTGTTCTGAACCCTTTCCTTTCATGGCCCGATGCTGACCGAACTGATGTCCAATTGACTAAGACAGTCGAGGCTTGCTTATCTATACTGAGGAGAGGTATTAATCAAATGTTATTGATTGATGTAATTTGTCTTTTGTTTCTAGGTACCAACCGCTAATTTTGATAGTGCCATAGCTAGATGTATTCCAAATTTGTGTCGATTAAATTGTTTTGCATGAAGCCCAAATATGCTATTTTAATCTGAAGGTTAGTGAGGGATGACCCTAAATGCAGTATGTTGCTTTTGATAATTAATAGATGTAACTGAGTTGCTGAATCTAAATGTATGCTATTTCCATTGTGCAGTTATTCTTGTTATTGATTTGTACTGTAATTCTAGAGTGCGTAACAGTTCCTGCTTTGGTTAAATTGAGATTCTTTAAAAGAAGTAGTCAGCCAGTGTTGTTTCTATATATATATATATATATATATATATATATATATATATATATATATATATATATATCATTTGATTTTTTAGATTGAGTTACGTGACATTAGCATTGTTAATATAAGGAAATAAACATTCTAATTCCTACCTAAAGGTGTGGTTATTCATGGACAAATGGGCCATGGTGCGTGGAATTACTGACTCCAAAGATTATTGATACGGTAGATTGATATTTGTTATTGATTTGTATTGAATTTGAGTCTTATGGTTGGAGTTACTCTAAGCGCAGTCAAAAGGTCCATCGAACCTCTAATGCGCCCCCTTATGAATTAAAGATAAGAACCCAAATAAGGTCAGACGAGCTAACAGTCGTCATATGTTATGCCCTATTTTCGAGTTTAAACTCATAATACTAAGATTTACAAAACCCTGTAAACATGGACGTCAATTCACCAAAATGCCAGGGGTGGCGGAAGTGACATCATGCACCATTTTACCTCCACTTTCACTCACACGGGCATACACACACATACACACTTACACAAACTCTCTCACATAAACACACTCTCAACTGAAAGCATGCACATATCATACATTAAAGCATTTTTACTTACCTCAGCTGCCATGGAAGAGCATATTTAAGCTAATTGTAACTCATTGTTATTGCACTAATAGTGAAAAATATGTTAGTATTCAATATTAGTGTAATAAAAATTGACAAAAAAACAAAGGTCTGAAGACCCAATTGATGTCCATAAGAACAAGCACCCACTGTGTTCCTGGCACTGAATTTACTAACTCTGAGATAAAGAGTCGCAAAGGGCAAGCCAGGGGTCGCAGCTGCGACCCCGTCCATGCATGTAAATATCTCAAGCCTGGTGTCAGTATTTACTGGGTCCTTTAAATACCTCAACCTGCTCTGGGGCAGTCATATCCGAGGTAAAAGCAAATAAAGGGAAAGCGAGACGGAAGGTAGGCATTAATATAAGAAATACATATAGGAGGAAAGTCCAAATAAGAGAAAAATCAAGGACATTTATAGGTGTTAGCTCGAGGTAAATCGTGAATTTGGGGGAATGCCCTTTAAGGGGGCAGAACATTGAAAAAAAATGCAAAACATGAAAACATTATTCAATGAACCCCACATTCCTAGGTTGCAAAATTAGGTGTTTTAAGTTTTGGTTATACTTGGTGTTAGAAAGAAATAACGTACTTCAAGTGGTTTTGAGTGCTGTTTTTATGCGTAACACAGAAATTCCCTACGTGAGTTTATCTTTTTTTCATTTTACAAGGGATTGAGGGGGAACATGTTTTAAGGAACCATAAAATAGCAAGTGAAGAATGTATTTAAGGTTAGACATATACATGAATTAGAAACGTCAACAACCACTCACGTAGTAAAAGTGTTTTTTCTCGTGTGTATAGAAGGCACACAGACATAAAACCTCTATGCTCATATTTGCAACTAAGCATAACAGGAATTAATGTGGATATAGAGGTGTCAGAACATACAGGCATACAAATGCACATAGACAAGCAGATCTAAACTAATCTAACCACACAGACTCACGGGCCTCACATGGATAGCAACACAACTGATGATACAGCACGTGATACTCTCAAGAACATCAACATATTAGCAGATGAGGACACAAACACAACATTGCAGTCACATAGGGCCTCATGCAATGGGAGGATTCTGTGGTTGAAGTAATGGGATGAGACCAGGCTAAATGTGAGCGGTGGTTACTGGAGGGCCCCACTGGAATTCAATTATGGGAACCAGCACATATTTCTCTACATCAGTCATTTACTGTGAGCAAGACAGGGAAAAACACACAAAGTTTAAAGACACAGGGAGAGAAAGGTGAAAAACTGTCAGAAAGAGAGAAAGCAGGAACTTAGTAAGAGTAAGATAAAGGGTCAGCAAGTGTCTCGTAGTGGATTAAAGCGGTATGAGGTGAATTCCTTACAATGTGGCCTTGGTATTCGGCTGCACTCCTTCTTGTACAAATTAAGCACTGGTTGAGACCCAAAGCTTCTGTCCGTATCCCAGAAGGCACTGTCTTCCTCCTGGAAGTTGAAGTCTGAAATGTTACACTTAAGCACTGGCTGAACCTGGCAAGTACTCTTTTTTCCTCCTTCTGGTGCAAAGAGGAACATTTTCTCAGTCCTGGGAGATGTCTATTCCATTCCGCTTAAAGGGAGACAGCCAAAGGTTCTCCCTCTTGTCCCAGCTCCTTTGAGCTCCTTGAACTAAAAACGTAAAACACTGACTATGCCAAGAAGTCAGCTTATATTTCATTCCACCCATGAAATTGGCAAACTTTGGCAACTCTGCATTAGTCATGTAACGCAGAGGTCTGAACAAAATCAGCAAATTGCTGCGTGGCAAAATGTTTTCCTGCAAGCCTCGAAAATGTGAGCATGAACAAGATTTGGCTTCCCCTAGTGCCATTTTGTAATGCGGGCGGTCGTGGTCAGAAGGCTGCATCTCGAGTAGATTCATTATCGCTCGAGTGGATTTTCCACTGGAGTGGCAGCAAAATCAGTTTGAATGACCGCATACTCTTGCACCCCATGGTGCTGGTCATGCTTAGTTTTCAGTGCTGCTTGCTATACTGGCGCTGGATTGCAGTGTGAAATGTATGTCTTCCGCCCATTGGTGCAACTCAACAGAAATATATGGATTTATATAACTCATCAGAATACCACAGAGTGAAACTGCGAGTTCAACCCACCCCTCCTTATATACAGGACAGTGACAGTTGGCCTCCAAACAACTGAACACTCTGACTCTAGATTCAAAGTTACCTCTAAATCAACTGTTTTCTCCCAGTGGAAATTTTGACAGGTGTTTTCCTGGCGCAATTTGTGCAAGGAAAAATTGTAAGGACCAGAAATTCACGTTTACCCATAAACTTGGAAAACGCAATACTTATAATATATGATACATTTTGAACACCTCTGTGTCGAATTTTGATCCTGACGAGGCCAACTTGTGAACAGGCCACACATTATGCCGGAATGTAACATGTATTTCTAATGCTATCTGATTCTGGGGTTTACTTTTACAAATCATTGTTCACTCGTGTTTTCGTCTTACTGAAGCAAACAAAACTACAACCCCAAACGCACGGAATTGTTTAATAAAAGTCCAGTACAAAACAGGTATGATGTTTGGTATGTGTGGCTGATCTGGCAATTGTAGTAACCCTACAGTTTGCACGAATTACTTTTAGTCATTTAAATTTGACGGAGTCTGACTGCCAGTAAAATTGATGACATACTTTATCAGTTAAAAAACAGGCCCAATCTACAACTGAGAACTGCCAATAAAACACACTTTTATCACATTGACTTTTGAATCTCTTACCTTATTCTAAGGAGCAACCACCTAATGTAAGTTTTTTTAAGTTTACCACATGAGGCTTTAAAAGTGTTGCATTACTGCTCTGTGCACCTTCATCATCATTCAAAAACACTAGGAGGCAAAAGGTAAAGGGTTTCGTGATTGAAGCCGGTTGGCTTAGAACAACCATTAAACATTATTGCTTATACACTACCAGGCCCCATTTATTCCTACTGAACTTTGGGCCCACACACTATGCCCAGGTCATGTCACAAAACAGTCTGTTATTTGCACACCAACTAGTTTGCAATCTGGGCTTTATTTTCCATGAGGCTAAAATCGTAACCTGTTGGTTTAAAAAATAAACATTTGCAAGAGGTTGCAAAACTTACCATCTCACTCATATGTAAGAGGCTGAAAAACCTTTGTGACCTTGTGCGATTGCTCAAATACAGGGATGGAAACCATTGAGGCTCTGCAGACCTCCATTCCTGGTGGGGGCTACCGTAGGAAGCTGGGTTCTGGTTGCAGTACCCCCCAGGCACCTTTTGCCTGGTTGTTGATTCTACTTTGACTGAAGTGCAGTGGGTTCCCTCTAAAAAGGCCCCCATGCTAGTGTTCCTTCCCTAAAAGAAGATACCTGGTCAACTGATCCCCAAGTGGCATGCCCTTTATCACCTCCGTAAGTTCCTAGTAAACATTACCCCTGGTACCTAGGGCAAGGGTACTGAAGAGGGGCCTTAAGTGCTGCAGAACATCGTGTGCCACTCTAAGAGACCCAACACCAACCCAATACAAGACTGCCACAGAAGGATGTGTGACAAGGTGCTCCCTAAAACTGAAAACACAACATGTTACACAGACTGTGTGCCATGTCTCTTAAATACTGCATGTAGTACTTGTAAGTCATCCCCACAGCAGGTCTTACAGCCCTAAAACAGGGTGCATAATATTACATGTGTGGGTATATCTGCAAGAGCAGATATTCCCTGCTATGTCTTTGTCCATTCTTAGAAATAATGGGCCAGATGTATAAAGAATGCATTTTGCGAGTCGGAAATAGCGATTTTTAAGAAATCGCTATTTCTGATTCGCAAAATGCAATGTCTCACATTTGCGATTCGGTAATAGCAATTTCTTAAAAATCTCAAATGCTATTACCGAATCGCAAATTGCGATACCGGACCCATTCGCATCTATGGGCCTGTAGGCCCATATCTGCGAATTTTTTGCATTTCCACAATTGCGAATTCCTAACTGGAAATCACAATTTTTGGAAATGAAAAGTCCGGGGTGCTGGGGGCCTTAGGCCCCCTCTGCTGCACCCCATGATATTTTTTTTACAACATGTAAGGTGCACACATGCCAAAAGGGCATGTGTGCTTTACATGTAAATTTTAAAAATGCATTTTTAAAATTTGCACATAGTTACCACCAAGTTCAACTTGGTGGTAAATAGCGATTCCTTAATGCCCAATTTGCATTAAGGAATTGCTTGTTACATGTGCTTTAGAAATCGCAAATAAGGATTCCTTATTTGCGATTTCTTATTTAGAGAGTCGCAATTTGCGACTCTTTAAACAGGGTCGCAATTTTAAGGAATCGCTATTTTAGCGATTCCTTAAAATTGCATTCAGAATGCCTTTGATACATTCTGAAATGGCTTTTTGCATTCACAAACGGGCATTCGCACCGTTTGCGAATGCAAAAAGCTTTGATACATCTGGCCCAATAAGTGAACAGTGAAGCCATTTTAAATATATGTGCTGGACATTGGTCAATACAAGTTCCCCATGATGGCTGCACTGAAAACAGAGATGTTTGTTATCAAACATTTCATAATAATAAACGCTCACTGATTCTAGGGACAGATTTATTAATACATGCACCCAGAGGGCACATTAGAGGTGCCCCCTGAAAACCTACCAAATGCTGGTGAGCTCACTGACCAGTTCTAACCAGCCTGTCACCAACAAACAAGAATCTGACCCCCAGGGGAGAGAGCCTTTGCTCTCTGGAGGTCAGAAACAAAACCTGCTCGGGCAGGGGTGTTACACACCCGTCCCAACAGGATGACCCACATTCCAAGGCAGGAGCTTCAAAGAAGCCCACTGCATTTGGTATGCAGAACTGGCCTTCCTCAGAGAACAATGCCGACATTCGTCCCCCTCGCCCAGGGCCCATCCGGCACCTGGACAGGAGGGAAAATTAGCTATGCAGGAGGTGTGTTGCATTTCCAGACTGGACACACCCCTAGGGTGACCAATCTGAAATAGACACAGCCTAGGAAATTCTGCCTTCTTGTGTGTGGTGGAGATTAGGACATCTGGACAGGGTTATGCCCACTCCCCACAGAAAGTGGTCATCTATGGGGTGCAGTGACCCAATTGACTACTACCCTTCACCCCCTTATTGCCCCCTAAATTGAGTATTTAGCAGACCCCATGATAACAGATCCTTAGATCACCACTGAACTCATAGGAAGGAGTGGACAGGAAGCCTGCTGAACCTAAGAACCGTGGAGCACAATGGACTTGGTGTTAACCCTGCTAGCCTGCCTGCTGCAACTGACCTGTCCTGCCACTGTAACCTCTAAGAAACCAGGAGAGCTGCCAGTGCTTCGTAAATCACCAAGAAGTACTCCCTTTGAGCAGAGTAGCTGCTCCCCTGCATCTGCAGGCACCCAAGAAAGGACTGTGAGGGCTGGGACCACCAACAACCTGGTGCCGGACATCACCACTGCACCGGAGCCACCTAGCCCGAGTTGAAGTGGGCCAATGGTGTTAGCATGGTCCCCAGACCCTCAGAGACAAAGCCCACTCCAAGCTTGCCCTCTGTTGGCTTCCGGATAGCATCTGCAGCCTGATTCTGCAGACGCCCCCAGCAACAGCAAGTGATCTGAAGACAAAGACCAAATGCCTCAGGACACCTGACAGGAAGTGGGTGTTCATTAGTTTGCAATCACAATTGCTATTTCAAACTACTGACTGTAAACACATGTTGCCTGGATAGGCGCACATCTACAAATAAGCTCATGCAGATTATGCATTCAGGATAAATACAGAAATCCAAATGAACGTAATGTACAAATGTGAATACTTACCCAAATGCACTAGTACTCATGAAATATTGGTAAATTAAACCTAACAAATCAAGTGATTTTATTAAATGAAAGTATTTTATGAATACATGGGCTGTGTATCTGATCAAAACAATACGTAGATTATGTGAGTGTGACCATTTTAATCAAGTTGAACTTGTTAATTGTTAATCATTGCTAATGTAAAAGGTGAATGGCGGTAACGGCCACCGCCATGGTTTCCCAGATAAACACTGGCACTCCTTAGAGACAGCCTACATGCTGCCACACATCTGATCCAGGGCCTGAGAAAATCCAGGGCCTGAACATACATGATTGCATCACCCTCTATCCTGATGGAACTCCATTGGGACTGCGATCTCTGGTGGATCTCCGCACATCTTCAGCCAGAAGGCTATCCAACTTCAAACTAAGAAGTATAAAAATGTAAAAACAAGACAGTAGGCCTTTTCCATCTATGCACCCATGGTCTGGAACAAAATCCCCACATCCATCAAGACTGCCCCACTGTTGCTCCCATTAAAGAAAGATTTGAAGACTCACCTCCTCAAAGAAAACAGCATCAAAATACAACTCATCCATGGGGGCGGTAAGTCAAAACAACAAGGAGAGGGTGAAGGGTGAAGCCAAAGCAACAGAGGGAAGGGAAGGATTGAGCCAAAGTAACACAAGCGAGAGCAGGAGGCACAGGAAGGCAACAGAGAGGACGTGGTTGGGGGAAGCAACACGGAGGGTGCATGGAGGAAAAAGGGAGACGCGCAAGGGTGATAGCAACAGGGAGTGGGGTAGGGAGAAGCACCCCGGTGACAGAGAGCAACACAGAGTGCAGGGCGAGAGATGCAATGGAGGGAGATGGCTCACAAACACACACTCTCATGGAGTGCTTAGACAGAAAAAAGTAGTGCTTGAAAAGCAAACAGTGGAAGCAGAAATGCCAGCCAATAAAAGCAACGGTAAAGAGGCAATGCCCCTTAGTAGAGACAGCCATAGGTTTGGCAAGGTGAGACACTAACAAGAGGTAGGCAAATAAGAGTGACAGGGAAGACAACCAATGGTAAGCAATGAGCAGTCTCCATGCACCTCTCTGTACTTGATAAGCCACAATATACCTCGCAACTGGTAGCACATGTGCTGGATATTAAGTTTGACTTAAAGTATTTTAGTTACACATTAAGTATTGTGGATGAGTTTATAAGGCATACCTAAAGGGTCTCTGATGTATTGCTGATGAATATTCAATAAGATACTAAGCCCCACGTTTACTAACACACTCTCTCATGGAGTGCTTAACAGAAAGAAAAAAAAGTAGTGCTTGAGAAGTAAAGTGAGGATACGGAGATGTCAGCCAATCAAAGCAGTGGTAAAGAGGCAGCCATAGGTCTGACAAGTCTGGCAAGCTGAAACTCTAATAAGAGGTGGGCAAATGAGACAGACAGGAAAGCCAACCAAAGGTAGGCAATGGGCAGTCTCCAAGCACCTCAAGGGCCTCTGATGTATTGGTGACTAATACTCAATAAGATACTAAGCCACACATTTACTAACGTTTTGCTCATGCAATGCTTCACAAAAAATACCATCTAGTTCCAAACCATTGTAAAGGCCTGTGTGTGCAGTAGTAAACTACATTGCTCCATGCAAGCTTTAGTAAATGTGAACCAAAGTGCATGAATAGGACCCTGATGGTTAAAGGTTCAGCCCCTTAATCCAAACAATACATTTTAAGCAAAACGTTTCACTTCCATCAGCCAAATATACAGGGCTTGGAGTTAAAGGAAATCAAGAAAGCCATGAGGAAGTCATCATCTGCCATGACATTGTTAGGACTGAGAAATGAAAGACTAAAAGCACTGCCAAGGGAATTTCCAGTAGCTCACATTGGCAAGGTTATCCCCATAACTGTAGTGTTGTGAATGCTGTTCAAGAACATTGGTTTTTGATCAATAGGATGTAGTCCCGTTTCTCATCAGGCATTTCACAAAAATGTCTTTGTATGGAATTAATAGCAATATTTTATTTTTCACATCATGGTAATCGGACAGATTTCGGCATTGGGGAGGTGGGGCTGTTGACGTGGGTTATCCAACAGCAGAGACAGTATATTGGAGACAAACGAGGAAACTGACACTCTTATATTGTGGACAGGTTAATATGGGCATTTTCTCCATGTGCATGTCAGTTTGCATGGTTCTTTTGTGAGTTCCCAAATGGCAGAGCGCTTGAAGCAATGAGTACTAAAGTTACACTTTTGGTTTTAGTTTAGACTTTTGGTCTAAGTTTACCCTTGTGAATCGGGCCATTTAATGGGAAGTTTGGAGCTTTTCTAAATTCAATTTGGGCCAGTCATCATCCATACTATGGGGGTCATTACGACCCTGGCGGAACAAGTCCGCCAGGGCCGTGGGACGCGGTGGCACCGCCGACAGGCCGGCGGTGCCCCGCGGGGCATTCTGACCGCGGCGGCTCAGCCGCGGTCAGAGAAGGGAAACCGGCGGTCTCCCGCCGGTTTCCCGCTGCCCCAAAGGAATCCTCCAAGCCGGCGCAGCATGCTGCGCCGGCATGGGGATTCCGACTCCCCCTCCCGCCATCCAGTTCCTGGCGGTTCTCCCGCCGGGAACCGGATGGCGGGAGAGGGAGTCGCGGGGCCCCTGGGGGCCCCTGCCGTGCCCATGCCTATGGCATGGGCACGGCAGGGGCCCCCGTAAGAGGGCCCCTAAAAGTATTTCAGTGTCTGCAAAGCAGACACTGAAATACGCGACGGGTGCAACTGCACCCGTCGCACCTTCCCACTCCGCCGGCTCTATTACGAGCCGGCGTCATCGTGGGAAGGGAGTTTTCCCCTGGGCTGGCGGGCGGTCTTGTGAAGACCGCCCGCCAGCCCAGGGGAAAACTCGGAATACCCTCCGCGGTCTTACGACCGCGGAGCGGTATTTCGGAGGGGGGAAGCCTGGCGGGCGGCCTCCGCCGCCCGCCAGGCTCGGAATGAGGGCCTATGTTCTGTTTGATGCACCTATGTTGCTTCCACAAATCAGACTGATACTAACTTAATTTTTAGCCTCCAATTTTGAATTCATTCACATTTACAAAATGTTTTAAACTTTTCAGTTTCTTCTTTATTTGTATACAAGTTAATAATTTGTTAATAATTTTAATATTCTAAGCAGTTGTAGGTCCCTGTCTAGGTTTGCAGATGCCCAGACCACAGGTTAAGAACCACTGGTCTAGTACATGTGTTTCCACCTAGGAGCATGCAATGAATTGCAAAAATTCACATCAGCACACTGATTAATGGAAATCTATACATCTCCAATCTTCCTCTGTAGTAGCAGGTTGGGTTTAATATGTTAGTTTAATATCAGTAAAGCAGTTGCATTTGCAAGACAGCAATTATATGGTGACTGATACTTAACAATCAGGCACATCAAATCCCAGAATAAATTAAACGTTTAGGTTCAAACCGAAAAGCTAAAATATCCCACATTATTCCTTTAGGGTTGCAAGTTTTATTCTTGCAAGGAACCCAAATGGCGATGCTCTGCTGCAAGTTTTATTAAAATATAGTGCACCCTATTTTTCACAGCAGTGTATGGTTATGGCCCTTGCTTGCAGGGTCTTTCATCACAAGACAATTTAGAGTATTCTATTGGATTCCACCATTCGCACATCCAGTGTTCTCCGTACATAGGCAACACAAATCTTTGCAATTCTTAGCCCTCAATTGAGGGCATTATTACATTCAGCCTGCTGAGTGGAAGAGACAATGTGGCCAAATATGTGCCAAAAAATGGGTAGGAGGGTGCAGGGTGCAAGAAATGTACTTCGCATTCGCTGCTAAAATATTGTGAGGACAATATGTAAACATCCAAGATCATTGTGCAAAAACACATCACAATGACCAATACTCATGAAATCATTCACATTCTGATGTTGAGCTAAATCATATCAGACACTGCTTTTAATGTAATTGAATAAGTTGGTCTGTGAAGAAATTATTTCTACTGTGATGGGACGAGATAAGTTGTCATGCATCGGTCCCCCGTTTGGCTGCCTTTCTGCAATCTTAACACACATATTTGCACAGATATATAAGAAAGCATAACACCTATAATCGTTTATAGGTTTGGTGTGATAAAGAACTAGTATACTAAAATTATATGTATGCTATACTTACAGGGACTTTGAGTTAGCCCTCTTCTTTCATTGCAATATAAATAAGGCACACGTCTTTTATTGTTTCCCGTTTAGTACAGTAGTCTTCTTTATTTCCTCTTTTAGTTCTAATTTCTGCCAAGCCTTCGTCTCTTCTAAAAGTACGACCACTCACAGTGTCATGAAATAAGTACTGTCCAATTTCTCTCACTAGCTACAAGTCTCGTTATCAGCTTCAGCGCCATCTTGATATTTCATGTTAATGGTAATTTTTCGTTTGGTCAGTAAAGTTCCTGTACCCTTGTGATCATTGATTCCCAATTTATTAGAAGTTTCCTTATTTTAAATTTAATCTATTGGTCATTCTGGTACGATTACATTATATCTAGGACACCGCCTATATTAGATGACTGACATAATCCGTAACCTTTTTAAAGATTGATAACTTGTCTCTTGTCTACATTCAGATACTAACAATATCATTTATGATATCCCTATTAGATTTAAGGTAATAGGTCCTTCTCTGATGGTTTTTATGCTAATGCATGTTCTCATTTCCTGACTTACAGAATGATTACAGTCATCTAAACTTGTCCCCCCCCCCATTGTTGTGAAGGTTCACCCCTTCATGAGCTTCTCCGATTAACCCGGTCTGGTCTTTGCACCATTCGCATATTACGTTTCCGTTCAACATGTCTGTGCATCACTTCAGATACAGTCTAACATATTATGTGTGTACATTATATTCCACAATTCATAATATATAATTTTCACATTACAGACAGTTTTACTCCTTTCCCAAAAAGTATTCCAGCTTGATCAGAGTTAAGTCCACACTCCACTGCTTTCAAGAGCATAATCTATGTTGATTCCCTCCTCCTAAATTATAGTTCTTGATTACCACCCGAGGGTTCTTAGTAATGTGTTCTATCCCAAGACAATTAAACTCCTTGTGTACACTCTGTGTATCGTATATATTTTCATATGTTGCGCAATCGGATACCGCTCATCCCCTTGTCTTTTCATCCTCCAATGTTCCCCAATCCTTATTCTAAGAGGAAAAATCATACTTCCAATGTATGTGCGTCCGCATTTACAGAATATGATATATACCACAAAAGTTGTGTTACAGTCTATATGAGTTAGAATCACATATCTCTGGCTCTCTCCTATTTTAAAATCTTAGCATGCCATGTTCATTTACATACTCCACATCCTCCACATTTATAGAAAGCCTTATTATGCCTATCTAGCCAATTGACGTTAGTCCGTTTTTTTGGATAACCAGGACAAAGAAGGCTCTTCAGAGATTTCCCTTTTCGATACCACATTTGGTCTGTTTGCAATATAACCTTATAGTACTGAATCTTGGGCTAAAATACCCCAGTATGTCTTCATGATCTTTAATAAAGTAACCTAATTATCCATATAATCCATCACTATCCTTATTCTGTCCTTATATCCTCTCTTCTCTGTGCCAGTACGGAATCCCAATGTCTGCTGCCTATGTATTCGGCTTGCCTTCTATTGAGCTTTCATAACATTCTGTTTTTGGTAACCTCTTGCTAAAAAACATTGACCCATATCCTGGATGCATTAATGGAAATCCCTCTCCTTGTTACAGTTGCGTCTGGCCCTAATTATTTCCCCAAATGGTATTGCTTCGATTTGATATGTGGGGTGTGCAATTCTTGCATGCAAGATAGAGTTGCATGATGTCGGTTTCCGGTATAGTCTACTTTCAATCTTGTTACCTTCCGCAAACAATTCCACATTCAAAAATTATATAGATGCTGAACTATGTTGATACGTGAATCTAATATTGGCATTATTGCTATACAGTTATTCACAGAATCCCCCTATCTGGTCTATACTGCCCGTCCAGATCATAAAGCAATCATCAAAGTTTCGTCCCCAGTACAGAATATGTGTTTGCCATTCCGCTGCTCCAGTTCCCCAGATCCACCTTTCTTCAAACCACCCCATGAAGAGGTTTGCATACAAGGGAGAAAACCTAGACCCCATCGCCACTCCCTGTTTTTGTCTGAACCATTCATTATTGAATAGAAAACAGTTATGTAAGTCACGAAATGAGAACATGCATTAGCAAAAAAAACATCAGCGAAGGACATATTAGCTTGAATCTAATAGGGATATCATAAATGAGATTGTTAGTATCTGAACGCAGACAAGATATAAATCTTAAATTACGAAGGGCATGAAATATTCTGGGTTTGCGCCCGAATAGCTTTTACTATTAACATCGATTATGTTTTTTTAATCCATCCCAGGAACCATTAAAATTCAAATCACTGCATATAATATAAGGGGCTGGCCATTCTGCTAATTCAATTGAAAGAACATCTAGCAGTGTCAGGTCATCGATTACTGGACCATGCACAGAGCATAAGGTAAAATTCCCTTTACTCAACTGGCACTCTACTACAACCCATCTCCCAAGCAGATCCGCCCTACACCAGGTGACCTCACATCTTGTAGTACTTGTTAAAATGGCTACCCCTTTTGTTTTAACATTTTGTTCAGTATACACCACTAACTTCAACCCAAAAGTATCCAATACAGCTTTGTCGCAATGCTCAATGTGAGTTTCTTGTAGTCCGTATATATCCGCTTTTAATATTTTCAAATCTTCTGCTATTTTCCCTCTCTTTCGGGGGTTATTCAAACCGCATATATTTACGGATGCTAACCAAAGTTTAGCCATTTATATATGCTATTACTCAAAAGGTTCCCGGTATCGCCACATTCACACAAAATTCTTCTGTTCCTACGACAATGGTTAAGATCCATTACAGCATCCTTCTCACCTGCCACCTCCCATTTTAAACCTTCCCTCATTCTATTGCTCCTCATCCTCTGTAATGTTCGTCTCTCAGGTATCCTATACTATATATTTATTGCACCACCTACTAGCCCCTCCACCACCCCCACCGGTCTGAATGACGACTCTCTTGGTGTCATCCAAGAACTCCCCCCTGACCAGCCATACTTAATTGCGTATGCTTATTCTACAGTCAGCATCGCACACATTTTTTTTTAACAACATATGCACGAGAAATCTATCAGCATTACACATTCTGCATGTTAATTTCATTTAAAGGCTGTTTTGCCTGAATCTCCGAAGTGAATACTTTAATCCGTCCCTTTATTATAGTTTTCAAATGCACCGGGGCAAGTAAGAAGTCCTCCCCACCTGCATCCTGGTAGGGCTTGATCAGCTGCCGTAGTCTCCATCTACGCTCTACCGTAACGTGACAATTTTCTGGTTGTGAAAAAAAGGTTATGTTATCCACTGTTTTTAGAGCATTAGGGCGCGCCTTTTCAAAAACTGATTGCCTTAACAGAAAATGACCAAAGAAGACTAGAATAGCCCATGGGTATTTGGGGCCATGACTATGTTTGCTAAGTTGCCTGACAGGAGGAAACCTATGAACCCTTTGCACTTCATTTCCCCAATCCTTATTAGTTAAATCGGAAAATGTCTTTCGTAGTAAATCAATCATAAATTTCCTGATGTAGTTGCCCTCTAGCCCTTCCTCTATGCCGAGAAATCGTAAGTTATTCCTACGTGCCGGTTCTCCTGATCTTCCAGCTTCCACATTTATCCTTTAGCTGTTCGTTTTGCGTATCCGCCTGATCTTTCAGCACCTCAATATCTGCCTCTATCATGGAGGCTCTACTCTCCATTGCGTTTAACTTTTCTTCGATCTCTCCACAGGACTTAGCTACCTTTCCCACAGTCACTTGAAGTTGCTTGGTTGCCAACCTGGCCCTGCAACTCTCTGTTCGAGTTTCTGTTTGTAATTCCTTTATCGTACCATGTATTTATTGAAGCATTGTTTCCTCTGAGTACACGTCAGACACATCCACTCCGCTTCCTCCTCTGTCATTGTTGCATGTTGGGCAGGTCTCAGGAACCTTCTCTGGGGTACACAGACTAATTCCTGAATAATCCCATGTAAGGGCAGCTACGCTATGTTCTGCTACTATCTCCTCTGCTGCAGTCATTCCTGACTGTGTTTTTGTATACTTATGCTGTCGTCGTAACTGCTTAACAGTGGGGCTGGTGGCTGATGACAGGCTAGTCTCAAGCTCAGACGAGAGGCTATCTTCTGCATCACTTTGTACGCCATCGCTACGGTTACCATCCAAGTCTTCAGTAAGTGAGTAAAACTTATCTCTGCCTTCCTTAGACCAGTCTGCATCCCTCCCAACTCCCTCTGCCCATCCGTCTTCTGCATCTTGTTTCTCCGTGATCAAGAGTACCTCTATAACTGGATTCCAATTCCTACTATCACTTATCCCATTGGGCTCTGTCAAAATATCAGCAGAATTGCCCTCTTGATCCTTTTTATACTCTGGATGTATTCTATCTAGGTCGGTGATGGATCCAGCTGAACCAGCCCCCTTCATCACTCCCATAAGCTGAATTGACTGATTTTCCATCATGTTTTGCGTCTCCACCATCTGCAAGGGGGTGAGCACCGGTTCTGCTCCGGACTGTTCAGGTCCTAGTATCCCATTATTAGAGCCTCCACTCACCATACGATATGTATTACTGCTTTCTTGCAGGAGCGGCGGCTCAGTGCTCCCGGTGCCTTTAGCCTCTTTGATAAGGAAATCAGTAATTACAGGCTGCGGGTTACCTTTTAATTCGCTACTCACTGCCTGACCCGCAGTTAGCCCCACACCGCTCCTACCACTGCCATTTTCATTTACATCCTTCACACTCCCAGCATCAGTCTTATTAATTAATTTACTCTGCTTTGTTAAAGACCGCCTACCTCCAGGACCGCAGATGCTTGTGTCCGTCCCAGCCCGCCTCTATTGTGTTCCTCCAGTCACCATACGGCCAGTAACAATTGTACATTCGCTTTTCTCTGTTTTCCCTCCTGAAATCCAGGTATTTTTAGGTGCCATCTTTAACTTGTTACAGCCAAGCAAGCCTCCTGGCCGTGCCGTACCCCAGCTCCAGTGTTCACCTGCTCTCCGTAACTGATTGTCGAAGATCACGAGTATTAGGACATTGTCTGGAGAGCGACTCCAGCGCTCCCCACCACTCGTCCTCCTGATGCCTGGAAACCGGGCAGCTTTCCGGCAGAAACAGACTCCAGGAGGCACGTCCAATATCATAGAGCCTCCTGGAGCTGAAATTGTGCCTTTTACTTTTCGCGGACTGCCGAACGCAGGCCGCTCATCTCCTGCATTACGTGCGCGTCTCTGAGCTGACACATCAACGTGTATGGCGTCGGGAGGAGGGGCACACTGCCGGCCTTACACAAGCGCCATCTTGCCTCCTGCCCACAACCCATTAATCTGTAGCCCTATTCATCAACTTTGAAATAGAACAATGTCTTCCAATTATATCTGGAACCCGAGATTACAATTTACATATGGCTATCAAGTTCCTGTCCTGTCTCTTCCACATTAATGAGAAAATAGGGGGTTGCCTAATTAGAGAATCTACACGGCAATTCCCTGTTACAGCAGGCAAGTCCAACATAGGTCTGGGGGGACACATCTATGGGATAGATTCAAGGTAACCATTGCTAGTATAAAAAAGTACATTTATCATCCTGAAAATTCTGACATGGATCTAGCCCTACTGGATCTACAATGGACACCCCCAGGCTACAGTAATTCATATCCACAAGTGTTCTGTTTAGTACTAAAGACAGGTTCCCTGACTGTTGTAAATATTGCCCTCTAGCTTTTGCTTACACATCTCAGTGCCTTATCCCTGTAGCATCAGCTACACACACCATGCAGTTGAGTATCACGGCTGTCCAAAATATGGCCAGGATGGGCAGGTGCACGCCATATTTTCAGGCTAACCACATGAGATAAAAGTACATTCAATTAATCTAAATGGAGCTCATGTACAAAGTCAGTATTTTTTCTGATAATCTGACAACCATTCTGTCCTCTTGTACCTATGTTGAGCATCCCTGTTCTAGATGCAATCCATGACATCACAGACAATGTTTTTATTCCTGCACTTGTGTAACGGCCTCCTGTATTCTGGGCATTAAAGTATTTGTTTGCTTCCATTTAACTAAAGTAACACACCTAACATCATTATTGGTAGGTTAAAATTCCAGTGGAGTGAGATGGCCACACTATTTCCATAACTGGCGGCAGACATCTCAGAAAGGTGACGGTCCAATTAAGGACCACAGAACAGGCCATAGGATAAGTTGCACATGCTTCATTGGCTATCTCTAGAACGTGAATTATTTAAATGCAGAATACAGATGCATATGGTTTCTGCTGGAAATCACAGGATACATCTGTGCCAGGGTAAACCTCTCCAGAGGTAAGAAATCTGTGCTAAAATTATCAGGGCTTTTTCCAAGAGTAAAAAGATGGATGGATGGAAATCTGAACAATGCAAACACTCATCACCAGTCACAAAGATCTGGGTATAATCCATCATTGTTTTTGCCCACCACACCACCCGATTTTAAACTCAGCCATATGCAACTCAGTCTTCACCCTGTTCCCCATGGGAACAGTCCAGCCCGAACTGCCAAGCTAGGTCCTCTGTGGACTAGAGACAAGCAGCCTAGGACCGTTTTCAGGGTATTACCTTCCATCGGCCAGGCTAGCTTGAATCCAGCGTCACAGTGAGCACAGGACCCACATCGGGCATACCCTTCCCACTTCGGGCGCCAAAAGTAGAAAGAAAAGCCCTCCATCCATCATCCTTTTGTGTTGCTTTCCCAAGAGTGACCAGACTAAATATATACATGAAATTAAAAACTAACAAATAATGTTGTTGCTCATTATTTGCAGGTAAATACTCGTTCTGATAATAAACTGAGAAATGAATGACCTGTTCTATCAATTTCAATAACTGAATGCACGTACTCTGGAGACCATAATCAAGTATGCGAGACAATGGTTAGAATGTGATAGGCTATATTAATGAGACATTGATTGTAAGGGGATGTTGCTTTTTGAAATGTCAAAAATATAGGGAAGGTAATTTGATATATATATACCATAGCGATTGCTGTTTTTATTAAGACTTAGAGTAGGGGGCGTGGCCGGGCCATGAAAGAAGATGGCCGCCTAAGTCCCGAGCTCTGTGCTGCAGCGGTCCCGAGGAGGCGGCGGGGGCCCTGCGGAGGCCGAACAATCGCCTTAACACATGTCGAAACCCCTCCACAACCGGCGAGCTTTCGAACCGAACCTTAACAACCGGCCGCCGAGACGTTGCCGGCCGGCAGTGCGCCTCGGAGGGAAAGGGAAAAAATGGCCTACAGAGAGGCCAGAGCCGCGTCTCTTCAACCAGAAAACCGGCTCTCCTAAGGACGGAGGAACCCTGCTCGGGAGACCCCGAGGAGCCACCCAATGCCCAGGACCTCCAATCTCAAGTGGAGACACGCTCTGGAGCACCAGGGGACCTACGGTGCACAACATTGAGGTAGGCCCAACTGCGGGGGAGGAGCTGCGCTCTCGAGAGAAGAGTCGGCCTCCCTACCATTACAGCGACTGGAGCCGCAGGCACAACCCTCCATACCCGACTTCCAGAGGGAGACGGCGAGCATTTGTCCTCCATTTGCCCCCCCCCCCCTCCTCGGCTCAACACACTGTCTCCCCCTCCTAGAAGAGAGGTGGGGGGGAACAGGAGAGAAAAGAAGACAACGCCAGGGAGCGGCGAGGGGAACGAGGTGAGGGGGAGAGGAGGAGTGAACCAGGATAGTAAACAATAGTAAAGAAATGAAGGAATAAAGACGCGGAAACAAGAGAAGAAGGGGAGTAAGGCAAAATAAAAGGAAGGAAGAAGAAAGAGCCAACAGAAAAGGGGAAGAAGAGAACTAAGAAAAAAAAAAAAAAGAAAGGGAAGAGAGGAGACGAAGGGGGGGAAAGGGGAAAAAAAAAAGGGGGAGAAGAAAGAAGTAACAAACTAAAAAATCCTCTCCCCCCAACATATCCGGGGACAGAGCAAAGAAAAAAGGATCAAATATCCTTTCACTGCCTAAACCCTAAAAACCAAAAAAAATAAAAAAGAGAGGAGGGGAAAAGAGGGGAAAAGAATGAAAAAAAAAAAGAACATAAAAAAGACAGAACAAGTCAAGAGCCGACTGACTGCGTAACGCTGCTTCCGCTAGACTCTGAGGAAAACCCTGGAATCAGCTGGACAACCCACGCAGACTGACGAGGCGATGCCCGGCAGCAAAACAAACCAGAAATCCACTGGCAAGTCGGCACGACAATTATTATTCTACAAAGCTCTTCATCATAGGCGCCCAACCTCCACGATAACAGGACCCCACTCACCACCCTCCCCAACACAATCCACCGCAATGTCTGACAAGGAACAATCCATAACCATGGAAAAGATACTACAGGAGATCAGCGCTGTCAGACGCCGAATAGAGGGAATGGACGCTTCTATATCTTCACTGACCCTGGAAACCAAATCTATGAGATCAGACATTGCAGGTTTTCAAACCAGGGTGACAGGTTTGGAACACCGCATGTGCTCATTAGAAACGCAGGTGACCACTTACCGAGACAGAGACCAAGACCTCCTTTACCTTAGGAGCAAACTCACAGACCTAGAGGACAGGAGTCGAAGAGATAACATTCGCCTACTGGGAATCCCGGAGCATGAAGAAGGCACAGACATACAGACCTTCCTGGGCTCCGTCCTCCCCAAACTAACCTCCCTGGACTTCGACCCACCGCTGGAATTCCAAAGAGCACACAGAGTAGGCCCGAAACGTTCTGACACATCTTTAAGACCCAGACCGATTATCGCTTGTCTATTACGCCACAACCATGCCCGACATTATAAACGGCGCGCAAACATGGCCCTTTCCGGATAGGCCAACATGACATCCGAATAACGGCTGATTACTCCAAGGACACCAACGAACGAAGAAAAGCCTTCCTAGCTTTAAGACCCCGACTTCGCCAACTGGGGATGAAATACGGCCTTTTCGACCCCGCCAGAATGTGGGTCACCAATAACAGTATATCCAAAGACTTCTATAATCCAGATGAACTGAGCCTTTTCCTTGACTCTTTTCAACATCAGCCTATGGACTCTGCCAATCCAGACTGTTCACAAGATACCGTGAGGGAAAACAAAGGGGGAGGACCCTTACCCCCGGGCCCAGAGAAAGAAGGCTCACTCCACCATGACACCGACATCAATCAAAGGGGCAGGGGCGCAGAGAGACTAGCCAGACTACATGACGACAGGGGTCAGGTTCTCCACGCTGTGGCAGCCTACCCCCAACTATCAGAAAGGGACAAATCCAGATCATCTCTAAAACCAATGATTGTACCCCCCTGAGACACTGATCCCTCGCAGGGCGCATGTGAGATGATTACAGGACATTGAAACCTGAACGGCGAGAACTCACGGAAGGATGAGTACAAACCCGGGTTTTGTAACCACGATTACCTAACAATCGTCAATAACCCTTTTAACAATATTAGACGATCACTATGTTTATATGTCTTACAAGATAACACGGGCCTTACTCTATAACACTGTTGCATAGACGGTCATTGTATAACGCGAAACGCACAAGCCGGATCTTGCAGATCCTACAGGTGATACAAACACATACATCGGGACCCTGCTCAGTAGGGACACGTTTCAACACCTAAGGAGAAGTTGACACTCACCCCCTCACAGCACTACTACAATATAGAACACCCAACAACACAACACCACACAATAGCAACAAGGCTACATGAACAGGCCCGATTTTGCAGACAAGTCGTAACGCTGACCCCTTCCAGCTGAACTCACCACCTTCCACTTCTCCCTTAAGCGGCTGCAACGGGAAACCAATGTAATATAATCTACGCACAATAATACACATTCCGATGATTACCAGAGCACTGGCACAACATGATCACCTGCCACAGGGGACGATAAGACATAATACAATACAACACTACATATTACGGAGATGTACCACTACTTCTTAAGGGAATACTATATCTCCATAGAGGCATAACAAATAGGTCGACATACACAAGCACTTCCCAGAATCCTCCCCATGAGGAGGATATAACCCCTTCATATACACGCGATGGCACCTGACCACGCAGGTGATGAGCAGTGGATCAACCACTTGAATATACAGTATAACCCATGTTCCACCCTTCTATAACAAATGACGCCCCGCCAAAGGATCAGTAGTCAGACGTACAACTATATCCAGACTAACCTCCATTAACACATGTTGTCCCTATATTAAACAGGACCCCGATCGAACAGGACCGTAACTAACATATGATTAATTAGCAAACTAACAACGCCTTAAAGTGCTTTGCAGTATTATGGCGCAATAATACAACCCATGGTACGCATAGGGTAGCAAGACATCCAAGTCACACACACATAGGCTAAGAACCATCGAACCCTGCCATCCACCCCGGGGTTGGTCCCACGACATATAAACTAATAGAAAGTAATACGATTACCTGTGTGGAAATACATTATATTATGTTACGTTATGCTATATTATATTACGTTATGCTATACAAATTAACAGATTGCAGTGATATTATGTTGTTTGATGCAGTGATATTATGCTATATAAGTACAGTAATATTCCAACTGTTGTTATGTGCAAATGTACTCCAATATCCTGATTTGAACCGGCATTGTGTTACTTTACATCCCCCCCCGCCCTCTCCTCTCCTCTGGCCCCTTAGGCACCCACCCTTTGACCCCACAAATCACCTCTCCCCCCCTTACACCTACACCAACACTTACTGTAACATCTACATTAAAATAATTATCACATTTACATCTATCATTATAATCATGATTACAAATACACACCCTGATCCATACCCACTCCCCTCCTCGACCAAGATATCTCCTCAACATAGAACCCATCGCTATGATATGCATCAAATACAATGACCGCTAGCCCTCTTTCACTCGAAAATAGGATAAACATTTAACCTATTATATTAGACACTAGACATCGCGAGGTATCAGCTGGATCTTCCTCCATTTCTTAATCCAGGTCAGCGTGAACTCCCCCTCTACCAGCTTTCCCACTATGCCCATCCCCACCATATTAAAAATGTTACCAAATCCCCCCCATTACCTATACATTACACCCTCCCTCATCAACATAGCTATTACCCTTTCCCGCCCCCCCCCCCTCCCATAATACGCCCATGGCTTCCCCCCTTACTCGCTCCCCCCCCTCCGGAGCTTAGAACCTGTGCATTCGACCGCCTTAGATCAATACTGGCCGCCCCTTGCCCCACCGCCGCCTCCTCGGCAGAGAGGCTCCACCAATGGCATTAGGAGTTCGGATAGGACTCGGACTCGCCGTTTACAGACCGTCCCCAAGGGAGCATAGTACTCACGGTCCCCCTATATCCTTCCAACCTTTTCCCCTCCCAATCATCGCATCCATCCCACTCCACAGACAAACGCTAACACTAGCCTTCTTTCCTCCCATATTACCTCTTTCCCCTCCCTCACCAACCCCTCCCCGTTTCTTTCCCCCCCTTTTTTGTTGGGTTACCCAACCCCCATCGGCTGCCTCCGCCTCACTCCTCGAACTCCCAAATACTCATATTGCAGCGAACACAGCTCCACACGATTGTCACCCCCAGTAGTGCTGAAACTCCATCCTCCAACTCAGTATGCCAGAGACAGCCCCCCACACAGTGCACCCACTACGAATCCTCTCCTGGAATGTTCATGGCATGACAAACTACATCAAACGGAAAAAGATCTTGTCATATTTTCTATCTAAAAGAGCAGACATAGCCCTGATCCAAGAAACGCTTCTTGACAACGTGGAGTTCGATAAACTTAGACGTGATTGGGTAGGAAAGGTCTCCTTCAATTGCTGTCCAGAAGATCAGGGAGCCAGGGGAGGTACACCTCGCAAATGTGGCGTAGCGATACGAATACGTAAATCCCTGCCGACCACGATCATTAAAACATGGAATGACACGGAAGGGAGATATATATTTGCCAAACTGAAAATAGGAAATACCTTCCTATGTGTGGGCTCTGTCTATGCACCATCCGGGGCAAAGCCCTCCTTTTTTCTACAACTCAATTGCGTACTGACCGAAATAGGAACCACACGCTATATCATCGGGGGGATTGGAACCTTGCCAGAGATGCCATACTGGACAGGACAGGCCCCATCGATGTGGGTAATAATTCCGATAGGGCCCTACTGACGGACATCACGGTGGATGTAGGCCTAGTCGATTGCTGGAGATTAACACACCCAAAGGACAAGGAATTTACATTCATTTTGTCCGTCCACAGCACCCAATCACGCCTGGACTATTGTCTTGTATCACACACCATAATCCCACAAATACAAGACCCTAGCATCTTAGATAGCGGACTCTCAGACCATTCCTCGATCCTTCTCTCGATTCAGGTGGGCTTGACCTCTCCCGGTCGTAAACCATGGCGCTTTGCCATACACAGATACCATTCCCCCCAGGGGAAAGAGCAACTTAAGGCCCACATATATGGCCGAAAACATGGGCTCTGTGACGTTCAAGCGGGTCTTATGGGCAGCGGCTAAGGCCACTCTGAGAGGGAACATGATGAGGGACGCAGCATTGGCCAATAGAGATAGGGAGGTCCGTAATCGCACCCTAGAAGACACGATCCAATGCCTCACCAAACAATATACTGCTCAGCCATCCCCTGCGCTATGCCGCTGCCTCAAACAAGCCCGAATGGCACATAACGATCTTTACACAACACAGGCAGAATATGCACTACAAAGATTACACAACCGCCACTATGAGCAAGGAGAAAAGGCCGGACGCCTCTTAGCGGCACAGCTCCGACAGAGAGATGCTGCCTCAGCCATCCCTGCCATAACGTTCCCCTCCGGAGCAGTACTGACCCGCCCGCAAGACATTGTGAACGAGTTTCTACATATTATCAACACCTCTACACCCCCGAAACAACGACCGACCAGGCACAGACAGAGGCATTTCTTATTGCGGCCAAGTTGCCATGCCTATCAGAAGCCGGCCGAGCTCTTCTTGAGGGCGATATAAGCAGGGAAGAAATCACACAGGTTATCACAAAACTCCCATATCATAAATCCCCGGGCGAAGAAGGGTTCCCCGCGGAATTTTACAGATGGTATGGGGAAGAGACAACCACGGCAGTACACGAGGCACTTGTGGAGGCGTGCCAGGAGGGTTTTCTGGGTGCCCTGTCCAACAAGGCCATGATTGTCGTTCTGCCTAAACCTGGAAGGGACCCCCTACTCTGTAGTAGCTATCGACCCATCTCCCTTTTAAACGGAGATGTTAAATTACTAGCTAGTGTCCTTGCAGCACGTCTGCGCAAAGTCATACCGTCCCTAATCCATATAACCCAGGTGGGATTCGTACCGGGCCGCACCTCCAGAAACCATATGCACACACTATGCCACACCCTACTTGAATCGTTAAACCTACCAGAAGAAGCCCTGGCACTATCCCTTGACGCGGAGAAAGCATTTGATCGCATCGAATGGCCCTACCTATTCACCACCATGAAACATTTTGGCCTTGGAGATCAATTTATTTCTAAAGTCCGATTACTATACGATCACCCTACGGCACAAGTTAACTGTGGGGGCTTTCTGTCGGACCCATTCCCCATCGGAAGGGGCACCCGACAGGGCTGCCCTTTGTCACCGCTCTTATTCCTACTAGCAATGGAACCGCTGGCGGCAACTATAAGGAATTCTCAACAGATAACCGGCATCTCCTTACCAGGGGGTTCCTACAAAATCTATTTATATGCAGACGATATTCTGTTAACCTTGTCCAACTTAGAAAGATCCATCCCATCCCTACTTTCTATCATAGAAAGCTTTGCACCCTTGTCCGGGTATCGAGTAAACTGGGACAAGAGTGAATTGTTGCCCCTATCTTGCGTAACAACGAGAGCTGCAATCCATGGCCGCCCATTTAAATGGACCGCAACCCACCTCAAATATCTGGGGACTTATATTAACCGAGGCTTAGAACACATGGTCAGGGACAACCTAGACCCTCATATATCCCGGATAAAGCAGGACTTTGCCAAGTGGTCCTTACTCGGCCTATCCATGTGGGGCAGAACACAGGCGGTTAGGATGGTCACCCTCCCCCTACAGATTCCGCTCTCTCTTCTTTGAAGGATTGATACCTTAATAAGGTCCTTCGTCTGGGGTTCTATATGGCCAAGACTAAAACCGGGGGCAATATTAGCGCGCAGACCTTATGGAGGACTAGGTCTACCCTCAGTAGAACAATACGCTTTAGCCCTACAACTATCACAACTAGCCTACACATTACCAGGTACCCCAGACCCCCCCACAATGGACAATCACGGAGAAATACATACAGGGACAGCATTCCGAACTAGGTGGGATATATACCGACTACTCTCACTCGTCCAACCCTATCCTCGCGGCCACAAATGCAGCGTGGCACAGAGCCCACCGGCTACTGGGAGTGCACCCTTCTCTACATGGTAAAGCCCGTATAGTGGGAAACAAATGTATAAAAATAGGGGGAAGTACCCTAAGATGGCCCCAATGGAGCGACGCTGGTATCCACAACATAACCCAAATAATAGATGGCAATGGCCGCCGGTCCTTTGAATCCTTACGGGAAGAGTTCGGAATTCACAAAAATCAGGAATGGAGGTACATGTAACTCATACACTGTATGCGCAAGGCCCTAGGACCCCCCCCATGGACGATCAAAATCTCACCCGTTGTCAATTATCTGCAGAAATGGGGCCGACATAGAGGAGTTATGGCCGGCCTATACGCAGAGATAACGAACCACCTTTACTCGCAACCTCTCCTAGAGCGACTGCGTCTCAGATGGCAAGATCGACTAGCGATAGCATACACAGAAGAAGAATGGCAGGGCATAATCAAGGCCTTAGACAGGGGGGTCCGCGAGGCCCGCCTGAAATTCTGTCTCTTCAAAATCCTCCAGGACTGGTACTGGACACCCACAAAACTCTTCAGGGCAGGTCTGATACCACACGCGAGGTGTTGGCGATGTGCAGATCTCCATTGCAACCTACTTCATATTCTATGCCACTGTCCGAAGATACAACCCCTATGGGAAGCTGTGTGCCAGACACTTAGGGATTTCATATCAATACCAAAGCCGACACCGATAACACTCATTATTTTACATGACATGCGCCCATACCCCTCCCTATCACGTCCCCATAAACGGCTACTTCACATGGCAATTGCCACACCTAAAATCTGCATACTCCGACACTGGAGGTTTGCTATCGCCCCAACACCAATGGAATGGATGACAGCCATTTTCCAAACAGCTACCCATGAGCGAGTCATTTATAACCTGCAGGATCAAGCGGCCATATTGACAGAAATCTGGAGCCCTTTCCTGACAAGACCATGAGGCAGCTAGTTGATGGTCAGTGGATGGCAGCTGACACCCCAACACTTCCTTCTCTCTCTCCCTCCCTTGCTTCCCTCCCCGCCCTTCTATCCTTTTCCTTCACTCCTGAGACTGTTCGTCCCAGAGAACACCCCCCACACCATGCCACATCGACCCGTTTAAATATGTACTAGAAATTATCCTCCTCTAATCTGCTCAACCAGTGGCTAACTGTCCAACACTAGTAGACAAGGCCGGACTCTTCATACATCCAACCCTGTATCCACGCAGATACTCTCCCTTGTCCATCCTCTCCCGGAATGACTTTCTCCCCCCATAAATAGACCCTCTTGGCCCACCCTAAAATACATCTCGATATATATACCACACGGCACAATCCTGTAAGATCAGCAAATGACGAGGAACAACCGGAAATATTCATCTAATAACCCAGAAACATTGAGCCAAAGGACTTGCCCTTCCCCCCTTACACCCTACCTAACCTCCCCACTTCCCCGCTTTCCTCTCTACCACTCTTCTCTCTCTCCTGCTCCCCTCTCCTACAACCTGGCCCCCCAACAGCCCTTACCCCCCCTCCCCCGCACCTCCCCTAATCTTCAAACCACAGTCCATATTGACGAATCAGTGTACCTATTAGACAACATACATTCAGATATTATTTGTAAAATTACCGACTGAACTATGGACTACTGAAGAAATGTCTATGCATACTGTGTATCGTCCTATATTTTTCTCTAATAATTTTTTTTTTTTTTTTTTTAAACTTAGAGTAGCCCAACAAAAGCAACTTTAATACCCATGATGAAGTCAGGAGAATGAAAAATCATTGAAAACTATTGGACTTTGGACGTTTCGGATTGCAAATCATATTGGCATAATCTGAATCCCCAGTACTAGGAGAAAGATGTGCAAAGCCATGTTGTGATTGCAAACCCTGCAATTCACAAAATCATGAGGACCGCAACTGCAAAATGGCTTTTAAGTATGTATTAACCCCATTTTGCAAGTCTGAAAGGCTTTTCCCACAGAGAAAATGAGTTTAGCAAACTACACCGAAACCGCAATTAGGAAGAGTGGTGAGTAACCTTCTAGTTGCAACTCGGTAGGGCATGTATCAATGGTTTGAAGCTGCAATCAGTTAGTTACCTACACCTCAAAGGAGGTTGCAAATGATTCAGAAATGTGAAGGTGTCCCGTTGGGGCATGTTCTCCTCTGTGAATGCTGCTGGGTTACCATGGGGGAGTAGACAGTGAACCAGAGTTTCACCGTCTGTTCCTCCTAAAGCTTTCCCAAACTGAACTTTTTTTTTAAACGAATGATAATTCCTTTAGGGAACATGGATGGCTTTCAAAAAATAAGTTGCCCGTTGGCAAATGCAAAAACAGGGACGGTGGTTTGCGGTTCCTTGAAGGCCGCAATCCTATGTTTATAGTCAGTCACAAAGGAGTCCTATTAGCGACCTGCCTAATTAATAATCACTGGGCAGATCGTTGTGCAGCTCCTTGCGATTGGAGTTTTTCAGATGAGACCTATTAGTTTATGGATGGCATAGCAAAATCAAAGAAAGGTAAAAAAAAAGTACATGCACCGTTTGGAACCAATTTTTGCGAACTGGCTCTTAGTACTTCTGGCCCTAAAATACTAATTATGAATGGTGTCGGGACTAAGCTAACAAGCGATCACGAGAGTATAGGGGCCTCTAGATTCAACACGGTTAGTAACACAATGTTGAATTTTGGATTCAATGTTTCTGCATCATGTGAAGTTATGCACAGTGCACAAGAAAACAACACATGACATGTACTAACTTCAGTTCATGAATCACAGTGTGCTACATAGTAGGATTCGTCAAAAAATGCTCATCATGTTAACTTTCAGCATTGTTTATCAAACGTACGTTTTACTTACAGTGGGGCTCAACGAACCTATGAAACCTGTTGGTGTCCTGATGAAGTGAATCAGAATCATCAAACGTGAAAAATCCATCTGGCACGAAGATGGATTGTTAACCTCACACTACAAAAATACTAATGAGAAATCAGCTGTTCCAGTCTGCAGAAATGTGCTTTGAAGTCTGAGAGTAAGCTCAGTCGTCTTCCCTGACCTTACATTGTTAATCAGTTTTATAGGCACTAATGAGGAACACAGCTAACTTCCAAATAGCTTTGTGCAGTTAGATATTAACGTAAAGGGAGTGATCCACTTCCCTTCTCATTAGGGCTTTACTATGGAGAAAAAAAACAGAGGCTTTTTAATTTATGTAATTTGCTGAAGTGGTTTAGACAGAATATGTAGATAATCTATTTAAAATTAACTAGACCATGTTTACCGCACTTTTTATAGAAATATGTTTTATTTAGTACCAGTTACATTTCTGTAATCCGTTGTGTTCTTTACCAATTCAGCCTTGTTCAACATATTGAACACCGTGGTTTCATAAGCTCTGAAAACAGCACTGTATACAAAACAGGAGAGGAAGGAGCACGTGATGGATAGTCTGGCTTTCACACTGGACACAATAACTATATTTCATTCTCCACAACTGTACTTACACTTAGCCCGATAAAAACAACCAAATTCGTATGCGGTTTAAGACTATAATGCTGCTCCCTAAATAAAATTAATAATATAAATTATTTATTTAGTGCACACCAAAAGTTTAAACTGTCTTTTGTCTCACACGTGGTGAACTCATCCTGGCATTCTGTCTCAGAAATTGTGAATATAAATGTCACTTAGTATACTATGTTAATGTAATGTATTAAATTGAAACAGTGCCAAAAATAACTGTTTGTTACATTGTAAATGTTTTTTATACTTTTTAACATACCATCTGTTCTGTGATGTACGTAATAGGTTTTTTCAAAGTTCAGTTTAAGACCTGTCACTTAGGGCCTAGAACCGTGTGGTTCTTGTGGCTAGATTAGCAGAAGGCACACAATGGTGACAGATGAAGACAGTAAGGAGTCCCAGTACTCAGTAGTGGCTAGTGCGGCTCATGGGCACCTGCATGAAACAATGGTTGGCTCCACATCAGCAGCATTTAGAGGTAAATGCCCCTTGCCCAATCGTAGGGTGGTAGATGAATCAATCAATCAATCAGTGAATTTATAAAGCGCGCTATGTACCCGACAGGGTTTCGAGGCGCTGGGGAGGGGGGGGGGGGGGGTGCTGCTAGCGTTCGAAGAGCCATGTCTTGAGGAGTCTCCTGAAGGTGAGAAGGTCCTGGGTCTGGCGTAGAGAGGTGGGGAGAGAGTTCCAGGTCTTGGCGGCGAGGAAGGAGAAGGATCTGCCGCCAGAGGTCTTGCGCTGGATTCGGGGGACGAAAGCGAGGGCGAGGTTGGCAGAGCGGAGTTGACGTGTGGGGACGTAGAAGTTGAGTCTGGTGTTCAGGTAGGTGGGTCCGGTGTTGTGTAGTGCCTTGTGTGCGTGGGTGAAGAGTCTATGAAAAGAGATAGATGAGAGCTGGGAAGGTGAGTTTTATGCAGGCGATGGCACTGGAGTGACTAAGAAGGGCTGGAAGTAGAACTGGACCATGACAAGAAATTATGATGAAGAATCTGGGAAGGTGGAAATGCAGAGGCGTAGTGGGGTGCGGCCGAAGGGAGGGAATAGTTGGATTGCATAGATGGTTGCGGACGGAGCTGGCATAAACTTGATATTTAAGGTGGCATGGGTGGAGAAGTAGGACACTGAGACAGCATAGTTTTGTGCTTGCCGGTTATGGAGAGGTGCGTGGTTGCTGGAAGGCTAAAGGAGAACATGAAAATAAGAAAAGCTGACAATAAACATTTAAATTACATTAAGGTCAAGGTTAAAAAGACAGAAGGGATTTTAGAGTATTCAACCTAGTGATGCTAAAATAAGTGATATTAACTCAAATGCTTTAGTGTTTAGAACTAAACAGAAGCTAATGGCTGAGGAATGAAAGAAACAGAAAGATACTGGTTTGGAGGGTTAACAGGAAATCGCTATGGAAACGAAAGGCATTGATAATGATAAGGAATAAGAAGGAACAGAAGAGGGAAAAGCATTTGATGCAGGAGAGTGAAGGGTGGAATGGGATGACCACCATGCACGAGTGTGTGGGAAAAGGAAAAGGTTGCCATCTATGCTAGTTACTAAACAGCTGGTTCCAAATGTGATGGGTCAATAAAATAGAATATTTGGAACCGCAGATTTAATTATGTATTTAAATTGCTACATAATGAATTAAGAGGGGAAGAATGCTGCAAAGCAGAAGAGAATGAGTGGGGGAAATAAAACTCTGAATAGTAGTTACTATAGTAAACTGAAGTTTGGCTGATATTTGCAATCCTCTATTGCAAATGCTACAAAGAACTTTGATTCACACTTTTGAGAAATCTTGTAGTGATTTTGAAAGCATAGATTGGCTTAGCAGCGTATCCGGTTTTTATTATGATGAGGGGTTACAGTTAGTGTTTCAGAGGGAGCAGAAGTAAAATAGGGAAAGCTGGTTAACGATTTATGACTCAATGGACAGCACTGACTACACCAGCATCCATGACTCATATGGCTAACAGGCAACTGTTGAAGTATAAGCCATATCTTGGGCATCTCACCCATTTTGGAATGGGAACTAGATTATGCTAGGGCTAGGGGGCGGTTTGCGATTTTTTATTAAGGGACTCTGTAATAGTGTCTTTTGTAAGCTCCATCATGAGTGCTTCAAATGTGAAACAAATGTGAGTGCTTCAAATGACAAGCACCAAGTCACTCAGTATTTCAGACAAGCTGAGCCCACTAACCAGGGCCAAACAAGTAAGTTACATCTGGAGTCAAGGGACATGATAAAGGGCCCTACACCTATAAAGTGAGATATTTAGGTGCACTGTCTGTCAGTTTATCCAGTTCGACAGATGGCAGCACTCATAAGGAACTGGCTTTGTTAAAGATTTGGATTGTGTTATTTGGGCGCATGGAGATGTGGTGGACAAATGATCTGAAGTCAGTGAACGGTGTGTCTCCTGATGATTAAAACAAATGCAGAAAGAGTTAACTGAGAGAGCTATGATAAGTCTGATTATTATTCATCTTGGTCTGAGGGTTAATCAGGGTATGATTTTATGCTAGTGGAGTACACCTAAGAGTAATATCTTAATGTGGATGACCCCACATGGATAGTTAGACACATTGTAATATTAATTCTGCTTTTAGATTGTTGCTGATTCCTCAGAGGGATATTCAGTGTTCACAATAAAGTTTACAGGGTTTTGTTTTAGAATAAGCATTTGCTGATGGGTTGCTCATGTCTTATGCGTGGTCTGAAAAATCTAGTTATTTCTTGAAATTGTTGTTTACAGCAGCAACAGGCACAGAGACCGTTATGCACTATCTAGATCATCTCTTGTTTGCAGCTGATAAGGTAAAGGTGTATGCAGGCTTTTGAGGAGTTTATGGTGTCATTGGCACTTGAAACAAACAAGGGCCATTGACTTTTTGGGATGTGTAATGAATTTGCAAAGGATGTCGGCAAATATGCATCAGGGGAAAATACATATGATTTAGTAGAATGTGAAATTATTTTGGAGTTGAAGACAGTATAACTATTGCTGGTTACTTAAACATTGCACATTGAGTGGTGACCACAGGTAGCACAGTCTGTATATGGTTAGATTTTGCTATTTCTGCAACTTTGGTGTCGTACCATTAACTAGGGTTGAAAGACGGTGGAAAAGCTGATTTGAGGGTACCGCAGTTTTGATGAGACTTATTGAAATGCCATTGTGATATTTGTCTGTGGAAATTGAGAACCAGGAACAAATTTACTCAGGTACAGCAGGGGGTGTTGGCTTTATTTTTTTCTGGTAGAGAAACTGTAGAGTGGCGCAAGGTCCAGACTGATGGAATAGGGCATGAGTGTTTCTTCCATGGCTTTCGCCACTAGTGGTGTCACTGGTACTAAGGGAGGATGTGTGCCAGGAGGAAGATGGCTTTTAATGCTGATAATGTAAACTGTGATTCAACTGGTGAGTAGGTGATGTGCAAGAAGCACAAGGGTGTTACAGTTACTGAGGCACTTTGTGCTGGGTTATCTGTCTCACTGTATAATTTTTAAGCTAAGCCATTTCTCAGGTGTTGACAATAATATCAGAGATACTTGATTTGTTTTCAATGGCAGAGAGTCTGTGATCTGGCACTGGCAATGAAGCAGTCAATAATTCATTGCCAGAGGTGCTCTGGGAGCTATAAATGTGAGGGAACACCAGTGGGTTGAAGGATCTTTGGTTCCTACTCGTAAGATATAATAAATAGCACTGGTTAGAGTTCTTTACTGGTGGGTGATAGGGCGCACTCTGGGGTAAGGAAAATCAGAACAGCAATTGGGCGATGTGGCGTTATAGTTGTTGGATTTGATACAGAGGCTTTATTCCTGGTAACAGCTAAGTTGAACGGGTGGCATTATATAGAAAATGTTACAGCAAATATGAGCATTCATGGAGGAGGTGGAATGATCAGCAAGAGGCTAAGACATCACTTCACAAAAGAAATGATGCAAGTGTTTACAGTTCTGTTGGAGACATGTATTTCTGTCTGTGGAGGAAACAGTCCTGTTTAAATTGGGCATGGTATGGCTATTTTTTGGGTTGTTAGGAATAATGAAGTGCATTCTTCTTTCTTGGGGAACTAATATTATCAGGTGAAGTTGAGGGATGTGGTGGCCTATTATGTAGGTAGCAAGTAGAAGTGGGTTATATGAAGGGGGTACTTTTGGGTTGCTGAGGGAGATAAGGGAAATGCCATTTGGACTACTAAGAAGGGTACGGAAGGATTGGCTTCACTACTGACCAAATGAGCAAGCTTGAGAAATGGAGAACATTTGAGCTGTGTGGGTCTGATAAGAATGACACAGGAACTAGAGAGAATGTGAAAGCAAGAAACTCTGGGACAGTTGATGAGTAAAGGCGAGGTAACATTGGCAGAGTTAGAGGATCAAAAATAAAAGTTGTTTTCGTCCATATTATCGGTAGGTTGAAGTAGAAGGTCCAGTGATCAAGATGAGGTAGGGCATTAATATCTGTAAACAACTTGCACATAATTTTGGGATTATGGTATAGTAGAGTATCACTTCTCCCTCTATCAGCACAATTACGTCACCATTCTACTGTAATTAGGTATTTCAGTTGACTTCTGGCGCCAGAGTGAGCCGAATGTTAATGCAGCTAAGCACAATTCCAAGCGTACTTTCTACTCTTAGGAGCAGCATGTCAAAGAATCATTTTGTGTGAACTTTCTTTCTTTTGAAGATCATCGAATGGTCATTAAATGATAAGGAACCTCTTAAGGTCTTCTATTTACTAAGTGTGCTGCTGTTTTTCAAGACAGGGAATTAAGGGCCTGATTTAGATCTGGGCGGAGGGGAATAGTCCATCACCAGGGTGCCAAATATCCCACCTGCCATATTACGATCCCATTATATCCTGTGGGGATCGTAATACGGCAGACAGGATATCTGTCATGTTTGTGATGGAGTATTCCCTCCACCAAGATCTAAATCAAGCCCTAAATCTCTATTGACATATGCTCGACAGTTTAAATAATTTGATCGTCAAAAATTTCAAGTTTCCGAGTATTTATATGACTTCCATAGTAAAATTCTAAAAAAGGTTTGTGTTTGAAGCATTTAAGGTGAAGGTGGTGGTGAGGGACGGGATGAGATGAATGCCATTTTGTATTACATAGATTAAAGCATCCTTTGTAAAAAGACCCATTACTCTAAAAAGTCACAGAAAACCTCATTGACCTGCAATATCCTTCTAATATTCTTTAATGTGAAGTCAGTTATCCTTTAGGTTATATAAGCATGGTATTCTCACATAATTACAATATTCATCTTTCACAGCAACACTTTTAACCAGGACTTGTATTATCATGTCTAGTGTGTCCCCTTTGTCACCCCTGAGTACTGAATGAATATACTAGGAGTGTAAGGAGGTCAGCATTTGAAGGGGAGCGTGTAGGATGGTTCTTACCTTTATCTGTGACCTGCAGGAAAAAAGAATAAAACGGACACCTTTTCTACATCTTCCAGTAAGTTATTGAGCCTCTTAACCCGCTGCGAGCACTATGGTTGTGAAACGCCCTGAATCCATGGCTGGAGCCTTGACAAAGGGAGCAGGCCTTTAACATCAGGTATAGCCGAGGCAGAAGGGATACAAGGTTGTTAGAACACTTCATTCACGGAGGGTAAAATATTGTGAAGTAAAAAAGGAGAAAAATACAAATATTGTAATTTTGGAGACGTTCTGTGTCAGCCATTATTGGCCCTGAGCCACCACATTGTTTTTAGAAGAGCTCTCAACATTTCAATGCTCTAATGCAGAAAAGGTGAAACAGAAGAAGGGTTACGTGCAAACATTTTCAGATTACAGAAAACCTTTAGGAGAGGTCACACCACATTCCACGCTGGATTAAAATATACACCTTCAATACCCTTGCCAAGAGGTGTTTGTGCCCTTTCTTTTCACAGGTGATAAACTTGCAGGCAGATTTCTTCAGCACAGCCTTTCTGCATTTCTCAAACGTCTTGCAATGATCACCAAAATATTATCCCGGTTAACCAGTTTCAAATGATCTCCTACTTTCGAGGCGTATAAATCGGATGGAATTACATTGGTTATCAGTAACATCTGTTGTTTACGAAGCTTCTAAGGTACAAAATTGCCATACATAAAAAACACGTTTTCATTCTGAGATTTTGCTTTGAATCATCGTAGCTGAAAAAGCGATTGTGGGAGCCAGAACACTCACACTTTCTACCCGTGCAGTGATTCTGAAGTAACCCCCACCCCCTTCAGTTGTGATATGGGGGTCGTCTAACCTGTGTACTTAGTCTCAAGCGTGTCCTTCCTATTGCAGATAATGATGTATGTTTGATCACTCTTCATTTATTTAGCATATTTTGATATTAGCTTATCTGCTTTCACAGCTTATCACAAACACCACATTGACAAGCCACATGAAGAGTGCAATGGATCAGAACTCCATTAGTACACTAGGAAGTACAAATGGAGAGTGGGCTTTGGGTTATCCCCTTTCAGTCACTGCCCTTCATGTGTTTTCATGGTTTGCCATTGCTTTGGTGTGCTGTTCTTCAAGGTCATGGTTACATTGCGCTTAGGGTGACCAGATTTTGAGGAGCAAAAACCGGGACAGGTCAGACATAAGAGAAGGACTAAATACTTTACTCTCACTTTTATATGAGGCCTGTCCTGTTTTTTTTGCATAGCTTTGTAAATGTGTGCCTATACATGTGTGTTATATATATATATATATATATATATATATATATATATATATATATATATATATATATATATATATATACATACACACACACGTTTACAAGACTACATATATAAAATTAGCTATGGCTTGACCTCCCAACCTGCACCCCCAACCAGCCCCCCCTCCACCTCTCTCTCCTCCCCACTCCGTCTCCCTGCTGGGAGGAGGCAGGGGACTGTGTTGCCTGACAGTAACAGACAAATTACTTTAATTATTTCATACTTTGTAGGTGTCTGTTAAAGGAGAGCATACCTTTAACTTATGTTTCCCTAAATGATCTGACTTTTGTCCCAAAAACTGGGAAGTTTATTTAAACTTGAGAAAAGCGTTGGGGCACCGGGACAGTCCTCAAAAAAACATGTCCAGAGAAATCCAGGATGTCTGGTCACCCAAATTGTGCTACTTATGGGTCAATTAGGTTTTGGAGATGGGACATCAGGTAATACTTTGTCAGTGCTTAATTTGTGCTTTTCTGCCTCAAGCATTTGCTGCAAGCAAAACACGTGGGCAAGACGGAGGAAGAGAAAAATGAAGAACCGTCACATTGGAGAAAGCAGAAAGCTGCAGGAGTGAGCTGACGGGGCAGAGAGTGGCTGTAAGTGGATTGAAGAGGCACGAGATGACTTCAGGGTTACGCTGCCACAGTATTCCATGTTCGCACATTTAATTGCAGCAGCCGCATGTTTAAGAGGAGGGCTTTGGGCACCAACACATTTTTATTTACAGATTAAGCACTGTCCTTTGTTTGACAGAAGATGCAGAACGGCATGTGACTTGCAATTGATTGAGACACAGTGGGTGTTCTTTGCTGTATTTACTTTGTTGAAACAACAACAATTTAATTGCTAACATATAGCTTTTCTGTTTGGGATCTGTGTGTGCTCTTAGTGTGTATTAGCATTCATAATTCCAACTGCATCATGACCGCTACTGTGCAATCCCTACATGTCTCATTCTGAAGCAACTCATTGTAATGACCATCCAAAAGATTTTATGTTCATGAGCCTTTTTGAGGAGCCATAGCTCATATTTTCATGCTAGTATTCCTCAAAGCTAAGTTCTCAATACATGTCTCTATTTTGACCATCCTCAAATCTAAATTAGTCACAGATGTTCAGAGAGCCAATAACAGGAGCCTGCACCTGGGTCACATGGTCTGCCCTAAAATCTGCCTCTTCATCCAGAAGTTCTCTTCAAGAAAAAAAGCTTACTTCTGCCAAATGCCTTTTTCTTTCTCCACTTTAATGGGCATGGTCTTCTCCGTAGGCAGTAGAAGATGGGCAGTTATTGGGCCCCGGGGCGTGGTGTAACAGTGTACCCGAGGTTTATCACATTTCTGTAGTTCTAATGGGTCTGTGATCACAGACGTGGGCTGAACATTCCCCCACCATACTTAGTGGTGTCCCTTGAGCCCAGCTGTAGTTGCTACCTCAGGCACCTTCTGTCACTGCATTAGGAGGGCCTAGGGCAAGAATCTAAGTGATGTCAGTATTTTCATTACAGCCTATGTTTTTGCATGTTTTTAATTTCTGAACAAAAAAGCTGGCAATCTAATATGTTATGATCACATCAAAGTAAAACAAATTTTAATGAAGAGAGAGCCTTGAACATCAAATAAGGCAGAATCAGAGGGTTTGACTTTTGCACCCTTATGGAAGAGTAATATGGTGTGGTTTTGCTACTGGGATTCTTCAGGTCAGAGGAGCTTTAAATTTGGCAAGATCTGTGCTGAAAACCTGTACAACTACCAGAATTCCTACAAGATGACAAGACCATGGGATATGAGGTAGGCATCATCATTGAGGGCTTGAGCAGTGCTGACCAAAGGTAACTTGGAATGCAGCAAAACAGAGTAAACTTGTATTTCGAGATAGTAGGACCTTAATATTCCCAGGCTTGAAAAGACAAAGCAAGGCAGCGAGAAGAGCTATAAGTTATAACAAACACTGGCAAAGCCAATAGCTCTGGATTTATTGTGCTAACCCATGTAAACACAGGTACTCACAAGGCTGCATACACAAATGTTGCTTACATATTACTCTGCTCTCTTGACTCTGCCAATGCTGGGAGAAAAAGCAGCAAAAAAGATTGTGTTCTGTAAAGAATGTATATAGGAATACAGAACTCAATATGACAAACATTGCAATAACTGGGTGTACGTCTCAGAAGTAAAATGTTTGTCAGGAATTGCAATGGAGGCCATGCCTAGAAGGAAGAATGATAGACAAAGTAGGTAATGGCATGAGTGAAAGACTAATGCTCCCCTGGAAAAAGCCAAAGTCCACTCTTTGTATAATTGAAAGAATTTGTAACAAAAAAATCTTACTCAACTCTGCAAAGAATCAACACATATAAAAGGAGCCACCCTAAACCTTCTGATTGCTAGTGAAGATGTTTTTTCATTTCACTTCATGTGACTGGTCAACTGGTCGGACCACTTTATTAGGTTCTTCTCCCTCCGTTCAGTTCACATAAAATTAAAAGGTCAAAGGATTAGACAATCAGTGGGTCACTGATAGTAGGCAAATCATTATCAGGGAACTTGCTGCAAAATGGATTTATATATTATATAGTGTAAAAACGAGCAATCAGCAAATATTGACTATTTGTTACGATGAAACCTTGTCTAACATTATTGAAGAACTGGGCTAGTGAAACTGAAGAGGCAAAAAGGCAAGATCACTTCCCGGTGGTTTAATAAAGATCTTATTGAGGAGAAAAGACAACTCAGATGTGTGCTATGAATATAGAGACTAAACCCTTCTATTACGAATGTCTCACTACTTTGAATAGAAACTCAAAAGTACAAACACAGCATCTTTGAAGCTATAGCAGCTTTCTTCAGATCACAGTTAAACCTAGCGAAAAGATGTTCTAAAAACTATTTGACGTCATTAAAAAGCAAACTGACCCAACAATTGTAATGGAAGTGAATTCCTCACAGAGAAGATCAGAAAGATCAAACTGACGCTTCAAATTGAGTATTCAGACAATCACAACTTCTCTCTTACCCCAGACAGCAGTGCTAATTGGCTCGAGGTCAGGGAAATAGGCAAATTTATGAGAACAACTGCCAGAACTAAACCAGCTTGCAAATCTCAAACTGGATCCCTTGCTGACTAATCAAGAAGATAAGCTCTCCCAGCGCTCTCTACTGTACTCATCTCATAAATTCTTCATTGCGCCAGGGTGAAGTCCCATACTGTCTGATTACTCTTTAGCTGAAAAACTGATGGGAACACAGACGACCTGAATAACTTTGACACTGTCACTAATCACCTTTTTCTGGCGAAAATTCTAGAAAGTGTATCATAACACAGCTGAAACCATCTAGACAACACCATAAACTACTACACAATTTTCAGTCTTGTTTCAGATCGGGTTGTAGCACTGAAACACTAATGCTACTGCTCACTGATGACACTTTCTCCTCTTCAATAATGGAGACTCTTGTCTATTTATACTCCTTGACTTATCACCGGTGTTTAAAATGGTAAATAATAACCTTCTGCTCCAAACTCTCAAAAACAGAAAGGGGATGAATAGAATGATGCTTAGCTGGTTCTATTGTTCCTTGGACAACTGCTCTCAACAAATCAAACTAAGTATTTCACTATCTCACCTAGCCCCAGTCATTCCAGGGGACCCACAAGGCTCAGTATTTCAACTTGTACATGAATCTCTAACATCTATCCTGAATCAATCCAATGTCTCCTACCACCTATACGATGATGATATTCAGCTATCTGAAAGTGTTATTAAAAGAAGACCTGTTCTTCCTTGACCAAACCCCAATAGATATACAAGCATAGCTGTTCTTTAACCACTTGATGCTGAACTTAATGGAGACTGAAGTCCTCATTATATCTCCGCTTCAATCTGTCTTCAATGCAAAAATGGCTAGCTGCTCCCAATGTTCTTAACTGCAACCCAAACATCGGCTGCTCCAAGTAACTTGGGATCATGCATGACAGAAATCTGAACCTGCAATCCCATATGAACACATCCACAAAAAATGCTAAGCACTACCTGAGACTTCTCAAAAATATGAAACCTTTCATTACAGATCCAGACTGTAACGTTGTGATATAATTACTAGCCATCTATAAACTTGACTGTGGGAATGCACTACACACAGGAATCCCTAAAATATGTCTAGTTACATTGAAAGCTACCCTTAATGCAGCAGTAAGAATGTTATCAAGAGTAAGACACTTTGATCATACCACTGCTCCGCTGATTACTTTCAAGTGGCTCCAGACAGAAGCCAGAAGCTTTTTCAAAGTGAATTGCAGCATGCAAAAGCACTGCATTATGCATGACATTACGAAATACATGACTCAGAAACTTGTCCTAACAAGGGTAGCCATTCTCCCAGAAGCGCTAAATATGTTCTCCTGAACCACACAGGTTAATGAAAGTAAAAACTGTCTCTAGGTACTTCTCTAGGTGTGCTCCCAGAATATGAAAGTCGATCCTTCCAGAACTAAACCCTTGGCTCGGTGGTACCTGGTCACTAAATGAAGAGAACACAGCAACTGGCACACTGGAGACTATGCCACCTGAGTTCTAACCTGTTAATCAGAGTGATTCTGTGCAGGACACAAGTCCTAAAAAAAGAAGTGGGGACACTACCAAGTAAGGCAGCATCCAAGTGACATCACGGCACGTGACCCCACGTGGCATTAAAGGAAGTGACATCACAGGAAGTGGCATCAGATCTAAAGACCTCACACATATGTTTAGTAGGTCTATATTGAGTGCATTTGAGCACATTACGAGTATACATACAAAAATTACTCACTTGTAATACCTACCTGATGTAATGTAGGGCAATGTGCTGCCTTGCATTTGTGTTTTTATTAACAAATCAAGTCAACCGGGATTTGTTTAGCACTATAAATCCCAAAATAGATTTTGCATCAGGTTTGCGCCAGAAAAGTAACAACCCCAACGCAAAATCTGCACCTCAGATTATCCATGTGTCTTTCAAAACTCTGTCACAAAGAAATGGGCAACAAGAAGAAATAGGATAGTAAATCTGTTCTGCTTAATTGGCTGCAAGGTCCGAATTTTAAAATACTGTATGGGATTACGGCACCTGGAGCAGAGATCTTTGGGTTCCTAGTAAATCTGAGGTAATAATAAATATGGTAAGATAACTCTGGTGGTTAACAGATTTGCCGCAAAGATCAGTGTTTTCTCTAGTGCCCCTTTTGACTCAAAGTAGCACAGAGGGTTAATGTGTCTCCTGCAAAGAACATCATGTAACATGCACGGGCTAGATTTTTATTTTATGTAGGTAGGTAAGTGAGTTACTGCTTTTATCACAGAGATACTTTTGTTACTTGCAGTTCATTAATTGTATTCCTCCTGATATAGCGCACTGAGCAATGAAGGATGATATTTGACTCCTACTCCTTGCAACCCTCACTATCTTATGTAACATGTCCTGAACATTGATGTACAAACTTGCATGACTGAATGTCAATGTAATGAGTATGTTTGATTTAAAGTGCTCTGACACCATTTTGATGAGTGAAGGTATAATATATAAATATATATATTTTTTTAAATAGCAGTATTTAAATTTATATTTTGTGTTAATACTGGGACAAACCAACACATCTGACATTCTTACAGTGCATGCATATCATATCATGCATAAATAGGACTGCACAAAGTCAAAAGTGTGCCTCTCCTGAGTACTTATGAAGCCAACAATCTGTGAGTTATTGTTTACCCTCCACTGCATTTACATCTATCTGTTAGGCTCAGGATAGGTGCAAGGCAGGATACTCAAACAAAAGGTCTAATAGTCCCTTAAAGTTGGCCTTTGTTATGGGCCCAGCTGGAGAGTGAATTATGAAAAGTCCCCTCAGTGCCTGCACTTTGCTGCTGGGATCCAAAGAAGACAACATGCAGGTGCCGCTGAATGTGTCACGGTGTCTGAAAATCACACCAAGACACGTTCAGCATTTTACAATAGAACCCAACTTCTTCTTGGCAGGGTGAACTGTTTCCACCCTGTGAAAATAGTGGGTGGACGCCATTCACCCGCCTGAACCCCTGAACGTGCCCTGATTCCGTCTCTCCTGGGCATTGTGGGAGTGAAGATTTGGGAGCGTTTTGTTTTTTTCCTCACTAAAGTCAATCGTGGACTTCCTTTGAAATGTCCCCCTCTTCTCTTCCTGCTCCTCTTTCGCCACCCCCCTTTCCTTTTCTTGGGCCTGGTGCGGTTTCTACTGTGTTTTCATTCCGATTTTTCTATTGTAGAAGTAGTATTTCAAAACTGAGTTCCGTTGCGCTTGCGGTTCATTTGGCGTGCCTCAACGTTAAACAAAATACAGCTAAGCCGTAACATGAGGGCATGGAAAGTACCTCACACCGGTATGCCACAACAGGGTAAGGTACGTTTCTGCTTGCGCTGCATCTTCGAGAGACGCCTGCCTCTGCATGCCCAAGCTACTTTTCATTTAAATCTGCCTTTAGATTTCCAAAGCATTCTGATGTTTAAATCGGCATCACAAGTACTGCACAAAATCCTGGAAATAAATCAAGAAACAGGATAAAAAATAATTGATGATGGCGTTTCCCAGTGACAGACTGCATTCCATCGTGTACTTTCTTAGGTTGAATCTCTTGATAAAGTCCTGGCTGGGGTGGCAGGCGTTTCGAGGAGGGAAGGGCGGATGAGAAAAGGCAGAGAATAGTGTAGAATGGCGTGTCATATGTAAAAGTTCGGGATCATTAGTAGGCTGCAGGGGCGGGGATGGGGGCGGTCTGGGAAGCACGGTCTTCAAAGCGCGACGCCATATTTATATTTTAATTTGCCGCCGAGTTGGTGACAGGCCCAGGAAAATATAAAACTTTGTATGGACAGCTTGCTATTGTGCTTTGATGGAAATGCAGCGAAAATAGCTGAATGAAGAAACCAAGGCCTTCCTCTGCTGTTTCCACTGAAATTTGCCTCATCCCGTCCATGCTCTCTCATTCACCAGAACATATGAGATCTCATCAAGGAAACGCCTCCGAAGGGCTGTATTCCGTCTCTGGCGGGTCAGAGGACAAGGCTGGAGCTCTGCCTCATTAATCTCACTCCTGAAAAGACAATGAATTCCTCAGCCGAACATGCGAGCTAATTCCACTTTTATGGCACCATTACTCTTCAGCAGGCCTTGAGAGGAACCATTTATCACATCTAAGGAGACGGAGGGACCCCTGGGGAGGTCCAATAGCAGTGCACTGCCCTAACAAATGGGTAATCTGTGTTCCTATTCCAACCAGTCTGGGCTCCAGCTGCTGATTCTGGCCGTGATCCAGAGGCAGAACTGGAACATGCTTGGCAGCAGAGGCAAACATCCTCTTCTTGCTCCTGATCAGGCAAGGCAAGTGATGAAGGATTCTAGGCTACAGAATGTTCTTCCTCCTATTCAGACAAGGCTTCGAGGCAATGCTGGATGATGCTGGGTACCAGAGTCAGCATCAGTCCCCTGCTTCATGTTAAGAATTCAGAGACAGTGGTGAAGGATCAGCTGTGCCAAAGTCAAGCCCTACCTCTTGCTCCTGGACAGGAAAGGCGCAAATGAAGAGTTGAAACATGCTGGGCAGCAGAGACAAACATCATTCTCTACCTATTGGTGAGGAAAGGTTCAGAGGCAATGATGAAGAATGTTAGGTACCAGAGTAATTTAGCATCGTCTTCCTCCTGGTCAGACAAGATTCTGTCTGGGCAGCAGGTGAACAGTGCTGGCAGCAGAGACACTCATGCTTCTCTTGCCTCTGGCGACGAAAGGCACTGAGCTTTTCTGGCATCAGAGACACTGAGGAAGGATGCTGGGAAGCAGAATACAAAGACCTCCTGAAAATTAGTCGTCTTAAACCTGGTCAGGCAAGGCTCAGAGGCGTAATGAAGGTTAAAGGCCAGTAGAATGCTGTTTCTCCTGGTAGGCCAGACTTTGAGGCAGTTCTGGAGACACCTGGGCAGAAGAAAGAAGCCCCATTTTAAAATGAAATCTTATGATCCTGGCCAGGCAACATTCAGAGTCACTGCTGAAGGACTGCATGGAATAGAAGCAGACATCTTCAAAGAGACTCATTCCCTGCCTTAATCGCACCAGGGGTCACAGGTGGGCCACAAGGATGCTGGGAGCGTAATGAAGTGCCCTGTCTCAAATGGCTCTACTTGCACATTTGCCAGGCAGTGAATGATTCAGGGTAGCACAATTAAGCTGCCAATTCCAATTAAAATACTTATTGTTGACCAGGCAAGGCTCAGAAGCAGTGCTAAAGGTCGTGAAGAGGTAGTAGCTTCAAAGTTAGTTATCATTCTATTTAAGTATGCCAGATGGGAGAGCAAGTGGTGTTAGGTGGTCGTTATGCCAAATCAGCATCAGAGTGCGAACAAGCATTGGAAACGCCAAAAGGACTTATCTTGTCCACTTCATGGTTTTGCAATGTTTTGACAATGCTGTGCAGCATTGGTAAAAAAGAAAAGGAGTTGAATGATGTGTCAGCACAAATGCAAGTGTACGCATCATGATGCAAGGGTGGTCCAGCGTGATCCCTCCCACAGGTAGAAATCTAAAAAAATAATGTAAACATGCACAAAAGAGCTTTGGGAAAATAGAGCGGTTCAACAAATCAAATAAAAGGGTGGGGGGAGCAGGTGGAGTAGAACTGAAAGGGGGTGCAGCAGGGAATGGATAGAGAAGCAACAATGAGGAAATAAAAACCTGAAAGAAGAGTTGGTGAAGGCAATGGAGGTGCTGGGAGGGAGGAGGAAGGAGTAACATAGAATTCGGGGGCATGGAAATTTGAGAAGTGAAACAGCACAGGATAAAAGAGCAAGAAAACACATGCAATCTCTTGGAGTGCTGAAATCAAAGCAAACAAGCACCTGTAAAGCCAACCGATCTGGCATTTTCTTTGTCAATGATTTATTTGCCATGGTTTTTATAAAATATTATTGTCAAAACTCTCAGACACTTGACAATTTTAAAGCCAAATGTTAAAAAACATATTTTTTGCTGTCAGAAAACACACATTGCCATAGTAGTCCTTAGCACCGAAAGGATCCTCGTGCAAGGGAAGATGGTTGGCTGCACGTTCCTATATGTATATTACATATCTAATTTTACAAAAGGAAAAAGGTCTGAGCTAACACAGACTCAAAAAGTAGTTCCCCAAGTGTGAGCAGTGGAAGGATGTGTGATCCTTTTAAAAGGAAGATAAAGATAAAGAAGCTTTGCTCCAGGTAAGGGACGAGCATGAGAAGAGAAATGAAATTATTAATAAGAAGCAAGCAATTGAGATCAATAAGTAAGACAACCATTGGTACACATTAGATGGCCCAAAGCCTGCTGTAAGTTTTGTTATGGTCCACAGAAAGTCTTTTGAAGGAGAAACCTAAAAAGAACCACAAAAACTGCCTTGGCATTGTTTGGTAGTAGCCTGAGAATAAAACTGTACCAACCCAAATTCCATGAAAATAAAAATTTAGATCATGCGTCAATATTTAAAAAAAGCTTTATCGATACATTAAAAATTGTTAATTTAGAATAAACTAAACCAACTTGCACAGGGCACAAAGGAGGGAATAGATTAGGACGTGATCAAAAGAAAAGAAAATACCCCATTTATAGGTAGATAGGTAGGACAGCCACAAAACCACAATCACTGGAATGCCCCAATGGCAACGTCAATTTTAATCAAATAGGAAATCACGCATATACACAGTAGTGTCCAAGAGCCACGTACTCACTTTTTGTACTGATTTAGAATACTGAAACATGGTTGTGTGGTCTTTTGAATAATTTTCAGCACTTGTTTCTTTTATCCTGGTATGTTTTCATGTTCAAGGCTTTCTCACGATAATAGGTTGCCCAGTGCCATGGTGATGTGGCAACAATCTACTTAAGAACCAACGTACGGTGTCTACAATTGGAGAAAGCAGTATCTCAGTTCCAAAGGCATGTGTCACATGTGAACTGCGGGTGGCAAAGTGTTCCTTCTCACAGAGTGCACTGGCCACTCCTTTTACAGTTTGTAAAGAAACCTTCTATCAGTAAGCTTCATGCTTTCCTCCAGAAATGCTGCCACAGGTGGTGAATAGAAGGTAAGGACCTGGTTTCGAATTTGGCATCCCATCTGCTTTATTTCAAGTCCTGTATTTCCTATGGAACTTGTAACAGGGTGGATGTGATATCAGGCACATTTGTGATTGAGTAACCTGTGTTCTAAACTCTAAATCAGACCCTAAGTCTGAGGCTATGATGTCTCTGATAAGGGGCATCATAAAAACAGTAATGGAAATCAAAGTCTCTTCACTGTAACTGTGTTATCCTCCTTCTTTTTTCAACTTTAAGGGTGACCTCCTCAAGTTAATTGGTGGTGCTCCATGTTGTTTTGTGTTACAGATGATCATGAAGTAAGAGTGTGTACTAAACCCTTCTGTTAAAAATATGTCCAGTGCTCCATAAATGGGGTCCTTCATTTCACCCTATGGTATGTCATGAATGATTGTGCTAACATATGTATGCATGGGGAAAGTATGCTGTACGAATAGTTGGGACACTTTAGGCTCCACAAGATCATGGCTCGCTCTAGTAGAGTTAAGCAATTTTAGCTGTAATTTCCTTGGAGCAGCTCTTGGAAGTCTCCACATCAAAGACCCATATCAGTCTCATCAAAATCTGGTTTCTGGGATGTAATATAGATTTAGCACAGGGCTCTGCAATGCACATTGCATAACTGAAACAAAACCAATTAGTTTGTCTGTTCTTTAGAGTCTCTTGATGTGGTCTGTAACACCGCAACCACAGTTAGGATGTGTGGCCTGTGACGTCCAAATTCATGTAAGACCAACATTCACTCAAACGGACGCGGGCTACAGTCTGAAAATGGTTCATAACCTGGGATCCAATGGGTGGGTGGTCACGGTGAAGAAATTTAGTTGTTAAGAAAGATCAGAGGCGAAAGTGTCAATACCTGAATCCAAATTTGAATTCACTTATGTGGTTTCAAATTTGGATTCGGGTATTGACACCTTCACCTCGGATTGTTCTTAACAACTAAAGTCTAACCTAGTTCATTTCTGGGTGCTGAGGGCCCGGTAGGGGGTAATTGATGGCTACATGCTCAAGTATTTTGATAACTTGCTCTAGGTCCCATCATGAATTTTTAAGAATGTCCAAGCGTATGTGCACATCAAACAATGCTTTGCTTCTTTATAAGAGACCTTGAGCCACCAAAGTTACTAGGCGCTGCTTCTCAGAGTTTGCAGGCACATGGCCTGCAGCAACAAACTAGTTCCAATTTCCCAACGATGAGGCACAAGTGAGGTGTCAAGGAACAGGCCAGCTGGCCTGGAAGCTTTTTTTCAGCACTAGAAAGCACTCTTAGCAAGGCAGAAAGGTCTAACCTAACGAGAAACCTTATAAAATGAGAAGAGAGTTCAGCCCACCTATTCACAGTATGGAATTATAAAAGGAAACACTGAAAATTATTTGGTGGTATTTCCTGCCCCTTATATGACAATGAGATCCTATTTTGTATGAACAAGACACATACTTTCCAAACATATGAATTGGACATGCCTGTAAAAATACCACTTCCAGGGTTACCCTACCTTCTCTCTCTATGCAAGGGTACTTTAGGATTTAGGTATGGAGTTATCCAAGACCTTCTGATTTTATTAAAATTATACACATAACATAGTAACATGCAGGTGCTTCTACCATTCTTTTTAATCCATTTGTATGTTATGTCATTCACATATTTTTCCCCCATCTACTACAGCATACAACATGGGGCAATGAGTCAGCCCACTTCAGTCACTGGCAAACTTCACTGTGAATAATGGCATTCTGCTTTTGCAAGGAGCACAGGCAAACACAAAGCAGTTCCCTGCACCACCAGAAACTATGGCACTGCGTGCTTTTTGTGGACAAATACATGTTTCTGTTTCAGACAACGTTTATTTTTTGGAATTGATGGGTGTCCCACAAATCCAGCAACAATAAAGTTAAAACAATGACAAAAGCTTTAACAAACAGAAGGCTGGCACTCAATGTAAGACCTACTTGGGTTTGCCAATGCTTATGGTTATTGGTTTCAATTTCATAGATCCAGTAACAGATTGATGTAAGCGCTCTGCTACCAATGCCTGGTCCAGGTGCAAAAATACTTCTAATAAAGGATAAAATCAAATAAATATTGAGAATTGCATTGAGATTTCAGGTTACAGTTCAAATGAGAAAAATAGGGTTACTAGAAAATTATGGTAGCTACGTATTGTGTGAATTTGTGCCCACACTGGTCATATCCCAAAGGCTTTTGGCATCCACGTGTCAAGGGCACGTTAAGGCGGCCCACCTTTTAAAGCATTTCAGAAGTTTTAGTGGAGGAAGAGTTGATATAAATATGCCAACTAACAATGACATCTGTTAGCGTGTCACACCTTAATAAGTGAACTTACAAGGGAGACGCGAATAGGTTGATGAACCTTTTGACTCGCTTCAAGGTTTTCCCACAATATACCCCGTACATGCAGCTCAATAATCAATAACAATAACATTAGTAATCAATAAGAGTCAGTAACTGTTACACACCATGACCTTTAAGTCATGAATAACTACACCTTTATGTAAAAGTTAGTATATTTATTTCCCAATATTAACAATGCTAATGTAATGTAGGTTAATCTCAAAATCAATTGATAAACATACAGAAACAACACTGGCTGACCGAAACGATGAAAGAACCGCAATCTAATCAAGGCTTGAGCCACTACACATTTCAAAATTACAGTACAAATTAATAGCAAGAATAACTGTTCCCCTTGTGCATTACCTACGTGTAGATATTTTTCATCTAACCTAAACTTCTCTATTGCAGTTAAAACAGTAGTTGTCTCTAAAGCTGAAGTATGGTTGGCTTTACTCGTCAATAACAGTCATACCCACAATCAATATCACAAACAATATCACACATACAATTTCCATACCAATGCTCATGTATTTACAGCACATATTCTTCTTACCCTGCTGGCTAATGTTACACATGAGCTGTAAATAAATGAGAAAGTAGAAGAGAAAATTTAGAAACTATGCAGCAAAAATCAAAAACACAAAACTTCTTTCAGCAGTTATTTACAGCTTTCAGTCTCACTTCCAGGATCCTTTGTCAAAATCGGTTTAGCAGCTTGACAAACTGGGTTTTCAAATGTCAAGCAGGTTATCAAAGTCTTTTCCTGTTACTTTCAACAGTCTCTTTCTCTTGGCACTTTTCTCAAATTGTTTTCAACAGTTCAGTTCATCAGCTTCCTTCAAGAGCCAAAATATTGACCGAATGTCTAGATCAAAACAAAAAGACAAAAATTATTTCTGTCATTCACTTGTTGTTGCATACGCCCATTCAGGACCTGCGTACCTTCGACTTGCTATTCTTTTTCTTTTCAACTTTCGATCACCATTCAATTCTCCTTCACTCAGGTCCTCTCTCCTTGTTGTATCTACTTGTTCCTCTATTTTTGTTTCAACAACTACTTCCTTTCTCTTTGCTTGTGACTTCGGCCACTTATCTCCTTTCAGTTGGCCCTTGTTCAAGGCTCTTTTTAGTGTTCAACTTGTAACTTCTTCTTGCTCAGCAGGATTTTCTCTTGATGCACCTGCAATTGGTTTAGGAGGAGTTAGATCACATTGGTCCTCCTCAACTCCTTCCACTTCGGCGTCTGGCAATTGCTCTGCTGGTCTCTCAAAATCATCTACTTCTGAGAGAGCCCTCCTCTGACTAGACTCTCCTGCTCCCTCAATTGAGATTGGCTCACTGTCACCTTCCTGGAGGTTTTCTCCTTCGTCTCTCACAGGAGAGACTGAACCACTCTCAACTTGCTCAGATCCGGCCTCAGTCCATCGTTCTTCTCCTTCCGGTTCTGAGGCTTGTCTTGTTGTTGTCGTTGTTGATGATCTCAACAACTCATCTTCAGTGTCCAGAGGGCGTGCCACCTTTTCCGTGTGGCTGGCATGGATCCAGTTCAGAACTCCAGTGCACTTCACAGCTGTGGTAGTACTCAGAACTACCTGCAACTGTCCTTTCCAGCGAGGCTCCAAACACGTCTTACACACGTGTTTTTGGACCACGACCCAGTCATGGGCTCTCAGGTTGTGTCCTGGTTCATAGATCAGTGGATTCCACCTGCTGAGAGAAACAGCAAATCACATCAGCCAGACCTTTGTAGTAGTCCAGCACCATTTCATCTGTAATGCTCACAAGCGCATTTGCAGGAACCGCTGGCAACCTCATCGCTTGGCCCATGAAGATTTCATGCGTTGACAATCCTGTCTTCCTGTCGGGTGTGTTTCTCATTGTAATCAGAACTAAAGGTAGTGTTTCAGGCCATTTCAGATTTGTGGATGCACATATCTTAGCAACTCTGGACTTCAAGGTACCATTCATCTGTTACACTATTCCTGATGCTTCAGGGTGGTAACTACAATGCAACTTCTGCTCAATGTTCAATGCTGTACAGAGTAGTTTAATGACTTTATTGTTGAAGTGATTTCCCCTATCTGATTGTAAAGGGATTGGAAACCCAAAATGTGGTTGACACAAAATCTTGCGATTTCAGATGTGCACGGATCTCACCAGGGCAATCTTTTCAGGCATTTAGATAGCATGTAACAATTCTTGAATACTCTCACCATTTCTCACTGGTGAACCAGAAGAGGCCATGAAAGCTCTCTGTGACCATAACTGGCCAAAATCATGGACTATCCAAACCCATACTGGCTATCCTTATAGATGGTAACTTTTAGCTGGGCAGAAACATGGCACACTCTAGTAAAGGCTACCAGTTCCGCTACTTGTGCAGAATATACTCCCCAAAGCCAAGACACTTCCAGCATACCAGAAATTGTGCACACAGCATATCCTGCTCTCATTTCTTAGACATGAGCCATCAACAAAGATAATTTGGTTATTTTCTTCCAATCGGGTGTCTCGAATATCAGTTACTTCAAGACAATCATGCTCAATGTCTTCCAATTTTTCAATTTCAACATTTTCATTTGGAAGTAAAGTTGCCGGGTTCAGCACTGTACATCTTTTCAAAGATACATTTGGTGACCCCAGAATATTCTGCTCATATCTGGTCAACCTTGCACCTCTCAGGTATTGGGCCTTTATCTTTGTAAGTAGGATCTCAATGGAGTAGGGGCCCTAATATTTAAGGGGTATCCCATCACTGTGCCTTCACACTGTGTAAGGTTCTGTCCAACCTCGGCAACTGCACGCAGACAACCTGGTAAGGCTGCTGCGACTGGATCCAAAGTAGCTAATAAATATGCTACTGGGTGATTTACACCTCCATGGACCTGTGTCAAGACAGACAAAGACCATGCATCACGCTCATGACAAAACAACGTGAAGGACTTAGTGCAATCATGCATACACAAAAATGGAGCTTTGCACAGACTCTCTCTCAATTCAGAAAATGCTTTCATGCAAGCCTGGTCTAGCACTAAGGAATCGGTGACCTCCTTGTGGGCCAGCTTCTGCAATGGTCTCAAAATAACAGAAACATTGGGAATCCATTGGCGGCAGTAGCCTACCATCCTTAGAAACATCCTGACATCTCTCTGTGTGTTCGGGGGATTCATCTGCTATATGGTTGCGGCCCTTTCTCTAGATATTTTCCTTGATCCCTTCTCAATCTGGTGACCCAAGTATTTCATTTCCTTTTAACAGTATTGCAATTTAAGTGAAGACACTTTATGGCCATTCTTTTCCAAATGGTTCAGCAAAGGAATAGTTTCATGCTTGCACTCATCCCTTGTTTTGGACACAATCAGCAAGTTGTCAATGTACTCTACCAAGGTAGATTGGAAAGGCAATTCCAACGACTCCAAATTCTTTTTCAAAATCTTATTGAATATAGAAGGTGACTCCGAGAACCCTTGAGGAATTCAACACCAACAGTAAACTCGGTCCAAATATTTGAAACAAAAGAGATATTGGCTGTCCTTATGAAGAGACACAGAAAAGAAGGCTTGTGACAAGTCTATGACAGTGAACCATTCAGCATCACATGGAATCTGAAACATTATTACAGCTGGATTTGGTACCACAGGGCAACATTTGATCACAATGTCATTTATTTTTCTCAAATCCTGGACAATTCGAACTTTCCCACAGGGCTTTTTCAATCCCATTATCGGTGAATTACATGGACTGCTCAACACTTCCTTTTAAACCCCTGGTTTCACAAATTCTGCAATTATTTGGGCAACCTCTATAAGAATATCCTGTGGCATGTGGTATGTGGTATTGGGGACTCTGGGGAAAAATTGCATTCGGCTTTAGAGGAACTTTAACTGGCTCAACTCCCTTTATCAGACCTATCTCCTTTCCAGTCAGATCCCAAACTTTCTCTTTAACCATTCCCTGTAAATCAGGAGGAAGCTTTTTCACTGTGAACACTGCAAAGAAATCAATCAGGGGGTATTCCTTATTTGTGATTTCACACTCTGGAGCTGGGTCATCTTCATCATCACTATTCGTCTGTATCTCAATTCCATCATTTGAGCAAGTAATCGTGCACCTGCTTTTACACAGCAAGTCTCTTCCCAGTAGGGATACTGGACATGAATCACAGACTACGAATTTGTGTAATCCTTTAAAGTTGCAATTTTAACCTGAACTGCTTCTGTAACTAGGTTGGTCAGATACTGATTCGCTACTCCTACAATCTGGACTGTTTTTCCTGAAAGGGGCAAATTTGGAACCTCTGCAGATCTTACTGTAGAGCGTGTAGCTCCTGTGTTAACCAAGAACAAAACTCTGTGACCCATTACTTTTCCCTTCACATAGGGACCTTTCTGATCTACTTCTAAGAAACCTGCAATCACACATTCTTCCTCATCCGAAATCTCACTCACCTAATCATCGTTTATTCCAATCTCACTGTGTAACGGGAACTGGTGAACTGTGTTATTACTTTGGTTGGACCTGTGACCTGTTGAGGAAGCATCACCTGCTGCTGCTCCATTGGGGCTTGAGGTATTTGAATTTGCTGTCTAGGTACCATGAGAACCTGCTGTTGCATTGGCTGCAACTGTATCATTTGTAGAAATGACATTTGCACCTTCTGCATGGTTTAACCATTTTGCATTTGTTTTACATTAATTTAAAAATTCGGATTAGGACCTCTCATTCTCGGTCCTCTCATGCTTTGGAACAAGTTGATGTCACCTGTTTGCTGAACGACACAATCCTGGACCAGCATTGGACACTCCCGTTTCCAATGTCTGACCGCTCCGCAAGTGTGACAAGGCAACAATTTCTTCAATCCCTGCATATCATTCTGAACCACTATAGTACCCATGTCTAGACCACGCTTTACATTACCTCCGCAACCTCTACCTCTCATCTGATTTTGAAATACCATGTTTCCCTGCACCTGCTATGGTAGCTGTTGTGGAAAATTTCCCTGCATCCCAGTTTGTTCGGCTTTAATCTGCATCACCATCGCCTTTTCTTTCAGCTTTCTCTGCTTCAACTCAATCTCATCACTAGAGAACTTTGCATACTGTAACGCCTCATCAATCAGTTTCGCTTGCCAGCAAACCAAATGAATCTTAATCATCTGGCTAATTTGAGGTCTCAATCCTGCCACAAATCTGAACACAAAATGAATCATGTCTTTCGGCTCAATTGTCTCTGTACCACTGTAATGCTTAAAGGCCTGCCAAAATCTCTCATAATATGCATGTATTGACTCCTTTGCTTCCTGAGCTGTCCTGTCTATCCTTTGCCAGTCAATGTTTTTGGGCTAAATTATCGTCTTGAGGAATTCAGTCACCTTGTAATAATATTTCATTACCTCAGGAGACAGCTTACCTGTAACCTGATCTCTCTCTGGTTCTTTTGTTGGGCAATCTATACTCCTCTTGCACTCTATCCACAAATCAGCTGGGACTACTATCTCTAATAGAGTGTTCAAGTCCTCCTACAGGCACTTTGCAAGGTTCACGAACCTGTCTGTCTGCTACTATCATTCCACTGGCTTCTCTCTCAACCTGGGATATTCAGTTGTAAAGGACAGAATGTCACTTCTGCTCCAAGGGACACGAACAAAATTCCCTCCGGAATCTCTCTCATTGGTAAAATTTTCACCGGATCCTTGTCCTGCTGCACATTTGCAGTTAGCGCTGCAAAATCCCTTTTTCTCTTATCTCTTTTCTTTACCCATCTGCCTTCCCATTTGTCTGATGCTCCCCAGGTCTGGGAACTTTGAAGTGACTCCCTAAGGTGTGCCTTCATTCTGGCAGATCTCATGTGTTCAAAATCTTTAGTCTCAAAATCTAACCTGTAACTCCTTTTCAAATGTTTTGTTTTCTCTATTTCCATTCTGTATTTCTCTGCCAGGTCTGCTAGCTTTTGATGCACATTGCTTACTTCCCTCATAATCTTCGGGCACCGATATCTCAACTCTGCTTCTGTGTATGGCTCTAATCTTCACACCGATAGTTCCCTCAATGAGCTCTCCCGCTTCCATTTCTACTTAGGGGCACTCTGTGGGGTATTCATCTTGTCTAACCATTCGCTCAATTGCTGAGCTGTCAAACTTTGCAGTGAAATGTTGTTAGCCTGTGCCTGTGGTGCCTGTTGTACAACTGTATTCGGAGTCTGCGGTGTCAGAAATTTCAAGCTCTGACTAATGTTCGACCCTATCACAGTATCCAGAGAAACTCCGAATGGACTAAGGTCTAGCAGTGATCTCAATCCATCAAAGGTCTGTCCCACAGGAGAGGCTACTCGGATATTCTCATTAAGTCCTCCCCTCATTAAACTCTGACTCAGGATTCCCTGTCCTTCTACACTGGGTTTCTCTTGTGCAAACAAAGGTACAATCGGACCCAATGATGACTGGTACAGATACATCATCTGGGCTTGGTAGGACATTCAGGTTCTGTGGGAGAGTAACTCCCGCATTCTGGTTCATCAGTACAGACATATCTGACTGTGTCCCTGTTATTGGAGTGTATTTCGGCATTGTTTGTGCCTGCACTTGAGGAGGTAAATGTGGAGTCAGTTCTGTCTGAACCAACATCGGTCTCTGGAAAGCCTGTCCCGTTGGCACTATTAGGTTTGTGGCAGTTTCCACAATGAGCACATCAGGGTAAAATCTCTGGACATTTGGCTGTGGCACCTGATTTTGAACTGTTGGAGTAGTAGGTACGTTAAGACTGTTCTGTATTGGACTCTGTGTCGGGCTAGGATTAACCTGCACCGGACTCGTTGTCATATTAACCTGTATCGGAGCTGAAGGATCAGCACTGGTACTCGGACTACTTTCATGTGCTGCATATAGTGGTGGACTAATTCTCAATAACTGCAAAATAAACTCATCACCATCTGGCTCTTCCTCCAATGTCAAAGATTCTCTAGTCCCCCCTCTCTCGGAAGGGCTGCTTTTAGTCTTTCTGGTAGCTTTCCTTCCTTCGCTTTCACTGTCTTGTGTTATTGCCGGGAATAACTTAATCCCCTGTAAGAGCTCGGTCCTCTAAAACCTCTGGTCAGGATACCACCTAGCTTACGCTAGTGTCTTTTTCAGCCTTTCTCATTCTCCTCGCAAATTTCTGTTGCTGTTGTTGTCTGGCTACTAACTGCCAGATTGCACATGCCTCGAACTGCGCTGGGCTCGGAGGGGGTTTCAGATCATACAGCACCCTCCTCAGATTCTCTAAACTCCTCAAATTAAATGTTCCATTGGCAGGAATTGCTAAACTCCCATCCTTCTCTGTCACTTTGCACCATTGCTTAAGCCAAAGACATGGCACAGTACCCTTTTCTTTAATTACAATGTAAGGTGGTGTACCTTCTGGTGGTGCAATATCCCCTATACTCTTTGTAATGCCCATTTCTCCCCTTAAAGTACTCTTTAAAGCTTTGAAAAATCTCATTTTTGCAACATTTATATCTCTCTAAATCAAATCAGGAAGTGACTTAATCCCAGAATTCTCTTCACCCACCTTCTCAACCACTTGCGCTTCCCGGACGGCTGCCAATCCGTGCACGACCCTTCTCACTAACTAACCTATCCCAGCGCGGCTCCAATGACATCACACTTGGATGTACTGTGGCTGCCAAAGTCTTGCAGCTTGTCCTCCTAAACTCAAATTCACAAGAAACTAATGCAAATTTATTGAAAGCACAAAAAAAAAAAATCAAAACTCAATTTGTCCATTTACTACAGGTAAGGTAACACAATCGCTTCTGAAACTTTACAGATTTTTCACTGACGCCTTTCGCTCTAGCAGCTACTTCTTCTTTCTCAGTTTCCCTGATTCGCAAGCAAAATTCAGCCCGCAAATTTCACTCTCAAATGATCAATGGGTCTGTCCTGGTGCTCATAGGACTCGCTGGATCTCAGTCGAAATTTTCTTTCACTCACTTTGACTCACACTCCGACTTGTCGACCACGCCCGCTCGACCTATTAAACCAGACAAACTACAACAAAAAACAAGTGTCTCATACACTTTTCAATATACTCTGAAGTCTTAGACCACGCAGAGTCCGTTTACCAACAACCACATGGACTATTTTTGAGCACAAAGCGCCACGCACATGTGCAGTTCAACGACTTCCATGCTCTGACACTGCGGAGTGCGCACACTCCTTCTACAACTTCATTTGGAGTACGCAAACTCCCTAAACCCTCACAAGCATCACAATTCACCTGCGATTTGCATAAGCTGTGCAAGCGCAAAGCCTACTTCAATCACTCAATCACTAGAATGCTGAGAACATCCTCAAACAACCATTGGCAAGCTCCAAGATTCTGGGAAGTCATCTTAAGGACTTAGGGGCACATTTTCTCTCCAATTTGTATCACTGAAAAAAATAAATCCAAATTTCACTGATGATGAACTCTTGAAAGACAAAACCATGTACCGGGCATCTATGATGGGCTATTAAGGAGACAAACAATTGAGCTGCTACCATCTCTGTTAACGTGTCAGACCTGAATAAGTAAATTTACAAGGGAGATGCGAATAGGTCGATGAACCTTTTGACTCACATTGAGATTTTCCCACCATATATCCCATACATGCAGATCAATAATCATCAATAACATTAGTAATCAACATGAGTAATCAACATGAGTCAGTAACTGTTACACACCATGACCTTTAAATCATGAATAACCACACCTTTATGTAAAAGTTAGAATATTTATTTCCCTATATTAACAATGCTAATGTAATGTAGGTTAATCTCAAAATCAGTTGATAAACATACAGAAACAACACTGGCTGACCGAAACTATCAAAGAACCGCAATCTAATCAAGGCTTGAGCCACTACACATTCCAAAATTATAGTAAAAATTAATAGCAAGAATAACTGCACAAACTATATTAAATACATTTAGCTTCATCAAAGAAAACACATCAAACGTTACTCCATGTATTGAACTTCATTAGTGAGGACCCTAACACCAGATTAGAATAGCATGTCTGGGCTTCATGCAAAACAATATAGTCAACGTAAATTTGGAAAAACATCTAACTGTGGCTCTATCAAAATAGTGGTTGGTACCTAGAAACAAAAGCAAATAAACATAGAAAACAGTATCATAATCAATATACCTATCCTACCTTTGGATCAGGAAGCTGTGACAGTCTTTGTCATCAGAACATCAGTCTGGTCAGCAAGACATCAGGATTTAGCATCAAAGTTTGGAAATGGCATAGTCTTTAAGCAGTAAAGTTAAGCACGTCTCTTCTCAAGACGGTCAAGAAAATAATGACGGTCGTAATGGTAAGATAGAAAATCTGCAAATGGTGTCCTCTTCTCAGTGCAGTCTGCCTAAGTTAGATTTCCTAAAACTACTTCCCAAGTCCCTATTGGCCAAGGGATTACATGTTCACACTTTGTCCAATAAAACTAAAATTTCAAATCTACATTTATACTAGTACATGGTTCACATGTCGATGATTGTCTCTGTTCGTACTGTTCTCATCATCCGGCTCGTCAGGTTACAATATTGTTGCAGCTTATACTCCAGTCAGAATCTCCATTGCCTTCTCCTGGGAAAGTCAGTCACACACTCATTACACTAACAATGTTACATTAGCAGGTACATCATCTCCTAGCATGCAGTTCTCATGAGAAAGACTTCTAACTACAAGCATTTGGTCAGCACAGTGGAAAATCACAATTCAGTTCTTTAAACAGCCATTTTATCAAATGCCTAAGAAATGCAGCTTGACATGAGGCCGTGTAACTAGGCCAAGACCTCCACTAAGTTAAGGTCTACAATTAATAAAGCTAATACATAATGCATAACCCTGAATATGGCATATTACTACATTAATCAAACATAAGCTCAATATTTCATATTACTAAGCCATTAATAAGTACACTTTGTGAACATTGGTGGCCACTCACATGGGCGTACCTTCAAATGCATGCATTATTTTCCTGTAAGTTATTACATTTTCTACGCAAATTCAACACTCGGGATACATGAATATTCATTAGTAAAATCAACGTTAACACATCCCACATCTCCTTTCAGTTGGAGTGAGGTCCTTAACACTGATTTTTGAGGCTAAGGGGCAAACCCGCCTTTGGAATTCCCAAATTGTTAATCATCTTTTGTCAGAGGCAAAAACAGGCACGCCTTCCACAAAATGTCTTAGCTTAGCTATTAAGTTAGTTGTAGCTGTCAATTCCAGCAACTTGCCTTTAAAGTGTACACTTATAAAAATGAACCTTCTGGTAATCGAAGATATACATATTATAAAACTGTATTAAATAAATTCCACTATAAAGTGTGAGTGTGAGAATAAGAGTAACTGAGATAAAAAGCGCCAGAACTGCATCATAAGGCGAGGGCATGGGACCATATAAAATATTGTTTCTGTGCTGATCCTTTGAAGTCAACGGAGGTAAACGTGTTCGGAAATTATGTTCTGCATCCAATGTTGCACGAGCAGCCTAGTGACAGTTTTCATCTTTTTTCTTTAGATCAGAAAGACCTAAATACACATAAAATGTCTGGCTTGTGCACACATGCGTTATTCATACTACTGGTGCAGGATGTTCTCTAAGTAGAACTTCTAAACTGATACGAATGAGTGTTAAGTAAAAAAGCACAGAGCCACCCTTCAAAAAGGCAATCAAAACAGTACAGAGGTTAAACAGCAGTGTAAAACAATCATTGGCAAAGACAATCGGCCTCACCTTTAGCAATGTGTTTTTGTCATGTTCTACACCAGTGTGGCTGCTCATGGCTAAGATTTAGGGTTGTGGAGTGCCACAGAGTGCAGTGGGTGAGGAAGAGTGTTGTAGAGAGGATTTGTTGTAGTTGAGTGGAGTATGGGGAGTAGAGTAATGCAGAGTTGAGTAGAGGAGAGGAGAGTTCAGTGGTTCTGATTCATTGAGTGTAGTGGCGTAGAGTGGAGCGAGGTGAAATAGGGTGGAGTGGAATTAATGTAGGGTGGATTGGTTTAGGGTGGACTGGGGTGGAGTACACTGGAGTTGAGGGACCTGGATTTTAGTGGGTTGGACTATGGTGTATTGGAATGGAGTGGAGTAAGGGTGAATTGGATTGATGTGTGGTGGACTGGATTGGTGTGGGGTGAATTGGATTGGAATGGGGTGGGTTAAGGTTGTTTGGAGTGGGATGGATTGTACTGGAGTGGTCCAGATTAAGATGGCCTGGAATGGACTGGAGTACGGTGTATAAAGGTGGGACGGGTTGGAGTGGGATGGATTGGAGTAGAATTGGTGGACTGGATAGGAGTGTGGTGGATTGGTTGCTGTAGATTGGATTGGATTGGATTGAAGTGGGGCGGATTGGACTGAATTGGATTGGAGTGGGGTGGGTTGATTGGAATGGGGTGGATTGGAGTGGAGTGGAGTGGGTTGGATATGAATGGGGTATGGCGGATTGGACTGGAGTGGGGTGGATTGTAGTGGGGTGAGTTGGACTGGAGTGGGGTGGGGTGGGTTGGACTGGTGTGGTGGGGTGGATTGGACTGGAGTGTGAGGGGTCGAATGTGTCGAAGTGGATTGGAGTGAGGTGGATTGAATTGGAGTGCAGTAGTTTGAACTGGGCTGGATTAGGGTGGATTGGATTTGTGTGGGGTGGGGTAGATTGGAGTGTGGTGAATTGAGATGAGTGGGTGGGGTGGGGTAAGGTGGACTGGAGTGGGGCGGATTAGATTGAATTGAAGTAGGGTTCGATGGGTTGTGCTGCACGAATATGTGTTAAAGCATGATTTCGGAAATTACATATAAGAAAGAAACAATGTTGCTTTGCAAAATTTAGAATAAAATAATCCTTATCTTTTGAGAGCAGCGCCCATGAGCAAAAGCAAAACATAAGTGCAAAGTGAAAAAAGAGAGTTGGCAAAATAAGTAAAAAGTTAAATACAGAAAATAAATCTTTGCAAGTTTGTTTGTCTTCCTAAGTACATTTTTACCAGTCACACACCTTCTGTTTGCAGGGCACTAGAAGTTAAAAAGAACAAAACAGTACCTCAGTCACCTTGAGAGCAGCAAATGAATTATTGATTTGCATCTCGCATACCCACTACAACTGAAAAAAACCACCCATAGATATGTGTGTGACGCCATACTCACATGCATCGAAAATATTAAAGGACAGTTGGGGGCTGTGTTCAGAGCGTTAGCTAGCTCTACCGATATGCTTTGTGAATGAGATACAACTGCCTGCTGTGTCAGAATCAATAGGCGCCGGGGATAGAGGGAGGGAGAGAGAGAGAGAGGTGTAGAGAGGTACAGAGGTAGAGAGGTAGAGGCAGAACTATATGCAGAGAGAGAGGGGTAGAGGTGGGGAGAGAGGGGCAGAGAGAGAGGTAGAGGTGTAGACGTAAGGAGGTGGAGAGTGAGGGGTAGAGGTAGAGAGAGAGGAGTAGCGGTAGAGAAAGGGGTAGAGGTAGAGAGAGGTAGAGGTAGAGAGGAAGAGGTAGCAGGAGAGGGGGTATAGGTAGAGAGGGTTAGAGGTCAAGAAAGAGGGGTAGAGGTAGAGAGAGAGAGTGGTAGAATGAGAGTTATAAAGAGCGGTAGAGGCATAGAGAGGTAGTGAAAGAGAAGTTGAGAGGAAGAGGTAGAGAGAGGGGTAGAGGTAGAGGAAGAGAGGGAGAGGTAGCAGGAGAGAGGGGGTAGAGGTAGAGAGGGTTAGAGGTCGAGAAAGAGGGGTAGGGGCTAGACGTAGAGAGAGAGGGGTAGAGTGAGAGGTAGAGGTAGAAAGAGAGGGGTAGAGTGAGAGGTAGATGTGGAAAGAGGTAGAGAAGTAGTGAAAGAGAGGTAGAGGTAGATGTGCAGAAAGGTAGAGAGGTAGAGGTGTAGAGAGGTAGAGGTAGAAAGGTAGAGAGGGGTAGAGGTAAATTAGGGAGAGGTAGAGGTAAAGAGAGAGGGGTACAGGTAGAGAGCGAGGGGTAGCAGTAGAGGTGTAGAGATAGAGAGGTAGAGGAAGGTAGAGGGAGGTACAGTGGTAGAGCGGTAGGGAGAGAGAGTTGGTAGAGGTAGAGAGAGAGGGGGTAGAGAGAGGTAGAGGTATAGAGAGAGCTGTAGGGGGTAGCATTGTAGAGAGATAGAGGTAGACAGAGGTAGAGGGAGGTAGAGAGGTAGAGGGTGGTAGAGGTAAAGGGAGTTCGATATAGAGGGAGGTGGAGGTAGAGAGAGAGGTAGAAAAAGGGGGTACAGGTACAGAGAGTGGTAGAGAGAGAGTGAGGTAAAGAGAGGGGCAGAGGTAGAGGTTGTGAGATGGAGAGAGAGGTAGCGGTAGAGAGAGAGAGGGGTAGAGGTAGAGAGAGAGGAAGAGGTATAGGTAAAGGTGTAGAGAGGTAGAGGTGTAGAGTGAGAGATGTAGGGGTTGTGAGATGGAGAGAGGTAGCGGTACAGAGAGAGGTAGAGGTAAAGAGAGATGTGGAGGTAGAGTGGTAGAGAGAGAGAGAGACCAAGAGAGAGAGAGAGAGAGAGAGAGAGAGAGAGAGAGAGATAGAAAGGAGGGTAGGGAGAGAGCGGGGTAGAGGAAGAGAGAGGGCTATGTATAGGTAGAGAGAGAAGTGGAGTTAGACAGAGAGGTAGCGGTAGAGAGAGAGAGAGAGAGAGAGAGAGAGATCCAAGAACAAAGTGCCATTGTAGTGCTTGAAGTGCAGAGAGAGAGGGCTATCCAAGAACAAAATGCCACCACCATGCTCAAAGTGCAGAGAGAGAAAGAAAGAGATAGCCAAAAACAAAAGCGCCATCACCACGCTCAAAGTGGAGAGAGAGAGATATCCAAGAACAAAGCGCCATCACAAACGAAACTTGAAACCTTCAGTGTGTTTTCACTGGTGTGGTGTGAACACATTGCCATAGACAACCAAAAAAGAACACTAAGGATGAAGTGACTAAATGGGGCGAGGAAGGAAGGGCCATCACATGCTGTAACAGGAGAAGCGTGAATGTAATGCTGATAGCCAACAATTAAAGTTTGCTTAATGAAATCGCTGGGGAGGGAACTAAGCACAGAAGGTAGGACATTTAGAAAAATGAACCAATAAAAAGAAAGCATTTAAGACAAGCACACGAAAGAACGAATGGCAATAGTGGGTGTGGTTTATTTTAGAGGATTTGTAGAGCGCATGGCTATCTGGAGGCCTCCCAGCGATGAGGAAGATCACTAGGTAAGAGGAACAGACCTAAACAGGGAACAATACAGTTTAAAATTTTCTACGAAAAGAAGATTCTGACATGTCATGACGAAGTTCCAAGGGCAGGGAGTTCCAGATCTCAGCTGCTATACAGGCGAGGGATCTACCCCCCATCTAACTTTCTTAGCACAAAGGGAGTTAATTAAAGAAGCTGAAGAAGATCTGAGTATTCTCCAGGGGTATAGGGAGTGATCTTTCAACTGTTTACATATCTTTTTATGTTGCCGTATCTTAGGTGAAAACCAAGAGGACTTGCAATGTTATGGATGGTATTAGCCGGAAGAACATTGTCCAGGGAGTTGGAAATCCATTCATTAAATGTTGACGCCAAGCAAGTCTCATTAGTAGTGGAGAACGGACGATGAAGTTCTAAACTATCTATCCAGTTTTTGTAACTTAACTTGGACCAGGGGCAATGGGTGGTAGTGCTAGATGAGGACTGTGAGCGTACAGGGTTAGGAGGGAGTGAAAGAGAAATTAGATAGTGATCAGTCCAATCTAGAGGGAGTAGAGGCAAAACCCGAAAGGTTTGACAAATTACTAAACACCAAGTCGATGGTGTGTCCGTTAATATGAGTGGGGCCTTGGATCAACTGTGGCAGAACTAAAGCTGTTAAATCCATCAACAGGGTTGTAAAGAAATGGCTCCCTGTTGCAGTAACCCCCCACTTTTTGCCTGATACTGATGCTGACTTGACTGAGAAGTGTGCTGGGACCCTGCTAACCACGCCCCAGCACCAGTGTTCTTTCACCTAAAATGTACTTTTGATTCCACAATTGGCACACCCTGGCATCCAGGTAAGTCCCTTGTAACTGGTCCCCTGGTACCAAGGGCCCTGATGCCAGGGAAGGTCTCTAAGGGCTGCAGCATATCTTATGCCACCCTGGGGACCCCTCACTCAGCACAGACACACTGCTTGCCAGCTTGTGTGTGCTGATGAGAACAAAACGAGTAAGTCGACATGGCACTCCCCTCAGGGTGCCATGCCAACCTCACACTGCCTATCAGTATAGATAAGTCACCCCTCTAGTAGGCCTTACAGCCCTAAGGCAGGGTGCACTATACCATAGGTGAGGGCACCAGTGCATGAGCACTATGCCCCTACAGTGTCTAAGCAAAACCTTAGACATTGTAAGTGCAGGGTAGCCATAAGAGTATATGGTCTGGGAGTCTGTCAAAAACGAACTCCACAGCTCCATAATGGCTACACTGAATACTGGGAAGTTTAGTATCAAACTTCTCAGAATAATAAACCCACACTAATGCCAGTGTTGGATTTATTAAAAAATGCACACTGAGGGCATCTTAGAGATACCCCCTGTATTTTACCCAATTGTTCAGTGCAGGACTGACTGGTCTCTGCCAGCCTGCTGCTGAGAGACGAGTGTCTGACCTCATGCGGTGAGGGCCTTTGTGCTCTCTGAGGACCGAAACAAAGCCTGCTCTGGGTGGAGGTGCTTCACACCTCCCCCCTGCAGGAACTGTAACACCTAGCAGTGAGCTTCAAAGGCGCAAGCTTTGTGTTACAATGCCCCAGGGCACTCCAGCTAGTGGAGATGCCCGCCCCCTGGACCCAGCCCCCACTTTTGGCGGCAAGTCCAGGAGAGATAATGAGAAAAACAAGGAGGAGTCACTGGCCAGTCAGGACAGCCCCTAAGGTGTCCTGAGCTGAGGTGACTCTGACTTTTAGAAATCCTCCATCTTGTAGAAGGAGGATTCCCCCAATAGGGATAGGAATGTGACCCCCTCCCCTTGGGAGGAGGCACAAAGAGGGTGTACCCACCCTCAGGGCTAGTAGCCATTGGCTACTAACCCCCCAGACCTAAACACGCCCTTAAATTTAGTATTTAAGGGCTTCCCTGAACCTAAGAATTTAGATTCCTGCAACTACAAGAAGAAGGACTGCTGAGCTGACAAACCCCTGCAGAGGAAGAACAAGAGACACCAACTGCCTTGGCCCCAGACTTACCGGCCTGTCTCCTGCCTTCCAAAGAAACCTGCTCCAGCGACGCTTTCCAAGGGACCAGCGACCTCTGAATCCTCTGAGGACTGCCCTGCTTCGAAAAAGACAAGAAACTCCCGAAGACAGCGGCACTGCTCCAAAAGAACTGCAACTTTGTTACAAGGAGCAGATTTAAAGACCCCTGCAACTCCCCGCAAGAAGCGTGAGACTAGCAACACTGCACCCGGCGACCCCGACTCGACTGGTGGAGAACAACCAACTCAGGGAGGACCCTCCGGCGACTCTACGACTGTGAGTAACCAAAGTTGTCCCCCCTGAGCCCCCACAGCGACGCCTGCAGAGGGAATCCCCAGGCTCCCCCTGACCGCGACTGTCTGAACTCCATTTCCCGACGGCTGGAAAAGACCCTGCACCCGCAGCCACCAGCCCCTAAAGAAACGGAACTTCTGTGCAGGAGTGACCCCCAGGAGGCCCTCTCCCTTGCCCAGGTGGTGGCTACCCCGAGGAGCCCCCCCCTTGCCTGCCTGCATCGCTGAAGAGACCCCTTGGTCTCCCATTGAAAACTGAAGGAAACCCGACGCGTGTTTGCACACTGCACCCGGCCGCCCCCGCGCTGCTGAGGGTGTACTTTCTGTGCTACTTTGTGTCCCCCCCGGTGCCCTACAAAACCCCCCTGGTCTGCCCTCCGAAGACGCGGGTACTTACCTGCTGGCAGACTGGAACCGGGGCACCCCCTTCTCTCCATTATAGCCTATGTGTTTTGGGCACCTCTTTGACCTTTGCACCTGACCGGCCCTAAGCCGCTGGTGTGATAACTTTGGGGTTGCTCTGAACCCCCAACGGTGGGCTACCTTGGACCAAAAACTGAAACCTGTAAGTGCCTTACTTACCTGTTGAAACTAACAATAACTTACCTCCCCCAGGAACTGTGAAAATTGCACTGTGTCCACTTTTAAAACAGCTTATTGTGTTTTATGTAAAAAGTATACATGCTAAAGTAATGATTCAAAGTTCCTAGAGTACTTACCTGCAATACCTTTCAAAAGAGCTATTACATGTAAAATTTGAACCTGTGGTTCTTAAAATAAACTAAGAAAATATATTTTTCTATAACAAAACCTATTGGCTGGATTTGTCTCTGAGTGTGTGTACCTCATTTATTGTCTATGTGTATGTACAACAAATGCTTAACACTACTCCTTGGATAAGCCTACTGCTCGACCACACTACCACAAAATAGAGCATTAGTATTATCTCTTTTTACCACTATTTTACCTCTAAGGGGAACCCTTGGACTCTGTGCATGCTATTCCTTACTTTGAAATAGCACATACAGAGCCAACTTCCTACATTGGTGGATCAGCGGTGGGGTACAAGACTTTGCATTTGCTGGACTACTCAGCCAATACCTGATCACACGACAAATTCCAAAAATTGCCATTAGAAATTGATTTTTGCAATTTGAACTATTTTTCTAAATTTTTAAAAGTCCTGCTAGGGCCTTGTGTTAGTCCCTGTTAGCATTTCTTTTAGAGTTTAAAAGTTTGTGAAAAGTTTGAATTAGATTCTAGAACTAGTTTTTAGATTCTTAAAAAGTATTCCAACTTTTAGAAACATAGGGCCTGATTCTAACTTTGGAGGACGGTGTTAAACCGTCCCAAAAGTGGCGGATATACCACCTACCGTATTACGAGTCCATTATATCCTATGGAACTCGTAATACGGTAGGTGGTATATCCGCCACTTTTGGGACGGTTTAACACCGTCCTCCAAAGTTAGAATCAGGCCCATAATGTCTAGTACAGATGTGAATGTGGTGGAACTCGACACCACACCTTACCTCCATCTTAAGATGAGGGAGCTAAGGTCACTCTGTAAAATAAAGAAAATAGCAATGGGCCCCAGACCTTCCAAACTACAGCTCCAGGAGCTGTTGGCAGAGTTTAAAAAGGCCAACCCCTCTGAGGATGGCAACACAGAGGATGATGATAGTGACTTGGAGGGTGATTCCCCCCCACCAGTCCTATCTAGGGAGAACAGGGCCTCTCAAGCCCTGACTCCAAAAGTAATAGTCAGAGATGCTGGTTCCCTCACAGGAGGGACCAACCTCTCTGAAATCACTGAGGATAACTCCAGTGAAGAGGACATCCAGTTAGCCAGGATGACCAAAAGATTGGCTTTGGAAAGACAGATCCTAGCCATAGAAAGGGAAAGACAAGAGATGGGCCTAGGACCCATCAATGGTGGCAGCAACTTAAATAGGGTCAGAGATTCTCCTGACATCCTAAAAATCCCCAAAGGGATTGTAACAAAATATGAAGATGGTGATGACATCACCAAATGGTTCACAGCTTTTGAGAGGGCTTGTGCAACCAGAAAAGTAAACAGATCTCACTGGGGAGCTCTCCTTTGGGAAATATTCACTGGAAAGTGTAGGGATAGACTCCTCACACTCTCTGGTAAAGATGCAGAATCTTATGACCTCATGAAGGGTACCCTGATTGAGGGCTTTGGATTCTCCACTGAGGAGTATAGAATTAGATTCAGGGGGGCTCAAAAATCCTCGAGCCAGACCTGGGTTGATTTTGTTGACTACTCAGTGAAAACACTGGATGGTTGGGTAACTGGAAATGAAGTGCATGACTATGTTGGGCTTTATAATTTGTTTATGAAAGAACACATTTTAAGTAACTGCTTCAATGAAAAGTTGCATCAATATCTGGTAGACCTAGGTCCAATTTCTCCCCAAGAATTGGGAAAGAAGGCAGACCACTGGGTCAAGACTAGGGTAACCAAAACTTCCACTGGGGGTGACCAAAAGAAAGGGGTTACAAAGCCTCCCCAGGAGAAAGTGGGTGACACTAGAAACAAAGAAAAAGAGTCCTCTGTAGGCCCCCCAAAAACCAGAACAGGTGGGTGGGCCCCAAGACACAACCCAAATCAAAGGTGGGTACCAGGGTAAGAACTGGGATGCCACTAAGGCATGGTGCCACAACTGTAGACAGACAGGGCACCACACCAAGGACACTTCTTGTCCCAAAAACAAACCCCCTAGCAAAATCCCAGGGGTAACCAGTGTAGCCATTGGGGATGACTCCTCAGATGAGGAGGTCTTCATAGCCTTCAACTGGAAAAAGGGCCCAACAGGTGAGTTGGAGATTCCAGAGAGAAGTAGACACTTCCACCACCTACTGGTGAATGGAATCCCAGCCACTGCCCTGAGAGACACTTGTGCCAGTCACACTATTGTGCATGACAGGCTGGTGTTCTCAAACCAGTACATCCCAGGTGAGACTGCCAGAGTAAGAGTTAGCCCAGACAGGGTCACTGATAGGCCAGTGGCTTTTGTGCCCATAGAAGTGGGTGGGACTTTTAGCTGGAGAAGGGTGGTAGTCAGTACAGACCTCCCCCTTGACTGTCTCCTTGGAAATGACTACCCAGAGGTTAGTCAGAGCCCAAGAGAGGAACTGGTCCACTGCCAGTCCTCTCCCAAGGATTCTGGAAGTGCTACACCTGCAGTAACTGCAAGTAGGCCCCAGAAGAAAAAGAAAAGAAAACAGAGTAGGAAAGGTGGACAACCTTTAGCCAAGGTTCCAGCAAGCCAAGGAGATTCTGCTCCAGGAGGGGAGAACTCCAAAAATGGCACTGGTAAAGTCCAACCTGACCCACAAGAAGTCCTGGCTAGTCAGGCAACTGTTAAGCCTGAGTGGATGGCTCCTCAGCTAACAGAAGAAAGAGTGGAAGGAGGGTGTTTACTACAAGATGTGGTAACCCCCCACTCTAATACAGCAGACAGGCACCCTGAACCCAAAGAAGCCTGCAACTTAGCCCCCTCCCTTGTAGGTGAAGAGCTAAAGGTGTGGTTCTGGGCACTGACAGCTGTCAGTGGCCTCTGCTGGGTGTTAGCCTTTATGGCTGCACTATCCTTGGCATGGTGGTCAGACCCCATGCCAAATAGCAAGTTAGGCCCCCTGACCCTGTTGGTCATGGTGGGGTTACTCCAGCTCTGGGTAACCTCTTTGGGTAAGCTAGGGGTGACCCTGGCTAAGATAAGATTAGCAGAGGTGGATACCTCTAACCCCAAAATAGAGAGAATGGGTGAAGACATTAAAAGACACAGACAAGAGGCAATTCAGACTAGGTCCTATTACTGTGGAAGTGGGTCAGTTCCCCAGAGGGAATGACCTGAGCAGGAGGATGTAAGGCAGAGTAGGCCCTGCAACAAACCAGCCTATTTCCTCTACTCTTCCTCGCCTGACAGACTAGGAAGACTCTCCCAGCTTTGGCTGAGTCTCCTGGCCTGTGGGCTGGGGGGGGCTTGTGTAAAGAAATGGCTCCCTGTTGCAGTTACCCCCCACTTTTTGCCTGATACTGATGCTGACTTGACTGAGAAGTGTGCTGGGACCCTGCTAACCAGGCCCCAGCACCAGTGTTCTTTCACCTAAAATGTACTTTTGATTCCACAATTGGCACACCCTGGCATCCAGGTAAGTCCCTTGTAACTGGTACCCCTGGTACCAAGGGCCCTGATGCCAGGGAAGGTCTCTAAGGGCTGCAGCATATCTTATGCCACCCTGGGGACCCCTCACTCAGCACAGACACACTGCTTGCCAGCTTGTGTGTGCTGATGAGAACAAAACGAGTAAGTCGACATGGCACTCCCCTCAGGGTGCCATGCCAACCTCACACTGCCTATCAGTATAGATAAGTCACCCCTCTAGTAGGCCTTACAGCCCTAAGCAGGGTGCACTATACCATAGGTGAGGGCACCAGTGCATGAGCACTATGCCCCTACAGTGTCTAAGCAAAACCTTAGACATTGTAAGTGCAGGGTAGCCATAAGAGTATATGATCTGGGAGTCTGTCAAAAACGAACTCCACAGCTCCATAATGGCTACACTGAATACTGGGAAGTTTAGTATCAAACTTCTCAGAATAATAAACCCACACTAATGCCAGTGTTGGATTTATTAAAAAATGCACACTGAGGGCATCTTAGAGATACCCCCTGTATTTTACCCAATTGTTCAGTGCAGGACTGACTGGTCTCTGCCAGCCTGCTGCTGAGAGACGAGTGTCTGACCTCATGCGGTGAGGGCCTTTGTGCTCTCTGAGGACAGAAACAAAGCCTGCTCTGGGTGGAGGTGCTTCACATCTCCCCCCTGCAGGAACTGTAACACCTAGCAGTGAGCTTCAAAGGCTCAAGCTTCGTGTTACAATGCCCCAGGGCACTCCAGCTAGTGGAGATGCCCGCCCCCTGGACCCAGCCCCCACTTTTGGCGGCAAGTCCAGGAGCGATAATGAGAAAAACAAGGAGGAGTCACTGGCCAGTCAGGACAGCCCCTAAGGTGTCCTGAGCTGAGGTGACTGACTTTTAGAAATCCTCCATCTTGTAGAAGGAGGATTCCCCCAATAGGGATAGGAATGTGACCCCCTCCCCTTGGGAGGAGGCACAAAGAGGGTGTACCCACCCTCAAGGCTAGTAGCCATTGGCTACTAACCCCCCAGACCTAAACACGCCCTTAAATTTAGTATTTAAGGGCTTCCCTGAACCTAAGAATTTAGATTCCTGCAACTACAAGAAGAAGGACTGCTGAGCTGACAAACCCCTGCAGAGGAAGAACAGGAGACACCAACTGCCTTGGCCCCAGACTTACCGGCCTGTCTCCTGCCTTCCAAAGAAACCTGCTCCAGTGACGCTTTCCAAGGGACCAGCGACCTCTGAATCCTCTGAGGACTGCCCTGCTTCGAAAAAGACAAGAAACTCCCGAGGACAGCGGCACTGCTCCAAAAGAACTGCGACTTTGTTACAAGGAGCAGATTTAAAGACCCCTGCAACTCCCCGCAAGAAGCGTGAGACTTGCAACACTGCACCCGGCGAACCCGACTCGACTGGTGGAGAACAACCAACTCAGGGAGGACCCTACGGCGACTCTACGACTGTGAGTAACCAAAGTTGTCCCCCCTGAGCCCCCACAGCGACGCCTGCAGAGGGAATCCCCAGGCTCCCCCTGACCGCGACTGTCTGAACTCCATTTCCCGACGGCTGGAAAAGACCCTGCACCCGCAGCCCCCAGCCCCTAAAGAAACGGAACTTCTGTGCAGGAGTGACCCCCAGGAGGCCCTCTCCCTTGCCCAGGTGGTGGCTACCCCGAGGAGCCCCCCCCCCTTGCCTGCATCGCTGAAGAGACCCCTTGGTCTCCCATTGAAAACTGAAGGAAACCCGACGCGTGTTTGCACACTGCACCCGGCCGCCCCCGCGCTGCTGAGGGTGTACTTTCTGTGCTACTTTGTGTGTCCCCCGGTGCCCTACAAAACCCCCCTGGTCTGCCCTCCGAAGACGCGGGTACTTACCTGCTGGCAGACTGGAACCGGGGCACCCCCTTCTCTCCATTATAGCCTATGTGTTTTGGGCACCTCTTTGACCTTTGCACCTGACCGGCCCTGAGCTGCTGGTGTGATAACTTTGGGGTTGCTCTGAACCCCCAACGGTGGGCTACCTTGGACCAAAAACTGAAACCTGTAAGTGCCTTACTTACCTGTTGAAACTAACAATAACTTACCTCCCCCAGGAACTGTGAAAATTGCAGTGTCCACTTTTAAAACAGCTTATTGTGTTTTATGTAAAAAGTATACATGCTAAAGTAATGATTCAAAGTTCCTAGAGTACTTACCTGCAATACCTTTCAAAAGAGCTATTACATGTAAAATTTGAACCTGTGGTTCTTAAAATAAACTAAGAAAATATATTTTTCTATAACAAAACCTATTGGCTGGATTTGTCTCTGAGTGTGTGTACCTCATTTATTGTCTATGTGTATGTACAACAAATGCTTAACACTACTCCTTGGATAAGCCCACTGCTCGACCACACTACCACAAAATAGAGCATTAGTATTATCTCTTTTTACCACTATTTTACCTCTAAGGGGAACCCTTGGACTCTGTGCATGCTATTCCTTACTTTGAAATAGCACATACAGAGCCAACTTCCTACAAGGGTGTTTGCCAGATTGTTATATTCATCATCAAAGTGAATATTAAAATCACCCAAAATGGTGAAGTTAGACTTCGTACAGGCAAAGTCTGATATTAGATCTGATAAAGCCTGAAGAAATGTCTTCTCCAGACCAGGAGGACCACAAATTAATGTTCCGGAGAGAGTAAAGGTAGGATTAATTGTTAACGAGAAAAATAAACTTTCACAGTCTAGAATAGACAAATTTTGGGTAGCACAATTTATAGTATTTTTAACAATGATTGTGATTCCAACTTTGGAGTGAGGTGTGCCTAATCGGTGTATATGATAATCATGGGGAAGAGCCATAACTATATCAGGACCAAGGTCCTCGGATAGCCAGGTTTCTGTTAGAAATAACGCCTCCAGAGACTGATCAATTAATAGTGAGAAAATATGGAGTTTATGTGCAGGCAGGGAACGACAGTTGAGTAGAGGGATTTGGCAACCCCCACCAAAACTGTTCCGCTGCTGGAATGGGAAATGAGACAAGGGAGACCAGTGACACACATTGCAATGTATAATAGGGGAGTAAGGATTTAAAGAGTATTTACAGAGGTGAGATGTGTCCTTCCTGATAGCTAACAGTTGAGAAGCTGAGTAGGCTAAGCTTTCGGGAGAGCCCTGGGTAGCACTCCTGGTCCCTGGTCTCGATAGGGTGCGGACGGGTGCAGACGGGCATGCCTTAGGTGTGCCAGCGGCACGCCCGCTGAGCGTTCACTTCATCAAGCCCTTTATAGTGGGCTGGAGCTGCAGGCAAGAAAGACTAGACCGCCTCCCAAAATTGAGGCTCTAGTTGGAACAAGCAGGAGGGTGGAAAATCACAGATGTAGTGAGGAGAGGAGTGTCAAAATGCCACTGAACACGGGCATGTAAAAAGAGGTTAAAATATCAGTAAAGCAATCTAAGTAGTAAATGGTAAGTAAGCAACACGAGGATTATGCTAAATTCATTAGGGAAGGTCAAAATACCTTTAGCCAAGTGATCCCCTGCTCGCTCGCTTCATCAAGCCCTTTATAGTGGGACGGGCTGCAGGCAAGAAAGACTAGACCACCTCCCAAAATGGCGGCTTTAGTTGGAACAAGCAGGAGGGTGGAAATGGCTGTTTTAGTGAGGAGAGGAGTGTCAAAATGCCACTGAACACAGGCATGTAAAAACAGGTTAAAATATCAGTAAAACAATCTCAGTAGTAAAAAGGTAAGTATGCAACACGAGGATTATGCAAAATTCGTTAGGGATGGTCAAAATAACTTTAGCCTAGTGATCCCATAGACTGAATACAGGATGTCTTGCAGACAGCACATGGGCACTGCCTAGGCTCAACCTAAAAACAGAGATTGGTGGCATACAGAGGACTGACAGGCAACATTTTCTTAAAGACATATAGGGGGTCATTAGAACACTCGCGGTAAAAGCCGCTTACCGCCATGCAGAAGACCGCCAACACACCGCCGCGTAATTACGCCACGGTCATTATGACCCAAAGCCCGGAATCCGCCAAAATCTAGACACCCACACAAGTGCGCCACACCAAAGGTCAGTGATAAACTGGCTTTAACAAAACCTCCACAGCCACGCCAACAGGAATACGCCCACACAATCACAACCCACGAATCCACGCGGCGGTCTTTCAACCGCAGTATTCCATTGGCGGTACACACAGCTGCGCTCAAAATACACACACATTTACAAAACACATCCACATTGGACAATTCCAAATACACACACCTGATACACATACCCACACCACTCCCACACATCCAATACAATATAAAACACACACCCACATCACCCACAAACCCTATGACAAAAATTGAGAAAGAAGCACAAACGAGCATCCACAAGCACTCAACACCATCACTCACATAACATCCTCGCACCTTACACAACACACCTCTAAATATCCCCCCACACATCACAACACACCCCACCCCACACATCACCCACACCACCCCATGGCACTGCAAAGACACCCCAGGTTCTCTGAGGAGGAGCTCAGGGTCATGGTGGAGGAAATCATCCGGGTAGACCCACAGCTATTCGGATCACACGTGCAGCACACCTCCATAGCTAGGAAGATGGAGCTATGGTGAAGAATCGGGGGCAGGGTCAATGCAGTGGGACAGCACCCAAGAACTAGGGATGACATCAGGAAGAGGTGGAACGACCTACGCGGGAAGGTGCGTTCCGTGGTCTCAATACACCACATCGCGGTTCATGGCACTGGCGGCGGACCCCCACCTCCTCCCCCACAACTAACAACATGGGAGAAGCAGGTCTTGGCTATCCTGCATCCTGAGGGTCTCGCAGGAGTAGCTGGAGGAATGGACTCTGGTAAGTCAAATCTTTACTACTTCATCCCCCACCCAACCTGCATGCCATCACATACCCCAACCCTCGCCCTCACCCCCATCACTCCAACTCCTCACACATGTCCCAATATCACAAACCACACATCCCAAACCCAAGCCCTGCATGCAACACCAAAGCATGGACACCCATCACCAAAGCATGGCCACTGCACATACCCAAACACCCCCCTAACCCATCATCACACAAGGTCCTACACAGGAATGCAAGCACTGGGGTACACGGTCACCCACCCATTGCACACCATGGCACACACAGATGCAATAATCATGCTTTTACACCCCTGCAGGACCCCTACCCAACATCACCGGACAGGAGGGTCCAGATATGTCCACTCCACCCACAGAAGAGGCCCACAGTGATGACAGCAGCTCTGTCCAACTGGATCTAGATGACCAGCCCGGCCCATCTGGGACCTCGGGACAGTCGGTTCTCCTCACACTGGCACAAGCCACTATAGAGCTTCCCCCCTCTGGAAACACCAGCACAGCACCCACCCAGCGGGCCCATACTTCTGTCCCCAGGACACGTCAAGCAGCAGTGTGTCCACCACTACAGGGAACCCAGGCTAACCCACCACCACCACAACACCAGGGACCTGGGGGCAGTGGCAGTGGGCACACGGTTCAGGGGACAGAGGCCCAGGAACACAGGGGAACTGGGAGGGCTGCTGTGCGACAGGGGGAGGACAGGCCCAGAGAACCCACTCTCCACGAGGCCCTCTCCAACATCATGGGAGCCTACCACCATTCCCTGGAGACAATGGCAACGGTACTGGCCAAGTTTCAGGAGACCCAGCGTCTGCAGGAGGAACAGTATTTGAGGTTCAGGGAGGAACTCAAATCCATCAATTCCACCCTGGGCACCATTGTAGGGGTGCTGAAGGAAGTCCTCAACACCAGGAGGGACACTGTGGCACAACAAGTGGCCCCTGACACTAGCCTGGACGATGAACTACCCACCACCTCCGCCGGTGCCAGTGGATGGGAGGCACCGCCACAGGACCACCACACCAGCACCCCACCCCCTGCAGAGGAAGAACCACCCCGCAAATGGTCCCTGAGATCCAGGACAAAGACAGAGAACAATGCCAAGACCCCCGCCAAGAAAGGAGACCACCCTGATTGTCATCCTTTTGTCCCACCTTGTCACCCTGTCCATCCTTAAACTGCCCCAGCTCCACTTCCTATGTCCCTTTGGACAATGCACCTGTGAGACTAATAGACTGGACTCTGCCATGGACTTCCTCCACCATCACCCCTCACCCTTTTACAACCCCCTCCAATATTGAGCACTTAAATAAACAAAATAAATTAAATAAAGCACAAAACAATCAGAAGTCTGTCTGTGATTTCGAAATAGTGTATTAGCAATTACAGTGGTAAAATACTCTTTCAAATGTAATGTCAACATACCTATGTCACACAGCTCTAGTCCATGAGGAAACAAAGCAGATGTCACACAGTGGGACCCACATCTGTGAAATCGTAAGGGAAAGTGACAACTCAGTGACCATACACTGGGTGAAAATGACAGACAGTAGAGAGGTAGTAGATGTAAATCAGATGTAGCAGGCAGTGTTGTCTTCTTACCTGTGTCTCACTGGAAGTATTGCAGGATCACCGTGTTCCTGTTGTCGATGTCCTATTCTTCTGCTTCCTCATCTTCTCTGTCCACAGGCTCCACAGCTGCCACAACACCTCCATCTGGACCATCCTCTTGCAGAAAAGGCACCTGTCGTCACAAAGCCAAGTTGTGAAGCATACAGCAGGCCACAATGATCTGGCATACCTTCTTTGGTGAGTAGAATAGGGAACCACCTGTCATATGGAGGTACCGGAACCTGGCCTTCAGGAGGCCGAAGGTCCGCTCTATAATCCTCCTAGTTCGCTCATGGGCCTCATTGTAGCGTTCCTCTGCCCTTGTCCTGGGATTCCTCACTGGGGTTAGTAGCCATGACAGGTTGGGGTAACCAGAGTCACCTGCAAATGGCGAGGGACAACTGTTAGTCACACACTAACTCATAGGGACATCCACAGACCCAGACAACTATTCCCACTGTATTGGGTCCATGTCCTCACCTAATATCCACACCGGGTGCCTCTGGAGTTGCCCCATCACATAAGGGATGCTGCTATTCCACAGGATGTAAGCGTCATGCACTGAGCTAGGGAATTTTGCATTAACATGGGAGATGTACTAGTCTGCCAAACACACCACCTGCACATTCATGGAATGGTAACTCTTTCAGTTTCTGTACACCTGTTCACTCCTTCGGGGGGTACCAAGGCCACGTGTCCTATCAATGGCACCTATGATGTTGGGGATATGTCCCAGGTCATAGAAATCACCTTTCACTGTAGGCCAATCCTCCACCTGAGGCAAAACGATGTAGCTCCGCATGTGTTTCAGCAGGGCAGACAACACTCTGGACAACACATTGGAAAACATAGGCTGGGACATCCCTGATGCTATGGCCACTGTTGTTTGAAAAGACCCACTTGCTAGGAAATGGAGTATTGACAGCACCTGCACTTGAGGGGGGATTCCTGTGGGATGGCAGATAACCGACATCAGGTCTGGCTCCAACTGGGCACACAATTCCTGGATTGTGGCACGATCAAGCCTGTAGGTGATGATCACATGTCGCTCCTCCATTGTCGACAGGTCCACCAGCGGCCTGTACACCGGAGGATGCCGCCATCTCCTCACATGCCCCAGCGGACGGTGCCTATGGAGGAGAACAGCGAGCAGAGAGTCAACCAACTCTGAGGTACGTAAACACAGCTTACTGTGAAAATATTAGCAAATCGAAATATGCCTGTATGAGTGTTTAGGCAAGGCCTAGCTATGTGTGATGCAGTCCAAAATAATGTCATGTGGGACACTGAAATGGCGGCTGCCTGACCTGTAAAGTGGGACAGGGGGATATGAGGTAACTGCACTGGCGTTGTACACCCTCGCGGTAGGCGGTCGAAGACCGCGGCACAATCCTTCATTGGTTAACATTGGACCCTATGGGTCCCAGGAGCCAATGACGATGTACGCCGGCGGTGACGGTACGCACGGCCGCAGACGTGACCGCCATTTTCTATCTGTTCAATCACTTTATACCTGATCATCGACAGGAGAGGACCTACACAGCAAGTGCTGCTGTGACCTCAGTCTGGAAGAGACAATGGCTCGTGTGTCTGGAGAAAGGGCCCCTGCCTTCAGCACGGAGGAGTTGGAGAAACTCGTGGATGGGGTCCTCCCCCAGTACACGCTACTCTACGGTCCTCCAGACAAACAGGTAAGTACACTGTGAGCATGCTGTATGGGCAATGCCTGTGTGGAGTGGGGTGGATGAAAGATAAGGGGAGGTGAGAATGAGACGTGCATAAAACGACAGTGAGTGCATGTGCGTCAGGGCAAGGGTAGGGATGCGGGCCAATGACTGACGGTGCAGATGGTAATTACTTCTCTTTTTCCCCTGTACAATTCCTGTAGGTCAGCGCCCACCAGAAGAAGGACATTTGGCGTGCCATCGCCAAGGAAGTCCGGACCCTGGGGGTCTACCACAGACGGAGCACCCACTGCCGGAAAAGATGGGAGGACATTCCCCGCTGGAGCAAGAAGACGGCGGAGGCCCAGATGGGGATGGCCTCTCAACGTGGGAGGGGTGCCCGTCGCACCATGACCCCCCTGATGTTCAGGATCCTGGCGGTGGCGTACCCGGAGTTGGATGGGCGCTTGAGGGCATCACAGCAGACACAAGGGGGTGAGTACACTCTCATTCTGCTGATTCAGCACGCATTGTAGGTGTCTGGGTGGGGGAGGTGGTCTGTGGGTTCCCCTAGGCCAGGGCAAGTTTAGTAGGCAAGGACCCTTCTTGAGGCAGGCCCTGTGGCACCCCATCCCACCTGCGTACAGTGCCAACTACACCTAGTCAGGCTCCTGTGACATCCATGTGTGCAGAAATCGGGCATAGCCTTGTAACCCATGTCCCTGGGATTGAATAGTGGACTCCAAGTGTGCAGCGTAGTGCAGGGGGCTTGTGCGTCTGTCGTGTCTGCCAACGGTAGCGGTAATGCATGCACTCAACATGTCTTTCTTCTGTCGCCCCCCCCCCCCTTTTTGTGGTCTCCCTGTTCTTGTGTGCATTAGCATCATCAGGCGGAGGAGCAGTGGCACCAGAGCAGGAGGGAGCTGCATCCCACATGGCCCTGGAGGGCGACGCTACAGAGTCTGAATTCACCAGCGGGATGGAGGGTGAGGGGAGCTCCACGGGGGGACAGGAGCTGACACCAGCGATACGGACTCCTCCTCCGATGGGAGCTCCCTTGCGGTGGCGGGCCCATCTGTGCTCCCCGCATCTACAGGTACAGCCGCTACCCCGCTACCAGCACCGCCCTTCAAGCAGCCCCTCAGCGTTTGCCCCCTGCCCGCTCACCCAGGAGGGTGGGCATCACCTTCGCCCCAGGCACCTCAGCCCCTGCCCCAGTCACCCCTGCTGCCCTCAGTGAGGAGGCCACTGACGTCCTCAGGTCCCTCACTGTTGGGCAGTCTACCATTTTGAATGCCATCCAGGGTGTAGAGAGGCAGTTGCAAAAACCAATGCATACCTGGAGGGCATTCACTCTGATCAGGCAGCCCTTCAGCGAGCTTTTCAGACTCTGGCCTCAGCACTGATGGCAGCCATTGTCCCCGTCTCTAGCCTCCCCCCTCCAACTTCCTCCACCCAGACCCACACCCCTGTACCTCAGCCTATCCCAAGCACACCATCAGACCAGCATGCACACACCTCAACATACAAAGGGAAGCTCTGGCAAACAGAAGCACCACACATCCCACAGGCACTCACGCAAGCATCACACACATGCAGACACACCAACATCCACTGCCTCCACTGTGTCCCCCTCCTCCTAGTCTCCCTCCCTGTCTCGTCTCCACTCACACCTGCATGCACTACATCCTCAGCCATTAAATCCATCACCTGCACACCCACCACAACACCCCGCTCACGTGCAGTCACCCCCCCACTACCATTTACACGTCCCCTGTGTCCTCTCCCAGTGTGTCTGTGAGGCATTCTCCCAAGGTACACAAACGCAGCCACACACCCACCCAACAGCCATCCACCTCACGACAGCCTACAGCCCATGCACCTTCACCCAAATTCAGCAAACGTACACCTCCTACAACCACTACCTCTTCCTCCACTCCCAAACCCCCTCCAGCTACCCATCCCAGTGTTCCTAAGAAACCTTTCCTGGCCAACCTTGACCTCCTTCCCTCACCTCCCCCACCCCTTCAGTCTCCTAGGGCCCGACTTTCCAGGCCCCAACCTAGCACCTCAGCCACATCATCGGCGGGACCAGTGGTGCCAGTAGTCACCAGATTCTGGTGTGCACCAGGCAGCAGGGCAGCCAGTGTGGCAAAGAGCCAGAGCACGGACAGTCCCCCACCTGTCAAGCATAAAAAGTTGCCCAGTGCCCGGCAGGAGAGGGGAAAGAAATCAACCACCAAAGCCGCTCCCAGGGGTACAGTCGGGAGTGTGGAGACAGCTGCGACACCATCCAAGGTGGGGAAGGGGCACAGGAAAACCAGTAAGTCTGGGAAGATCAGCACAGCGGAGAAGACCGCCAGCAGCCCCGCTGCCAAGGACAAGACCGCCACCAGCAGCCCCGCTGCCCAGGACAAGACCGCCACCAGCAGCCCCGCTGCCCAGGACAAGACCGCCACCAGCAGCCCCGCTGCCCAGGACAAGACCGCCACCAGCAGCCCCGCTGCCCAGGACAAGAACGCCACCAGCAGCCCCGCTGCCCAGGACAAGAACGCCACCAGCAGCCCCGCTGCCCAGGACAAGAACGCCACCAGCAGCCCCGCTGCCCAGGACAAGAACGCCACCAGCAGCCCCGCTGCCCAGGACAAGAACGCCACCAGCAGACCCGCTGCCCAGGACAAGAACGCCACCAGCAGCCCCGCTGCCCAGGACAAGAACGCCACCAGCAGCGCCGCTGCCCAGGACAAGACCACCACCAGCAGTGCTGCTGCCCAGGACAAGACCACTGGCCCCACCGCAGGACAGTGAGCACCAATGATTACAATGCTACTGAGGCAACCACGGGCAGGATGAAGCACTCTGGGCACCAAGCCCCCTCCAGAACTAGTGGAGAAAGGAATCCACTACCTTTGTCCTTGGCAGGATGAAGCACTCTGGGCACCAAGCGCCCTCCAGAACCAGTGGAGACTGTTATCCACTTGAGAGACTGTGGCTTTGCACTCCCCAGGATTGAACAGTAGAGACTTGAGACACTGTGGCTTTGCACTCCCCAGGATTGAACAGTGGGCATGGAGCCCCCTCGTGGATCTGGCGTCGTGCACTCCTCTAGCTGAGGTGCCCCCCCCTTACCTTCTTCCTGAGGTGCCTGTTTTATTTCTATCTGATGCCCCAGCAGTGTTCTCTCCGTCTTGTTTGGGTATTGAGTGTGGGCCTCGCCCATACCTTTTGGGCCCAGTGGTCCATGGACTATGATGGTGGAATCCCTTGGACTTGTGTTCTTGGTGTATATAATTGTTTATAGTGTAAATGTATATATATGTAAATATTTTTGATTAATGTAATTGAATATATAACAATTATTCAACTCATTTCCTTTTGTCCTTGCATTCTTCCAGGGGGGTTGGGGGGGTGTAACTGTAATGTATCATGCTGTATTAGTTTGTGTGTTGTCGTGGGTGAGGGTGGGGGTTGGGGTTTTGTGAGTTGCGTGTGTGTCACTGTTTTTTCCCTCCCCCTCCCCTATCTCGTAGGTGCAGTACTCACTGTGGTCTTCGCCGATGGTGTTCGTGCTCCTGGTAGAGGAGCAGGAAGATAAAGGCTGGGAGTATCTGAAGCTCCGGTTCCATGGTGTCCTGGTTCCTCGTGGGGTGTGTAGAGGTGAGCGTTTTCCCTTCCAAGTCCTGTTTCCGCCATCTTTTTTTTCGCGGGGAATCTGCCCCGGAAAAGGTGGCGGATTGGACTGTTGTAATTCTGTGGGCGGTACATTGTCCTCCGCCTGTCTGTTGGCGGTTACCACCACGGTGTTTGTTTCCTCCGTGGCAGTCAGAGTGTTAAAGTGGCTGTCTACGTTGGTGGTTTCCGCCACGGTCGTAATTCAATTTTTTTTACCGCCGGCCAGTCGCTTTAACACCGACCGCCAGGATTGTAATGACCATCATAATCCTTAAATGGCATCATTCAGTGTGTTTGTTTCTATACAGAGGTTCTCAAAATGAGACTGATATCAGTGATACTGAGTTTGCAATAAAAAATGACTGCCGTTATAAAAGAAGTATAGCATAAATGCGATATAAAACAATGATTATTATTACTATTATTATTATGGCTGTCGTTTCTTTCACATTTTCTTGCGCCTTGATTATGATTTGAAAAATATCATCAGTAAAGTCTAGCAGAAGAGGCTAGTAGTGCTCATCTTCTATTGCACAAAATAATTGCTTTATGAAGGAATGATCACTAGGCTTCAATGAATGACAATTTAATTGGAATCAGCCTAACATGTGGCAGATGTTGCACTGCAAGTGCTTCGTCAGTAAGCACCTTCTACTTGTAAAGTGGATTAAACAGTCGTGTGTTTTTGATTATCATAATTTTGGATTTTTACTTTCATTTCCAGGAATCTTTAAAAACCCTCCCCCATTCCGGTAAGAGTCTGCCTCCACCGTATTCACCTCTGCATTTTAACTAATCTTTTCTAAATGAGCACAGACACCTGAGAATGTTCCTAGGGCTGGATACAAGAATACCGCAGCACTCATAGTCCGTCCACAATATATTGTAAACCAAGATGAGTCCATAAAAAACGTGTACTGTTTGATCCTTTTATTGATGTTTGAAAGCAGCGGTCTTGCAAGCGTGCTACTTCAAGAAGTAAAGTGGCCACATGGTTTGCTCTTGCAAGCGTGCACATTTAGAAACATCCACAGCCAACACGTGTTTGTTCACCAGCGTGACTTTTTCAATGCTAGATTTGGCAAATAATGCCATAAACTGTGAAAAAATCATCAGGAGTTAGCATAGCCCGTTTCCCAACTGCAACAATGATAGTAAAACCAGTTGATGTCAATAAGGGCTGACCACATGTTATGAAACCCATTATCCTGTAAGTACTTGGGTTTTGAGAGAGCACAATAACATTGAATGACAAGTAATTGTAACATTTGCCCTCACACCAATGTCCAGTGAAATCCAAAATTCTCAATGGCAGGTGACCATGATAAGTGACGTGCCTGACACTCCTTATAGTGCAAAACACGGCATCCTCAATACTGAGGATGCCATGTTATGTACAGTGTTACCTTTCGGGTTGCACTAACATGCCTATGGGTAGTAGGGCATAATCTACCATTCAGCACCACGTTTTATGTTGATAGTGGTTTGTTCTTCTTACTTGTTTTTGCCATTTACATTCAGATACATGAAGGATAACCGCTGACTAATAGCACGACTACCAGGCTATGTTCAAATTGTTCCTAGGGCTCTTCACATGTGCTTCTGCTTACCTCATTTCAGGCGTGTTGGTGGATTCCCTGATGAATCCACGCTCGTCTTCTAGAAGGGGGTGGTTTGCAGCTGTATGCAGGGGTTCCCTGTATTTTGAACCTAATTTCCTTGTTTTGACCCTCTAGACCCACTGTCTGCCAGCCCTTTGACTTTGGCAATCATTTTTGTAATGTTTTTATAGACCCTTATTACTAAAACATTAAAAAACAAGGGAGATAACACTTCTTATAGAAAAAAAAAAAGAAAAAGAAAAAACTGTCCCAACAGCACCGAAAGGGACTACTTTGTGAATGACACCAGTGTGCTCGTGAAAAATGCCATCACTCACACAGAAGGAACCAATCCAGTAGCTCACCTAAAGGCCAAATGACCGTATGTTGTGGTGGACAAAAGAAAAATGTGACTAGCACTACTACAGACCAATGAAGGAATAGGACTGGCTGAAGCCTCTCTAAGTAACTATATACTGGGTAGTTAGATCTGGGTGTTCATAGAAGACAGCTTTTTTGATTTGCTAATAACTTGATGCTGTTTGATGAATCTTCACACAATTTTCCAAAGAAGTGCTCTTTTGTACCTAGTTTCATCATAGAAAGTTTCAATGTGATCTGTCAAGCGGGAACAGAGAAAAAGGGGGGGCATGCTTTTTTTCTAGACTTTTTGTTGAACAGTGCTACCTCAAAAACTGGTGAAAGGCATTACACCAAATGGCAGGAAGCTAGTTCTTGATCCAGAAAGCGTGCTTTTTGTGATTTGGTGCAAATCCATTCAGCAGTTTTGGAGAAATTCAAGTTCAAACATATTTAAATATCTGGGTGGTTGATATATTGAGCATTCTGATTGGGGGCTCTTTTTTCTTGGGCCAACTTGTAAGTTGGTATCATAGCACTTCGGATATTCCCTTTCAGATCATAAGGCTACACTGTGTACTAGTACTAAGTGGTGTTCTTACAGAGTAATCATGTACAGCATGTAAACCCATAAAGCGCCATTCAAGTAGCCATTGTACACAGCGAAATAATTTAATGAAGTTATGTACATTCCATGGGAACTATGCTGAGTCACTTTTGCCTTTGCACAAGACTAAGTCCTGTGAAAGCGCCTGGTGTATGAGCGAAACACGTTCGCTGCATGGCTGTATTATTATTAAGAAAATTGGATGCACAAAAAAAAAAAACGGATTTTCACTACAATTGCCGCAAGAGTTTTGGGGCCTTGATTTTGGAATCAACTAACATTTTTTGGGACAATGATTCTCTATTTGTATACTGTTATAATAACTAGGGTTCCGAACAGCTGACCCAGGGAGGCGAGCAACTTGTTTGTTGAATAAGGGGACTAATGCAATTACTGTCTGAAGATTACTCATGTAAAGATACAAATAAATCAAAGTGTGTGATATCTCAAACCAGAAAGAGGTCTCTACAATTGCCTCATCTGCCAGGCATAAGTCATGTAGACTAGAGTCATGGCAGTATATCACTGCAAAATAGCTGTTCTTGATTCCACCACCCTCTCTGATTCTCTGGTCAATACACCCATTAGAGCTCTGGGTCTGATAACCCTAACTGTGTAGGATTTGTGTGAGTGCATTTCTCTTTATTTAGATACAACTTCTCAGTAGTGTTCATAATTCTATTTGATTTTAAATTCTGAACATACATTTGAATCCATTATTTGAATATGGAGGAGGAAACCAATTCATCTCAGAACCGGTCTCATCACACTTGCACTTTAGTCATCTGCCAACAATCTCTGGTATGACCATCAAATGATCATCAAAGCCTCCCAAGCTCATGCGACCTAACACCACATGACTAACTCACTGAAATACACATCTGGGTTTTTACCTTTATATTAAACCAAGCAAAACCAAGCCATAAGACGTGACTTGAAACCTGTTAAAAATTTTTGAACTTGAGGCCCAATATCTCAATAGACAGGTCGCAATAGTCAGTACAAACAGCACACTCAAGGGGCCTGTCATTTTGTGATGCAACCTATGTACTAATAGATCACATTGCAAACAGTCCCTCCATGGGGCAGAGGGCAGGGGGCGGCAAGACGACCTGACTAATAGATATTGTTTAGGAGGTCACTATTTGCAGCTCCCAGAGATGAACTCCAAACACAGGATGGTGCACTTCAAGACACAATAAACTACCAACCACCGTCCATGCATTCAGATTCCCAAACAGATTTTTTTCAAGCAACCTGTGTTCCTTTAAGGAACATGTAATGCACTAAAAAGTCACCCACTTAGAAAGACATTGGAGAAGTCCAAGGCAGTGATACCACTGCCTACTCCCCTGGATCCACCTGACAATTCACAAAGGGCTGTCCAACAGGAATATCTTTCCTTTGGTGAAGGAGTTATCACCTCATTTGAGGTGGTCACAAACCATTCAAAAGTCTTGGAAGAGGATATCTCTTTCAAGCCATGCTCTAATAGTGATCAGAAGAGTTGTAAACCCTCTTTTGCAATTTCCAAGGGTGTTTCCGAATTGCAAAAGGTATTTAGTATGGGACAAAAAACTATGCGAAGAAAGCAAACCCTGTGATTTTGCAAATCACAGGATTTGCACATGCAAAATGGTTTCATATACTGGGAGCCAAGCCCCCAAACCCTTGCCTTACTACCCCAGGTAAGTTACCCAATGCAAGTTAGCATAAACCACTTTTCTAAGCTCCATGCAGCCAAACCAACACCTCACAGTCCAATAAGTCAGACCACCTCACTTCTACCCCTTCTGCTACTGCTGGGTATGGCACACAAGCAACATATCTGACATAAGCCAAATTGTCTTACACCGGTCTCGCACTTTATTCTCAGAATTAAACAACAGTAATGGGAAAATGTTGAGGAGATAAACAGCAGGAATGTCTCCGGAACTGCAATTGTAGGAGGGTGAGGAAATACGTTCAAGTTTTTAGATAATTGTAAAAACTCTGCCTTTTAAGGTAAGTGGTAAGTCCTCAACTGAAGGATTTTCCAGAAAATGTGAATCTGCTGGTGGAGTTATCCCCCCAATTGGAAAGAATGGTGCAGATAGATTTGCAATAGCATAGCACTCACAGCAAAGTCAAATAATTTTCTGTGAAAAGCCAACTATAATTTAGGTTCACTGATACCAGCAACAAGACCATAGTTGTGGGAAGATAGAAGGAAGGAAACCTCCATAGGGGAACGCTCCTGTGGGACACACTATCACAAAAAGACTATATCAGTTTCTGGACAGAGACAAGGGGTGGTATAATGGTTTACAGTGTTATCTGTGCAAGCAGTATACCAAATTGTAATACCACAAACATAGCACTACGCGAAGCTGCTACATTCTTTTAAAGGGGTTATGTTTTTAATGAAAGAATCCAAGTGTGCACAAGATGGGTGAAGTTGGAGAAAATCAGTGTATATAAATGAATTAGAAACCAACAAATTGGGCTACAGCTATCAGACTAATCAAGGTTGTAAGATCGGCTACTAAATAACACTAAAAGAGTTCAAAATTACTAAAGAACGGATCGTAAGTAACATAAACAAGCATAGTACATATTATTATGCCAAAAGGTAGGGTTATCATTAAAGTGCAAACGCATCCTATGTGCCCCATCATAAGAGGAAGACCCTCATGCAACAGTGGCCCTTAAGTGAAATTCCACTTACAAAATAACATAACCATAATATCTCCAAACTGGTTTTGAGAATACTCAGTACAAGAGGTTTGCTTATTCTCCTCTTGGTGGAGAACTACCTCACGAAATCTAAATTGCAAAGAAAAAAAACAAAGAACTGCATGTAGTCACCAGGGAAGAGAGATTTTGCACATAGTTCTATTCAGAACTTAGACAGGTAAATATGAATCAAGGGCCACATGTACAAAGATCCGGTTTTGCGACTCACAAACTGCGAGTCTTAGCAACTCGCAATTTGCAAATCGCAAAACCGGATGTACAACAGTGTACTTTACACTGTTTGCGATTGTCAATGAGGTCACAAATGACCTACTTCATGAATATTCATGAGGTAGGTCACAATTTGCGACCCCATTGGGAATGGCAGCCCTCACAGGGATGGTGGCCTGCTGGAGACAGCAGACCACCATGTCTGTGACTGCTTTTAAATAAAGCAGTTTTTTTTTTTTTTTTTTTTTTTTTTTTTTTTAAATGCAGCCCGTTTTCCTTGAAGGAAAACGAGATGCGTTTCAAAATTTAAGATGAAAAGTTTTCTTTACATTTTCAGAGCAGGCAGTGGTCCGTGGGAAAATATTTTCGCTGCCATTCACAAAGGGGAAGGGGTCCCATGGGGACCCCTTCCCGTTAGCGAATGGGTTAGCACCAGTTTCAAACTGGTGCTAACTGCGATTGTTTTGCGACCGCATTCGTGGTCACAAAACAATCATATATACCATTTGGATTCAGTATGAGGAAGGGAAGCCGTTTCCTAATACCGAACCGCAAAACCCAAACTGAGATTCGGTAACAAGTTACCGAATCACAGTTTAGGCTTTGTACATCCCAAAAAGCATTTTTCAAGTCACAAACAGCCAATTCTGCGAATCTGCCCCTTTGCGACTTGAAAATGATTTGTACATCTGGCCCCAAGTCACACACACCAATTTAACTCCAAATACGCACTTCATTTATTGATGAGTATTCTCATCAGTAAGAAATTCTTCAACTGTGCAATTGTTTAAACTTATCATACAAAATGATCTGGAGATACAGTATGTATTGTTATTTTTGAATGAAATAAAGATAACACAAAATTCCTTTTACACATTAACTGTGTTTTCAAGGCTAGTAAAGCACAAATAAAAATATATGTTCAATTCTGGTTCTTAGAGGGCATACGCAACTTATAAAATTATGACCTATAATCTCAACTCAAACATTGACAAATACCGCAATGTGACTGAGTCGGCAATATTACTTACTCCATTTAAACTTTCACATCCCAGTACTGACAACCTCGGCTGTGTAAGTGTCCTCCCAGACACCAGTGACCAGCAACACAAAATGACTCTATGTAGGAAAGTGCCCTTGTTGGCATGGTTACCCCACCACTTTTTGTCTGATATTGATGCCAACTTGACTGATAATGTGCTGGGATCCTGCTAACCAGCCACCAGCACCAGTGTTTTTTCCCAAAACTGTACCATTGTTTCCACAATTGGCACACCCCAGACACACAGTTAAGTCCCTTGTAAAAGGTACCCATGGTACCAAAGGCCCTGTGGCTAGGGAAGGCCCTCAAGAGCTGCAGCAGGCATTATGCAACCTGGGGGACCCCTCACCCAGCCCATGCACACTGCTGTTGCAGCTTCTGTGTACTGGTGGAAAGAAAAAGTCAAAGTTGGCATTGCACCCCTCTCAGAGTGCCATACCCACAAACCACTGCCTGTGGCATGGGTAAGTCACCCCTCTAGCAGGCTTTACAGGCCTAAAGCAGGGTGCACTATACCACGGGTGAGGGCATGGCTGCATGAGCAATATGCCTCTAAGGTGTTGAAGTTCATTCTTAGACATTGTAAGTGCAGTGTGGCCATTCTGAGTATATGGGGTGGGAGTTTGCCATTACGAACTCCACAGCTCCATAATGGCTTCACTGAATATTGGGAAGTTTGGTATCAAACGTCTCAGCACAATAAACCCACACTGATGCCCGTGCTGGATTTATTGAACTATGCACCCCGAGCGCATCTTAGAGATGCCCCCAGTATATTAGCCAAACTGCTAGTGCAGGACTGACTGGTCTGTGCCAGCCTGCCGCTTCCAGACGAGTTTCTGGCCACATAGGGTGGGAGCCAGCAACATCTAAAAAGCCAGAGGACTACCTGACCCCCAGAGGACCAAGAAATCTCATGGACAGCACCCTATCCAGAAAGAAACTCCATCCAAGGACTCCAGAGTCTCCCTGGATCCGCGAGTCCTGTTCAATTTGCACCTAACGCTCATGGCCCATGTCCAGGTGGCCCAACCAACTAGGGCTGGTCCCCAGGTGATTCTGAGCAAGTGCCCACCCTAGCTTGACCCCTCCTGTCCACCACGACAAAGCCTGCAGCCTCAATCCGAAGGACCCCCCCTAACTGCGACAGAACCGGACAAAGATTCCCAATGCCAAAAGGTACACCTGCACTCGCAGCTCCCTGGCCTTGGGTAATCCGACCTTCAGTGAGCAAACATCCAACAGGTGGCTCCATCCTTGTCCAGCCATTGGTTTCCCGGAACCGACCCCTGGACTTCACCTGCACCATCTTTGTGGCCCCCGGGACCCCCCTATACGAAAGCAATTGGAGCCTGGTGCTGTGTTTGCACCCTACACTCGGCTGCCCGTGCCACTGAGGGTGTGTGTTTGGTGCAGACCTGTGGCCCCCGGTGCTCCTCTAAACCCCCCCCAGGTCTGCACTCCGAGGACAAGGGAGCTTACCTGCAAGCAGGTCTGATTCCAAGGGCCCCCAACCTCCATATGAGCCCATATTAAATCGACCTTAAATTTTACCTCTGCACCCAGCCGGCCCTGTGTCGCTGGTGGTGGGTATTTGAGGTTAAATTGAACCCCAACCTGTGGGCATCCTAACCCCTGGAGATTGGAACTGTAAGTCTTGTACTTACTTTCAAATTGTACTAACTTTTCTTCCCCCCAGAACTGTTTCTGAAAATTGTAGTGTCAACTTTTAAAACACACTATTGCTATTTATTCAAAAATGGCATAACTTACCAATTCTGCAACTTGAATCTTGTGGTTCTATAAATAAAATAACAAAACATATTTTTGCTATCTAAAAAACATTGGCCTGGAGTTACTCACTGAGTGTGTGCTTCACTTTGTCTGTGCGTGTACAACAAATGCTTTGCACTAACCTCTGATAAGCCTAACTGCTCAACCACACTACCACAAAAGAGAGCAATAGTATTATCTACTTTAGCCTCTGTTAAGCCTCTGGAGAACGCCTGGACTCTGTGCACACTATATCTCATTTTGATATAGTATATACAGAGCAAGCTCCCTACACTGGTGGCAGCAGTGGGATCTACTATTTTGCATTTGCTTGACTACTCAGCCAATACCTAATTGTACAACTAAATTCCAAATTTGCCTTTAGAAATTTTCCTACATTTTTAAAAAGTCCTGCTAGGGCCTTCTTTAAGTCCCCTTTAGCATTTCTTTTTAGATTTACATGTTATTTTAAGTCAGGGGTTAGTAACTAGAAGTAGTTTTTGCATGAACTGTAACACCTGACGGTGAGCCTCAAAGGCTCAGGCCTCTTGTTACAGTGCTCCAGGACTCTCCAGCTAGTGGAGATGCCCACCCCGGACAAAGCCCCACTTTTGCCTGCTAGCCAAGTGGGAAAATTAGGGAAAACAAGGAGTGGCCACCTTAGCTGGGAACACCCCTAAGGTGTCCAGAGCTGAGGTGATCCCCCTCCTTGCAAAATCATCCATCTAAGTTTGGAGTACAGGGACCAATAGTGTTAGGATTGTGTCCCCTTCCCCAAAGGGAGTAGACACAGGAAGGGTTTATCCACCCTCAGGGACTGTAGCCATTGGCTACTGCGCTCTGACCCCTGTAATGCCCCTAAATCCAGGGCTCCACTAAACCTAGCTCATCAGATTCCTGGTGACCTCAAAAGAAGAAAGAAGAAGGACTGCTAGCCTGACACCCAGCATAGAAGACTGAGGATGCAAACTGACGTGGCCCCAGCCCTACCAGCCTGTCTACAGCTTCAAAAGCCCTGCAAAAAGAAGGCGACACATCCTGCAGGACCAGCAACTTATGAAAAGCCCCCAGACAACAGCCCTCTCTTTGTCCAGCCTTTGGTTTCCCGGTACCAACCCCCTGGACTTCAACTGCACCATCTTTGTGGCCCCCTGGGTCTCCCTATAGGAAAGCATTGGGAGCCCGACGCGGTGTTTGCACCCTGCACCCGGCCACCCCATGCCACTTAGGGTATGTGTTTGGTGCTGACCTGTGGCCCCTGTGCTCCTCTAAACCCCCCAGGTCTGCCCTTCGAAGACACGGGTACGTACCTGCAAGCAGGCCTGATTCTGAGTGCCCCACTCTCCACAGAAGCCAGTGTTAAATCAAACTCAACTTTGACCTCTGCAATCAGCCGCCCCCCTGTGGCTGGTTGCGGGTATTTGGGGTTAACTTGAACCCCAAACTGTGGACATCCTAACCTCTGGAGACTAGAAGTGTACTTACCTTCAAATCGTACTAACTTTTCTTCCCCCCAGAAATGTTTCTGAAAATTGCAGTGTCAACTTTTAAAACAAATTATTGCTATTTATTCAAAAAACATATAACTTGCCAATTCTAAACAAAGTGATATTTATACATATGTTGGATACTTACTTACAAATGTACTTACCTGCAACTTGAATCTTACAAATGTACTTACCTGCAACTTGAATCTTGTGGTTCTAGAAATAAAATAACAAAACACATTTTTGTTAAATAAAAACCATTGACCTGAGTTAGTCACCGAGTGTGTGCTTCACCTTTTTGTTTTGTGTATACAACAAATGCTTTGTACAACCCTCTGAAAAGCCTAACTGCTCGGCCCCACTATCACAAAAGAGAGCATTAGTATTATCTACTTTAACCTCTGTTAAGCCACTGGGGAACCCCTGGACTCTGTGCACACTTTATATCATTTTGATATAGTATATACAGAGCCAGCTTCCTACACCCCTTAATAAGGACACAATATAAACAAAGGTAAATGTGAAGGGAGTCCAAGAGTTTCAGAAACTCAAAACATCAGACAGATTACCACATACTCAGGACCCAACTACATGAACAGATCACGAGGAAACAGCCCGGCACTCTTGGGCAGAAGCCACCCCTTATTTGGGCCTATTGAGTTTTTAAGTGAATGCACCATTACAACAATCTAGAGTCTGAAACAACCAGTCCAGGACTAGAAAGAGGAGGGGTGCATATCTACTAGGAAAAAAGCAGGCTCGTGTCAGACAATGAGTATAGTACATTGATCAAGAAACAAGCCTCAATCCATCACACAACCAAGGGGAACTTTGAAGAGTTAGAAGAAAAGCAAGACTTTTCCAACAATGAGAAGCAGAGACTAGGAAAATCAGACAGAACCAGCCCACTCACAAACCTCACCCAAACAAGAAGCTATATCAGTGGCAACTAAGCCCAGACAGTAACCTCAACATCTGTTGAAGGATATTTGTACCACAACCTCCAGGAGCCAAACGACTAGAGCCAAGTCTCAACTCATCCAACTGCAATTCAAAAAGGAGGCCAAACTACCTCTGGTTTGATTAAAAAAAACAAGTCTAGCATTGGACACCAAAGGAAGCCAAGCTATTTAAAGCTTCCCACCACAAAGCCCCAAATGCAAGAGACACATAAGCAATGGTTAGAATTGGTCAACGTCTAACTCACCAACTCCAATTCCAGTAGGAAGGATCAGAGGTAGTTAAAGCTACTAAAAACTAATTCACAAACTCCAGACTAAAGGAGAGCATAAAATACACCAGAATGATCACTACCTTACTTACATGCCTGTTAGACTTGGCATCATTCGTGTGGTTCTCCTCTAACGTTTTGTCTTCAGACCTCCTGTATTTGCGGACTTTGTTTCGTTTTGGACTATGCACACTTTACAACCGCTAACCAATGCTAAAGTGCTTGTGCTTTCTCTTTAAAACATGTTAGACTGGCTTGCAGCCAATTGGTATATTTATTTACCTATAAGTCCCAAGTGAAGCGGGACTACCTATGCACAGGGCCTGTGAATTAAATGCTACTAATTGGCCTGCAGCGCTGATTGTGTCACCTATGTAAGTAGCACTTTAAGCATGTGTCATGGCTACAGTTGCAGTCTATGTGCAGTTTTAAACTGCAATTTCAACCTGGCAAAATCAACCTTTAGGTGGGCCCAAACCTTCCTTTTAAATACATATGTCACCCCTAGGGTAGGCCCTTGACAGCACAAAGAGTATGGTGCAATCTGTTTAAAAAGTAGGACATGTACGTTTATGTTTTGCATGTCCTGGTAGTGAAAAAACTCCTAAATTTGTTTTTCACTTCTGCAAGGCAAACCTATATCATAGGATAACACTGGAGTTACATTATGACATCATATAAGTGTAATTTCTAAATGGGAACAGGTAGCCAGTTCATGTTTGGTGTCTCTGGAATTGTAATGAAAAAACAAACTTATGGTGAAGTCGGATTTTGAGTTACAATTCTGAAAATTTCACTTTTAGAAAGTTAGCATTTTCTTTTCTTAGCCATTTGATGCCTGCTGCTTGCCTCTGGGTCAAATGAGGGGTATTTGAAAGTTGGGCTTTGTGTACTCACCATAAACAGCCACACACAATTGGGAGCTTAGGTGTGACTGGATGGGCCATCACTGGCAGGATGGAAGCGAGGAGCAGGGCCCAGCCCCATCTACACTTGAATAGGCTTGACCTGTCTCCATGCAAAGGGATGCATACCCCCTGTAGTTAGTCTGGAGCCACAGAGAGGAAGGTGTGGCAACTGTGCACCTCAAAGGCATGCCTCTGTAAGCTTTTCCCCACCTCAAAGGTACAATTGGGTATAAATACTGAACCTCAGACACCAGCTCTTCAGTACACTTCTGGACCTGTAAATACTCTGCCAGAAAGAAGGACAGCTGTGCTATTGAAAGGATTGCCACTCGGCTGGACTGCTGCCCTGCTGTTCTGACCTGCTGCCTGTTGCCCTCTTGCATAGATGAGAAGGACTGGACCTGCATCACTCGAATCCAGAACCCAGAGTGTCTTAAAAGGGCTAGATAGCTGTCCTCCCTCCTCAACTGAAGCCTCAGGGACATAAGAGGCTTCTAATGACCTTGCATTTGCACATGGACTCTGCCATCTGTGAGTATACCCTGCCAAGTGGAGCCAGCCCAGTCCTGGATCCTTGGAAGTTAGCTTTAGGTGTTCTCTCCACCTCTGTGGACCCGGTAGAACCGTCACATCTCCTCTGCTAAGCAGCGCAAACGCAAGCAGAGCAGACAAATCACTGCTACTGTATGGATTGAACCTGTTGCAAAGACCTGCATCGCATCAGAGCCTTTGGAAACGCATCCTCGGAGCAGGCTCTTGTATCACTCGTCGACGGCAACCTTCATGACAATGTCGGACTCCGCATTGCAGCTCCTCAGAATCACTGCATCACCCCGACTGCACCACTGCAACCTCAAAACCTGACTTTGCATTGCATCCTTGCCGCATATCAGAACTGACACATTGCTTCAGCTGCACAACGTATCTTCAATACAGATCCTTGCAATACTCCGCAAACCAGGATTTAAGGTACTCTGTTCAGCAGGTCTAACTGGGCCCCTGTAGCCAGACGTCACTCCACTGCATTTGGCCTGAAGTTGTGACTTTTCCCCGGTCCGGCAGGACCAGATATCCACAGTTGGCACTTTGTGCTTTTTTACACTATTTTTTCTAAAATAATTATAATTGCATAGCTCCGGTTCTACTGATTGGATTTTTTGTGTTTTGGTCTTGTTTTATTTATTAAATGAAGTTCTATTTTTCTAACTTGGTATGGGATCCATTTGCGTGGTGCTAATTACTGTATGAAGTATTTCATAAATACCTTACACATTGCCTCCAAGTTAAGTCTGACTGCTCTGTTGCAAACTACCAGATGGTTGGGCACAGGTTAATTTAGAGTTGGCATGTGCCTCACCCTGGCATGGATTGTGGTTGCTGCTTGACAAGGGTTCACACCCCATTCAACCAACAACCCAATTTCTTACAATGCCACCATCCAATTAGGATCACAAAAGGAAAACAGAGTGATTAAAGACTAATCTTCAACTTTCAACCATAGCATGTAACCTAGAAGAATATTAGAACATGCCAGGCTTAATACCAAGGCTTAATCTATTAATTCTAAGCCCAACAAGAAGCATCCACAGCAATCAAAGTGGATGGGGCTTGACGTCACTTACTTCATGACTAATCAAGGATTACAAGAGGAAACAAAAGCTACTACCCGAAGCTCCATGAACAGAATGGAGCATAAAAGGAAACTAGAGCACCCTAGTCTTAAAGCTCAGCCCTCTGCTCAACAGGGAGTGCTTTCATAATCCTGAGTGGTCAAGATCTAAGACTTCAACCTTTGTTCAATGTGGAATACAAGAAGAAGCTAAAGCAACTGAGTCCAACACCTCAAGCCCCAAGAAACAAATGGAGCATTAGAAGGAACAATTCTTTATCCATAGACCCACCCAGCAGGGAGAACTCTCATAATCCAGAGTAATCATGGTCTAACATCTCACCATCTCTGCCCAGCAGGTAGTGCAAGAGAAAGCCAGCGCAACCATGGTCCAATCCCTAAAGCCCAAGACCATCCGAGATCATAAGACGAAACTAGAGTGACTAAGGGCCCGATTTAGATGTTGGCAGTAATGGTCCCGCCGTTGACTTTTCAACAGAAAACCCATCCACCACCCTGACAGTCTGCCTGTCATGTTTAGATTTTGGCAGTCCCTTAGATGAAAGGCCGCATTCAAACCGCTATCTTCTCCAAGAAACACAGCCTGGGTCGGTGGCAGGAGAGGGAAAAATGGACACCGCTGGGACCCCAGCCACCCTTCACGATGTGCAGATTTGAATGTGCCTTACTGCCAAGAAACAAATGGCAGTTCAATCTCCACTTCTGAGTTGGTGGTTTGGGGGGGGGCTGAAAACTCACCATTTTTCTTCATTCCACCTCCGTCTTTGACTGGATATAACTGGATAACATCTGCCATCACTGCTGCCACCCACCCACAGAGAAAAAACAACCTCCCCTATCGCCGGACACAAAGGTAGGGAAGCTGCATTTCCAGGGTACATTTGGTGGGCACTGTACGGGAGGTCCGGACCACTGCAGGCATATGCAGGTCACAGTGATTTTCTTAAACATGGTGACATGCATATGTCGGGGCGACAATTGTGTCACACATGGCTGGGGACGCACTGGCACAACACACATATCGCACACATACACAACTGTCATTGTGGTGTCATCATTCATTGTAAAATTAATCCTGGCACCACAATGGTGGTACACTCATCTTAAACAACGGTGTCCATGTGTGTGCATTGCAAGGAGATCTGTACCGGTAGGTTTGTGTATGTGAGTCAGTACGTGTAAGTGTGTGTGTTTGTGGATTGGCTATTTGAGGTGGAAGGACCTTGCGTGGGTGGTGTGGTTGTGTATGTATTTGTGTCATCTGCATGTGATACCGATGTTGTGAATGTTGTGTTCTCTTGTGACACACTCAGGTGAGTGTTGTTGCTGTGTGGCGGACGTTGTCATCATGTGTGTAGTTCTGCATGTCTGTGTGTTGGTGTAACTAAGTGTGTAGTTTTGCTGGTTGTTGTGGATGTGCTGTGTGTGGGTGCAGTGTCAATGGTGTATGTATGTTGTGTAATGGATGTATGTCAATGTGTGTTTTCGGCATGTACAGGTTGTGTTGTGCTGGAATTGTAATGGATGATGGTTGTGCTGGAATTGTAATGGATGATGATGTGTATGTGACGTATAGTGTATTGTGTAGTGCAGGGGGAAACATAAAGCTAAGGTAGAATGTTTGTGCGTCACTTACCTCTATTCCATAGCCACTGCCATTGTACAAAGTCCATTGAGTCTCGCCACTGCCTCCCTCCACCAGCAATCGGTCGCCAGTCCTCCACTTGCAGAACTCTAAGTATGGAGGATATAAAAGCGTCGACTTGACGATCTTCTCAGTCCCATCACTGACGTGGCTTGGTGGTAACACCACCAAGATCTAAATCCGACCCAAAGTCTACAACAACACCCAGCAGGGAGCACTTTTATAATGCAAGTCGTAAAGGTCAACTACCTCACCCTGTTTGAACAGAAAGAGAAATCTTTTAGGAGGCTGGCCTGGTTTGTAGGGGGTACCTAAGGTACTTAAACCTTATACCAGGTCCAGTTATCCCTTATTAGTGAAATGTAGTCAGTGTCTAGAGGCCAGGCTGTCTAGAGGTAGCTGTAGGCAGAGCAGCCAAGGCTGAACTAGGAGACATGCAAAGCTCTTGCAATACCACTGTAGTCACACAGTACTTGCACACATGAAAGACAATCCTCAGTGTTACCAAAAATAAAGGTACTTTATTTTAGTGACACAATGCCAAATATATCTTAGAGGCTATACTCCCTTAGGAGGTAAGTATTATACATAAAATATACACTAGTAACTAAAATCTGGTAAATAAACAGTCATAAAATAGTACAAATAGTGCAAAACACCATAGGTTACAATGAGCCTAGGGGGAACAAAAAGCATATACTAAAATAGTGGAATGCAAATGTTGGTTTCCCACCTAGGCAAGAGTAGTGTGTAGAGGGGCGCTGGGAGTGTAAGAAAACACCAAAGGTAAGTAAAGTACCCCACCGCAAAACCCATGAAAGCATGTGTAAAGTACACCAAGTTTCCTCAGAACACACTAGAAGTCGTGATAAAGAATTATGCAAAAACAAAGCAAGACTGCAAGACACCAACAATAGATTCCTGGACCGGAAGACCTGCAGAGAGAGGAGACCAAGCCCAAGAGCTGCTGAAGAGTCCAGGGAGAACAGGAGCCCCTGCTAACCCGGATGAAGGTGCAAAAGTGGAACCTCCGGTTGGAAGAAAAAGTCAGAGGTGTACCAAAGAAGACAACTGTGGGTTCCTGCTTGGTGCAAGAAATGTCCCACATTGAGTAGATGAATGCAGGCTTGTTTTTGTCGTTTTATTCTGCCAACAAGCCTTGGCTCACACAAGAGATGCGTATGGCGGGAAAAGGCGCTACCCAGGCCCAGGAAGGACCTGGTGGTCTCAACTCGGACTGACGAGACACAGGGCGCTCTCAGCACAGCAGTACCAGAACCTGATACATCTGGCCCGAAATGCTGACTCAAGAAAATTGTGTATTTCTGAAGTGGCTCTGCCAGACTCCGATTGCGTTTCATAAATCCCAGATGATCTTCGCAGTAACCAAGATGAGGTGAATCATGCTCATTTCCAAACAAAGACCTACACAGTGCCTCTAAAGGAAATAAGTTCTTCATTCTGTGATCTGGCGTAGTTATCCGTTCCCAAATATGCTAGAAAAGCCTGTTTCCCATACTCCTTTGAACAAATCCATGACCCACATCCCCTGGTAAAAGCGATTGCATTTCAAAACATAACTTGAGTGACTGATTGTGTTAAACATTTAAGTTGACCATCATCTAGTACTGAAAGTGGCATATCATACAACTCTGACCTTTTCAAAGAATAATGGGCCAGATGTATCAAACATTTCTGCGATCGCAAACAGCCCAAACAGACCATTTGAGACTGCAAAAATTCATTTTTATTTGTATCAAGTCAAATTTGCGATTCGGTAACTTGTTACCGAATCGTAAATTGGATTTGCGACTACAAACCGATTCGGTATTAGGAAAGGGCGTGTCAAGGGCGTCCCTTCCTCATACCGAATCGCAGAGGTATGTATGATTATTTTGTGACCGTGAATGCAGTCGCAAAGCAATCGCAGTTACCACCAATTTCATATTGGTGGTAACCCATTTGGAAAGGGAAAAGGGTCCCCAAGGGACCTCTTCCCCTTTGTGAATGCATGCGCAAACATTTTTTAAGAGCAGGCCTACTCTTAAAAATGAAAAGAAAACTTTAATATTTCTTTTTTAAACTCATCTTGTTTTCCTTTCAGGAAAACAGGCTGCATTTAAAAAAAAAAAAAAAAAAAGAAGATTTCTTTATTTAAAAGCAATTACAGACATGGTGGTCTGCTGAGCCCAGCAGGCCACCATCCACGTGATTCCAACCATTCGCAATAGCTTGCAAATTGCCACCTACCTCATGAATATTAATGAGGTAGGTCCATTTGCAGGCCTATACGAAGCGCTATATGAAACGTCTGGAGTTTCAAACATTCCAATAGCGATTACTTAATTGCAATTTGCAAACAATCGCAATTTTGTAATCGCTATTGGAATTAATGATACATCTGGCCCAATGGGTAGTAGACTAGGTAGAACCTTAAAGAGAATTCAGATTTACAAGGAACAAAGGAGTTTGAGTCTATCCAAAAATCAAAACTGTCCATTGCCAGGACACATGTTAAAGTGGTGGGTGAACATGAGATTTGTCGTTTTACTGAGGTCTCTTCTGGAACTGACTGAGATCTTTGCTAGCTGTAACAGAAGGCGAGTTTGTTGGAATTCTGTCTATTTTTGGGAACAGAGATGTGTGTCCCAGAAACAAATTTAATAAGCATTGCTATCTTTTATATATATATTTTTTAACTAAGCTTGCTCCAAAACTCTTTCCAACAAGTTTTAATATCTATGGCAGGTACTGCACGCATTCATTTTGTTTATGTATTTATTTATTTGTATAGATTTCTATAGCACTTATCACTAGGCGCTTTACACAATTTACTGCAGTAGAACAAAAATAAATGAGAAATAACGAAAATATAGTTAATTAAAGAAAAAGAGTATGAGGAAATAACTCACCAACAAGCAATGATGGTGGATGGAAAAAACACTATATAATTCGTATATGGACATATTGAGTTTTTCTCAAATAAAATGCATAAAATATCAAAAACAATGAATCCTAGCAAATTTGACCACATCCTCAAAATGAGGAGCGAGAGACAAATGCAGCAGTTACATCATGGGTGATTAAAGCACCAATGTAATGCACGAGCCTCTAGGCAAAGGCTAAGATGTTACATAAGTCCATCAACAGTTTTACAGAGAGGCACCAAAGATGCCTGTAACCCAGAGATCAAGAGATCCAAACCATATCTTCACCCTCAATCTCCCAAAGCAAGTAACAAGGAATCAGGGTCAACAGGGAGCTCAAGAACCCACACTCCCCTCTCCACTATGATCCAATGTTAACCTCATAAGGGGAAGGTTTACACCTGTGATGGGACGTAGTTTCACTAACAAAGGCCTTATCATCGTGTCCAGGCCACATCAATCTTTACGGTCCCAGGAACATGGTCATCCACTACAGCAACAACATGATAGAGTTGGTCAGCCATTACATCCCTCTGTACGTCAACTGTGACTTCGTTGTACCCCATAGGCAGTGAAAAACCAACAGAAGTAGTTGTCCAAGGTCCTGGACTGGCCAAAACCATTATCAATGCCAGCACATGTAGGCCCAAATAGAGATCAGGTTCCACGCCGCAAACACCAGGGAATTACCCCCTACCACCGCCATCCAAAAGCACAGCAAGACAAAGTCAACACCAGAGCTGCCAACACCACAAACTCGATGCATGACAAACACATACATAGTACAACCTTGTATTTTTTTATGGCAATAATACAAAAAGGTTCACAGTTGCAAAGCACTGCAAAGAATGTTTTACCATTATGCAATGGTGCTAAACATATCGACCTTAGTAAGCTGAAAGACTCAGTCAGCAACTGCCAAGATTTAAACTTGTGTCCAGTAGGCCACACAAACATCTTAACTCTCAGCTATCCTACTAGCCTTGTATCTATATAGCTCATTGTAGGAGGCTGGCCTGGCTTGTAGTGGGTACCAGAGGTACTTACACCTTGTGCCAGGTCCAGTTATCCCTTATTAGTGTAGAAGAGGTGTTTCTAGCAGCTTAGGCTGATAGAAGGTAGCTATGGCAAAGCAGCTTAGGCTGAACTAGGAGACATGCAAAGCCCCTACTATACCACTTATATCATATGCACAATATCATAAGAAAACACAATACACAGAGTTACTAAAAATAAAAGGTACTTTATTTTTATGACAATATGCCAAAAGCATCTCAGTGAGTACCCTCAGTAAGAAGGTAATATATATACACAAGTTATATGTACACAAACCAAAATTAGGTAAGTAATAGCAAGAAAAGTAATGCAAACAGTGTAGAATTACAATAGATTGCAATAGGAGCACATAGGTATAGGGGCAACACAAACCATATACTCCAAAAGTGGAATGCGAACCACGAATGGACCCCAGACCTATGCGAGCTTGTATGGGGTTGCTGGGACTGTAAGAAAACAGTGAGGGTTAGAAAAATACCCCACCCCAAGACCCTGAAAAGTAGGAGTAAAGTGCACCTACTACCCCAAGAGAGCACAGAAGTCGTGATAGGGGGATTCTGCAGGAAGAACACACACCAGCAGTGCACTGACAATGGATTTCCGGACCTGAGTACCTGTAAGACAAGGGGACCAAGTCCAATAGTCGCGACAGTGTCGAGAGGGGGCAGGAGCCCAGGAAATGCCAGCTGAAGGTGCAAGGAAGCTGCCACCGGTTGGAAGAAGCTTGGAGTTCTGCAAGAAAGAAGAGGACTAGGAACTTCGCCTTTGGAAGACGGATGTCCCACGTCGCGATGAAGCTTGCAGAGGTGTTCCCACGCAGAAAGACCACAAACAAGCCTTTTTAGCTGCAAGGGTCGTGGTAGAGGTTTTTGGGTGCTGCTGTGACCTAGGAGGGACCAGGATGTCGCCTTTTGGAGGAGGAGATAGAGGGGGCACTCAGGAACTCAGAGAGCCCTCACAGAAGCAGGCAGCACCCGCACAAGTACCCCAACAGGCACTTATAAGAAAAGTGAACTGGAGTCCACGCGAAGTCACAAAAGGGAGTCCCATGACGCCGGAAGACAACTCAGAAGGTTGTGCACTGCAGGTCGGAGTGCTAGGATACCAGGCTTGGCTGTGCATGAAGGAAATCCTGGAAGAGTGCACAGGAGCCGGAGCAGCTGCAAATCACGTGGTGCACAGCTTTGCAGTCTAGCGTGGGGAGGCAAGGACTTACCTCCACCAAACTTGGACTGAAGAGTCACTGGACTGTGGGAGTCACTTGGACAGTGTTGCTGTGTTCCAGGGACCACGCTCGTCAGGATGAGAGGGGACCCAGAGGACCAGTGTTGCAGTCTTTTGGTGCCTGCGTTAGCAGGGGCAAGATTCCGTCGACCCACAGGATACTTCTTCGGAGCTTCTGGTGCAGGGGTCTACCCCCAGAGCATGCACCACCTGGAAACAGTCGAGAAAGCCGACAGGGTTAGGCGCTACAATGTTGCTGGTAGTCGTCTTGCTACTTTGTTGCGGTTTTGCAGGCGTCCTGGAGCAGTCAGCGGTCGATCCTTTGGTAGAAGGTGAAGAGGGAGATGCAGAGGAACTCTGGTGAGCTCTTGCATTCGTTATCTGAAGAATTCCTCAAAGCAGAGACCCTAAATAGCCAGAAAAGGAGGTTTGGCTACCAAGGAAGGAGGATTGGCTACCAAGAGAGGTAAGAGCCTATCAGAAGGAGCCTCTGACGTCACCTGCTGGCACTGGCCACTCAGAGCAGTCCAGTGTGCCCCCAACACCTCTGTTTCCAAGATGGTAGAGGTCTGGGACACACGGGAGGAGCTCTTGGCACCTCTCCTGAGAGGTACTGGTCAGGGGAGTGGTCACTCCCCTTTCCTTTGTCCAGTTTCGCGCCAGAGCAGGGCTGGGGATCCCTGAACCGGTGTAGACTGGCTTATGCAGAGATGGGCACCATCTGTGCCCATCAAAGCATTTCCAGAGGCTGGGGGAGGCTACTCCTCCCCAGCCCTTCACACCTATTTCCAAAGGGAGAGTGTTTAACACCCTCTCTCAGAGGAAATCCTTTGTTCTGCCTTCCTGGGACAGGACTGCCTGGACCCCAGGAGGTTAGAAACCTGTCTGAGGGGTTAGCAGCAGCAGCTGCAGTGGAGACCCCGGAAAGGCAGTTTGGCAGTACCCGGGTTCTGTGCTAGAGACCCGGGGATCATGGAATTGTCCCCCCAATACCAGAATGGTATTGGGGTGACAATTCCATGATCTTAGACATGTTACATGGCCATGTTCGGAGTTACCATTGTGACGCTATACATAGGTAGTGACCTATGTATAGTGCACGCGTGTAATGGTGTCCCCGCACCCACAAAGTCCGGGGAATTTGCCCTGAACGATGTGGGGGCACCTTGGCTAGTGCCAGGGTGCTGCCCACACACTAAGTAACTTTGCACCCAACCTTCACCAGGTGAAGGTTAGACATATAGGTGACTTATAAGTTACTTATGTGCAGTGGTAAATGGCTGTGAAATAACGTGGACGTTATTTCACGCAGGCTGCAGTGGCAGGCCTGTGTAAGAATTGTCATAGCTCCCTATGGGTGGCAAAAGAAATGCTGCAGCCCATAGGGATCTCCTGGAACCCCAATACCCTGGGTACCTCAGTACCATATACAAGGGAATTATATGGGTGTACCAGTATGCCAATGTGAATTGGTAAATTTAGTCACTAGCCGGTTAGTGACAAATTTGGAAAGTAGAGAGAGCATAACCACTGAGGTTCTGGTTATCAGAGCCTCAGTGAGACGGTTAGGCATCACACAGGGAACACATACAGGCAACTTACTTATGAGCACTGGGGCCCTGCCTGGCAGAGTCCCAGTGACACATAGTCTAAAACACATACATACAGTGAAATATGGGGGTAACATGCCAGGCAAGATGGTACTTTCCTACACTCATCCATAAGGATAGTAAAGAAATGTTGGCCTATATCTTGATATAGTGCACACTGAATAATCAAATCTCTGTCCAGTGTCATGTACCCTATGAAAAACAAGTAGAACTGGTCGGACGCCTTCTCATATTTTATGTGTTCTATTCCTCTTATTAAATAGGGATACCTGAATGTAAGCACTTCCCACTTTACCAAGATCCTTTTGCAAATCCTGGAAACGGTTCGACCTATCCCATCAGCAACACAACAATTATCAATTTACTCTAGGGCATCCACAAATTGAAGAACTATTTTTTCAAAAAAAGAATAGATAAAATGATTCTCTGAAAGAGAGACTGTGAAGTGGCTTTGCTTGATATAAATCTCTCTGCCCCGTCACACTCTGCAGTAGTACAAATCACGTTGAGATAACTGCAACTTTACTCAGATTGCTCCGACTTTCAACTTGTTGTATTCACTGTATATCATTTGCACAATCCGAAATAGCTGAATGAATGACATCATTTGATAGGCTCATTCAAGTTTGTCCACTTGAGTCAGCCAATAAGTAGCCATCCTGATACTCGGAGGCAGAGGGTGTGACCGAAGATTTCCTTAGCTGTCATGCCAGGCCACAAGGGTGGTGGGTACAGTAAGGGCCACTCGGTTTATTTGACTTTGCAGCTGCAGTATCATTAGCATAATTATGGATTTGCTGCATTTGCTATATAATCTATCATCTGCAAATTTTAACAAAACAATATTATTCTCATAGATCAAAATTTGCTAAAACACACTGACACGTAGTGGAAGGCCCTTTGCAGATGTTGAATGGTCCTCTTTTTTTTGCTTATTGCTTTATTAGGGCGCTGAAACTGGTACTAATGTGGAAACTTTTGCCCAGTGTTAACCAATGTAAATACAAGAATTTGCAAAGCAATGAGTCTCACATATTTTGAACAAGTTAATATTGTCATCTTTTCACAACAGCACCCATGATCAAAAATTTTTTTTTTTTTAAATTGAGTGGAAACTGAGAAAAGACAATAAAATAAAGTTAGCTTTCAAAAATAAAACTTTGCAATTTTGTTTTTCCTGCTGGGTACATTTTTGTCAGTCGCAAGCCTTCTGGCCACTGGAAGTTAGAACAAAATAGTACCTCGATCACGTTGGGAGCAGCGGGCAGGCACTAATTGAGTTGAAATCAATTAGTGCTTGATCCCTGCTCCACAGAGAGGAACGAAAATTATGCCAGACATGCTTTGACGAATTACAACTCTGTAAAGCAGAGTGCAAATGGTGAGCGACAGGAGGGCTCCAAGCCCTTTTCTGAACACAGCAGCGTCTTGCATGTGAGACGCATGCGCTAGCACATGCACTCGCAGGCTCGACCCTAATGACAAAATAATAAAGCAATACTTTAATGAAATCTACTGGCTTTTGCCACTGACCACCTCTGCATTGGATGGCTGCTAGACCAGCCATTCTTGGTGTGGTGTTCCCCCAAACGTTTTGCCTTCACACCACCAGTTTTGCTGAACTCATTTTTGTTGGTATTAGGACTCTGTGCACTCTACCACTGCTAACCATTGCTGAAGTTTTTGTGCGCTCTCCCTGAAACATGGCAAAATTGGCCCATTTAATTTACTATATATGCCCCTTATGCCCTTCGCTTATTATCAGGGCCCCCGGAATTATGTTATTCTGTGCTTACATCAAATTTCGGCAAAACTATTGACTTATCGCACTTGCCGGATAATTAACTGTCAAATGCAAAATTTGCACACTTCAAAATTGGATTTCTTACACCAACGGATCATAGGTTACTATTAAGAAATGCCACACCATTTGCAAAGGTCAACTACAATCTTTTTAGTTGGCCATTGGTGTATTTGCGTGTTAAAACTGTACTAATCATGTGAATATTTAGCCCCGTCCTAGTGATGTGTGTTAAAACTACAGAAAAAACAAATAATACTCCCCAAAATGTTCCATATTATATCACATAATTTGCCTTTTCTTACACTTAAATTTAGTCAACCCTTCCGCATAATTTGCTCCTCCTTTGCCTCATATTTCTATTGGCTTGGCATATTATGAACTTTACTAACTGGAACTAATCTGTGCCTCAAATTCAATGTGCTGATATTCGCAGATTTATTTAAAGTTTCGTGTGATAACATTTTTGCGAAGCCTGCAGCTTTGAAAACATCTGGTGACAATTTCTCATCAATGAACAGGAACTCTATGGTCCCATAAAACAATGTACTGTACAGACTCTTACAGTTTTTTGTCAGCTCAAGCAAACGCACCACCACAACTCAAGAATGGGAAAATATGTCCCCTGATTGCCAACCCTGCTAAATCTCGCAGAAATTCCAGCTGACCGTGTACATATGGTTTCTGCCGGATACAGATGCAGACATCTGTGGGCATTTACAAGAACAATTATTTTTGTTAAATGAAAACTCCACAGCCAATAAGCCTGCAACTGGTTCCAATAGAACCCCTATTTAATTGGCTAAGTAAGACTTCCGCCACAAACACTCTTCTCCGATGGAATGTACTCATTAAAATGAGATTGACAGTTATATACAAAAAAAATCCTTCAGCAAAACCTATGCCCCCCCCCCCCCCCCACCACCCCCCCAAACCTGAATTTCAGTACATATGACCAGCCTTTATCAAATCCCTGTAGCTCTGCTTTGAATGCTGTGTCCTTCTGGTCCCCTCCTCTTTACCGAGTCCCCCATTCGTCCTTGCACATATGAAAGCAATTTCTCTGTGTGCGGAAAGAGCCCGGGAAGTGTTGTCATTCAAGGAGGCGCTCGCAGCCTGCTCTGTCTGTAGTGGTGCTGAAGTACACGGGGATTATTTTCAGCCCGAGCACGCAAAATGACTTCCGGGGGTTCCTCTTTTCCAACAACAGAGCGGGATGAAAATTCCACGTGAGAAACAGGGCCAATGGGGTAACCAGTGAAAATGAAAAGAAGGGCGAAAGCTCCCAGACCGTACCCAGTCGCGTGTATTAAATTTCTCCCAGACACCGAGGTCACTGTCAACGCATAACATTAAAAAACAAAAGACAGAAAAGTAATGGAGTATCGGTAAATGAAATGTGTATTTTTTACACTACGAACACCGTTTCTCCAATAGCATTAAAATGAACTAGACCAGACCAGCGTCTGTCCAGGGTCACACTGCTTACCTGATCACAATGGCTTGTCCTGTCTCATCTGCACTTGGATACACTTTGTCCCAGATGACTTTAATGTTCTGCTTGTCCTCCTCTGTGACCTGATCCATGGCGCGAGCGACGGGGGAACTCTGCTTCAATCTTTCGAGGTTTCCAGCACACAGTGCGCTACCGCGACCCTTTCCCCTTGGTGGAAGCTAAAATTACAGATGAGCTGTGCACGGACAGCTGAAAGTACTTAGATAGGAAGAAACCACTCCTTCGAGAGGAGTGGTCTCCCCTGAGCCGCTGAGGCGGGACGCACCATTCACATGCACTCAAGAATTCAGGTGAAGCGAGTGGTGTGCCAACATTCTGCGTGAGAGACAATGCTGCGGAGAACGTACAACAAACCCAGTTCATGCGCTACGAGGCTGCCTTTATGTTTAGCGACCGTCCAACTGTAGACTTGGAAAGTGCGCACTGCCCATCAGGGCTTGTTATTGTGCCCTGTGGCCAAAGGATTAGCAGTTGTGTGGGGCGAAGCATTCTTTTGTCAGGTTATACAAAGCGGCCTTATTTGTGAGCTTTCTTGCAGGAGAACTCTTAAGTCACTAGAGAGAGCTTCATTGTGGCCATATACACCAGAGGTGGGGGATATTACATGTCTGGGGAGTTGTTGGAGGGGTGGGAGGAATGGGGCACAGGCAGCCGCGGAGAGAGCCGGATCAGGGATCGGGTTTGGCCCCAAAACTGGAAGCTTGAGCCCAGCCTTCAAAAATGTAAATCATGCTACACATATCATGAAAAAGTACGATACGGGCTCCAAAAGGAAAACGTATTTTTCAAAAGTTTCATGTCTATACTAAGTACATACGATTATATCTATTAATAATTAAGTGACATTTGTTGAAAGTAATGTTTTTTAAACATGAAACATTCAGTAATACACCAATGTCGGAAGGCTTTGCAGCGAGTTATCCAAAATCTGGCAGTGGCATATAGTGGAGGGGTACAGTGGAGTGGCTTCCAGAGGAGTGGAGTACACTGGAGTGCTGTAGAGTGGAGTGGCGTAGATTGGCATAGCGTACAGTGGAGTGGCATAGAGTCGAGTGGCATATAGTGGAGTAGCCTATAGCGGAGAAAGGTATAGTGGAGTAGCGTATAGTGGAATAGCATACAGTTGAGTGGTATACAGTGGCGTGTGATAGAGTGGAGTATCATAGAGGCAAAATGCAGAGTTGAGTGGTGCAGAGTGTATTGCGTACAAGGGAAAAACGTCCATAGAAAGCCGTAGAGTGGGTACAGTGGAATAGCGTATACTGGAGAGGCATATGTGTTTGCATATATATATATATCTATAGATATATATATATATATATATATATAGATATATATATATATCTATATATATATATAGATATATATAGATATATATATACATTCACTGAAAAAAACAAAGACTATAGGGACGTTATAGTTAGGAAATAGGATCGAAAAAAACATAGAAATTCACTTAAAAAAACAAAGGTTACAGGGACGTTAAAGTTAGGCTGACATATTAAATGTAGAAAACCATAGGTTTTTATTTCAAGTAACTATAACTTATGCCCTAAGGAAACTATAACTCGAGCCCCAGTCATGCAGTTTCCTCATCAATAATTTTACTGAAAATGTTACAATGATATCATTTATGATGTCATAAAAGATGTCATGAAAGAAGTAATATCTGGAGTATTTAGCAGTGCTTGGCGAAGGCACAAGTTATAGTTACCTTAGGGCAGAGTTATAGTTATGTGAAATAATTTTAATTACTAAACGTTAATCCAATCACTGCCGCACATGCCTACCGCTAGGCCCTGCAGCCAATCCCCTACAAGCACCCAACCCTGCGCCACTCATGCCCTTCAGACGTCCATGGCAGGGGATGGGTCTCAGCAGCAATTGACAAGAAAGAACTCACTAGTCACAGTCACTACATGAGATATTGCTCTAAAAAAAGCAAGGATGGAAACACCTCCATCAAGGTTTACAGATAACTTTTCAAGGTTTAAATGCAGGGAAAAACACTTGCTTTGCCTTCATCATGCTCAAGAAATTCAGATGATTAGTACATCACAGAAATGGAGCTTCCACTTTAGCACCTACTTTATTTATATCTGTAAATGCTTCCCGTTGAGGTTTTATTTCTGTGAAATGAGCATTGTGTCAGAATGAATCCTGCCCTGAATATTTATTGAAAAAGGGGCCAGCATTTTGTGGGGAATGCCTACCCAACTGGAGTACTTTCTACTGGCTAATTAGTAAGTGCTACCTCATTGGAGAAATCCATAGTGAGTCTTCAGCACTATAGCTCAGCAAAGGAAGCTGAGGCAGTGTCTCCAGTGATGTTGTGTGTCTGTAACTTTGCCGTTGTGATTTTTCCTTGAGCGACTTCATCAGATAACTTTATAGGTTGGAACTGCATAGAAAACACACTTGGATGATTTGTATTTTACAGAAGCAAGTGCTTGTGTTTTTTTGTTGTTATGAGGGTTATGGAGGGGAGCCTCAAGGTCTGCAGTCCCAGCCAGCTCTTCGCCTCCTGCAGGAGCAGACATTGCTCCGGCATGCAGGGGGCTGCTGTAAATGCAGCTCCCTGTGTGCAGGAGCAATACTTTCATCTCTTTCTCTGCCCGCATTTCTACAGGTAGAGAAAGATGGCATCTCCACTATCAGCAAGCAGGAACATTTTTAAATCTCCCGCTTGCTGAAAGCGAAGTATTTGTTTTTGCTGGACTGTAGCTGTCACAGTTCCCACCAAGCAAAAGCAAATAGCTACCTCCTGAGGGTGGGCCCCTCACAAGGTAACAGGAGCTGGCCTTGGGGGTGGCTGTCCCCCGGTTCATATATGGCTCCAGGTGGGGTAGTACGCCCCCCCCTCCTTTGATCTTCACAGGCTGGCCCTGAGGAGGTGGTGATCCCCGGTACTGTATATGGTCCAACAGGGGGGACTGTGCGGCCCCCTTCCTATAATTTAACTAAAGCTATTGGCCCTTGAGAGGTGGTGGTCCCTGGGTTCTGGGGGTCCGTGTGGCTCAACAGCATCTAATTTTGATTATAGCCACAGGGAGGCAGTGGTACCCAGTGCCGGGGATGTCCATACGGCCTGGTTTATTTTGCATTTGTTGCCCCAAGAAGGTGGTGATTCCTGGTTCCTGGAGTGTGGGTCGCATGGCCCCGCATTATTGATCTAGCCCCGTCCTAGTGCCCCTCCGCATTGGTAATGTTGATACCCCAGAGTAGTGGTAGTCCCTGGTATCCGGGGGTGTCTGCACGGCCCCCCTTGTTTATTTTTTAATTATAGCCCTTGGAGGTGGTGGTCCACGGGGCCTGGGGTGGTCCGCGCCCCCCCAATATTAGTATAAGCTCAGGAGAGGTGGTGGTTCCTGGGGCAGTATTAAGCCCTTAGAGTTGGCCCCGTGCGCCCCCCCTTGTTTATTTTTAACAAAAGCCCGCATGCCCCCGGGACCTGGCCCATCTGGGAGCTACAGTTATAACAAGCACATTGTGTTTTTATCAATTCACAGCAGAATTCGCAAATATTCATGAAATTCGCATTGAATTTAAAGAAACATGTTTTTTACTCTGGAGGTGTCCCAAGGGACCCCTGGACCAAGGGTATGGGTTAGTGTAACTATTCCCTGCTTTTGTTTCTTTTTTTTGGCACTCAGCTGAAGCAGAGTTAAAAAAATGGCTGCCAACACTTTCTGTTTGAAGTGTTGACAGCCAATTAAATATCAGCGCAACATTAGGACTATTCACAAACTATCTCCACTTTTAGAAATACACATTTGGATTTCCTTTAATATCTAGTAAACTACTGAACAAATTTACACCAAATAAGAAAAAGCATGATTTCAAGATCAATAGCGACCTTTCTGCCAAATTTGATGTAATTCTGTCTAGTGGTTCAGGCTGCAGGTATGTCTAAAGAGTCTATGGGAATTGAACTGGGAAACAAAACACACTTCTTTTGATCCCCCCCTTTTTCCCAGCCTCCGCTTGAGGGATCACCCTAAAACTTTCCATGCACAAGACCCAAATTGGCACTTTTTTGGGAAAATTCTGTGAAGATTCGTCAAATGGCGCCAAAAATAAAGTCAAGTCAAAAAACACCATTTCTATGGAAACTAGGTCCTAACCATAACCATCTACTTGTGACCGCCAGAAGGTAATATGTGTGTGTGTGTATATATGATATATATATAAATATATATATATATATATATGTATATATATCTAAAAAGAGTGGCATAGCTACTCTGTTGTGTGATGGAGAGGAAGGATTCACAGGTATAAGAACTCCTCGGAATTTAGAGTACTAATAAATTTGTCTCCCAAAACAATTTTTTTCATCAATGCATTTTCCTTAGACAGTTGTTTCTCACATAGCACAAAAACAGCTGAGCGGATTTACATGAAATTTGGCAGCATTACACATTATGGTGTACAGATGAACTTTTTGGGTAGTACAAGTAAATAAAGTTGAGCATTTAAGTTATAAGACATTTAAACTTAGTGATAACTCTTGTGGTATTTTCACAAAATTTTGTGGAATTTTGTGGTATTTCACCAAAGGCATTGCATGATTGGCTAATGGCTGCCTTTACAATAGTTAAAAGGCAGCCATGCTGTTTTTAGGTACACTTTGACTGTGTTCTGCATATCACACTTAGATATAGATAAGCTAACCTATCACCACTTATTTAAGTGGTAATAGAGGAAATATTTATAACGTTCTGTATATTAAAAACATGTACCTAAAATAAATAAACTAAATGTTATAAAATTGAAAAACTCTGTAGTACCCTATATTTTACAAATACAGTATAGCACAGTGCATTTTCTATTTTTAGCATATTTAAATCTTCACAGAAAAAGACTATGCAGTCCCCCAATGATACATACAAATTACCTCACTACTTAAAAAACATTTTTTTTAAATGTACAGTTCTCCCTAAACGGCTGTGCAAATATGTAGAAAATTATAAAATAATTTCTCTACCTATTAATACTTTAATAATGAACAACAATAAAACCTACTACTTACTTATATCTGTGACCGTAACCCAGAACCCAGCGAAATGCAGAATGCAGCTAAACCAGGCAAAAAAAACTACAGGCATTACTTTACATTTGGTAAACACTGCCATTAGCCAATCACATACTGTCTTATCATGTGCATGTACCACAGTTTACCACAAACTTGCTGCAGTATACCGTGTCACAATATATATCTAAGCATTTTAAAACGTATAACTTTACCACTACTTACACTAGCCACACATACTACCAAAAATTACCATTTACATCTAATAATGTATTTTCCAGCCACATTACATCTACATCAATTCGCACACTCATGTTACGTCTATTTCAATTACCATACTCCACTCTGTACTACTCCACTCTATACCACTGCACTCATCACTGTACTCTATGTAATTACATTTTGTTTCACTCCACTCTACATCACTTCCCTATATGCCACTTTACTCTTCCCCACTTCATTCTATGCCACTCCACTCTACACTATGGTATTACACTCTCTACCACTCCATTTTATGACACTCTAGTTTACACCACTCCACTGCATGCCCCTCTACTCTCTGCTACTCCACTGTACACAATTCTAATGTATGCAACTCCATTCTACTACATTCAACTGTATGCAACTCCACTATATGCCACTCCACTGTCCGACAATCAACTGTAGAGTAGTATATTGTTCATCACTCCATTCTACGCCACTCCATTCTATGCTACTCCACTATATATTAATCCACTCTATCCTACTACATTCTACACTGTGTCACTGTATGACACTGCACTCTAAGCTACTCTATGCTATTCCACTCTATGCCACTCCACTCTACGTCGCTACTCTGTATGCCAGTAACATTCAATTTTAGTCCACTTTACACCACTCCACTGTATGCTGCTCCACTGTTTGCTAATCAACTCCACACCAATACACTGTATGCTATTTCACTGTATGCCACTCCACTCTACAACACTCCACTGTACACCACTGTACACTATTAAACTGTAAGTCACTATAGTCTACCCCACTACACTCTACCCTGCTCCACTCTACAACACTCTAGATTATGGTATTCCAATTTACAACACCCCAGTCTAAGCCACTATACTGCACGCAACTCCATTCTATGCCACTCCAGTCTACTCAGTTTCATTATACACCACTATACTTTCTCTCATTCCACTTTCTGCCACTCTACTGTACTCTACTGTTCTGTACACCACTCCACTCTATGCTGTTTGACGCTACTGCACTCCACTCTATGCCACTCCAATATTTCCCACTTCAATGTATACTATTCCACTGTAGGCCACTCCAGTGTATGCCATTTCACTTTATGCCCTTCCACTGTACATCACTTCACTGTACCACATTCCACTCTACACCACTCCACTCTTTGCCACTTTGTTGTACTCCACTCCACTCTACAGCACTCCACTGTATGCCACTCCACCATATGCCACTCCATTGCTATGCTATTCCACTGTACTCCACTCCAACACACTTCACTCTACACCACTACACTGTAAATCAACACACTGTATGCTATTCCATTGTATGCTGTTCAACTACACCACTCTCCAGTCTACACCATTCCACTGCCTGCCACTACACTGGCAATCCATAGTACACATTTCTATTGTACACAACTCCACTGTACAACAGGAGGCGGCAAGCACTTTAGAGGGCAGGAGCCCTTTAAATTCTTCACAGCGCTCCCGCCTCGCGGGACGCGCTTTGTCAGTGCTTTTCAGGAGGAGGCGGAGGCGGCAAGCACTTCAGAGGGCAGGAGCCCTTTAAATTCTTCACAGCGCTCCCGCCTCACGGGACGCGCTTTGTCAGCGCTTTTCAGGAGGAGGAGGCGGCAAGCACTTCAGAGGGCAGGAGCCCTTTAAATTCTTCACAGCGCTCCCGCCTTGTGGGACGCGCGCGGGCGGCGCCCGGGCAAAGCCCGGGCCAAGGGCGGGCCCGTCCTTCGCCAGTCATCGACCGGAAGAGGCTGGGCTGGGCCCTCCCTCTAATGTCTCTTCCTCCTGCTTTGCGGTAATTTCTTCCGGAAGCTGTGAAAGGTACTGTGGGAGACCATTATCTATAATGGGGAAGAGAAAGATCAATGTGCAAATGGGGGAAGGCGGGCCCAGCTCTCTCCAGTCCTCCATTACTAGCTATTTATCTTCTATGATGGGGGCTATTGAATCTGAACTAGAGAAAGTAGAAGAAAGGATTGGGGCTGTCCAAAGCACTGTACAGCACCCCCTTTGGAACCTATTGTTCACATAAACACTATTCCAAGAACCGGACCCTTACTACTGATCCTGCCTTCTAGAACTATACAGTCGAGCGATGATATACTCCCTCTCACAGATTTGAACAATTCTTCTACCCTATTAGTTAAACCACCCCTGGAAAGCTCTTGTTCTCAGGCTGATTCTCCTCATTTGAAGAAGAGGAGAGCCGGGAAAAAGCCAAAAAATATTAAAAAGGGCTTGGGCCCTAAAAAGAAAACATCCACCCTCCCGGTTTTAAGTGACAAAGTCCCAGTTTCCCTGGTTTCCACCCCTGAATGTCTTCTGAGAAAGGATGCCCCTGAAGATTTTTCAAGTGTTATAGACTCAACACTCTAATCCTTTCCTGCAACCTTAGAGGCGAAACTTATCATATTGATTACTAGGAAGCTTGATTGCTTTTGTAATGATGTGACCAGTACTTTATCTCATTTCTTCAAGCCAGGATTAGTAAGTACGGGAACATCTCACAGCCAAGAACCTGCTTATCAAACTAACCCTCCTTCTACCTTGGTACCTCAAGGAGCAAGTAATCCCTCGCTTGAACTACAGGCCGTTTCTGGCCAAGGAATTTTAGCTGACGATCCTGCATAGGGGTTGACGAGGGAAGTTTATTCCTCTAGGTTGCATGATACGGGTCCAAATAAATTTACAATCCATGCAGATTCTTTACATCTACCCCCTGATTGCAATCCGTATGTATTGGTTCTTTCAAATGTTCCCCCTTTGGAGAGTTCTAAATCAGGAGATACCCAATCCCTAATCAGGAAAGCTGGTCACTGGTTGAAATCCAACATTAAATTCAGTTTTCATCATAATGATAAGATTCTTATGGCCCGCAGAGTGAGGAGGGTTGAATATTCAAAGAAAATGGAGGAGGGAGATTATGTTTAAAATTTTGCAAATCCTCGTTCAGTGGACTATCTTTTGACCAACTCGGAACAATGTAATAGGTCATGTAACAGGATCCAAATACATCCCCTGTGTCAATTTTATGACCTTGCGTTCACACCAAAACGCTCCGTTGCTAATTTAAGAACCCACAGACCTGAAGGTCCCAATTACAGGTAAATGTACCCACTAGCAATCGGTTTTCGGCTCTTAATTATCTTGACGAGAACGATTGGCTGACGGCTTTGGTCTACCCCTGTTCCTCTAACATGGAGAGATCAATAGCTGGGAATGTCTACAATGAATGCACTTGGGACACAGGAAAGTCTGTACCGGACTTGTCAACTCCTATAAATACTAGAGTTTTAACATCATGTCCTGGGTCTAGACCACTATCTCTGCTTAGTTGGAATATAGCAGGGCTGCAGTCTAAAATTGACAATTCGGATTGGAGGAGCTTTATTTCTTCTTATGACATAATTTGTTTACAGGAGACCTGGTCTAAGGATACGTTCCTTCTGAACGGATTTACTTCTCTGTGTCAGCCGGCTATAACCTCCCCAATGGGGAGAGCACGTGGCGGCCTTTTAGTTCTTGTTTCCTTACATCTCCCTCTATTAAACGTGTCCTTAATCTGGTCTTCCCCTCATTTCATGGTTGTTTTAGTTTCTATTAGCGGACAAAAAGATATCTTGATTTTAAATTCTTATAATAATATCCCTCGGGCCTCCTTATGGGACACTTGGAAGAGGTAAAAGACTTCATAGATTCATCAAATGTCTTGCAGAATACTGACCTAATTACCCTATGGGTGGGCGATTTCAACACTCCTCTGTGTAGCAAGGAACTCATGGAACTGTGTGCCTTCCCTGCTGAGGGTAGAGAGTCATCAATCCATTTCATTCACACTACTAAAGGAGATGCCTTAAACTTTTTTATATGTAAGTTTGATTTGGTACACGTTACAGAGAAACTGCCTGCTGACGCCTGTAATATACCAACCTTCACAGGGAATCTGAAGGGGAGCATTATTGATTACATACTTATTGGCTCCTCTGATTATCATTTAATTCAAGAATTTAAGATCACGCCTCACTGTGCCAGTGACCATAATACCCTCAGCATTAATTTGGATCTAAAAATTAACCAGGTTCCTAAGAATAAAAGTCTGAGAGCTACTACTGTTTATAATCCAAACAGTGGTTTACACTTAAAATGGGACAAAATAAATCCTAAAATTTTTAACCACGAAATTGTAAGAAGTAGGTCTGACTCTATTCATATGTGTTTGTCTCAGCAGTTAGATCCTGAATGTATAGTTCATGAATTTGAATCTTTAAGTACTGATATCTCGCGAGCCTTGGTGGTGGACAGGCCCTTGTAGGGGCCAGTGGCCCACAGATGGTTTGATTCTGTGTGCTCTTCTGCCCATAAAAAACTTAAAGATGCTCTTAAAGCAGTTCCCCTTTCCCGCCAACTAGTTAAACTAGCTAGAGCCGATTACAAGGCCACCCTTGAAAAAAGGAAATCAGAAATTAGGTCTAAGGCCTGGGATGAACTTTTGGCTGCCTCTGAGCTGAAGGACACTTCTAAATTCTGGAAGGGGATAAATCACTCTTACTTTTCAGATAATAATACTAAGGCCGATGACTGTCTTTGTTGCAGAGGACGTTTGGGTAACTCATTTTAGGAAAAAAATGTGTCCAGGAAACAACGAGAACCTGTATACAGAAGATAATCCTACTGCATATTCTATTTTAGACCCTAATATTAAGGCCTTAGAGATTACCTTTGATCTCTATGAGGTCTTAAGCACCATCAATCGACTAAGGGAGGGAAAGGCTCCTGGCCCTGACGGGGTCCCCGCTGATCTTTATAAATCTGAAATTGACCTTTGGGGTCCGTTAGTTACAAATGTGTTGAATAGCGCAGTAAACAGCAACGTACCCATTTCATGGAAATCGGCTATTATTGTTCTCATCTTCAAAAAAGGAAACAGACAAGATCCTTCCTGTTATAGACCAATTTCTCTTATTGATTCAACGGCAAAGATTTTAGAAAGTGTGATCTTATCCCGGTTAAAAGATTGGTGACCGAGGCCCAGATTTTATCCCCAATTCAATTTGGTTTTAGACCCAGGGTAGGCACAGTTGAGCAAGTTTTAAATCTGCATCTGATACTTAGTAAATACGTGACAGTCAAAAAAGAGTCCATTCATATGGCATTTATTGATCTAGCTAGTGCTTTTGATATGTGTAATAGGTCGAAGCTATGGCAAATTTTGGGAGCTTTAGGCTGTGATACGTCCATTTTGGAGCTTATTAAACGCCTACACAGATTTAACGGTTTCAGTTCAGACTGGTTTATATGGCCAGAGAACTTCTCCCATTCCGTCAACAAGGGGCGTAAGACAGGGATGTATCTTAGCGCCCTTTCTTTTCTTGATATATATAAATGGGCTCTACGATTCGCTGGTAAAACATGCAAAGGATGTACCAAAGATGGGCCAGAGACCGCTTCCAGTTTTATTATATGTTGATGATGCAGTTTTAATTGCTCGTACCGCAAATGGTTTACAGGGACTTTTGGGCCTATTTTACAATTTTATGTTGAACCTTGATCTGAAAGTAAACTACCCCAAGACTTTTGTTATGACATGTGGCCCACGTAATACAAAGTCTAAACAATTTATTATGGGAGGACATATTTTAAACAAGGTGAATAATTTTTGTTATTTAGGTATGTATATGAGTTCCTATCTGTCCTGGAAGACACACATTAACTTCAAGCTCCAACAGTTGACAAGGAATAACGAATCGATTTTTCGCTTTACTAGTAAATTAGGCCACAGACCCCCTGCACAGATGAAAACACTTTGTAACTTCAAGTGTGTTGCAGCAGTCCTATACGGGGCAGGAGTTTGGGGCTACAACAAAATACCCTCTCTCCAAAGTGCCGAAAATAAATTCCTGCGTAGATTACTGATGGTTCCAAAATGTATAGCAAACATCATCAGCCATGAGGAAATCGGCCAGCGTTTTTTGGAGGACAGGGTCTCCTTTGCTCCTCTACTGCTCTGGATTAGATGCTGGCTGAACCCTGCGGCCAAACTTGTTCAAGACTGCATTTCTGATTGCCTACAATTAGACAACTCAAATAGGATTCCCTGGCTTGTGTTTCTGCGAAACTCCTTTGAGAAGCTAGGGCTTAGGTACATGTTTGACGAACCCCATTTGTTAACTACAAATTCTAGGTCTGTTTTGAAGTTAACTTATTCTGAGTACGTATCAGAGCTGAGATTTTATAGCTCCCTGAAACTGAAATCTTTCGATCCCTACATTCGGATTGTGACTGTTCCATGTCTTGAACCCTATTTGATCTGGTTTTCAAGTTCCAGAATAACTTCTCTTTTAACACTTTTCAGATTTAATCTAATTCATTTTAAGGTAGCCTTTCCCGAACCATGTTTTTGGAAAAAGGATCTAGCACCCTGTCCCTGTGATTCCAAATCAAATCAGAGTACCTCACATTTTCTTCTTATTTGCCCTCTATATGCTGCTCCCAGAAAGGCTTTTATTTTACCCATGTTATGTCATCTTAGACCTATCCACTACAAGGAAGCTCTATTATATTTCCAGAGACTGCCAGATATCCAAACTTGTCATCACGTACTAGATTTTGTTACAGCTTCTTTAAGCATTAGGAAAAGGTCTACTCTATTTTAATCTCTATATGTTTGTGAAAGCTTACTAGTTTGAGATAACATCTGTAAATTTTGTGCTTTTGTGATTTTTAATCATGTTTTAGTATATTTATCTGCTACATGTCAAGGGGTTTTATATTGGATGCTTATATGATGTTCTTAGAAATTGTTTTATAGTTTTTAATTGTGTTTTATACTATTTATAGATTCGTAATATGTGTTTTGGTTTGCACTTTTATGGCAATTGCCGAATAAAGTTATTCGACCGACCACTGTACAACACCCCACTGTATGCTGTTCCACACTATGCCAGTTCCAATGTACACCACTCCAATGTATGCCACTCTAATATATGCTATTGCACTGTTTGCCACTCTATTGTATGCCACTCCACTCTATTGCAACTCCACTCTCACAACTCCATTCTATGCTATTCCACTCTACACCACTCCACTCTACTCCACTGCATCATACTCTATTCCACTCTATGCCACTACACACTTTACCACTCTACTACATGCCACTCCACTATACTCTATTCCACTCTACAACACTCCATTGCATGCTATTGTACTGTATGCCACTACACTGTACCTCACTCCACTGTATGCCACTCCACTCTATTTCACTGCACTCTACACTACTCAACACTATTATGCTGTACCACACTACACTCTACACCACTCCTCTCCTTGCCACTCTATAGTATGCCATTTTACTGTATACTACTCTACTCTTCCTGACTCTACTCTACACTACTGCACTACTCTGCTATATGCTATTCACTTATAAACAACTACACTCTATGCCACTCAACCATATCACACTCCACTGTATGTCACTCCACTGTACACTCTTCCACTGTACACTACTCCACTCCACACCACTCTGCTAAATGCCACTCCACTCCACTCCACTGTATGCTATTCCAATATATCCACACCCCAAAGTACGGCACTTCCAGTGTACAGTGTTCCACTGTATGACATTCTACACTCCTCCACTCTATGTTATTTCAGTGTGTGCTATGATGCTGTACACTAGCTCACTCTATACCACTCCACTCCCCTGTATACCACTCTACTGCACACTGTTCGACTGTATGCCACTCCACTCTACGCCACCCCTTTCTTTGCCACTCCACTCTACAGCAATGCACTGTACGCTGTTCCACTGTACGCCACTCCACTGTATGACAGTGCAGTCAATGACACTCCACTGTATGCCACTACACTCTACACCACTGTACACTATGCTATTTCACTATATATAACTCCACACTACACCACTCCACTATATACTATTCCACTCTATACTACACTACTCTATAAAATTCCACTGCACTGTTGTAGGAAGTTGGCTCTGTATGTGCTATTTCAAAGTAAGGAATAGCATGCACAGAGTCCAAGGGTTCCCCTTAGAGGTAAGATAGTGGCAAAAAGAGATAATACTAATGCTCTATTTTGTGGTAGTGTGGTCGAGCAGTAGGCTTATCAAAGGAATAGTGTTAAGCATTTGTTGTACATACACACAGGCAATAAATGAGGAACACACTCAGAGACAAATCCAGCCAATAGGTTTTGTTATAGAAAAATATATTTTCTTAGTTTATTTTAAGAACCACAGGTTCAAATTCTACATGTAATATCTCATTTGAAAGGTATTGCAGGTAAGTACTTTAGGAACTTTGAATAATTACAGTAGCATAAATACTTTTTACATAAAACACAATAAGCTGTTTTAAAAGTGGACACAGTGCAATTTTCACAGTTCCTGGGGGAGGTAAAGTATTGTTAGGTTTCACAGGTAAGTAAGTCACTTACAGGTTTCAGTTTTTGGTCCAAGGTATCCCACTGTTGGGGGTTCAGACCAACCCCAAAGTTACCACACCAGCAGCTCAGGGCCGGTCAGGTGCAGAGGTCAAAGAGGTGCCCAAAACACATAGGCTTCAATGGAGAGAAGGGGGTGCCCCGGTTCCAGCCTGCCAGCAGGTAAGTACCTGCGTCTTCGGAGGGCAGACCAGGGGGGTTTTGTAGGGCACCGGGGGGGACACAAGTCAGCACAAAAAGTACACCCTCAGCAGCGCGGGGGCGGCCGGGTGCAGTGTGCAAACACGCGTCGGGTTTTCTGTAGATTTCAATGGGAGACCAAGGGGTCTCTTCAGCGGTGCAGGCAGGCAAGGGGGGGGCTCCTCGGTGTAGCCACCACCTGGGCAAGGGAGAGGGCCTCCTGGGGGTCACTCCTGCACAGAAGTTCCGTTCCTTCAGGTGTTGGGGGCTGCGGGTGCAGGGTCTTTTCCAGCCGTCGGGACTTTAGGTTCAGGCAGTCGCGGTCAGGGGGAGCCTCGAGATTCCCTCTGCAGGCGTCGCTGTGGGGGATCAGGGGGGACAACTTTGGTTACTCACGGTCTCGGAGTCGCCGGAGGGTCCTCCCTGAGGTGTTGGTTCTCCACCAGTCGAGTCGGGGTCGCCGGGTGCAGTGTTGCAAGTCTCACGCTTCTTGCGGGGATTGCAGGGGTCTTTAAATCTGCTCCTTTGAAACAAAGTTGCAGTCTTTTTGGAACAGGGCCGCTGTCCTCGGGAGTTTCTTGTTCCTCTTGAAGCAGGGCAGTCCTCTGATGATTCAGAGGTCGCTGGTCCTGGAGAAAGCGTCGCTGGAGCAGGTTTCTTTAGAAGGCAGGAGACAGGCCGGTAGGACTGGGGCCAAAGCAGTTGGTGTCTTCTTTCTTCTTCTGCAGGGGTTTTCAGCTCAGCAGTCTTCTTCTTCGGTAAGTTGCAGGAATCTCCATTCTTAGGTTCAGGGGAGCCCTTAAATACGAAATTTAAGGGCGTGTTTAGGTCTGGGGGGTTAGTAGCCAATGGCTACTAGCCCTGAGGGTGGGTACACCCTCTTTGTGCCTCCTCCCAAGGGGAGGGGGTCACATCCCTAATCCTATTGGGGAATCCTCCATCTGCAAGATGGAGGATTTCTAAAAGTTAGAGTCACTTCAGCTCAGGACACCTTAGGGGCTGTCCTGACTGGCCAGTGACTCCTCCTTGTTATTCTCATTATTTTCTCAGGCCTTGCCGCCAAAAGTGGGGACCGGGCCGGAGGGGGCGGGCAACTCCACTAGCTGGAGTGTCCTGCGGTGCTGGCACAAAGGGGTGAGCCTTTGAGGCTCACCGCCAGGTGTGACAGCTCCTGCCTGGGGGAGGTGTTAGCATCTCCACCCAGTGCAGGCTTTGTTACTGGCCTCAGAGCGACAAAGGCACTCTCCCCATGGGGCCAGCAACATGTCTCGGTTGTGGCAGGCTGCTGGAACCAGTCAGCCTACACAGATAGTCGGTTAAGGTTTCAGGGGGCACCTCTAAGGTGCCCTCTGGGGTGTATTTTACAATAAAATGTACACTGGCATCATTGTGCATTTATTGTGCTGAGAAGTTTGATACCAAACTTCCCAGTTTTCAGTGTAGCCATTATGGTGCTGTGGAGTTCGTGTAAAACAGACTCCCAGACCATATACTCTTATGGCTACCCTGCACTTACAATGTCTAAGGTTTTGTTTAGACACTATAGGGGCACAGTGCTCATGCACTGGTGCCCTCACCTATGGTATAGTGCACCCTGCCTTAGGGCTGTAAGGCCTGCTAGAGGGGTGACTTATCTATACCTGCATAGGCAGTGAGAGGCTGGCATGGCACCCTGAGGGGAGTGCCATGTCGACTTACTCGTTTTGTTCTCACCAGCACACACAAGCTGGCAAGCAGTGTGTCTGTGTTGAGTGAGGGGTCTCCAGGGTGGCATAAGACATGCTGCAGCCCTTAGAGACCTTCCTTGGCATCAGGGCCCTTGGTACCAGGGGTACCATTTACAAGGGACTTATCTGGATGCCAGGGTGTGCCAATTGTGGATACAAAAGTACAGGTTAGGGAAAGAACACTGGTGCTGGGGCCTGGTTAGCAGGCCTCAGCACACTTTCAATTCAAAACATAGCATCAGCAAAGGCAAAAAAAGTCAGGGGGTAACCATGCCAAGGAGGCATTTCCTTACACAACCCCCCCCCAACGAAAGAGGATGAGACTAACCTTTCCCAAGAGAGTCTTCATTTTCTAAGTGGAAGAACCTGGAAAGGCCATCTGCATTGGCATGGGCAGTCCCATGTCTGTGTTCCACTATAAAGTCCATTCCCTGTAGGGAGATGGACCACCTCAACAGTTTTGGATTTTCACCTTTCATTTGCATCAGCCATCTGAGAGGTCTGTGGTCAGTTTGAACTAGGAAGTGAGTACCAAAGAGGTATGGTCTCAGCTTCTTCAGGGACCAAACCACAGCAAAGGCCTCCCTCTCAATGGCACTCCAACGCTGCTCCCTGGGGAGTAACCTCCTGCTAATGAAAGCAACAGGCTGGTCAAGGCCATCATCATTTGTTTGGGACAAAACTGCCCCTATCCCATGTTCAGAGGCATCTGTTTGCACAATGAATTGCTTGGAGTAATCTGGAGCTTTTAGTACTGGTGCTGTGCACATAGCTTGTTTCAGGGTGTCAAAGGCCTGTTGGCATTCTACAGTCCAGTTTACTTTCTTGGGCATTTTCTTGGAGGTGAGTTCTGTGAGGGCTGTCACAATGGATCCATATCCCTTCACAAACCTCCTATAGTACCCAGTCAAGCCAAGGAATGCCCTGACTTGAGTCTGGGTTTTTGGAGCTGCCCAGTCCAGAATAGTCTGGATCTTAGGCTGGAGCGGCTGAACTTGGCCTCCACCTACAAGGTGTCCCAAGTAAACCACAGTTCCCTGCCCTATCTGGCATTTGGATGCCTTGATAGAGAGGCCTGCTGATTGCAGAGCCTTCAAAACCTTTTTCAGGTGGACCAGGTGATCCTGCCAGCTGGAGCTAAAGACAGCAATATCGTCAAGATAAGCTGCACTGAAGGACTCCAAGCCAGCAAGGACTTGATTCACCAACCTTTGGAAGGTGGCAGGGGCATTCTTTAAACCAAAGGGCATAACAGTGAACTGATAATGCCCATCAGGTGTGGAGAATGCTGTCTTTTCTTTTGCTCCAGGGGCCATTTTGATTTGCCAGTACCCTGCTGTTAAGTCAAAGGTACTTAAGAATTTGGCAGCCCCTAATTTATCAATCAGCTCATCAGCTCTAGGAATGGGATGGGCATCTGTCTTGGTGACAGAATTAAGTCCTCTGTAGTCCACACAAAACCTCATCTCTCTCTTTCCATCTTTGGTGTGAGATTTGGGGACTAAGACCACTGGGCTAGCCCAGGGGCTGTCAGAGTACTCAATTACTCCCAATTCCAGCATCTTGTGGACTTCCACCTTGATGCTTTCCTTAACTTGATCAGACTGTCTGAAGATTTTGTTTTTGACAGGCATGCTGTCTCCTGTGTCCACATCATGGGTACACAGGTGTGTCTGACCAGGGGTTAAGGAAAAGAGCTCAGCAAACTGTTACAGGACCTTCCTACAATCAGATTGCTGTTGGCCAGAGAGGGTGTCTGAATAGATCACTCCATCCACTGAGCCATCTTTAGGGTCTGACGAGAGGAGATCAGGGAGAGGCTCACTCTCAGCTTCCTGGTCCTCATCTGTTACCATCAACAGATTCACATCAGCCCTATCATGGAAGAGTTTTAGGCGGTTTACATGGATCACCCTCTTGGGGCTCCTGCTGGTGCCTAGGTCCACCAGGTAGGTGACCTGACTCTTCTTTTCCAGGATTGGGTAAGGGCCACTCCATCTGTCCTGAAGTGCCCTGGGAGCCACAGGCTCCAAAACCCAGACTTTCTGCCCTGGTTGAAATTCAACGATTGCAGCCTTTTGGTCATACCAAAACTTCTGGAGCTGTTGGCTGGCCTCAAGGTTTTTACTTGCCTTTTCCATGTACTCTGCCATTCTTGAGCGAAGGCCAAGTACATAGTCCACTATGTCTTGTTTAGGCTCATGAAGAGGTCTCTCCCAGCCTTCTTTAACAAGAGCAAGTGGTCCCCTTACAGGGTGGCCAAACAGAAGTTCAAAGGGTGAGAACCCTACTCCCTTCTGAGGCACCTCTCTGTAAGCAAAAAGCAGACATGGCAGGAGAACATCCCATCTCCTTTTGAGTTTTTCTGGGAGCCCCATGATGATATGGTGTAGTGAACTTATAAGTCACTCCACACTCATTCCACATGTGTTTCAGGTATGCTGACATGAAGTTGGTACCTCTGTCAGACACCACCTCCTTAGGGAAGCCCACTCTGGTAAAGATACCAATGAGGGCCTTGGCTACTGCAGGGGCAGTAGTCGACCTAAGGGGAATAGCTTCAGGATACTTAGTAGCATGATCCACTACTACTAGGATGTACATATTTCCTGAGGCTGTGGGAGGTTCAAGTGGACCCACTATGTCCACACCCACTCTTTCAAAGGGGACCCCCACCACTGGAAGTGGAATGAGGGGGGCCTTTGGATGTCCACCTGTCTTACCACTGGCTTGACAGGTGGGACAGGAGATGCAAAACTCCTTAACCTTCTGGGACATGTTGGGCCAGAAGAAGTGGTTGACTAACCTCTCCCACGTCTTGGTTTGTCCCAAATGCCCAGCAAGGGGAATACCATGGGCTAAGGTCAGAATAAACTCTCTGAACGCCTGAGGCACTACCACTCTCCTAGTGGCACCAGGTTTGGGATCTCTTGCCTCGGTGTACAGGAGTCCATCTTCCCAATAGACCCTATGTGTTCCATTTTTCTTGCCTTTGGACTCTTCATCAGCTTGCTGCCTAAGGCCTTCAAGAGAGGGACAGGTTTCTTGTCCCTTACACAACTCTTCCCTTGAGGGTCCCCCGGGCCCTAAGAGCTCAACCTGAGAAGGTTCCAACTCCATAGGCTCAGTTCCCTCAGAGGGCAGAACTTCTTCCTGAGAAGAGAGGTTCTCTTTTTCTTGTTGTGTTGCAGCTGGTTTCCCAGCTGACTTTCCTTTTCTCTTAGTAGGCTGGGCCTTTCTTCCAGACTCCAGCTCTACTTTTTCACCCTGTGCCTTGCACTGTGCCCTTGTCTTGACACACACCAGTTTAGGGATACCCAGCATGGCTGCATGGGTTTTCAGTTCTACCTCAGCCCATGCTGAGGACTCCAGGTCATTTCCAAGCAAACAGTCTACAGGGATATTTGAGGAGACCACCACCTGTTTCAGGCCATTGACCCCTCCCCACTCTAAAGTTACCATAGCCATGGGATGTACTTTAGTCTGATTGTCAGCATTGGTGACTGGATAAGTTTGTCCAGCCAGGTATTGGCCAGGGGAAACCAGTTTCTCTGTCACCATAGTGACACTGGCACCTGTATCCCTCAGGCCCTCTACACCTGTCCCATTAATTAAGAGCTGCTGCCTGTATTTTTGCATGTTATGGGGCCAGGCAGCCAGTGTGGCTAAATCCACCCCACCCTCAGAGACTAATGTAGCTTCAGTGTGACACCTGATTTGCTCTGGGCACACTGTTGATCCCACTTGGAGACTAGCCATTCCAGTGTTAGCTGGAGTGGAGTTTGAAGTGGTATTTTTCTTGGGACAGGCCTTGTCTCCAGTTTGGTGTCCAGACTGACTACAGCTTCGACACCAGGCCTTTTTGGGATCAAAGTTTTTACCCTTGTACCCAGAATTGTTTTGTGAAGAGGCTCTGGGCCCACCCTCCTGTGCAGGTTTTTGGGGGCCTGTAGAAGACTCTTTACTTTTTTTGTTTTTGGCTGTCTCACCACCCTTCCCCTGGGGAGGTTTTGTGACCCCTTTCTTTTGGTCACCCCCTGTGGAAGTTTTGGACACCCTAGTCTTGACCCAATGGTCCGCCTTCTTTCCCAATTCTTGGGGAGAAATTGGTCCTAGGTCTACCAGATGCTGATGCAGTTTATCATTGAAACAATTACTTAATAGGTGTTCTTTCACAAATAAATTGTACAGCCAATCATAATTACTTACACCACTGCCTTGAATCCAACCATCTAGTGTTTTTACTGAGTAGTCTACAAAGTCAACCCAGGTCTGGCTCGAGGATTTTTGAGCCCCCCTGAATCTAATCCTATACTCCTCAGTGGAGAATCCAAAGCCCTCAATCAGGGTACCCTTCATGAGGTCATAAGATTCTGCATCTTTTCCAGAGAGTGTGAGGAGTCTATCCCTACACTTTCCTGTGAACATTTCCCAAAGGAGAGCACCCCAGTGAGATTTGTTCACTTTTCTGGTTACACAAGCCCTCTCAAAAGCTGTGAACCATTTGGTGATGTCATCACCATCTTCATATTTAGTTACAATCCCTTTAGGGATTTTCAACATGTCAGGAGAATCTCTGACCCTATTTATGTTGCTGCCACCATTGATGGGCCCTAGGCCCATCTCTTGTCTTTCCCTTTCTATGGCTAGGATCTGTCTTTCCAAAGCCAATCTTTTGGCCATCCTGCCTAAGTGGATGTCCTCTTCACTGGAGTTATCCTCAGTGATTTCAGAGAGTTTGGTCCCTCCTGTGAGGGAGCCAGCATCTCTGACTATTATGCTTGGAGTCAGGGCTTGAGAGGCCCTGTCCTCCCTAGATAGGACTGGTAGGGGGGAATCATCCTCCAATTCACTATCCTCATCCTCTGTGTTGCCGTCCTCAGAGGGGTTGGCCTTTTCAAACTCTGCCAACAGCTCCTGGAGCTGTAGTTTGGAAGGTCTGGGGCCCATTGCTATTTTCTTTATTTTACAGAGTGACCTTAGCTCCCTCATCTTAAGATGGAGGTAAGGTGTGGTGTCGAGTTCCACCACATTCACATCTGTACTAGACATTATGCTTCTAAAAGTTGGAATACTTTTTAAGAATCTAAAACTAGTTCTAGAATCTAATTCAAACTTTTACCAAACTTTTAAACTCTAAAAGCAATGCTAACAGGGACTAACACAAGGCCCTAGCAGGACTTAAAAGAATTTAGAAAAATTTCAAATTGCAAAAAAATCAAGTTCTAATGACAATTTTTGGAATTTGTCGTGTGATCAGGTATTGGCTGAGTAGTCCAGCAAATGCAAAGTCTTGTACCCCACCGCTGATCCACCAATGTAGGAAGTTGGCTCTGTATGTGCTATTTCAAAGTAAGGAATAGCATGCACAGAGTCCAAGGGTTCCCCTTAGAGGTAAGATAGTGGCAAAAAGAGATAATACTAATGCTCTATTTTGTGGTAGTGTGGTCGAGCAGTAGGCTTATCAAAGGAGTAGTGTTAAGCATTTGTTGTACATACACACAGGCAATAAATGAGGAACACACACTCAGAGACAAATCCAGCCAATAGGTTTTGTTATAGAAAAATATATTTTCTTAGTTTATTTTAAGAACCACAGGTTCAAATTCTACATGTAATATCTCATTTGAAAGGTATTGCAGGTAAGTACTTTAGGAACTTTGAATAATTACAGTAGCATATATACTTTTTACATAAAACACAATAAGCTGTTTTAAAAGTGGACGCAGTGCAATTTTCACAGTTCCTGGGGGAGTAAAGTATTGTTAGGTTTCACAGGTAAGTAAGTCACTTACAGATTTCAGTTTTTGGTCCAAGGTAGCCCACCGTTGGGGGTTCAGAGCAACCCCAAAGTTACCACACCAGCAGCTCAGGGCCGGTCAGGTGCAGAGGTCAAAGAGGTGCCCAAAACACATAGGCTTCAATGGAGAGAAGGGGGTGCCCCGGTTCCAGTCTGCCAGCAGGTAAGTACCCGCGTCTTCGGAGGGCAGACCAGGGGGGTTTTGTAGGGCACCGGGGGGGACACAAGTCAGCACAAAAAGTACACCCTCAGCAGCGTGGGGGCGGCCGGGTGCAGTGTGCAAACACGCGTCGGGTTTTCCGTAGATTTCAATGGGAGACCAAGGGGTCTCTTCAGCGGTGCAGGCAGGCAAGGGGGGGGCTCCTCGGGGTAGCCACCACCTGGGCAAGGGAGAGGGCCTCCTGGGGGTCACTCCTGCACAGAAGTTCCGTTCCTTCAGTTGCTGGGGGCTGCGGGTGCAGGGTCTTTTCCAGCCGTCGGGACTTTAGGTTCAGGCAGTCGCGGTCAGGGGGAGCCTCGGGATTCCCTCTGCAGGCGTCGCTGTGGGGGATCAGGGGGGACAACTTTGGTTACTCACGGTCTCGGAGTCGCCGGAGGGTCCTCCCTGAGGTGTTGGTACTCCACCAGTCGAGTCGGGGTTGCCGGGTGCAGTGTTGCAAGTCTCACGCTTCTTGCGGGGATTGCAGGGGTCTTTAAATCTGCTCCTTTGAAACAAAGTTGCAGTCTTTTTGGAACAGGGCCGCTGTCCTCGGGAGTTTCTTGTTCCTCTTGAAGCAGGGCAGTCCTCTGATGATTCAGAGGTCGCTGGTCCTGGAGAAAGCGTCGCTGGAGCAGGTTTCTTTAGAAGGCAGGAGACAGGCCGGTAGGACTGGGGCCAAAGCAGTTGGTGTCTTCTTTCTTCTTCTGCAGGGGTTTTCAGCTCAGCAGTCTTCTTCTTCGGTAAGTTGCAGGAATCTCCATTCTTAGGTTCAGGGGAGCCCTTAAATACGAAATTTAAGGGCGTGTTTAGGTCTGGGGGGTTAGTAGCCAATGGCTACTAGCCCTGAGGGTGGGTACACCCTCTTTGTGCCTCCTCCCAAGGGGAGGGGGTCACATCCCTAATCCTATTGGGGAATCCTCCATCTGCAAGATGGAGGATTTCTAAAAGTTAGAGTCACTTCAGCTCAGGACACCTTAGGGGCTGTCCTGACTGGCCAGTGACTCCTCCTTGTTATTCTCATTATTTTCTCCGGCCTTGCCGCCAAAAGTGGGGGCCGGGGCTGGAGGGGGCGGGCAACTCCACTAGCTGGAGTGTCCTGCGGTGCTGGCACAAAGGGGTGAGCCTTTGAGGCTCACCGCCAGGTGTGACAGCTCCTGCCTGGGGGAGGTGTTAGCATCTCCACCCAGTGCAGGCTTTGTTACTGGCCTCAGAGTGACAAAGGCACTCTCCCCATGGGGCCAGCAACATGTCTCGGTTGTGGCAGGCTGCTGGAACCAGTCAGCCTACACAGATAGTCGGTTAAGGTTTCAGGGGGCACCTCTAAGGTGCCCTCTGGGGTGTATTTTACAATAAAATGTACACTGGCATCAGTGTGCATTTATTGTGCTGAGAAGTTTGATACCAAACTTCCCAGTTTTCAGTGTAGCCATTATGGTGCTGTGGAGTTCGTGTAAAACAGACTCCCAGACCATATACTCTTATGGCTACCCTGCACTTACAATGTCTAAGGTTTTGTTTAGACACTATAGGGGCACAGTGCTCATGCACTGGTGCCCTCACCTATGGTATAGTGCGCCCTGCCTTAGGGCTGTAAGGCCTGCTAGAGGGGTGACTTATCTATACCTGCATAGGCAGTGAGAGGCTGGCATGGCACCCTGAGGGGAGTGCCATGTCGACTTACTCGTTTTGTTCTCACCAGCACACACAAGCTGGCAAGCAGTGTGTCTGTGCTGAGTGAGGGGTCTCCAGGGTGGCATAAGACATGCTGCAGCCCTTAGAGACCTTCCTTGGCATCAGGGCCCTTGGTACCAGGGGTACCATTTACAAGGGACTTATCTGGATGCCAGGGTGTGCCAATTGTGGATACAAAAGTACAGGTTAGGGAAAGAACACTGGTGCTGGGGCCTGGTTAGCAGGCCTCAGCACACTTTCAATTCAAAACATAGCATCAGCAAAGGCAAAAAAGTCAGGGGGTAACCATGCCAAGGAGGCATTTCCTTACAACTGTTCACTACTGCACTGTACATTACTCCACCTTACACAGCTTCACTTTACACAACTCCACTGTAGCCCACTCCACTATACGCCATTCCACTGTACACAACTACACTCTTCGCTACTCAACTCTATGCTATTCAACTCTATTCCTCTCCATACTACCACACTCCAGTGTATGCCACTCCACTATATGCTATTTCACTGTACACTCCTCCATTATATCCACACCATTGTACATCACTCCAGTGTATGCCACTCTATGCTATGCCCCTCCACTGTACTCTACTCCACTGTATGCTATTTCAGTGTATGCTACTATATTGCATGCTGTCCGGCGGTATGCTACTCCACTTTACACCACTCCTCAATACACCACTCAACTGTACGTTATTCCACTGTACACCACCTCACTCTCCCCACTCTATACTACTCCACACTATGCCACTCAACTCTACATCACTCCCCTGTACCCAACTCCACTTTACACTATTGGATTCTACAGCACTCCATGTTACACTATTCCACTGTACATCACTCCACTCTACACCATTGCTGTGAAGTGCCATTCCACTGTATGCCACTACACTCTACAACTCTGTACTCTATGTCATTCCACTGTAAATAGCTCGACTCTACTCCATTTCATACTATGCTATTCCACTGTATCGCACTCCACTCTATGCCAGTCCACTCCATACCACTCCACTGTACTCTATTGCACTGTATGTCACTCTACTGTGTGCCACTCCACTCTACACCACTATACTGTACGCTATTCCCCTGTATGCTACTCCACACCACTCCACTCTAAGCCACTCCTCTGCATGCCACTAAAATGCCTGCCTCTCCACTGTAAGCCATTCCACTCTACACTATTCCAAATGAATACCACACCACTCTACTGCACCCCAGTGTACCTGTCTTTAATGTACATAACTCCACTCTATGCTACTCCACTGACACTATTTCAGTGTATGCTACTATAGTGTATGCTACTCCACTGTATTCCACTCTACTCTGCACTACTTCTCTATACTCTAGAAAGTATGCTATTCTACTGTCTGACACTTCACTCTACCCCACTCTACTCTGTTCTACTTGACTCCACTCTACTCTTCACCACTCCCCTGTGCGCCACGTCACTTTATGCTATTCCACTTTATGCTACTCCACTCTAACCCACACTATTCTACAGCACTCAATTGGATGCTATTCCACTGTCTATCACTCCACTCTACGCCCTTGTAGTCAGTGCCATTTCACTGTATGCCACTACACTATACAACACTGTATTCCATGTTATTCCACTATAAGCAACTCCACTCTACCCCATTCTACTCTATGCTACTCTATTGTATGCCACTCCACTGTACGCCACTCCATTCCACGCCACTCCACTGTACAGTATTCTATTGTACACTACTCCACTACACTAACCTCTGCTCTACACAGCTCCACTGCATGCCACTCAATGGAATACTAATCCACTCTACGCGACTCCACTCTATTCTAAATCAATGGACACCACTCTATGGTACTCCAGTGTACACTACTCCCCTGTACATGACTCCACTCTACACTACTCCACTGTATGCTATTTCTGTGTATGCTACTATAGTGTGCCAATCCACTGTATGCCACTCCACTCTACACTTCTCCTCTCTACATCTCTCAACTGTATGCTATTCCACTGGACACCATTTCAATTACCTCAGTCTACTCTATGCCGCTCTACACCACTCCCCTGTATGCCACACCACTTTATCCTATTCCACTTTACCTCACTCCACTCTACCGTACTCCACTTTACAGCAACCCCTTTATATGCTATTCAACTGTATATCACTCCACTCTATGCCCTTGCAGTCAGCGCCCCTCCACTGTACGTCACTACACTCTACAACACTGTATTCTACTCTATTCCACTGTACTTAACTCCACTCAATCCCACTTCACTCCATGATATTCTACTGTGTGCCACTCCACTCTATACCACTCCACTCTACGCCACTTCATTATACACTATTGCACTGTATGCCACTCCACTCTATGCTACTCCATTCTATACCACACCACTGTACGCTGATCCACTGTATGTTACTCTACTGTACCCCATGCTACGCTATACCACTCCACCGTATGCCACTCTACTCTATTAAACGCTAGTTTATGACACTCCCCTATACGCCACTCCACTTTATGCTATTCCACTGTACGCCACTCTACTCTACCCCACTCCACTCTACAGCACTCCATTGTACTCTTTTCCACTGTACATCACTCCACTCCATACCCTTGCAGTCAGTGCCACTCTACAAAACACTTTTCTTCTGTATGTAACTCAACTCTAACCCACTCCACTGTATATGATTGCACTGTATGCAACTCCACTCTGCATTAATCATTAATCCACTCCGCTATACTCTTTTCTAAGTCAATGCCATACCATTCTATGGTACTCCAGTATACACCAATCCACTGTACATGACTCCACCCTACGCTCCTCCACTGTACACTATTTCTGTGTATGCTACTACATTGTGTGCTACTCCATTCTATGCCATTCCATTGTACCCAACTCCACTCCACACCATTCCACTATGTTCCAATCAACAACACTATACTCCACTCATCAAAAGTCTATGCCCCCCTCCACTGTACCACACTATAATCCACTGTATAGCACTGAACTGTACAACAATATAATCCTCCCAATGCCACTGTACAGCACTCAACTTCACTCTATAGAACTTGACAACACTCCACTCCACTCTATGACACTTTCTGCAACTCCTTGTTTGCCACTCCACCTCAGTTTATATACTCAGACATTACCTCACTGTATTCCAATCTACTTCACTCCTGCACTCTATGCCACTCCACTGTACACTACTCTATGCCACTCAACTCTACAACAGTTCATACCACTCCACTCAACAATACTGTACCACACTCCACTCTACAACACTTAAACACTTAAATCCATTCTGTGACACTCTGCTCTACTCCACTCTACTACACTTTCTGATACTCTACAACACTTTTCTCCACTGTATACCTCATCACTCTGCTCTACTCAATTCCATGCCACTGTACTCTAAAACACACTAATACACTCCATGCTATGCCACCCAACTGCATTCCACTACACTCTACTACACTGCACAACACTTTATACTTCTCTTTGGTACTGTGCAAAACTCAACTCTACAGTGCCCGTGTGCCACCCTCTACTTCATTCTATGTAATTCCACTCTACCAGACTTTACTGCACTCTTTGCCACTATACAACACTTTACTCCTTTCTATGCCCTACACTGTACAACCCTCTACAACCCAGTGTACCATACTCACTTCACTCCTCTACAGCACTTTTCATCACTCTACGGTCCACCACTCCACTATAATATACAAAACACCACTCTGATTTCTAACAAGGTAACTATAACTCGTGCCCCTGCCATGCAGTCTTTCTTCAATAATTTGACTTCTAATGTTTCATTGATATTTTTATTGACGTTATAAAAGTTATCATGAGTGCAGTAAGATCTGGGGTAAGTAGCAGTGCATGGCGAGGGCACGAGTCATAGTTACCTTAGACCAGGAGTTATACTTACTTGAAGTAACTCTAACTATAACTGCTGAATTAATCTGGTTTTGTGCAAGTAAATGCAGAACCTAACTATAATGTCCCTGTAACCTTTGGTTTTATAAGTACATTTCTATGTTTAAGAAAAATTCTATTTCCTAACTATAACATCCCTGTAATCTTTGTTTTTTTCAATGAATTTCTATGGGTATTTAACGTAAAGTAATACATAAACATTTTAACTTAAAGTAGTAAGTACACGTTCATCCAGCAATTGCTGTGCACAGCCTTCAGCCGTGCATGGCAGGGGTTGTCCACAGCCGTGTGGCCAACCCCCAACAACTACCCAGCCCTGTTCCGTGCATAGTTATTGGCACCCTAACCACCCAACCCCACACTGCACACTGCCTTTGGCTATGTGGAACAGGAGTTGGCCTCTATCCATGTCTCTCTGGGTGTGAGAATAAGTGTGAGAGGGTGTCTCTGGGTCTGTGAGTGGTAGTGTAAGTGTCTGTGTGAGTGTGTAAGTAGCTGTGTGAGTGACTCTGCCACAAAGGAACCTCATCTGCCCTTTTATCCAACAGCAGTTCACAACTTTGCATGAAATATCTACTTAAGTGGAGTTCTTTCTGCCTCTTTGGGAAAATGTCCAGTTTGTATTTTACACTACAACTGTGTAATGGTGCATAAGGAAATGTCACCAGTGACCTTGTGTGCATCTTGGCAACATGATTGTTCTTGTTGCCCGTTTCTCTAGAATTCTGTGTTAAGATAAATACTCATATACAGAGGCCAACAAGCTACAAAGACGTAAATCTCCACCTAACCAGGGTCCTTCTTCCTATGTATATGAAGTAAGTGCTTATCTGTTTTGTGAAGATGTCCTTCTATTCCTCAGCATCAAGTACACACCATCAAGGGCTTGGATAGAGCTTGCCTCCTGTTCCCTGAAGTCTCAGGACCAAAAAGACTTCTCTTTTTCATTTGGACGCTTCATGCGCCGGAATTTTCGACGCACAGCTTGTTCCGCAGCGAGAAAAACGCCGCACACCGACGCTGATCGACGCGACGCCTGCGGGATGACCGGAACTTCAACGAACGGCCTCGCAAGGACAACGCCCCCGACTTCCAGAGGAGAAATCGACGCACAGCCCCGCGGAACAACGCGCAGCCGGAAAACAAGCAGGAGAATCCACGCATAGACCCGGGACATCTGGTAATCCCCGTGACCCACAGAAAGCGACTGTCCGCGTGCCAGAAAACGACGCACGACTTCCCCGCGTGAAAAATAACGACGCAAGTCCGTGTGTGCTGGGGAGAAATCGACGCACACACCATTTTTCCACGTATCTCTTCTTCTGCGGCCCTTTGCGGAGATTTTCCACTCCAAACCAGGTACTTTGTGCTTCAAAGAGACTTTGTTTGCTTTTTAAAAACTTAAGACACTTTATATCACTTTTCAGTGATATCTTTACAAATTTATATTGCATCTTTGATCGTTTTGACCTGCAAATACCCAGATAAATATTATATATTTTTCTAAACACTGTGTGGTGTATTTTTGTGGTGTTATATTATGGTATTGTATGATTTATTGCACAAATGCTTTACACATTGCCTTCTAAGTTAAGCCTGACTGCTCGTGCCAAGCTACCAGAGGGTGGGTACAGGCTAATTTTGGATTGTGTGTGACTTACCCTGACTAGAGTGAGGGTTCTTGCTTGGACAGAGGGTAACCAGACTGCCAACCAAAAAACCCATTTCTAACACCATGCATTTGTAATAAATACAGAATGTTAGTCCTCTAGTTGCTCTTTAGAACACTGTGCGGAGAAAGATGGCAGGTGCAACGACTCAGACAATGGAAGGCAGGAGGAAGGTGTCAGAGGCAGCAAGCTGACCATGCAGGGCAAGTGGAAATAGTAATAGCAGCACAATAGACCACACATGACAAGTGGGAGGGCAGTTGCAGCACAACGGACCATGGAGGGCAAGAAGAAGGGGGCCGGAACATGCACCAAACAATGGAGGGTGTGAGAAAACAGGGCTGGTTGCAGAGGCCCCCTAACTTTTTGCCCCCATTTGTTACTTTTTGCTGATGTTTTCCTGACTGTGATGGTGCCCTGGGTATTTCTAACCAGTACCAGGGCCTGTGTTCTGTGTAAAATGACAATGCAAATAAGGCTAATTATAATTGGCTATGTCAACCTACCTATAAGTCCCTAGTATATGGTAGAACATGTAGAGTTAGGGACTCCAGCATAGGCGGTGCACTCATAGGTGCACTGCTGAGGTGCCCAGGGCCATTTTAAAGGCAGACCTTCCTTGCTGGCTGCTTTTAAATTAACGTTATATGCAAATTCAACTTTGGAATTAAAAGTACTTCCAAAGTCTTAAGATACCTTTAGTGATCGGCGCTCTGTGGAATTCTGACTATATACCATCCATTGGATGACCGTTGACCCCAGACCTTGGGACACCTTCCATTGCTTGAAGATTACACTCACCACCAGATTGTCATGTTACACTGGAGTGTAGGTGAGTGTTGAATCCCTGCACTTATTATGTTTATACACAGAATAATTAGACCTTTAGTAATCTAGATATTTACACTACCCATAGGTGCTACCGACTGGATTTTCCCTGTCCCGATGTTGACCCCTCTTTGATTCTTCTTTACAACGGGGTCGAAACGTTGACATATCTCTAAGAGTGGAATATATAAATATAAAGAAACCTTGTGATACTTCAGGGCTTCCTGGACTGAAAAAGCCACTAGAAGTTCATAAATTTCTTAAAACCACCCTTTGTACATACTGTATATATCACATACACTTACCTGCACTTTACCACCTTCACTGTTTTTAATAGGAGCACCTATTTAGACGAATGCAAACTTAACATTCATAATAATATATTCAACAAAATATACGTTTAATGTCTGGAATAACATGTTCAAATGAATATACAAATGCAATAAATTACTATTGATGTCACAATTTTTGTACACATAGAATTACTTTAGTCCTTTGATTCCGTGGAAGTCTAGGTTACTTCCCCCTTGGTTTGACCAATAATCTATCCGCATTTATTACCCTGGTCATAAGGGTTAGAGGGTATTTGCCTCATTGTCTTTTATATATTAGTAGATGGTGAAGCAGGATGGGGAAAGAGCAGCCAAAATGGTCTTCAAAAGCAAGAAAGGACATTTGGAGCAGCTCAGGACCGCCCCCATTTCCTGCAACCTCAGACAATTAGGTGCCCTCTTGATTAGATTAAGAGAGGGCAGGAGAGGGGTGTATTTAGGACTTTTAGCCACACCAGTGGGTGTGCTCAGCCAAATCTATACTCCAAAGTTTCAGCCATGTTTGATTTTTGAAGAATGTTGCTCCCTGGGATTGATTTTTGCCACACTTTAGAGGAAGTGGTCATCCAAGGGGGAAGTGGCTTGCCTGTGATTAGACAGTTGGTCCCCCCTGCTATTCACCCCAGGAGTGAGGATAAATATGGCAGAGCTGCACTCACACCTCAGATTCCTACAAGGAACAGGACAAAGAAGAAGAAGGACTGTCCTGCTGGACCCAGATTTGCACCTGGACACTGCACTCTGAAGGACTGCACCATGTGCACATTTGGGCTTCACCACTAAAAGGACTTTGCCTGTCTTCTATTGCCTCAAAAAAAACTCCCTGTTTGCACAGGTTCAAAGAAGCTGCCCAGACACCCCTGTATCCAGTCCTGCAAGCAGAACACTGCAGACCAGCGCCCAGTGGCCTTTTGAGGTTTCTGAGCAGGTGCATTCTGGGAATTGTAGTCCCAACTCACATAGAGCAACTCAGAGCTTCTGAAGCCTTGGATCAAGGTGTGGACACTTCAAGGACCCACAGGTTTGGAGACATTTGGAGCAACTCCATAAGCTGAAGAGGTGCCTTGTGGGAGTTGTAGTCCCAGACTCCAAGAGGCAAACCAGAGACTCAGAACCTTTGGCTGGTGCTGTGGACGACACTCATTATTCAAGAAACACTTCTGAAAGTAAGTGTAACAGTGTTACATCGTGGGTGGCCTGAACTCTGGATTTTGTCCCTGTCGAGTGTGACCTTTTTTAACCTTTTGAGGCCTAGGAGCTTCTATTCGCTAAAAACATGATATCTTTAAAAATGCATATCTCTGGTTCCCCTTATCTGATTTTAATCATTTTGGTGTCATTTTAAAGATAAACATGTAATCTATTTCTGTTGTTGGAGTTTTATTGTGTTTTACTTATTTACTAATTTGTGATTTTTAAATGCTTTACACACTTGTCTTCTAAGTTAAGCCTTGTCGCTCGTTGCCAAGCTACCAGGGGTTGAGCTAGATTTAATTTATTAAAACCTAACTGGATCTAAGTGGGGGTTAGGGGCTTATAGCTAGGTGTAGCTACTTACCTGCTCTTACCAATAAATCACTTGCCAACAGAGGGCATGTGGAGGGGCATTGGCAGCAAGTTGACCAAGTAGGGCAGATGGTGGGGACAGTGATAGCATGCGCACAAACAACAAAGGGCAGGAGGAGGGAGACAAGTGCAGCAATCTGACCATGCAGTGTCATACCCCTGTCTTCCCATGCTGTTTGTTTCTAATTGTTACCATTAGTTTAGTGCTCGGCAGGTGCCATGTACTCTGCTATGCAGTTTTCACTGTTATATTGTTAAGCAGGTGCCATTTAGTCTGCTATGCATTTTTCACTGTTTTCTAGCTGGGCGACTGCCAAGACTCTGCCGTGCACTTTATTTTGTCATACTATGTACTTTAGTTTGAATGCCCTGTTTGAAGATCTGTTTATCTAAATGCTAATGCAAACAGGTGGATCTTCATTGAACTGTCTTAGGAAAGAGCTATGTCTCCTGTCAGCGACGTCCTTGGAGCTGAGCCCGCCACCTGATACAAGAATAGCTGAGACATCTTGGCCTGATAGTTGAGAGCAAAGACAGCATTCAACAATCTCAAACTCTGGAACCTGGCCTATCACCCAGCTTCACAGTGCCCCATCGGCTTGACTATGACCATCTTTTCACTGTTTAATGCTCTACCTATTCTGGCCCAATGCATGGACATCAGGATAGTGCACTAACCAGGCACCTCTAGTTTTGAAAATCCCAAGAACACCCTAGCAATTTGAGTTTGAATCAGAACCCTTGGCTATAAGGAATCCAGAATTTAGTGCATGGCTCGGTGCTCAAGAGCCCATCACATTAATTCAAATTCCTTATAGAAATTTTTGTCTGGTATGTTTGATAAGGATTTACACCTCAGGCTGATTGTTAAGCATTAATGTATGGTTGCTAGAAATGATTGTGTTCTTTATGCAGAATATTCTGACAAAAGGAGTACACCTACAGCTTGAGGGGACTGGCTCAGAAGGATTAACACCAGTCTACCATCTTTTTCACAGGAACTCCAAGGTACACCAGAGCCATCTGTCTCTCTCTCTCTCTCTCTCTCCAAGCCCTTCCCTCCAGGTTTAGTCACCATTATCAGTGATCTCTTCTGGTGCTAAGGAATAACCTCAAAGGTAAGTGGTGGAAGGTCTTTGCTTCCGCAGAAATCCTAGGAATTTAGGTGAGTGGCCCTTGTTGTGACACAGGGCAAGAAGGAGGGCTAGTAGAGCACAACAGAACATGGAGGGAAAGAGAGAGGGAACAGCAGCTGCCAAAGGACCATGGAGAGACAGGAGAGAGCGGGTAGGGCATGGACTAAGACAACACAGGGCAAGGAGGAGGTGGGTAGAAGGAGGAAGCTAACCATGCAAGGGAGGCAGGAAGGGCAGTGCCAGCACAAGAGCTACACAGGGCTAACGAAAGGGGCCTGGGGCATGGACTTGGACAATGAACCGCATGGAGAAGGAGAACAGGGGGCAGCAAGCTAACCTCAGAAGAAAGTCCTGTTTGGGCAGTGGCAGCACAATGCACTATTGAGGAAGGAATAGAGGTGGCAAGGGTCTGCACAAGATGAACAAAGGGCTGGGAGGATGAGGCAGGGGCGGCAACCTGATTATGCTTAGCAGACCAGCATGAGCAGTAAGCTGTCCAAAGAGGACTGGCCAGACGGGGCAGGGACACACAGATGGCAACTGGAGGGCAGGCAGAAGGGGGTAGGGGAAGCAAGCTGACCACAGAGGTCTCTGGATAGGGGCCGGGGCACGCCTGATGGAGAACGGAGGGAAAGCAGGAGGTGAGCAGAGGCAGCAAGCTGACCATAAAGGGCAGACTATGGTGTGTTGGCCACAAGCAGGGTATGGACCTGTGTCAGCCCCTGCTGCGAATGGCTGAATGCTGTGTATAGTTGAGATGTTGATTGAATTAAATAAAAAAAAACTAGAAATTCACACAAAAAAAGATTAATAGACCTTATACTAAAGTATACAAAAAAAATGATGGCTAGTAATTACTCAGGGCCACATTCTAATCCATTGTTGTTTTGCGCACCATGCCACCTTAGTTTGAACCCAGCCATATGCAAGTCAGTGTTGATCCTGCTCTAATGAGAACAGTCAAGGCCGAATTTCCAGTACCAGTTTCACCCTAGTTAGGGCTCATCAACCAGGCACAGTGTGCACGGGACCCACATCTGGCCATACGCATCCCACTTAGAGCGACAAACTAAATTATCAAAAAAGTGATGGATGGAATGCTTGAATTAATCTTAGACACTGATAATTACTCGTAGCTGTATCTCTAGGAGCAACTTAGGGCCAGTTTTACTCTAGTTAGGGCTCATCTTACAGGTATAGCTTGGTTGCGGTGATACAGTGTGCACGAGACCCACATTCCGCATTCCCGTCCCATTTTTGTATACTTTACAAAGTATACAAAAAAGTGACAGATGGAATGCTTGAATTAATCTTAGCCACTAGTAATTACTTTGGACTGCATCCCAGTTCATTGTTATTTTGCACACTGTGTCGCCTCAGTTTGGACCCAGCCACATAGGTGGGCAAAAAAAACAATGGGTTAAATGGTCCCCTAAGTGATTGCCAGTGATTAGTTTTATTGCAAACATCCTCCTGTTAACTTTTGTGTGTTTGATGTACCACTCCAAATGGCCAAAGGTATACCAAGACATTAGTTCTTTGCTCACTCTGCCACTGGAACCAAGCTACACCCAACGGAAGAGCTCCAGTCAGGGTGAAACTGGTCTTGGGTTGTTTGTGTTCCAATTCAGAGAGGGCCTGGCCTGGCAGTTTGGGCTGGACTGCTCCATTTGGAGCAGAGTGAAGACTCCTTTGCATATTGCTGGGTTAACAACAAATCACAAAAGCACATTTTGTGGACTAGACCAAGATACACATATGTAGTAGTGTAGTAGGTAGATATAGTTAGGACCTAGTTTCCATAGGAACATTGTTTTTTGTTTTGCTAATAACTTTGGTGCTGTTTGACAAATCTTCTCGTAATTTTCAAAACTACTTTGCCACTCACTTCAGCTGTCATCTGGAACATTTTGGGGTGATTCGTCAAGTGGGGGCCAAGTAAAGAGGGGAGGTCCCAAAACACATTTTCCCTATTCAATTTCTTATTGGGATTTTAGAAATTACTACATCAAGAACCACTGGACGGAATTACACCAAATTGGGCGAAAAGCTAGATATTGGCCCAGAAAGATCTCTTTTTTGTAATTTAATGTAAATCTGTTCAGTAGTTTTGAAGTTGTTGAAAATGTTTATATGTACCTAGAGACAAAGAGGGTCCGCGATCCGAGAGATCTCAAGCTGAGATTTGATGAATTGCAATCAGTCCACTCTTTTCTCATGAAATTGTTTAAAATGGCAAGCTGCAGGATATGTTTTATCTTCATGTAATATGGCTCTCATATGTTCCAACATTCTTTCCTTTGCCATATGTATGGTGCTACCCACATATTATTTGTCAAATGGACATTTTAAAGCATAAACACTGTAATCTGAATTACATGTCAGATGTTTTTTGATCTTAAAGGCCCTCTGTGCTTTTGGGAACTCAACCTTAGTGACATTTTTACTATACTTGCAGGCTTTGCACTTTCCACATCTATATAAAACCATAACAGGCTTTCTCTTACTTATCTGTGGGACTCGACTTTGGCTTAACGAGTACTTCACTGATGGACTTCTTCTATATGTAACCATGAGATAGCCTGCTAGAACATTTGCGAGAGTCTCATCTGTTTTGAGAGCGGACCAAAATGTATTTAACTTTTTCTTACCTCTGTAGCTTGACAATGATAGGTAGTAATGAATCTTATCTGATTTACATGTTCTTGTTGCTTCTTCCTAGGTATCAACAATTCTTCCTTTTTCAACAGCTTTACCTTCTCTAATGCTTTCTTGATATCTGCCTTTGAGTATCCCTTTTCTATAAACCTTTTACTCATCTCTTGAGCCTCCAATTCAAAAGTACTTTCTGAGCTACAATTTCTCCAAGCTCTAATTAATTCTCCATATGGAATGCTTCCAATCAAACTTCTCTGATAGCAACTTCTTGCATGAAGTAAACTGTTTCCAGCCTTGGGTAATGGTGTAATCGGGCAGAAATCGTGAGGAGGGATGCTGTGGGTTTTTCAGTGAAAAAATATGTATATATCTATATATATATGTGTATCTGTATATATATATATTTATATATATATATATATATATATATATATATATATATATATATATATATATATATATTTAAATTAGGATGAGACCTACACGGAAATAGTAGGAAGGTCACAACATTTATAGCTAAATTAGAAGAGGATGTGGTGTGACATATTTGCAGGAATTATAACAAAATGAGCACCCATTTATCTATATTCAAATTTGGAAAAGTTTGGAAGGAAGAAAAATATGATGGATTAGTGCAGAATGTATTTGGTAGTTATATTTATTTTATGTCTAGTAAACCAAAAATATATTTTCTATGGGGGATGGGGCCTCTGTAAAAGAATTTGGATAGGAAGAAGACCGCAATGGTTGAAACGCATTGCCATTGATTTGAGCAATTAAAAGACCTATTGGAGCTGTCTGGAGTGCTGGTGTTTTATAATTTTCAAAGTGTGATATATATATCTATATATATATATATATATATATATATATATAGATATATATATATATATGTATATATATATATCTATATATATATATATATATATATATATATAAATATATATATATAGAGAGAGAGATAGAGAGAGAGAGAGAGATACATAATGGTGAGAAGGGGCAGAGAAGAGAACAAGCACCATGAACATGGTAAATTCATCTGAGCATGTGTTGTCCACAGAGGAAATTGCCCTTCTCTCATTAGGACACTCCTTCTGCCATTCATCTAATCCAAATTATGAACAAAGTAGAACTAACTTGTTCTTTTTCATATAGTAATTAAGGTTAAAAAGTGGTGCCACATGCAACCCCACTATACATTATACACTTTGCCATTGAATCCTGACCAAAGATGAGTAATTTGTGTATTGGAGATGTTGAGACTTTGCATACATTGTCACTCTTTGATGATACTCAGAATTGCCATGATGACCTATTTTTGAATCTTATTAATATTGACATTGATGGGGATAATAGATGACAGAGTAAATTCAAACCTAAGTCTACCTTTATTCTCCATGATACATTGTGATGCAGTGAAAGTATTTGAGAAGGGAGTTATCAGAGATCTAAAGAGGATTAGGTGTAGAACTCATTGCAAGATAAGGACCAACCTGATCCCCTCAATAGGGTATCGCCCTAGAAAATTTGAAATTTGATTCTAGGATTGTGATATGCCAATCTGACAACAATTTAGCGGCAGTCAAAATACAATTGATGGATCCAGTGTACTACAATTTATCAAACAGAGCAGAGGTAGCCACTGCCAACCACAGGTATGGTGAGATGTTAGTAAATTAGAGGGATAGAGGGCTCCTGGAATGTGAGGAATATGTCTTTCTTAGGAGTGAACATCCTAGAATCCATATTTTATACCTGCTATCTAAATTGCACAAAAACCCTAGGAAACCTCCAGGAAAGCCTACAGTTTGGATCATAGTTGGAGAATATCTCTAAATACATTGACCATTACTCAAGGTATTTTGTGTCAGTGCGTCCTGTCTATATAAAAGACACTACTCATTTTCTCAGGATTTTAGATGGCTTACACTGGGAAGATGAATTGACACTGATAATCCTTTTTGTCAGCAGTCTGTACACAAGCATTAAGCATGATCTAGGCATCCAAGCTTGCAGGCACTTCACGAGATCTAGGTCTATCTCCATCCTATTACACTCTGAGATTATATTGGCCATGATACACTATTGATTGAATAAGAAAGTTTCCTTCTTTGACAACCAGTTGTATAAACAAACACAGGGCACCTTGATGGGCACCAGCTTAGCTCCCAGCTACGAAAACGTGTTAATGGGCTGGTGGGAGGAGCAGGTGGCCAGTAAGCTTTGAAAAGAGAGTGGTGCTCTGGGCTAGATTTGTAGATGATGTGTTCGTCACCTGGATAGGTGATGAAGGGTCTGCTCAAGATTTCATTTTGGTGCTGAATGAAAATTATGACAATGTACATTTCATGGGTCATATCAGCAGAACTAATATTGAGTTTCTTGATGTTAAAATAACTGTACATGATGACAAACTTGAAACCAGGCTATTCTGTAAGCAAACAGAGGGTAACAGTCTGTTATGTGCAACAAGTATGCACCCAGCAAATCTAATCTGTAGAATTCCGTACAGGGAACTGTTGCAAGCCAATTCAACTGCAGTATGGAGGCACCATTTGAAAGAGAAAGAGAAATCATTAAGCACAGATTTAAGGAAAGGAGTTACAGCCAGAAAGCTATTCAACAGGATAGTGCACAAGGTGATCTAGTCTCTAAAATACAGTTACTGCACCAGATTGATACACATAGAAAGGAACAAGCTAAAAATGTAAGATTTATCACTACTTACTCCAAACAGGCTTTTAAGATCAGTAGAATTTTCAACAATCATTGGCACACACTCAGGACTGATAAGGTACTGGACAAATATGTGAACACCACTCCACAGATCGCTTTCAGAAAGAGTTATATTCTGAGATTCACTTTAAGCCCCAATCAGGTCACACAACACACTCCAAGCACTTATAAACAATTGAGAGGGACGTTATTTTACTGTATTAAGTGTAAGGCCTGCGGTACAAGGTCTCATTGCTGCTGGCTCTTAATTCCCAATACCTCGAGAGAATATAAGATTTGAAAAGTTCTAACATGCAATATGGAGTATTGTGTATATTTCCTGTTGTGCACGTGTGGGAAAATGTATATTAGGAGCACTATATATGAGGCCAAAACTTATGTCCTAGAGCACATGACGGTGATATGCCAAAATGAGAAGCAGTACGCAGTGGAACAGCACTTTACTGAGACACACTTTTAGAATGAAAAATTTCTGAGGTTTGTGTTGGTGGATAGCATAGATCCTGACAGCAGGGGCAGCAACAGGAAAATGTTGTTGCATATTCTTGAGTTTATAATTGATTTTGACACCCTGAAACCAAATGCCTTGAATTTGAGCAAGGATATGTCAGTACATTTGGGCTAGAGATGTATTCAGGGTTTAATTCTGTTTTCTTCCTACTGATCCTCCTGAGTGTAGAAACGTTTTTAATCTGTTTTTAATTGGTCATATCTTTCTACTCAGGTAAATTCACTAGTCAGGAATGGGAGTAGACAGCAGTTGAATTTTTCACAAGGAATATTCTATCAAGTCTTGCCTACTGTTAAACAGCAAGTTATTTGGCCACTTGGGTGTAATTGTCTGATTTGTGCTGACCCTGTTCACTTTATCCTGAGGTTGCATATTGACTAAAGCTGTTGTTTACCCTTCATTTTAATGAGATGCTTTATTTTTTCTTTTCTTATATATACATTTACATCAGGAGCACTGTTTACCCACTAGGAGTAGCACAGATGGCATGGTTAATATTAACATTTACCTTGAGTGACTGCATTACACCTTTTCGATCATTTGAAGGGAAAGCATAGAGATGCTAGAAAAAGCAGAGGAAATACTGCAGTATAGTGAGTGTGCATTTCACACTAGTGAATCACGATCAATGCAAAGAAGAAAACTAAAGCATTCCAGCTGATTCGGCGAACCACATTGAACTGTTGGTGGAATCTTATCAATAAATATGTCTCCCATATAAATATGATGAGATAACAGCCATCTAATATTAGAGGGATTTTGCTCACACTCCTAAGTGGTTCATAATTACATCTGCTGCAGCATATGCCTTCGTAGTACTACGCCTTAAACAGAGTCAATGAATCTTTTGAAAAAAAAGGCATAAAACTTCACAACAAATCAATTAAAAAACAACAGTATGACAACGTGTGGTCGCACAAGGAAAACTCCAGTCTGGAAAAGTCCAAGGATGTTTATTTCAAATTGAGATCAAGAGTAACATGCACCATTCTCAAAACAAGACCGTAAAGATATAGAGTCATTATAGGCTATCCAAACCTCTAAAGAAGTTCAAACGAATTCACATCATGAAGAGAAGAAATTCAGCTAATTTCATACATAAAAGTAATAAGAGAATCTGAAAAGGTGGGAATAAACGCTAAGGGCCTGATTTATATCGGTGGAGGGGTTACTCCGTCCCAACGGTGACAGATATCCTGCCCACTGAAATCCAAATACCATGGAAAACAATGGTATTTAGATGTCAGCGGACGGGATATCCATCACTGTTGCAACAGAATAACTCCTCCACTGAGATATAAATCAGGCCCTAAGTCTGCTAATCATTTAGCTAATAAACCCTACAATTTAGAAAACTTGGGCAAGAGACAACCAGACAATTTTCAAATCCATTTAACATGCTGGCTAAATGGATGTGGACAAAAACGCAATAAAAGCAAAAAGGGCATACTGGATTTGGAAAAAAGGAAATCTGGGACAATAGATGATTCGCCCCTACATCACTTCACATGACACAGAAGATGAGAATGTCCAATGGTAAGCAGTTATGCGGCACAGACTGCAACATGAGTGAAAGTTCCCAGCTTCCTTATTTGAAATAGTTTCCATCTTAGTTCATCCATGCAAGTTAAAACAACTACAAAGGCCCTCATTACGAGCGGTGTCAGCCGCCAAAAGACCGTAATGGCGGCAGTAACCAGACCGGCGTATTACGATTCACACACTACAACCCGCCAAAAGACAGCCCCAAATCCGACACCACCAAAGCAACTGAGGGTGGGAAAGAGGCAGTCCCACCACCAGCACCACCACGCCGACCACATCCCGCTCTCCATAATATGACCCACAAATCAGCACAACCGTAAACCATTGGCGGTCCGAACAACATTGGACAGTTAGAAAACCCCACACCTGAGACACATACACACATCACAAACACCTGCTCACTGCACCATATAACACATCCACACATACACACACACAAACCTTTGCAACCAGAAAAACACACACGGACAGAGACGAGAGACCACATGGAAGACACAGCACTTCAAGACCATAGCCACCATCACACTACAAACATATCACACACCACTACACTAGCTACACAATACACACATTGCCATTGCACAGACACCACATAGCAACTGTGCACACAACTGAACACCCCCACCTCACCAACCACCACACACTGCACCCTTACACAATACACACACCACCACCCACAATACAATCACCATGTCACATCAAAAGCACCCACGCTTCACAGACGATGAGCTGAGGGTCATGATCGATGAAATCCTCAGGGTAGACCCACAACTGTTCGGAGCACATGTCCAGCAAACATCCATTACCAGGAAAATGGAGTTATGGCAGAGAATTGTCGACAGGGTCAACTCAGTGGGCAACCATCCACGCACAAGAGGGGACATCAGGAAGAGGTGGGATGACCTACTGCGAAGGTCCTTTCCGTGACAATACAACACCAGATTGCCGTTCACAAAACTGGTGGTGGACCCCCACCTCCTCCCCCATATTTTACATCATGGGCAGAGAAGGTCTTGGTAATACTGCATCCTGAGGGCCTGACTGGAATACCTGGAGGCCTGGAGTCTGGTAAGTAACTAACACTCCCCTGGCACCAATTACTCCTGTCCTGCATGCTTTCTCACCACCTTATCACTCCCCAAATCACACAATCTACCACTCCACCTCACCTAATCACCTAATACCCCTCCCCTGCATGCCACAACTCCACCCAGCCACAATGCCCACACAGTCTCACCCAAGTGCACGGATAGCAATGCCAATAACAATCACTACTTTTCCCACAACGCACCTGCACATCCAAAGCCATGCCTGTTAACCGGACTGCACAATACAATACCTGCCTGTACGACCCTTGGACCCCCACACCAACTGGATGCTTAGATTGATAAAAACTCATGGCAATGACAGCTATGCAATCCCCATGCCCCATCTCACAATGTAACATGTCATCTCCCTCACAATTCACAGACAATGCCTGCAGTGCTGCATCTGTCAATGCAAAAGTGGGAATCAAGTTAAGCATCTGAATACATCAAAAAATCAATCACACCTTCACCAGGTAACACTCTTCCACTCCTTTCACATGTACCCCAACCGCTGCCACCATGGAGACAATGCCAGAGACAGCCAGCTCTCCATACTATGAAGACCACAGTGACGACTATGCCTCAGGATGCATGGACAGTGGCAACGTACCTGGCCCATCGGGGACATCTGGTCAGGCCTCCACTACTAGCCTCACCCTGCCCACAATCAAGCCCCCCCTCCCATCTTAGTGGCAACAATATCACAGCCAACCCCTCGTTCCCAGGTCAATCAATTGTGTGCCCCACAGTACAAGGACCAGAGTTACTGGTGACACTGGGAGTTGGCACACCGAGCATGTGGCACAGGCACAGGGTGGAAGGGGCTGTGGGGGCACCTGTGGGCCAGAGGACAGGGCAGCCAAGGGAGCCAACTGACCAGGAGTCAATTTCTCAAGTCCTGGATGCATACCAGCACTCCCAGGACAAGATGGGCCAAATAATCTCCATCTTGGGGGAAAACCAAAGGCTGCAGAGGGAATTCCACCAGGAGGCCATGCAGCAGTGACATGCTCCAATGCCTCCATGGCCACCATTGCAGGAGTGCTCAGGATCCTCCCCAACAGCCTACATCTCACCTCCACCCACCAGCAAGCCCCTTCCACTAGCAACCAAGCATCTGTGCCATTTACTTTTGCGGCAGGTGACTAACTCCCCTCCCTTCCCTCTGTAGTTGAGGAACCCCCCCCCCCGAAAACGTGGTCGTCCATCCAGGCATTCTGCTGGAGCAGATGATAAGACCAAAATCACCGCCAGGAAGTGTACCTCCGCTGAACATTCTCCCTTGTGTGCCACTGACACACCCTATTGACTGTTCAAAGCCATAACTTACCTTTTCCTATGGCCCTTGGACACTGGACCCTTACTACCTACAGCTAGGCCATCTACTCTGAGGATTTCATCCACCATGACCCCACTCATCAACTGCTGAACCCAATACGCACAATAAACACCGTAGAGCCAAGAAAATACATTTGTGTCTTCATTATATGATATCTAAATGTTAAACTTAAATGACATGCTTCGTACCAACCATCAACCCACAGCCAGTGCAAATCACAGTAGAGGTATGCATCCTCTGCAGGGAGCTTGGGATACCATAGATGGCTTATTAGCAGTATCAAAGGAGAGTCATTAGCCCAGCCACACACCAGAGTAGGCCAAATAATCTAATCTGTAAAAATGACAACAAAGGGACACAAATCAGGATGTTAGTCAGGGTGCCACCGTATGCAGGAAATTGCCATGATGGCCATTGTCATATGCCAAGGAAACAGGGCATATCACATTGCACCTCTACATCAAAAATCACAATAATATCATAACCAAAAACATGTAGCTGACATCTGGCATGGGTTGTAAACAACACTTCCAACTGTATGCAGACACAACTTGCCATCAGTGCCTCAACCAGCAAGTAGGATATGTAATGAACATCTTCATACAGTCCATAGCCTACCTTGCTACTGGACAGGAGATGGCATGACACATTGCACATAAGAGGATTGTTCTAAGTATATGTAAACCTGCCAACCTATGGATGGTCAAAATGGCAGTGTGTTGACCACTTACACTTCTCCAGACAAACAATCAGTCACCCTTCATCAGCCACATATGGGAAGGGTAAATGTGACATCCCCACTGATAAACCTGGCCAAGATGGACATTACATTGTATCTAAGTGCTAAAATATAATTTGCAAAATCACACAGACAACATACCTGTGGGTCATTGAAAGTACTGATGGATGAACTCCGTCCTGGACTCAGCTGCACCATCCTCATCTGCCTCCTCATCACTCTCCATGTGTCCATCACCAGCCACAGGTCCAGCAGCCACTTCCTCATCTGTCAGTAATAGGATGTGACGTCTGAGGGCCATATTGTGGAGCATGCAACAGGCAACAATTGTCTGGCACACCTTTTGGGGACTGTAGAGGAGGTCACCTCCTGAGATGTGGAGACATCTAAACATTGCCTTAAGATGGACAAATGTCCTTTCAATCACACGCCTCGTCCTACCATGGGCCTCATTGTAATGTGTCTCTGCATTGGTGGCAGGGTACCTAACTGGTGTAAACAGCCAGGGAAGGTTAGGATATCCAGAGTCGCCTGTGTGAATAGAGGCAGGACCTGTTAGAACCCAGATACAGACATATGTAAGATAGTGTTGACAGGTGCAACAACAGAGACACACATTCACACAGATACCTACCAATTAGCCAAGCCCTCTCTCATTGTAGACATGCCATCATGTTTGGGATATTGCTGTTCCTCATTATGTAGGCATCATGGACAGATCCCGGAAACTTAACAGTCACCTGGGAGATATACAGGTCCACCAAGCACACCACCTGCACGTTTATAGAGTAGAAGTTTTTCCTGTTCTGATAGACCTGTTCGTTAACACTTGGAGGAACCAAAGCAATATGGGTGCCATCAATAGCCCCTATTATGTGAGGGATGTGTCCCAGCTCACTAAAGTCAGCCTTCACAGTGGCCAAATCTGAGGTTGGGGAAACAGGATGTAACTGTCCAGGTGTTTCTGGGAAGCTGACAGTGCATCCCAAAACACAATGCTAAACATGGGGCTGTGACATCCCTGCGGCCAAGCCCACTGTAAATTGGAAGGGCCCTGTGGCAAGGAAGTACAGCACCGACAACACTTGGACCATGGGAGGGATGGAATTGGGATTGCAGATGGCAGGCAGGAGATCAGCCTCCAACTAAGTACAACGTTCAATAATGGTGACACAATTCAATCTGTAGGTCTGCACAATGTGTCTTTCCTCCAAGTTGGCGAGGTCGACTACCGTACAGTACACTGGTTTATTCCTCCTTCTCCTCATTACATGGTATCTAGGATGGAGAGGCAAATATTGTTTCATGTGATGTACAGGTCAAACATATCAGTCCAATTTATTGTGACACACACTAAACAGTGCAGACATGACTGAACGGGTGACAGTTACTTCATAGGGTATGTAGGAGTGTCATTAATGGCATGCGTGCTAGCAAGATCTGGTCCTGTACATGGTATGTGTCAATCAATACATGTGTGATGGTGCAGGTAATGTGCAGATATGTGTCCGGTAGGGGACATGCATGTACATATGACAGTTATATAGGTAGCAAAACAACTAATAAGCCAGCATATAGGGCCATGTTCACTTATTCACTTCATGTTACATACTTGTTGTATTCCACATGTATGTGGCCATGTATAACTTACATACATGGGCCTGTGAACTAATGGGGACATTTGAATGTCATGACGCACTTACATTTCTCAGATAAACCCATTAACTGTACATAAAATGGCAGCAGCCTGTCCTGCAGCACAGGACAGTTGGAAGTGATGCAATTCTTCCGCGGTCTGCCATCATGGCAGTAGTCGATCGTAACTGCTGCATAACTTCTCATTGGTTGACATTATTGCCTATGGGGGACTGGGGCCAATGATGATCACTGCCAGCAGTAACAGTCCTGTACGTGGCAGCCGTGACTGCCATTTTCTGCCAACCATCTCATATGACTCCTGACACTCCTGCAAGCAAGACCTCCACTACATGAGCTGCTGTGTACTGTCTCTGGGAACCATAATGCCACGTCCTGCAGGTGATAGGGCCCCTGCCTTTACCCAGGAAGAACTGGAGAAACTGATGGAAGGGGTCCTACCCCTGCATGGACATCTGCATGGGGCACCAGAGGAACATGTGAGCCCCATGCCATTGGCGTGTGTGATAGGAGTGTGCCGCTGTGTGAGGCGGGGCCATACCGGCCACAGTGTGCATGCATGCTGGGGGCATGGATATATGGAGTGTGATTCGTTTGGATAGATGTGGATGGCGATGTGTGTGTAGTGTATGTAGGCAACTGCTGTCGATATAGTGTCACTCCTAATCACATTCTCCTCCTGTCTGAGTCACCCATCCAGGTCAGCGTCCATCAGAAGAAGGGGCTTTGGAGGACCATCGCCAAGCAAGTGCAGACCTGGGCGGTCCATATACAGTGGAGCACCCATTACAGAAAGCAGTGGGAGGACCTGAGACGCTGGGCCCTGAAGATCACGGGGGCCCAGCTAAGGATGTCCTCCCAATGAGGGAGGGGTGCCCATCGGATCCTGACCCCCCTAATGGCGCGCATTTTGGCATTAGCCGACCCTTAGTGGATAGACGCTTGCGGGCAGCACACCAGCCACAAGGTGGTAAGTGTTGACTGTAAACTTGCACATGACAGGCCTTGAATGGGATTGGGTGGCTGCATACTGGCTACTATGAATGTGTACACTGGAAGGTGCACAACAACAATGTGTATCAGTGACCCTGCCAGAGTAACCATGGAGTAAGTGTGAGAAGGCAATGGTGTTAGTGACATGCACTTCCAAACTTGACATGTTTTGACAACCTTTTCATTGTGTCTGACCAGCTCCATACAATTCCATTATTGTATCAGAGATGTCAATGATATTCCATATATGTAAGTCCCCTACTACAACTGTGTTTGCATTGGCATGGTACAGTAGCTGCCATTGACTGTATGTAGGTTTGGCTTTCCATGTCCTCCATAAGAAGAGCCTCAATGAACTGGAGTATTGGCCTGATGGCCGACTATGCAATCATGCTTTACCATCAGAGTTCAGGATTGTGTTGTGACACAACAACAGAATACTGCTAATTGCTCTAAGATGAGGGCTGATGGTACAGAACGTGCGGCTCATTTAGATGTCAGTGTGTGGACTAGGCCTTACTAAAATGGAGTGCTACTAGTTAAGATAATAGGCCAGGGACCTCACTGATGTGACAACTTAAGGACTCCATGTTAACTGTCATATGTTCAAGGCAAACTCAGTGGTACAGCAAAGTCACAGCCTCCACATGTCCATATTCCTAGCTGTGTGCACATATGATGTCAAGTAAGACTTACTTTGCATGTGCAATAGGTATTGGCAGACTTGGAGTGCATTGGCAATGGCATTCTCTGACATGAGATGTAAAGTGTGATATGTACAAGTTTATATATGTCAATGAGAGTAAGCTTTTGACCGTTTCCCTACCTCTCTTTTTTGCTCCCCTCCTCTCTTTTTCTCCATTTGTGTGCATCAGCATATTCTGGTGAAAGAGAAGGGGCACAGGTGTGTAGGGAATCAGCAGCCTACAGGACCCATGAGGCTGGATCCAGCGAGGCTGAGGGACCCAGTGGGACTAAGGGCGAGGGGAGTAACACCGGGGAGACTGGTTATTCAACATCATCATTGGATTCTTCCTCCAGTGGACAATCCCTGGCGGTGGCAGACCCATCGGGGACCATGCTTGCACCATCTGTGTCCACCACCCCCTTACTATCACAGCCTTCCTAGTAGCTCCTCACCCAGTTGCCTGTGCCCGCTCACCCGAGAGAGTAAACATCTCCTTCGCCGGAGGCACCTCTGTCCCTGCCCCAGTCAGCCCTGCTGCCCACAGTGAGGAGGCTATTGACCTCCTGAGGTCCATCTCTGTGGGTCAGACCACCATCGTGAATGCCATCCAGGGACTGGCAGCTCAGGAGCAACAGAGCAATGCATTCCTGGAAGGCTTACATGGTGCTGTGGCTGGTCTGCAGAGATCCTTTCTGGCCCTGGCCTCCTGCCTGATAGCAGCCAGTGTCCCTATGTATACCTTCCCCCCCCACCTACCTCATCCCAAACCCAAAGCCTCTTGCCACACCCATCCAGAGCTCACCTTCTCACATGCAGGCATTCACTCCAACAGACACAGGTGCACATGACAACCACAAGCATCAAAAAGACCCACAAGCGGCATGCACCCTGACACCACATGGCAACAGCCTCTCCCAACACGGACTCCCCAACTATTCCCTCCAGCACAGCCACTACACCACTCACACCTGCTGGCAGTACATCAACACTCCCTGATCCAGTCACTACTCCCATCTTACCCACAGATACCACAGTAGCTGACCCGCAGACATCCACCCCAGTCACCATATCCGCACTCACCCCAACCACCGATACCCCCACATGCAGCACATCCACCATCCCTGAAGCCACCACCCCAAGACACAGTCACCCATCCAGCATGGCCATTTCCAGCACCTCCTCCCTCCCTCCTCCTGAGTCCCCTAAACGCCTTCATTCACCCATCAAACATACATCCAGCACAAACACTCCATGCACGCACCTGCACCCAAACCACACCCAATTACACATCTGACAACCACTTCCACCCCCTCCACCCCCTCCACCCTAAACGCTTTTCCCATGACCGCCCTTGTGTACCTAAAAAAGGTTTTCTTTTTTAATTTACCCAGTCCCCTACCCCTCTCTCACCCTGTGACTCCCCGAAGCACCCTGTGCCCCTGCCCAAGTCCAGCCCTTACACCTCTGCCTCCACTCCTGCCCCCATGGTGTTTCTAATGCTCCTCCCTCTACAAAAAAGTCAACCCCCCAAACCCAAACCACCCCCTTCCCAAGTCCAAGCCTAAAGCTCCCCCAACCAAAACCCAAGCTCCCCTACAAAGCCAAACCCAAAACCAAGGACCCATCTCCCAAGCCCAACCCCCCCTCCAGCACCACTCCCCCACCCCTGAGGTGCCAGCTTGCCCACTGTTGCCCCTGCCATGTGGAGGTATATCTTGCAGTCAGGAGTCAAGTTGGGGCAATAATATGTATCATATCTGCCTTGCGCACAGACTATCATGGACTGGCCAATGGCCTTATTATTTGTATATATTTACATTTATCTTGCCCAATTTTATGTTGGAGTCGATGGTGACACACTTGTCCTGCCTTTCCTTCATCTCGTCTGTATGGTGTTTGTGTGAATTGGTTTGTGTGTGTTGGGTGTGTTGGCTGTGTGAGCTGTGGTGACTGGCATGCAGATGTGTGTGTAGGTCGGACATTGGCCCAAGTGCAATTGATGTGTTCTATTTGTGTGTGATGATTGTGTGATTATAGGCATGTGTGTGGCTTTGCTGTGGATTGTACGTAGTGTGCTGTGTTGTGGTGGTGTTGTGCGCCATTGTGTGCTTGTTGCATGTCTGTTTGTGTGTATGGTGTTGGCAAGGTTTTCTGTGTAGTGTGTTGGGTGGGCATGGTGTGTAATTTGGGCTGTTGTGTGGATGTGTGCTGGTGTTGTGTGGTTGTGGAATATCCTTGTGTTTTGTGTATATGTGTTATCATGTGTAGGTGTGCTGTGGCATGGGTTGGCAATACGTTTGAACAATTGCAATTGTGATGGTGTGTGACACTGTGGTGTTGTGTTTATGTGTGTTGTCCTGTGGTGGAGTTGTGTGTGTGCGTGGTGTTGTGTTTCAGATACATGCATGTTGTGCATGGTGTGTGTGTGTATGGTACGTGTGCATGTGTGTGGTATGTGTGCATTGGTGTGTGTTTGTTGGTGTGGGTGTGGGTGTGTGGGTGCGTGTGTTGGTCGCTAGCCGTCCTATCTGTGTGTATTGTGTGTATGTGTGTACTAATCCCTTTCCCTCCAGTGCGTGCTAGGTGTATGTATTTACGGTTGTTGTCCTCTTTGTTGTCCCTGTCGCTGGTTCTGGAGATGCAGGGCAATCAGGAGCAGTGGGAAGACTTCAAGTTCTGGTTCCATGGCGGCTCCGAACGTGTCTGTGTTCCTGACGGTGTCTGTTACCTTTTACATGCTTTGTTTCCGCCAGGGTTTTGGTGGCAGTGCGACTGCGCCAGAAATCTAGGCGGTGTGCAACCTCATAATATGCTCGGTGGTAACATGGTCCCCACTGGACTGGAGATGCCTGCCGCTGGGCTCGGCAGTCTGTCTGCACTGGAGGTACTGGCAGTGTATTGGCTGTGTCCTGTTGGGAACACCGTCATGGTCATAATATGGCGGTCTTTTCCACGGGGCCTCCAGCGGTGCGACCGACATCTGCACTGTGACGGTCCTTGGGCTGCCAAACTCATAATGAGGGCCAAAGTCTATTCCACAGTTCCTGATTGTACTGTGTTCAAGGCCAGGTTCCCAAGCTTTCCTTGTGTGAAACAATAAAACCTCTATTATCAAGCTAACTTCCTCATTAGAATTATGGGCGTGATTTAGAGTTTAGCAGACAGGTTACTCCGTCACAAATGTGATGGATATCCTGTCCACCATATGAGGATTCTCATAGGATATAATGGCATCGTAATACGGCGGATGGGATATTCGTCACGTTTGTGACGGAGTATTCCCACCATCCAATCTCTAAAATAAGTCCTTAGTCTAAAAGGAAAGATCACATTAGCAAGAGCAACTAAACATTTTCTGCACAGTCAGGAAACAGAGCCATGCAGGCCTCACTGAGGCTAAGCCAGTGAATTAAAATGGAACCTTAATTTATACAATTAATACACATTTAATTTTTAAAATATGAACTCAACATTAATAAACTTTGTCAGTGTTCATGTTACAGTAGATTTAAAACAACATAACTCTATTAAATACACTTCTATAAATATGGTACAGAACTACAAACTTCGACTTTTACATTTAATATTTTAATAATTTCTCTTCTTAAATCATTATTGTTTTAGTGCACACTATTAATTAGCACCATGAATTATAAAATAATGACAGATTCATTGATTATACATGAACTTTAAAGGACATACCACATGCCTTTTGACTACTAACATACAGTGAGTGCACGTTAATAAGGCAAAATACATATACTGTCATGTAAAGGTGATCACTGTGACATGAGGTCTAATACTAAAATTTCGGCTACATCAGTCGCCCCGCTGATGGCCGAACCAAGCCATCACACAAACTACAATCTCTAATTTTCAGTAATACAGCTCAAAATTTCAGAGGTCGTTCCAGGCAAGATCTTTTGGACACCACAAACTGCTTGATGTCACTATAGTATATGGATCGTCTAGTCTTCATCTCAAACTCCTCTTTATCCTCTACTTTTTCCTTGGGAAAACTTTGGTGTGATGTGTGACGCTAGAGGCGGAGCAGAGCTGAGTGAGCAAGTGGAGTCTGGGGTCAGCAGGTTCCCGACCCGTCCTCTAGGACTCCCTGAATCTGGACCTGGGTTAGAGGCATGCCAGAGACATGGGAGACTTCCGTTTTATCTGCATTGAGGTTTGTGGAATCTCAGAGACCTTTGGAGAGGCTCCGGAGGCCTCTGGAGGTCAGCACAGTGAATGCAGCAGATATTTTCCGCATTATTTACTAATATTGGGAATAATAAACTATTGATGTGCTGCACGGTTAGTACGTGGATGTAAATAATCACGGACATTCTTTATACTTATTTGCCAATAATTTTATGGTGGGATTTGATCAAATGAAGATAGATATCCTACTTAAGTATCACAGTGATGAGTTGGGTCACCTAGTGATGGTAGAACTAGGAGTTTATTACCTACCAACAATTGCCATATTTATTTTTCAAGATACTGGATGTCTTTTCTTTCATTGTTCTCATCGCTGGAGTCAATACCAATTATGATTTATTAAAGAGGAAGCCTTTACGATTCAAATTAGGAGCAGACAGGTACTTTCTGTCTGGTGGAGGTTCCACAGATATTTTCACTTTATTAGTTCTATTTAGTACATTATTCTTATTGTTTCTCATCACTTTCGTTATAGTTAATGAAGGGAATGGTTGCACATATATATACTTGCACATGGGTGTCTGTATTTTGAATTGACACTTCAGTAATGTGACGTTGCTAATGCATGATTTTTCTCCCCCTCCCTTTTTTCATTTGATTAGATCACCGTAAATGAACAATTTACAGCTATGTTGGATTTTTCAGTTTTTTACATGTGATTGGTCTTCTCTTATTTGTTATACATGTGTATGGCTGTTTTTCAGTCACTACAAATAATCAATTGTATATATTAGTTAGAATGTATATAAAAAATCTTTACTTCACTGTACTTATTATGGTAATTGGTACTACATATTTACACAGTATGATCCTGCTCTTTGTGAGAGAAATGCATAAAATTTCATGCTATGGAATACATTTTGGGATTTAAAAATACTGTATAGACAATGTGATATATATCTTATTACAGCCCTGAAGAAGTCTTGGGGTACACACCTGACAAAACGCGTGTTGGCGGGCTAGTTTCCTTTGCCCATCTACAATTAACAGCTGGAAAATTGAAGAACTGAAGACATGAGTATTCGTTCTTTTTGAAATATGGACAATAAAAATTGAAGAACTGTAGATATGATTATTCGTTTTTGAAATTTGAATGATAAAGATATGAACATTTATGGATAATGGACTTAATATTTGGTTGTGTGCCTTATATAAAACAAAATTGTTATCAGTGACCCATCACTGAATGTAAGGAGTTTTAGGATGACTTCCTTTTGAGTGCACCACCAGAAATAATTGATATATAACAATTTTTTACAAGTAGCGCCAGACACTATTCTCATTTGGTCATCTTGGGTTGTTATCTGCATCCCTCCTGGCCCTTAAAGAAATCTAAGAGAAAGTTATCCTTCAAATACAATAAATTGGAAAATCAAACGTTGCACAAGCGACCAATAAAGAAGAATGTAGTGGGCTGTAAAGGGATAATGATGTACTTCAAACTGAAGAAGGAATTGCCCCCACGGTGAGTAGGGTATTGCTGCCCAATTTAATAAAAGAGCTCAACCTTCATTGTTATCCAAAGTGAGCTTCCCAGGCATCACCATACAGGAAGCAGCGTCTTTGGAGGGGCGCTATGGGGCCCACAATAACGGATAAAGCACGGGAACAAGTGCCCAGCATTGAGAACTGTTGGGCCCAAACCATTAAGCCTGCAAATCTGAGACCACCCATTATACAAGAAGTGCCCAGGGAAAAGAAAGACCTACCAGTGGATGATGGTGATGGTCAGGTATTTGGGGACACAACTCAAAAGATAAGCCTGGAAGGCGCAACGTTGGAACGGTTGGGGGACAAGCAGGAAGATAGGCCTCCAGGTCCACTATCCCCAGAAATATTGGTGGTGACAGCTGATAGTCTGAGCAGTAATTTTAACAATGTTTGTTCACATTCAGCTATTAAGGAGAGCAGCATAAGGTTAACGTCAGGCATGGAAACCACTGTCACTGAGGGCATGACTCCACCTCAAATGCCTATGGGTTGTAAATCTAGGTTGTCTAGTTCTGACAGTAGATCATCCTCACATTTGGGCCTCACAGAATATAAATTGTCAGTGAACCCTTGCAAAATGTCACCATTCGTTAGGCATCGGGAAGTCTCAGAAGATCAGTATATTGATGAGGAGGAGATTGTAAGCACTGGGGACGCTGAAAATAATCAGAAGTTTAGGCAAAGTCAAGCTCCGTCATTAATCAATCTTCAGGAGGAAGACTCTAGTGCGCATGATGCAATGGGTCCTGTATCATCAAACTTGCTGGTGTGTATTTCAGACTCTAAATCAACTCTCACTGACACTGAGTCATGTCATGAAAAGAGCCAGACCAATAATGCTCTCCTGCTGTGGGATGCCTTGGATGGAGCTCCTACGACACTCAGTCATGCTTCAATGATGCATGCAGACAGGCTTGACGTACACATAAATATCCTCCAGTCACTCATGGAGTATGTTAAGAACAGTAATAGTCTGATTGATCAGCTTAATCATTTAATTATCAATGCTCAACAGCTCGTGGATATACCTATGTTTCCCTGCTATTACTCTCATTTACTAGATACAATCTCTGTTTTTTTTGCAATAATGACTGAGTTGGTTCATGAATGCAGAACGTCAGCCAAGTCTAAGCCCGCCTTATCGAACTGTTATCTGAACATTTGGGCTTCTCCCAGATTTCAGAAGGGCAAACAGTGAAACTGCTCTTTCAGAGCAAGTGTTGCTTTCAAGAGAAAGTGATTTCAGCACCCAGGCCATGGGGGTCCATGGTACCAAATGCCCTAAAAGTTTGGAGGACACTGAAAGGCCATTTTCCACTATGTCAAGGAAAAAACAAAAAGTGCCTACGGAAATTCAACAAAAGTCTGAAAGGGTGCAGTAGAGCAGCTCAGAATATTTTTCCAATTTTCTCTGAGCTTCAATCAAACCATAATGACCCTTTGGGAAGGGTCGGTAGTCTAAGCCCCCAAGGAATAATGGATGCCAGGGGCAGAATAGAGGTTTAGAAGTTGTGCCTGAAAAGAGATCTAATGAGACTGAAGTGTGGAATTATACCCTTAAAAGCCTATAAATACGGCCATTTAAACTGCTCGGAGGCTCTGAATTGTGGCCTTGCAAGTACAAGTCAGAATCATTACTACATATACTGTGCGTCTGTGAAGAACTACGGTGCTTGAAACGTTACTGGCTGGTTCCTGTGTTCCACATGCTAGGGATTAGGAAATATCAGAGTGCAATTGATGCATGCTTAAGTGGGTCACATTCTCAGTTAACTGTTAGATTTTTTTTTATTTATGAAGGATTCAGGCAAAGTTTCGAATTGGTCCACTGCATCTTTTTTTATCTACATAAAGCTTAGGGTACCTTAATTGTCTGGGTACCTGACATATTATTAGACACCAGCACTTTAATAATATTTCTGGGTATTGGAAGGTTGCGTGAAGGTAGCGGGAACATCCAGAGTTAAGTTCTCTCTTGTCTGGGCATATTGCACTTTATTAGACATTAGTACTTTAACAATACCATTGGGTATTAGAAGGTAGCAGGAACACCTGGAGTTATACAGAGCCTGACAAGAAGGAGTGTTACGTTTGTAGATGTGTTCATCATATGAATGTGGCCATTATGCAACTATGCCTTTGATATGAATGCATTTTTTTAATATCTGCCAATTTGATATAGTTTTATACTGAGTTTCCATATGTTTTTATATATAAAATTGTATTAAGATAGGGATTATAAAAAGTGATGTGTTGTTTGGGTGGTAAATATGTCGTGAGTATGTTTCATGAGATGAATTAATACATTTTTTGGGATAGCAGCCAAGTCGCTGTAATCATTGCATCAAGATATATATGTTTTTATGGTAATGTATTTATTTAAACAAATAGTTGTGTTTGTCAAACGTTTTCTGGATGCAAATGTAATATGCAATATTGTTATGGTTTTAATTAACTAAACAATAACATGTTTTCACTTTTTCACCTTACCTTTACTGGATCACATATTTTTCAGCTTCTTGATCAACTTATAGAGACCAAATGCAACTAAGGCATACAAGGTTATTGTCATTATAGGTCTCACGATGGTTCCAACTATACCTCTTCCTAAACTTCCAAACCATCTTCTAGCTGCTAAAAAAACACTACCTATTTATTCCCAGGCACCTGTCTCTTCTAACTCCTTCCGGTCCTTTTTCAAGTCTGTCATATATGCAATATAGGGCCATATGTATGAACACATTTTCCCATAGACACAGAATGGGCAAAACTGCTTGCTACATCTGGCCCATAGTTCCCAAATTCCTTACTGTTACTAGAGATGTAAGTGCAGCATTGTTGAACTTAAAACATTTTGTAAACTCCACCCTCTTTTGAGAGAATAATATCTAACATAAGGCAATTTTGTAACACCATTGATCTCACGGCAACCATTTCCGTGTCAACTAATAAGAAGGCACCGGCTGTATCAGTAGAAAGTTAATCTACAAAGGTTGTCAATTTCTTTGTCATGTGATCATACAGCATCACATCTACTGATGGAATTATGGCACCAAAAGTATCACCTACAATCTGTGAAGACAAAGGGGGTCATTCTGACCCTGGCGGCCGGTGACCGCCAGGGTCACCGACCACGGGAGCACCGCCAACAGGCTGGCGGTGCTCCCAAGGGCATTCTGACCGCGGCGGTTCAGCCGCGGTCAGAAAGGGTAAACCGGCGGTCTCCCGCCGGTTTACCGCTGCCCCATTGAATCCTCCATGGCGGCGGAGCGCGCTCCGCCGCCATGGGGATTCAGACACCCCCTACCGCCATCCTGTTCATGGCGGGAAACCCGCCATGAACAGGATGGCGGTAGGGGGTGCCGCGGGGCCCCTGGGGGCCCCTGCAGTGCCCATGCCAATGGCATGGGCACTGCAGGGGCCCCCGTAAGAGGGCCCCACAAAGTATTTCAGTGTCTGCTTTGCAGACACTGAAATACGCGACGGGTGCAACTGCACCCGTCGCACCCCTGCAACTACGCCGGCTCAATTCTGAGCCGGCGTCCTCGTTGCAGGGGCATTTCCGCCGGCCCAGCGGAAATGTTTGAATGGCCGCCGCGGTCTTTTGACCGCGGTGCGGTCATTTGTCGGTGGTACCTTGGCGGACGGCCTCCGCCGTCCGCCAAGGTCTGAATGACCCCCAAAGTGTTAAACTCTGGCGTTTGAACTTTCATCCCAAACTGGATCACTGACATTTTCCACATGCTAAATCTTTGGAAACACTACTCCTAGGTAACATGTTCCATACCAGCCTTCCAGCAGTTTCTAATAGGTGATTTTCCCACAAATTAAATAAACGACTGATATGACAGGGTCTTGTCCAGTGAACATAAAAGTCCATACAATCTTAAACAAAAACACATCTACATTCACTAGTGCCTACAAAATTGTGTCAGCTATTGATTCGGGTCTATATATACACAATTTCCCTAAATGTTGCCAGTCTAAGGGAAGGGATCCATGACTCCCTGCTAATGAATGAGTTTCTTTCTTTCCCAATTTGGTAACACCATTCCCTTTTCTACTTTAGCTTTCATGGCTCTTCTTCTGTCTTCAACTTGTCTAATTACTTCCTTTCCTACTGTGGTGAGAATATAGGTCAGATTATTTCTATGGACATAGACTGCTCCAAATGTTATTGTTGGTTCAAAGAAACCTTCCATGGTGTCAATGTTTTTCACTTTACCATTGCTGCTCAAATGTTTCATGACTGTGACAATTGAAAAAACAAATCATAATTGGAATAACCACATTGATAATATTCCTGCTGATGCAAATGTGTTAGCAACAGGCAATAGGAAATTCCATAGGTTAAGGGGATACTATGATAAGTCATTCCCTCACCAACTGATGATGGTAACTGTGTGCAGCAATCTCTAACCTCCATCATATTTACTTATGCATTTAATAATCAATAATAAATATTTGTGGACAAATCACCTTTGCATGGTCTGCATGTAATTTTTTCTCATTGAATAATGACTTCTGGTTTACCTTTGGACTTGCATAATTCAGGGCACTTGTAGATTTGACTTTCTCTAAATCACTACGTGTGGATAAACTTAATCCAGCTAGCAATAATATGATCATTATAACTATCACAGCTAATAATCCTGCACATATGTGCCTAGACTTACACCTTTTGTTTCCAGTAGACTCCATGGGCCAGATGTATCATTAATTCCAGTAGCAATTACCAAATTACGATTTTTTGCGAATCGCAATTAAGTAATCGCCATTGGAATGTATGAAACTCCAGGAATTTCATATAGTGATTCGCAAGGGCTTGCAAATGGACCTACCTCATTAATATTCATGTCTTTGTTCATCAAGTCGTAATGAGATTTCAAAGTTCAACTCCAACGCAATTACAAACTCAAAAATGTTGGATGGATTTGTATCATGAAAGCAAAAGGTTGCATATTCCTCCTCCCATTCATTTGCTGCAAAGTATGTCCATTCAGGTGCTGAGTATTTTCAACTAGGAATTCTCCTTCTTTTTGATCTCCGAGTTACTCAACTCTCAGCATCAGTCAGTTGGATTTGAATCCTCAGTTTCTTCAGCAATCGTTTGAGGCACTTGTACAGTTGGCACAGTTTGCTCACTTGGCCAATTGTCTCCTGGTACAGCTCTTTGTAATGCAGCATCGGCCCTTCGTAAGCATCTGACCTTCTCTGAATCAACTGATTCTGTCTCCACCCTTCTGTACCAACCACTGCTGTTGACTTGCTCAGGCCCCCCCTCAGACAGCAATTGTGCTGTATCAGCCACTTGTCCAGTCCCAAAAACCTTGACTCTCCCAATCCCTCTCACTCACCATAACCAACCCTTTAGGAACAGGTGTTGTATTATCCAGGGGATCTGTACCTTTACAAGTGTGCCTAGTATTCACCCAGTTAGGGAGACCAGGGCACTTCACAGCTGGTGAAGTGACCAACACTACCTAGTGAGGACCCTTTCAGCACAGTTCCAAACTGTATTTCCTCATGTGCTTCTTAACCATGGCCCAGTCACCTGGACACAGGTCATGGCAGAGCTCCTGCTAGGTTTGTGTTGTAGGTTCTCCAACCTGATGAGATACAGAACTGACCACTTCAGCTAGTCCTTTAAATAATCCAGTACCAAGTTATCTGTCATATTTACCAGGGCATTTGCAGGCACAGCTGGCAATCTTAAGGCTTTCCTATGATGATTTCCTGAGGCAACAACTCAGTCTTTCTGTCAGGAGTACATTGCATGCTCATTGGAACAAGAGGCAGTGCATCTGACCATTTCAAAGTGGTGGATGCATATACTGCTGCCAGTCTGGACTTCAAAGTGCCATTAACCTGCTCCGCCATTCCAGAAGCCTCATGTCTATAACTGCAATGTAGTCTTTGCACAACTTGTAATACCGCATTTAATAGTTTTAGGACCTCACTATTGACGTGTGTCCCTAGGTCTGACTCCAGAGAAGTTGGGGACCCGAATCTAGGGATCAATTCCCCAAGCAACAGTTTTTCTACTGTGAGGCTATCATTTCTCCTGGTCAGGTAAACTTCAACCCAACGAGAGAAAATGCTCACAAAGACCAAAATATATCTCAGTCCATCGCATTAAGGTAACTCAATAAAGTCTAGCTGCATTCTGTTCAATAGTCCTCCTGATCTGCCTATGTAACTCACTGTGACTACTGTATGTTTTCCTACATTCATCTGCTAGCATGTGACACTTATGTGACACACAGCCTCTGCTATGAATCTGAATCTGAGGTTAATCCATGTCTGTCTAAATGTGCTATTCATTGCCTCTCGACCTACATGTGCCTGTCCATGAAAGTGTTTAGCCATGAGTGGTAACAAACTATTTGGTAACACAGCTCTTCCATCACTTGAAACCCAAATATCATCCTCAATTCTCTTGACCCAATCTGCTCTACCCCAGCTCTGCTGTTCCTTCTCTGTCACTTCTTGCTGCACTTCCTAGGTATCAACAGCAGTTAACAGAAAATGTTGACTTATCTCATCACGTAACTCATTATTCCACTCTTGATTCAAAGAGGCACAGCTTAGGGTGCAATATCTCTCCACTTCATCTGCATACATATTTCCTAGTGATACATAATCAGTAGACTTTTGATGTGGAGCACATTTCACAACAGCAATTCGGGCATTCAATTTTAATGCATTCAACAAATTGTAAACTGTATCCCCGTTTCTAATAGGCAATCTAGAAGAGGACATAAAGCCTCTCTGGGACCACAAATGACGGAAGTCATAAACAACACAAAAGCCATATTGACTATCATTGAAAATTGTCACTCTCAGCTGTTCAGAAACACAGCATGCTCTAGAAAGAGCAATTAATTCAGCTACTTGGGCAGAAAAGACTCCTTGAAGCTGGGAAGATTCAATCACACCTCAGACTGTGCAAACTGCATAACCATCTCTCAATGTACCATCTTTGTCTCTTAAACAAGAGCCGTCAACAAACATGACAATCATTTTCAGGTAGAGAAACATCTCGAATATCAAGTATTGGTTTGGTGAATAGTTCAGTTCCATTGAGACAATCATGCTCGATTTCATTCAAACAATCTTTTACATTTTTATATGGAGAGGGAACAAATTTGCTGGCTCTAACACAATGCATCATTTCAAATTGAGATTGGGTGGAGCGAGAATGACCTGTTCATAATGGGTCAAACGTGCACTTGTGAGATGTTGAGTCTTGGTTCAGGTACAATATCTCCACTGACTGGGGCACAAAAACGTTCAGGTGATGACCAATTATAGTGCCTTTGCACTGTTCAACGCTGACACTCAGAGCTGCACTGTTTTGAGACAACCAGGCAAAGCGGAAGCCACAGGATCAAGAGTGGCGGAAAAATAAGCCACAGGCTTGTTTGCATTTCCATAAAAACTGAGAGAGCACACCCCACTTTCTCTCAGCAGTACAAAGAAAAACATTTGTTATAATCAGGCATTTCCAGAACAGGGGCACAACAGAGATTTTCTCTCAGCTCTGTGAAGGCATGTTTGCAGTTATCATCCAGTGGTACCAGATCAGACACATCTTTGTGTGTCAGCCTCTGTAAAGGCTAGGCCAAAAGAAAAAAAGTTTGGAATCCACTGATGACAGCAGCCAACCATTCCCAGGAACATTCTGACTTATTTCTGAGTGATAGGGGGATTCATTTTCTAAATGACTGAGATTCTTTCTTGCAACACGTTTCGTACACCTTTCTCAATGTAGTGACCTAAGTACAGAACTTTTCTAAAGCAATACTGTAATTTAGTTGGGTAAACTTTATGTCCATTCTCTGCTAAATGATTCAAACGGGCAGTTGTGACTCATCTATAGGCTTCTTGCATGTTTGATGCTAGTAGTAGGTCATCAATGTATTGGACTGAGACTGAATGGTAAGACATTTCACAGGACTCAGATTCTTATTCAAGATCTGATTAATAATGGAGGGGCTCTCAGTATACCCTTGTGGACCTCGGTACCATCGCAAAACACGACTGCGAAACTAAAACAGGAAGAGAAACTGTCTCTCTTCGTGCAACAATATGGCAAAGAATACTTGGCAAAGGGTAATCATTGTGAACCATTCTCCTTCACATGGAATTTGAAACAAAATCACTGCTAGATTCGGTACCCAGGAGCATCATCGGACGTCAGTTTTGTTAACTTTCCTAAGGTCCTGGACTATGCAGGATTTTCCAGTGGGCTTCAGCAGTTCCATGATGGGAATTACATGGACGTCCATTATCTCTTTTAGGATACGCTGTTCAATTAAATAATTTATCAAGGGAGTAATTCCAGCAATTAGCTTGGGTGTCATGTTATATGGAGGAATTTTCAGAAACAATATATTTGTTTTCACAGCTATTTTTACATGTTCAACTCCGATAATTAGTCCTATATCTTTTCCTGAAAAATCCCAAACCTCAGGTGACACATTGGCCCTCATTACAACCCTGGCGGTCGGTGTTAAAGCAGCGGTAATACGGCCAACAGGCCGGCGGAAAAAAAAATTGAATCACGACCATGGTGGAAACCACTTTAACACTCAGACCGCCACGGCGGTAGAAACAAACACCGCGGCGGTAACCGCCAACAGACAGGCGAAAGACAAAGTACCACCCACTGTATTTCAACACGCCTATCTGCCACCTTTTCCGGGGCGGAACCAATGCTATCAAAAGCACGGCGGAAACAGTACACAGAAGGGAAAACACTCACCTCTCGACAACTAACGAGGAATCAGGATGCCATGGAGCCCAAACTACAGGTGTTACCAATGCTGCTCTTCCTCCTGCTCTATCAGGAGCAGGACAGACGCCGTCGACGACCACTGTGAGTACTGCACCTACAACACAGGGGAGGGGGAAGGGAAAAGAGAGTGACGCACACACGCAACACACAATACCCCCACCCCCACCCACAACACCATACACACAAATACATGCAGCAACATTACATATACACCCCATCAGCCCCTGGAGGAACGCAAGGACAAAAGAAAATGATTGTAACCAGTGTAATCATGAAAAATCTGATAGTCAAAAATCAAATTTCAGTATATACAAATATGTACACCAACTACACAAGTCCGGATAGTGTACCAAACATTGTCTGTGGACCACTGGTCCCAAAATGCATGGGCGAAGTCCACACAAAATACCTGACTGGAAATGGAGAGAACATTGCTGGGGCATCAGACCGAAAATATACAGGCATCTCAGGGGGAGGGGGGCACCTCTGCCAGATGAACGCACGATGCCACTGCTGCACGAGGGGGCTCTATGCCCATTGCTTTATCCTGGGGAGTGCAAAGCCACAGTCTCTCAAGTCTCTCCAGTGGGTGGTTTGCCCACTGCTTTATCCTGGGGAGTGCAAAGTCGCAGTCTCTCAAGTCTCTCCAGTGGGTGATTTGCCCACTGCTTTATCCTTGGGAGTGCAAAGCCACAGTCTCTCAAGTGAATGTCATTCTCCACTGGTTCTGGAGGGGGCCTGGTGCCCAGAGTGCTTCATCCTGCCAAGGACTGGAGAAGTGGATGCTTTTCTTCACTGGTTCTGGAGGGGGCCTTGTGCCCAGAGTGCTTCATCCTGCCAAGGAATGGGGAAGTGGATGCTTTTCTCCACTGGTTCTGGAGGGGGGCCTTGTGCCCAGAGTGCTTCATCCTGCAAAGGACTGGGGAAGTGGATGCTTTTCTCCACTGGTTCTGGAGGGGGCCTGGTGCCCAGAGTGTTTCATCCTGCCAAGGACTGAGGTAGTGGATGTATCTCTCCACTGGTCCTGGAGGGGGCTTGTGCCCAGGGTGCTTCATCCTGCCAAGGACTGAGGTATTGGATGTATCTCTCCACTGGTTCTGCAGGGGGCCTGGTGCTCAGAGTGCTTCATCCTTCCAAGGACTGAGGTAGTGGATGTATCTCTCCACTGGTTCTGGAGGGGGCTTTGTGTCCAGACTGATTCCTCCTGCCAAGGACTGGGGAAGTGGATGCTTTTCTCCACTGGTTCTGGAGGGGGCTTTGTGCCCAGAGTGCTTCATCCTACCAAGGACTGGGGAAGTGGATGCTTTTCTCCACTGGTTCTGGAGGGGGCTTTGTGCCAAGAGTGCTTCATCCTGCCAAGGACTGAGGTAGTGGATGTATCTCTTCACTGGTTTTGGAGGGGGCTTTGTGCCCAGAGGGCTTCATTCTGCCAAGGACTAAGGTAGTGGATGTATCTCTCCACTGGTTCTGGAGAGGGCATGGTGCCCAGAGTGCTCCACGTGCAGTGTGGCCGGTACAATTCCCTCACCTAGGTGTGTGTGCCACAAGATTGCCGAGGTACAGGTAGCATGATACGCCATGGAGGCAGCGACATACCCCACACTGCTGCGGCTTCGCCTTCCACCTGCAGGTGCAAACAGTGATGGAAGTCATGCCTCATGGAAGCTGCCCAGGGTCCAAGAACTCTCCTCCAGCCTCGGACGACTGACCACTGGGGATGGTAGCCATGTCAGCGGTGGTGCCACTGTCCGAGCACGTCGCGGGGCCGGTGCTTGCAGCGGTGTCTGTGGCGGTGGTGCTGGCGGTGGTGCATGGGTCAGCACCTGCTGAGGGACACAGCACGATATCTCCTGCAGCCTCGGACGGCTGCCTACTGGGGAAGAGGCTGGGGACTGTCGCTGAGGCTGTAGACGTGCCGGTGGCTGTGCAGGTGGCTCTGCAGGTGGCGGTGCAGGTGGCGGTGCAGCTAGCGGTGTTCACTGCCATACAGGTTGGTGTGGTCGTGAACAGAAGGTGTCACACTGGTCCCTCAGTCAGTGCCACCGTGCCCTCTCCTGACCTGCTCTTCTGCTTTTGTCCCTTCTCCACCTTTGATGGTGCCGCAGTTGTCTTGCCACTATCCCCTTTTGTTTTTGCTGAGCCCTTGGTGGCTGGTAGTTTCGGCTTCTCCCTCCGGGATGTGGGCACCTTTTTCACCTTGGCAGATGGCGGAATGTCCTTGCCCTCGCTACGTGGCACACTGGCAGCCCTGATGGGTGGCGCACTCGATGACCCCGCAGTTGCTGGCACCACTGTGCCTGGGGATTTGGTGGCTGAGGTGCTAGGCTGGGACCTGAAAAGCCTGGCCCTAGGGGAAGCACGGGGGGAGGTGAAGAGAAGAGGTCAAGGGTTGCCAGGAAAAGTTTTTTAGATACACTGGGACGGGAAGATGGAGGGGGTCTGGGAGTGGAGGAAGAGGTAGTGGTTGTAGGAGGTGTAGGTCTGCTGAATTTGGGTGAAGGTGCATGAGCCGGAGGCTGTTGTGAGGTGGATGGTTGTTGGGTGGGTGTGTGCCTGCGTTTGTGTACTTTGGGAGAAGGGATCACAAACCTGGGAGAGGACACAGGGGATGTGTGAATGGTAGTGTGGGTGGTGATTTCACGTGACCGATGTGTGGTGATGGGCGTGCCGGTGATGGAGGTAGTGGCTGAGGATGTAGTGCATGCAGGTGTGAGGGGAGACGAGACAGGGAGGGAGGAGGAGGACGACGTGGAGGAGGGGGACACAGTGGAGGCAGTGGATGTTCCTGTGTCTGCACGGGGATGGTGCTTGTGTGAGTGCATGTGGGATTTGTGGTGCTTATGTTGGCCATGTCCACTCTTGTGTGTTGATGTGTGTGCGTGCTGGTCTGATGGTGTGCTTGGGATAGGCTGAGGTACAGGGGATGGGGTCTGGGTGGAGGAAGTTGGAGGGGGGAGGCTGGACACAGGGACAAGGGCTGCCATCAGTGCTGAGGCCAGAGCCTGAAATGCTCTCTGTTGGGCCGCCTGCTCAGAATGAATGCCCTCCAGGTATGCATTTGTTTGTTGCAAATGCCTCTCAGCACCCTGGATGGCATTCAAAATGGTAGATTGCCCAACAGTGAGGGATCTCAGGAGGTCAATAGCCTTCTCACTGAGGGCAGCGGGGCTGACTGGGGCAGGGCCTGAGTTGCCTGGGGCGAAGGAGATGCCCACCCTCTTGGGTGAGCGGGCACGGGACACACGCTGAGGGGCTGCTGGGAGGGCGGTGGTGGTGGGGGGGTGGCAGTTGTAACTGTTGATGTGGTGGGCTCAGAGGTGCCTGCCACTGCAAGGGAGCTCCCATCAGAGGAGGAGGCGCTGTCACTGGTGTCTGCTTCTGTCCCCGCCGTGGAGCTCCCCTCGCCCTCCGTCCCACTGGTGGCTTCACACTCTGTTGCTTCACCCTCCAGGGCCAAGTGGGTTGCAGCTCCCTCCTGCTCCGGTGCCAATGCTCCTCTGCCTGATGATGTTATTGCACACAAGAACAGGGAGACCACAAAAAGGTGGGGGGAAGACAGAAGAAAAACATGTTCAGTGTATGCAACACCACTACCGTTGGCGGACACAACACAGGGAGCAGCCCTCGGCACTACGCCATGCACTAACAGTTCATAGAACATTCACCTGACCATGGGGTACGAGGCCTAAGCCCAATTGCTGCACACCTGGAAGTCACAGAAGCCTGACTAGGAGTAGATGGCTCTTACCACTAGTGGGGTTGGGGTGCCACAGAGCCTGTCTCACAAGGAACCTTGCCTACCAAGTTTGCCCTGGCCTAGGGGAACACACTGCCCACCTCCCCAACTCAGACACCTCGTAATGCGTGCAGAGTCAGCTGAATGAGAGTATACTCACCCCCTTGTGGCTGCTGTGATGCCCTCAAGCGCCCATCCAACTCCGGATAGGCCACCGTCAGGATCTGGGACATCAGGGGGGTCATGGTGCGATGGGCACCCCTTCCACGTTCGGAGGCCATCCCCAGCTGGGCCTCCACCATTTTCTTGCTCCAGCGGCACAGGTCCTCCCATCTTTTACGGCAGTGGGTGCTCCGTCTGTGGTAGACCCCGAGGGTCCAGACATCCTTGGCGATGGCACGCCAAATACCCTTCTTCTGGTGGGTGCTGACCTAGAGGAATGGTGCAGGGGTAAAGGAAATTACTCACCCGTCCGGACCATCATACTCATTGCCCACCAGTTACCACCCATGCCCTAACGCACATACACTCACCATCCGCACATGCAGGCCTCAGCCCCCCCCATGTATCTTCCATCCACACCACTCAAAGCAGGCATTGCCCATGCAGCATGCTCACAGTGTACTCACCTGTTTGTCTGGAGGACCGAACAGTTGCGTGTACTGGGGGAGGACCCCATCCACTAGTTCTCCAACTCTTCCGAAGTGAAGGCAGGGGCCCTTTCCCCAGACACTGTAGCCATTGTCGCTTCCAGACACAGGTCACAGCAGCACTTGCAGTGCAGGTCCTCTCCTGTTGAAGGTCAGGTATCAAGTGAGTGAACAGACAGAAAATGGTGGTCACGTCCGCAGCGGTGCGTACCGTCACCCCCGGCGTACATCGTCATTGGTTCCTGGGACCCGTAGGGGCCAATGTTAACCAATGCAGAATTTCGCCACGGTCTTCGACGGCCCACAGCGACGGTGTACAAAGCCAGCGCAGTTACCTCATATCCTCTTGTCCCACCTTACAGGTCAGGCAGCCGTCATTTCAGGGGGCCACATGGGATGGATTAAAACTGCATCACACCTATCTAGGCCAGGAATACAAACAGATATCGGCACATTGCGGATTAATAACGTTTCTGCAAATAACGCATTGTGATACCTCAGTGTTAGATGACTCTCTGCTCGTTGTTCTCCTCCATAGGGCACGTCTGCTGGGGCAGGTGATGAGATGGTGGCATCCTCCGGTGTACAGACCCCTTGTGGGCCTGTCTACAATGGAAGAGACACATCATAATCACATACAGGGGGTGATTCTAACCCTGGCGGTCAGTGTTAAAGCGGCGGCCAACCTGCCAACAGGCTGGCGGTCAAAAAAATTGAATTCTGACCCTGGCGGGAACCGCCAACACAGACAGCCACTTTAACACTCCGACCGCCACGGCGGTACAAACAAACAGCGCGGCGGTCACCGCCAACAGGCAGGCGGCAGACAATGTACCGCCCACACTATCACAACTCACCAATCCGCCACCTTTTCCAGGGCGGGAGCACCGCCGATAAAAACACGGCGGAAACAGACTACGAACGGGAAAACGCACACCACTACGCACTCCAGGAGGAAGGAGGACAGCATGGAACCCGAATTAAACATCCTACCTGCTCTCGTCTACCTTCTCATCTACCACGAGTACGAAGTCCGGCGCAGACGACAACGGTGAGTACTGCACCTACGACACACGGGAGGGGGAGGACGAAAGGTTACGGCCACACACATATGCGACCCCCCCCACCCCCAAGTATGTACACACCAATGCAGAGCAACAAGTCACAGTGACACCACCCAAACACCCCTGAAAAATGCTATGACATAATCAAATTTGGAATAAATATTTATGTACAAAAAAGCTCCTGAAAATTATCTTACAACCATGAAAGATATTTACAAGAAAACAAATGATATACACATCAGTGTATAACTGAAGTAACAAGTCCTGCACATCCTACGAATTCATCATGTCCGTGGGCCAAAGTTTTGAGAAACAAGGGCAAAGCCCACACAGGAGACCTGAGTCCTTTGGAGAGAACACTGCAGGGGCATCAGATGTAAAAACTACAGGCACCTCAGGGGGAAGGGAAGGGGGGGGCACCACAGCCACATGAGTCCATGACGCCAGATCCACGAGGAGCCACCATGCCCACTGTACCATCCTGGGGAGTGCAAAGCCACAGTCTCTCAATGTCTCTACAGTGGGTGGGCTGCCCACTGTACCATCCTGGGGAGTGCAAAGCCACAGTCTCTCAATGTCTCTACAGTGGGTGGGCTGCCCACTGTACCATCCTGTGGAGTGCCAAGCCACAGTCTCTCAATGTCTCTACAGTGGGTGGGCTGCCCACTGTACCATCCTGGGGAGTGCCAAGCCACAGTCTCTCAATGTCTCTACAGTGGGTGGGCTGCCCACTGTACCATCCTGGGGAGTGCAAAGCTACAGTCTCTCAATGTCTCTACAGTGGGTGGGCTGCCCACTGTACCATCCTGGGGAGTGCAAAGCCACAGTCCATCAGGTGGATGACAGTCTCCACTGGTCAAGGAGGAGGCATGGTGGGCACAGTGAACCATAAACAGTGCTTGAGACGGCGGTGCCCAGCGGAGCGGTTCTTGAGACGGCGGTGCCCAGCGGAGCGGTGCTTGAGACGGCGGTGCCCAGCGGAGCGGTGCTTGAGATGGCGGTGCCCAGCGGAGCGGTGCTTGAGAAGAAGGGCCCAGCGGAGCGGTGCTTGAGAAGAAGGGCCCAGCGGAGCGGTGCTTTAGACGGCGGTGCCCAGCGGAGCGGTGCTTGAGACGGCGGTGCCCAGCGGAGAGGTGCTTGAGATGAAGGGCCCAGCGGAGCGGTGCTTGAGATGGCGGGGCCCTCTTCAGCGGTGCCTATCTTCACGGCGGGGCCCTCTTCAGCGGTGCTCTTCTGCACGGCGGGCCCTGTTCAGCGGTGCTCTTCTGCACGGCGGGCCCTGTTCAGCGGTGCTCTTCTGCACCGCGGGCCGTCTTCAGCGGTGCCTATCTTCACGGCGGGGCCCTCTTCAGCGGTGCTCTTCTGCACGGCGGGCCCTGTTCAGCGGTGCTCTTCTGCACCGCGGGCCCTCTTCAGCGGTGCCTATCTTCACGGCGGGGCCCTCTTCAGCGGTGCTCTACTGCACGGCGGGCCCTGTTCAGCGGTGCTCTTCTGCACGGCGGGCCCTCTTCAGCGGTGCTCTTCTGCACCGCGGGCCCTGTTCAGCGGTGCTCTTCTGCACCGCGGGCCCTCTTCAACGGTGCTCATCCAGCAGGTCAAGGGAGCCAGACCTGTGCTGCACTCCCTGCTCAGTCGCCCTCGGACCGTGACGTTTCTGGACCCTTCGGGGACGGACTCCTGGCCTCTTTAGTGTCCTCCTTCCCAGCTGGGATGTGACATGTGGGGTCCACCTTCTCCGCGCTCCTGCTGCCCTTCCGCTCCTTTGATGGGGCTCTCGGGCCCTTGCCTCCCCTAGATGGTGTGGCTGGTGAAGTGGCCGCACATTGCTCCTTGGGGGCAGCCCTGTCAGTCCTCGCACGGCGGCCCTTGTTTTTGCGGGTCCTCTTGCCGGGGGGGGGGGCTGGACGTGTCCTTGCTGCTGATCGATGTGTCACTGCTGGCAAAGGGTGGACTCCAGAACCCATGCACAATAGTGACACTCGAAGCTGGGCTGGTGGTGGCTGCGGTGCTCTTGGGACTCTTTGCAGATGGAGGGGGGAGCTCATCGGAGGGAAAGAGGTTAAGATTAGCCAGGAAAAGCTTTTTAGGTCCAAGGTAAAGGGTAGGAGAAGTGGGGATGGGAGTGGAGGAAGAGGATGTGGTTGTAGGAGAGTCAGGTGTGCTGTCATTGGGTGAAGGTGCTGGTGCTGTAGGCTGACGTGAGGTGGATGGCTGTTGGGTGGGTGGCTGCCTGCGTTTGTGTGTCTTGGAAGAGGGGGTGACAGACACAGTGGGAGAGGACACAGGGGACGTGTAAATGGCAGTGGGGGTGGTGACTGCACGAATGTGGACTGTACTGGAGGGTGAGGTGGTGATGGAAGCACTGGCTGATGTTGGGGTGCATGCAGGTGTGAGTGTAGACGTCACAGGGAGGGAGGAGGGAGACGAGGAGGAGGGGGACACAGAGGTGGTTGTGACTGCTGGAATGTCTGCATCTGTGTGTTGCTTGGGTGAGTGTTTGTGGGATCTGTGGTGCTTGTGTCTGGATGAGCTGCTCTTGGGTGTTGAGGTGTGTGCAGGCTGGTCTGATGGTGTGGATGGGATAGGCTGAGGAACAGGAGACAGAGACAGGCTGGAGGCAGTCAGAAGAGGGAGGCTGGAAACAGGGACAATGGCTGCCATCAGTGCTGAGGCCAGAGCAGTGAACGCTCGTTGATGGGCAGCCTGACCCGAATGAATGCCCTCCAGGTACGCATTGCTCTGTTGCACCTCCCTTTGCACACCCTGGATGGCATTCAAAAGGGTAGTCTGCCCAACAATGAGCGTCCTCACCAGGTCAATGAGCTCCGCACTGAGGGCAGCAGGGGCAACAGGGGCAGGGGCTGAGGTGCCTGGGGCGAAGGAGACGCGCGCCTTCCTGGGCGAGCGGGCACGGAGCGTAGGCTGAGGGGCTGCTGGGAGGGTGGTGCTGGTGCGCTGGGTGGCGGCTGTACCTGTAGAGGCGGGGGCCCGGATGTTGCCGCCACCGCTAGGGAGCACCCATCCGAGGACGTGTCTCACCACCGGTCCCCGTTGTGGTGCTCCCCTCGCCCTCTGGATCACTGGTGCCCTCGGTGTCTGTTCCTGGGCCCACCGGGGCCTTGTGTCCTGCAGCTCCCTCGTGCTCCGATGCCAAATCTCCTCCGCCTGATGATGCTAATGCACACATGCACAAGAAGATGAAGAGAAATGGTGGGGGGAGAAAAAAGAAGACCAGGTTGAGTGTATGCAATGTCAACACCGTTGGCGGAGAGGACAGACACAGGAGCCTCATGCACTAAGCCGCGCATTCGGGGTACACTACTCAGTACTACTGACTAGGACAACAGGCCAAGAGACGTCAAACGCGCACATGGGTGATGCTGGACCATCAATGGCTGTACTTGTCACCCTACAGAGGTGGGGGCCGGGGGCACAGGGCCATGCCTAAGGGAGAGGACTACACTACAGAAAGCGCCCTAGCCTAATGTCACCCACAGCCCTCCTCCCCCACCCAGACGCCTCCACTGCGCAGAAAGATAGGAGAATGTGCTGATACTCACCCCCTTGTGTCTGCTGTGATGTCTTAAAGCGCCCATCCAATTCAGGGTAGGCCACCGCCAGGATCCGGGACATCAGGGGGGTCATGGTGCGACTGGCACCCCTCCTAGGTTGGGAGGCCATCCCCAGCAGTGTTTCTGCGGTCTTCCTTGTTCCGCAGCGGATGTCCTCCCACCTCTTGCGGCAGTGGGTGCCCCGTCTGTTGTGGACCCCCAAGTTCCGGACTTCCTTGGCGATGGCACGCCAAATCTCGATCTTCTGATGGGCGCTGACCTATTTGACATGTACAGGGTGGAAAGGAGGAAATCATCAATGACCTGCATGTTAGATGTGATTGGCCCCCCCCACCAACTTTGCCATATGGCACATGCTCTCATCTGTCGTGCGTTGCACTCCTCATTCGCCCCCCACCCCACCAACTTACATCCACCCCAATCCACACAGGCATAGCCCATTCCATGTGCACCCGGTGTACTCACTTGTTGGTCTGGAGGACCGTAGAGTAGCGCATACTGGGGGAGGACCCCATCCACGAGCTTCTCCAACTCTTCAGACGTGAAGGCAGGGGCCCTTTCCCCAGTCGCAGCAGCCATTGTCACTTCCAGACCGAGGTCACAGCAGCACTTGCAGTATAGGTCCTCTCCTGTGGATGATCTGGTCTCGAGTGATCAATCAGCTAGGAAATGGCGGTCACGCCCGCGGCGGTGCGTACCGCGGCGGTGCGTACCGCGACCGCCGGCGCACATCGTCATTGGCTCCTGAAACCCATAGGGTTCAATGTTAACCAATGCGGCTTTGCGCCGCGGTCTTCGACCGCCTACCGCCACGGTGTGCCCCGCCAGCGCATTGACCTCACATCCCATTGTCCCACTTCACAGGTCAGGCAGCCGCCATTTCAAGGGCCTACATGGCTTAATTTTGACTGCGACACACAGGCCTAGGCCTTGCATTGCCACACATACACGCCTTTCAACCCATTGCCATTCTTTAACTGTGCAAGCTGTCTGTACGTACCTGTGGTTTGCCTGACTCTGTCCTCCATGTTGTCCTTCCTAGGCACCGTCCGCTGGGACTTGCGAGGAGAAGGACGAATCCTCGCGTGTACCGACCGCTGGTGGACCTGTCGACAATGGAAGAACGCCATATAATACTTCGATACAGACTTGACCGTGCCACTATCCATGAACTGTGTGCCCAGCTGGAGCCAGCCCTGATGTCCCCCATCCGCCAAACCACAGGGATTCCCCCTCTGGTGCAGGTTTTGTCAGTCCTCCATTTTTTGGCAAGTGGGTCATTCCAGACAACAGTGGCCATGTCATCTGGAATGTCTCAGCCTATGTTTTCAAAGATTTTGAGCAGAGTGTTGTCTGCCCTGATGAAACTCATGCGGAGCTACATCATTTTCCCAGAGGAGGGTGACTTGCCTACAGTGAAGGGTGATTTCTATGCCCTTGGACATATCCCCAACATCATTGGTGCCATTGATGGGACCCATGTGGCTTTGGTACCCCCAAAAGACGATGAGCAGGTGTACAGAAACAGGAAAAATTATCATTCGATGAATGTGCAGGTGGTCTGTTTGGCTGACCAGTACATCTCCCATGTAAATGCCAAGTTCCCAGGGTCAGTGCATGACGCGTATGTTATGCGAAATAGCAGCATCCCCTATGTGATGGAGCAGCTACAGAGACAACGTGTGTGGCTAATTGGTGACTCTGGTTACCCCAACCTGCCTTGGCTACTGACCCCAGTGAGGAATCCCCGGACCAGGGCAGAGGAACGGTACAATGAGGCCCATGGGCGAACTAGGAGGGTCATCGAAAGGACCTTTGGCCTCCTGAAGGCCAGGTTTAGGTGCCTGCATATGACAGGGGGATCCCTGATGTACTCACCAAAGAAGGTGTGCCATATCATCGTGGCCTGCTGTATGCTTCACAATCTGGCATTGCGACGTCAGGTTCCTTTCCTGCAGGAGGATGGTGCAGATGGTGGTGTTGAAGCAGCTGTGGAGCCTGCGGAGAGTGAAGAGGAGGAAGACTCAGAGGACAACACAGACAACAGGAACAGAGTAATAGAACAGTATTTTCAGTAGCACACAGGTAATAATCACCCATGCCATTTTACATTTCCTGAAAGCCTCCTGCATCTTAACTTTGTCGATTTCCCCCCAGAACTATAAACATGATGTTTGATTTTCCCTTCCCTTTTCTGTGCTGTATGAGCAACTGCGTGACCTCGGCTTGGTTGGCCCATGGACTAATGCTAAGTTACCTCGGTATGTGTAATTCACAATGTTAAAAATACGCAATTGATATGTAATGTGTCATACATTTGTAAATAAGACAGGCTGAGTCCTGAATGATTTCAGTGCAATGTGTGATTTATTATTAGTGCATAGATATTGGTACATGATAGTGAAACAGTGATGGGTGGGGGTGGAGTAATGTCCATGGCAGAGTCCAGTTCTCAGTCTGACAGGTGCATTGTCCATATGCCTGTGGCAGGATGGAGCAGGGGCAGTTCAAGGTTTGACAGGGTGGCAATGTTGAACAGTGGGAGGACTTCAGGGGGTATGTGATGCTGGCGGGGGTCTTGACATCCTACTCTGTCGGTTTTTTTGATCTCAGGCTCCTTTTGCGGGGTGGTTGTTGTTCAGCAGGAGGTGGGGTTCTGGTGGGCTGTCGTTGTGGTGGGGCCTCCTGTCCACTAGCGCCGGCGGAGGTGGTAGGCTGTTCCTGGCTAGTGACAGGGGCCCTGTGTGATGCCACATGGTCCCGAAACGTGTCCTCTATACGGTTCAGGGCCTGGACTATGCTCCCCATAGCGGTTGAGATGTTGGTGAGTTGGTCGCTGAACCCCATGTAGCGTTGCTCCTGCTGTGCCTGGATCTCCTGGAACCTGGCCAGTACCGTCGCCATCGTCTCTTGTGAGTGGTGGTAGGCTGCCATGATGGTGGTGAGGGCCTCTTGGAGAGTGGGTTCCCTGGGCCTCTCCTCCCCCCCTTGTCACACAGCAGCCCTCCGAGTTGCCCTGTTTCCCTGGGCCTCTGTCCCCTGGACGGTGTGCCCACTCCCACTGCCCCCAGGTCCCTGTTGTTGTTGGGTTGGTGGGTTACCCTGGGGGCCCTGTAGTGGTAGACACACCGCTGCTTGACCTGTCCTAGAGACAGAGGCATGGGCCCGCTGGGTGGGAGCTGTGCTGTTGTTCCCAGAGGGGGTTGGGTCTGCAGTGGCCTGTGTCTGGGTGAGGGGAACCGACTGCCCAGAGGTCCCCGATGGTCCGGGCTGGTCATCAGGGTCCAGGTCGACAGAGCTGCTGTCATCACTAGGGGCCTGTTCCGGGGGTGGGATGGACATTTCTGGTCCCTCCTGACCGGTGTATTGTCGTTCGGGTCCTGCATGGGGTAAGAGGGTATGGTTATTGTTTCTGTGTGTGCATTAGCTTGCGTTTTATGGGTGCCCTTGTCCCCCAGTGCTGGCATTCCCTTGGGGGAGGTGTTGTGAGGGTGTTTTGTGGGGGGGGTGATGGGTATGTGCAGTGGTCATGCTTAGGTGATGGGTGTCCATAGTTTGGGGATGGCATGCAGGGGTTGGTGTTGGGTGGGTTGTGCTGGAGAGACATTCTCAGGGAGGATGTGTGCTGGGGGGTTGGGGGTGAGGGTGGGGGTTAGCATGCTGGGGGGGGTGAAGTGGTTGGGCTTGTACTTACCAGAGTCCATTCCTCCGTGTACTCCAGCGAGGCCATCAGGATGCAGGATGTTTAGTACCTCTTGCTCCCATGCTGTGAATTCGGGTGGAGTGGGTGGGGGTCCCCCGCCAGTCTTCTGCACTGCGATGTTGTGTCGCGAGACCATCGATCGCACCTTCCCCCGTAGGTCGTTCCATCGTTTGCGGATGTCGTCCCTATTTCTGGGATGCTGTCCCACCGCGTTGACCCTGTCCACGATCCGCTGCCAGAGCTCCGCCTTCCTAGCTATCGTGGTGTGCTGCACCTGTGTGCCGAAGAGCTGGGGTTCAACTCTTATAATTTCCTCCACCATGACCCGGAGTTCTTGGTCCGAAAAGCGTGGGTGCCTTTGTGGTGCCATGGGGTGGTGTGTATGAGGTGTGGGGTGGTGTATGTGATGATGTGTGTGTTGGTGTGTGGTGCTTTGTGCTTCTATGTGGTGTGTGTGATGTTGTGGTGTGCCTCTGTGTGTCTGGCTCTCTATTCTGTGATGTGTCTCTCTCTCCTTCGTCTCTGGTTTTTGTTGGTAGGGGTTTGTGGGTGATGTGGGTGTGTGTTTTATATGGTATTGGATGTGTGGGAGTGGTGTGTGTATGTGTTTCAGGTGTGTGCCTTTCAAATTGTCCAATGTGGTAGGGGTTTGTAAAGGTGTGTGTATTTTGACCGCGGCGGTGTGTACCGCCAATGGAATACCGCGGTTGAATGACCGCCGCGTGGATTTGCGGGTCATAATGGGATGGGCGTATTTCCGTTGGCGTGGCGGTGGAGGTTTGGTCTTCTCCAGTTTACCGCTGGTCGCTGATGTGGCGGACTGCAGTGGAGGGCGGATTTTTGGAGGTTTTGCAGTTGTGGGTCAGAATGTCCGTGGCGGCTGACCGCGGCCGCGGCGGTATTGTGGCGGCCTTCTGACCGGCGGTAAGCGGCTTTTACCGCCGAGGTCAGAATGACCCCCACAGACTTGATCGTGCAACAATCCTGGAACTGTGTGCCCAGTTGGTGCCAGACCTGATGTCAGCTATCAGCCATCCCACAGGGATACCCCCTCTAGTGCAGGTCCTGTCTGTACTCCATTTCCTGGACAGTGGGTTTTTTCAAACAACAGTGGCCATGGCATCAGGGATGTCCCAGCCAATGTTCTCTAACGTGTTGTCCAGAGTGTTGTCTGCCCTGTTGAAACACATGCGCAGCTACATCGTTTTCCCTCAGGTGGAGGATTTGCCCACAGTGAAAGGTGACTTCTATGCCCTGGGACATAACCCCAACATCATTGGTGCCATTTATGGTACACATGTGGCATTTGTCCCCCCCCCGCAGGAATGAACAGGTGTACAGAAACCGGAAAAGCTACCATTCGATGAATGTGCAGATGGTGTGTTTGGCAGACCAGTACATCTCCCATGTGAATGCCAAGTATCCTACCTCTGTGCATGACGCTTACATTTTGAGAAATACCAGCATCCCTTATGTGATGGGGCAACTCCTGAGGCACCGTGTGGCTAATAGGTGAGGCCAAGGTCCCAATATAGTTGACATAGGTGTCTGGGTATGGGGTTGTCCCTAAGGGTTAGTGTGTGTCTAACAGTTGTCCCTCGACATTTGCAGGTGACTCTGGTTACCCCAACCTGTCATGGTTGCTGACCCCAGTGAGGAATCCCAGGACAAGGGCAGAGGAAAGCTACAATGAGGCACATGGGCGAACTAGGAGGATAATGGAACGCACCTTCTGCCTCCTGAAGGCCAGATTACGGTGCCTCCATCTAAAAGGTGATTCCCTATACTACTTACCGAAGAAGGTGTGCCAGATACTCGTTGCCTGGTGTATGCTGCACAACCTGGCTTTGCGACACCAGGTGCCTTTTCTGCAGGAGGATGGGCCAGATGGTGGTCTTGTAGCAGCTGTGGAGCCTGTGGACAGTGAAGAAGAGGAGGCAGAAGAAGAGGATATCGACAAACGAAACAACATCATCATGCAATACTTCCAGTGAGACACAGGTAAGAAGATGTCACTGCTTCCCTCATCTTATACTATTGTTGGAGCTAGCAGAAGTCTGTCATTTTCACTCAGCGTATGGACCCTGACTTGTCACTTTGACTTTCCATTTCACAGATCTGGGTCCTACTTTGTGCCCTCTGCTATGTTTACTCCTGGCCTACAGCTGTGTTACATTGGTATGTGACAAAGTAAATTGACATTGGTATATTCCATAGATATTGCAATTACACATTTGTGAAAGCACAGACTGACTCCAGATTGTTTTGTGATTGAAGTGTGTTTATTCCTGTGGAAATAAGTGGAAGGGGTTGTAAAATGGGCTGGGGTGATGGTGGAGGTATGTCCATGGCAGAGTCCAGTCTATTTGTTTCACAGGTGCATTGTCCAAAGGGGCATAGGAAGTGGAGCAATGGCAGTTTAAGGATGGACAGGGTGACATAGTGGGACAGAAGGGTGACATTCAGGGGGGTCTTATTTCCTGGCGGGGTCTTGGCAATGTTCTCTGTCTTGTTCCTGGATCTCAGGGACCGTTTGCGGGGTGGTTCTCCATCTGCAGGGGGTGGGGTGCTGGTGGCCTGTTGGTCCTGTGGCAGTGCCTCCTGTCCACTAGCGCCGGCGGAGATGGAGGGCTGTTCATCATCCAGGCTAGTGTCAGGGGCCCGTTGGTGTGCCACTGTGTCCCTCCTGGTGTTGAGAAGGTCTGCCAGCACCCCTAAAATGGTGACCAGGGTGGTGTTGATGGACTTGAAGTCCTCCCTAATCCCCAGGTAGTGTTCCTCCTGCAGCCGCTGGATCTCCTGAAACTTGGCCAGTACCGTGCCCATGGTCTCCTGGTAATGGTGGTAAGCTCCCATGATGTTGGAGAGTGCCTCGTGGAGAGTAAGTTCCCTGGGCCTGTCCTCCCCCTGTCGCACAGCAGTCCTCCCAGCTTCCCTGTTATCCTGTGCCTCTGTCCCCTAAACCGTGTGCCCACTGCCACTGCCCCCAGGTCCCTGATCGTCCTGTGTTAGTGGGGTTGCCTTGGTTCCCTGTAGTGGTGGACACACTGCTGATTGACGTGTCCTGGGGACAGAGGGATGGGCACACTGGGTGGGTGCTGTGCTAGTGTTTCCTGAGGGGGGAGGCTCTGTGGTGGTTTGTGACTGTGTCAGGGGAACCGTCTGTCCCGAGGTCCCTGATGGGCCGGGCTGGTCATCTTGATCCAGGCGTGCAGAGCTGCTGTCATCACTGTGGGTCTCTTCTGTGGGGGACTGGATATGTCTGGCACCTCCTGTCCGGTGACGTTGGGTATAGGTCCTCTTGGGGTGTAAATGCATAGTTATTGTATCTGTGTGTGCCATCTTGTGCAATGGGTGAGTGACCCTCTACTCCTGTGCTTGCATTATTGGCTTGTTCCTTGTGTGATTGGTGATTTTGGGGCATGAGTGGGTCTCTGTACTGAACATGCTTTGGTGATGGGTGTCCATGCACTGGTCTTACATGCAGGGCTTGGTTTTGGGATGTATGGGTTGTGATAGTGGGACATATGGAGTTGATGGTGTGATGGGGGTGAGGGTAAGAGTGGGAGTATTTGATGGCATGCAGGTGGGGTGGGGGGATGAAGTAGTTAAGATATGACTTACCAGAGTCCAGTCCTCCTGCTACTCCTGTGAGGCCCTCAGGATGCATAATTGCCAATACTTGCTCCTCCCATGTTGTTAGTTGTGGGGGAGGAGGTGGGGGTCCACCACCAGTCCTCTGTACAGCAATCTGGTGTCTGGATTCCACGGAATGCACCTTCCCCCGTAGGTCATTCCACCTCTTCCTGATGTCATCCCGTATTCTTGGATGCTGTCCCACTGCGTTAACCCTGTCCACAATTCTGCGCCACAGCTCCATCTTCCTTGCAATGGATGTCTGCTGCACCTGTGATCCGAATAGCTGTGGCTCTACCCGGACGATTTCCTCCACCATGACCCTGAGCTCCTCCTTCGAAAACCTGGGGGGTCTTTGAGGTGCCATGATGTGGTGTGGGTGATGTGTGAGGTGGTGTCTGTTGTGATGTGTGAGGGGAAGTGTTGGTGTGTGTTGTTTGAGGTGCGTGGATGTTGTGTAAGTGATGGTGTTGTGTGTCTGTGGATGCTGGTGTTGTTTTATGTAGTCTCTCTCTCTGGCCTTCTTTCAAAATTTTGGTAGTAAGGGTTTTTGGGTGATGTGGGTGTGTGCTTTATATTGGATCGGGTGTGTGGGTGTGGTGTGTGTATGTGTATCAGGTGTGTGTATTTCGATTTGTCCAATGTGGTTGTGTTTTATAAGTGTGTGTGTATTTTGAGCATGCGGTGTGTAACCGCCAATGGATTGCAGCAGTTGAATGACCGCCGCGTTGATTCGTGGGTCGTGATAGTGTGGGCGTATTCCTGTTGGCGTGACGGTGTCCGTTTTGCTATCGCCAGTTTATCACTGACCTTTGGTGTGGCGGACTTGTGTGGGTGTCTGTATTGTGGCGGATTCTGAGCTGTGGGTCGTAATCCCAGTAGCAGAATTCCGCGGCCGCAGCGGTATGTTGGCGGTCTTCTGCACACCGGAAAGCGGGATTTACCACCACGGTTGTAATGAGGGCCATTGTCTTTTAAATCCTCAGGTAAATCCTTACACGTCAACATTGGGTACAATGTGACTCTCGGGTACTGTTTCACAATTTTACATGGCACATCTTCATCATTTGTCTGGATCTCTGTTCTACTGGCTGTGCAGCTAATAAAACAATTTAGTTTACACATTAGGTCAAGTCCAAGCAAGCTTACAGGACTTGAATCACAGACCATGCATTGATGCTCATCTTCAAAGGAACCTATTCTTACTAGAATAGATTCTGTTGCTGGGTTGGACAATTGTTTATTTGCAACTCCCACAACCTGAATTGTTCTTCCTGAAAGGGGTAAATTTGGTACTTCTGCTGTTCTGACAGTGTAGTGCGTAGCCCCAGTGTCTACCAGAAATGACACAAGGTGACCCATTACATTGGCAATTACATAGGGACCACGTTGGACTACTTCTAAGGAAGCACCTACCATACAATCTTTGTCATATGAACAATCCACCTGGAGAATTTCTGAAAAATACCCATCCATCAGAACTATAAAGAGAAAATGTGATGCCAACAGATTCACATCTACTTTTGCAATCTGATTCAATTCTGTCTGGAAAAATGTGTCTGCTGCTGAGCTATCAGAGCTTGTGGTATCTGCATTTGCTGCTCTTGGGGCACATATAAATTTTGCACTGGGGTCTTTGAACTCTCTATATTTGAACCTGATTATTTCCTTGTGGCTGCATTAAATCTCCATTTTGCACTTGACTGTTATTCACATTAAGGAGACACTCTCTCCTCCAATGACCTAAATTTTTGCATGTGAGACATAGATTTGTCCTTTTCAAAGTCTGGACATCAACAACTCCATTCTAATCTACCTGAACACCACATCCTCTACCTCTAGGTTAGAAAACATTAGTTTCCTGATGTCGCCATTCCTGAATATCACCAGTGTTCACCACCATCTGGGGACTTTGACTAGCTTTCTTTGCAGCTTTCAATTGCATGACCACTACCTTCTCCTTCTATTTCTTCAGCTTCATTTTCAACTCATCACTGCAGTATTTTGCATACTGTATGATTTTGTCAACCGGCTTCCTCTGTCAAAAAATCAAATACAACTGAATCATGTCACTTATCTCTGGTTTCAATCCTTGCACACATCTGAACAGAAAATGCCACATATCTTTAGCCCCCATGGTGTCTGTACCACTGTAATGTTTGAAAGCCTGCAACAATCTCTCACAATAGGAAAGAATCACCTCCTTCGATTCTTGAGTTCTTCTGTCAATTTTCACCCAATTAATATCCTTTGGAGACACTTTGCTCTTCAGAAAGCTAATTACCTTGATATAGTTTTTCATCACCTCTTCAGATGGCACACCTGTTACTGGATATCTTGGAGGCTCACTTTCAAGCCAATCGGCAAAAACCATCCAGCAATCAATCCACAAGTCAGTTGGAACCACAGTGCCAAACAAAACATTCAAATCTTCGCACAGGCATTGTGATAGTTTCACAAACCTTTCTGTCTGCTTTTACTATTTCACTACCTTCTCTTTCAATTTCAGGTAATCATTTGTGATTGTTCAACTGTGAATGATCAACTCAACTCAAGGTTCATGAACATAACCTCCACCTGATATTTCTCTCATAGGAAGCATTTTCACATTAGCCTCAGTTTGATTCGCTCCACTGGAGGCACATCTAGTTTGCCTTTCTTCTGATCTCTTTTCTTCACCCATCTACTTTCCCACATTTCTTACAATCCCCATTTCTTGACGTATGTGATTATTTCTTTAATGTGCAATTTAATTCCAGGGGATCTTATGTTAGCTATATCCTTTTCATTAAGCTGCAACTTCTCTTTAAGGTCTTTGATTTCTCCAAATCCACATCATATTTCTCGGCCACTTTAGATAATCTTATGAAAGCCTGTCCTGGATGTTTTGTACAGGGGTGCCCCACTGCTGAAAGCAGAAAAAACAGTGACACAATCAAATACTCTTTTCAACCTTGCAGAACCAAGCCAGTCTGTACCATTTAGAAGTTGCAAATCCAGAAGCTTGACACCATGAAAGAAAAGGAATATTTAATGAAATCAAATTAAATAGGCAAACTATTATTAATTAATGGCCTCAGCTGGAGCCAGGCATACTGCTCTCACAATAGGAATCCTACATCAATAACACCACTAGTCTACATCATAGCAGTAACAAAGTATGAGGCCACATGACTATTTCAGAACACTATGGCAGTGTCTGATGCAATGTCACAACCACCATGCAGTGGTGTGCTAAAAAAAGTTCTTCCATAAATGAGGAGGCACATCAACAGCTTACTACACTGAACACAAACTGAAGATTTAGCCAACATGAATGAAGACTAGTATGCTATGGCTTGACATACACATATGGTTAGAGCAAGTTAAGCATCACATACTGTCTTGGTGGCAACATCCAACAGAAAACGGGTTTTATAAAATCTCGGGACCTTCCATTCAATCTCAGTGCAATTTGCATCTGTACAAGATCTAAACATGGCAAGTGGGTGTCTCTCCCAGGATCAACCCATGTTCCCTTTGTACTTTCCAACAGCAATATATCACACAAATGTCACAACTTTGAAATGTCCAACTGAAGATGACATGGTGAAGGACACTGAAACAGAATAACAAGGGAAAATTAATGATTTTGCATATACAATTTGACTCCAATGGTAAGTAAGGAGGACACATACTTAGCACAAGCAAAGTTAATTTAAGATAATAAACACAGTAGTCAATCTAGGGACACTCTTATACACAAACATTTTTGCCTTTGACTTTCCTGAACTGACCATTCCTACCAAATTACCATCGCAGACTGATATGTTCAGTATGTCACAAGTTCATCTAACATTGGATGACAAAATATGTAAGGGTACACTTATACTCAGGCGAAGAAGTGGTCAATGACATCTTGATGTAGGTCAACTTCATTGAGCATTTCGACCTCCTCATCCACTGGCTCTTCACGGTCTCCATCCTATGTGATGATTGGGATCTTACATCACAGAGTAGCAGGCAACTGTGACTTGGCACACCTTATCAGGTGAGTAAAGGAATAGAGGGGAGCTCCACTGGTATTGTCCAGACATCTAAATCTGGCTTTCAGGAGCCCTAAAGTCCGCTCCAGTAGCCTCCATACTCTTCTATGGGCCTCATTGAAGTGAATTCCTCAACGGTACCAACAACCATGGTCAGTTAGGATATGCTGAGTCGCCTACATGGAAGCAATCAATTGATAGATTAAAATCATATCAAACCATTATACATAACTAAACTAGGATTAAAGCAAATCATTCCCAAGTCATATTGTACTTACCAACAAGCAAGATCCTCTCAGGTCCAAGTTGTGACATTTGCAGGGCTGCCGTGCTGTTCCGTAGTACAAAGGAATCATGTATTGACCCAGGAAAGTGAGCACACATGTATAAATATGGTAAGCAGACAACTTGCACATTGATGGAATGGAAGGTCTTCCAATTGCAGTAGCCCTATTACCTGGTGTGTGATGACACCAAGGCAATATGTGTACCATCAATTACTCCAACCACATGTGGAAGTCCACTCAAATAATACAATTCTCCCTTTGCATTGGCCAAATCCTGATCTCTTTAAAACTGGATGAAGCTGTTGATGTGTCACATCATTGAAGCAAGAACTTCATATAGCACACCACTGAAATTTGGCTGTGATATGCCTCCAGATACTGCCACATAGTATTGAAAAAGTCCAGTGGCCACAAAATGAAGTATAGTCATCAGTTTCACTATTGGTGTTATTGCTGTTGTATTCCTGTTGTGAGGCATTAGATCAGGCTTCAGCTGCTGACACAAATCCAGTATAGTTCACCTATTTAATCGGAACTTTTTTATTATGTCCCTTTCCTCCATGGTGGCAAGGTATGGAAATGACCTGAAGACATGAGGACGCCTTCTTCTACTCATCCCTGGATTTATAAGTCTGCATGTAAGGAAAACAAACTATCAATTAAAATTGTCATAGATGACTTTCACAATCAACACACAACTCATGTCTTTGTTAGATTAGCAATTTTATTGTGCCATTGTAGGAAAGTCCTCCTTTTTGCCCTGGTCACCTCCACACTTTTTGGACAGGTACTGGTGGTTACTGACTCTTGGCTGTGCCCTGGGTACTGCTTACCAGCCCCAGGGCCAGTGCTCTGTGTAAAATGGATATGCAAATTAGGCTAATTATAATTGGCTAAGTTAACCTACCTATAAGTCCCTAGTATATGGTAGGGCATGTAGGTTTAGGGACCACAGCATAGGTAGCGCACCCATAGGTGCACTGCTGAGGTGCCCAGTGTCATTTTAAAGGCAGGCCTGCCTTGCTGGCTGCTTTTAAATTAAAGTTATATGCAAATTCGACTTTGGAATTAAAAGTAGTTCCAAAGTCTTAAACTACCTTATTTTTACATATAAGTCACCCCCAAGGTGTGTCCTATGTGCCCCTAGGGCTGGGTGCCATGTAACTATAAGCAGAGACTTTATAAAAATAGTTTTATACGCCCTGGTGAGGTAAAAACAGCCAAATTCGTTTTTCCCTCATTGTAGTAAATGGCCTTCATAGGCTAGAATGGGGAGACTTTATTTTAATTTTTAAAGTCTCCTTAAATGATGCATACCAAGAATTTGGTATAAAATTAATTGTTGTAATAAATCCCACAACTTCCAGTTGTTGGATTTAATATAAGTTGTTCAGGTAAAGAGTTTTAAACTTTACCTGAAAAGTTGCCAATTTCAGCCCTGTATTGTTTTTGCTGCTGTGCTCTGATTGGCCAGCCTCTAGCAGCTTGGCCAAGCTGCCTTGTTGAGGTGTGAAGTGGCCTGGCTTCACACAAAGGAATGTGCCTGTGGGAAGGAATCTCCCCTCAGCAGATGGTGAGGCAGGAAGGGGGAGGGCTGCCAAACTGGTCTTCAAAGGCAGAGAAGGACATTTGGAGCAACCAGCAACACCCCCACATCCTGCAACCCCAGACAACTAGGTGCCCCCTTGATTAGATTAGGAGAGGGCAGGAGAGGGGTGTGTTTATGATTTTTAGCAACACCAGTGGGTGGGCTCAGCCAGATGTAACCTCCAAAAATCAGATTCAGCCATGATGGATTTTTGGAGAATGTTGCCTCCTGGGATTGATTTTTGCCACACTTCCCAGGAAGTGGTCATCACAGGGGGAAGGACCCTGCACCTGATTGGAGTACCAGGACACCCCTGCTTTTCACCCAGGAGCAAGGATAAAACTGGCAGACCTTTACCCACACCTCAGTTCCCTACCACATCCAACAAGGAAGAACTACAGAAGAAGAAGGACTGGCCTGCACCCGGAACCTGCACTCAGAAGGACTGCACCAGCTGCACACTTGGGCTTCACCACAAGAAGGACTTTGCCTGGCTTCAACTGGTTCAAGGAGGGACTCCCTGTTTGCTACAGGTGAAAAATTGCTATCCAGAGTCCCCTGCACCAACTCCTGAAGAAAGCGACCTGCTGACCACTGTCCAGTGGCCAAAAAAGAGTTTGCGCCAGGTGCATTCTGGGAGTTGTAGTCCGCACCCCCCAAGGACCATCTCAGAACTTCTGGACCCTTGGGGTGAGCTGTGGACCCCAAAAGAAACTTAAAAGGACATCTGGGAGAAGCCCCAGAAGTTTGGAGAAGTTTGGACAAGTTTTGTAAAAAAGCTCCATAGAGGGACCGACCCGCCGCGGCAACTCTAGCCGGCTTGCCTCAACCGCGACCCGGCCTGATTTGCTGGTTCGTCCCGGTAAAGAAAATCTCTGAAAAAGAGACTAAGTACGAAGGTAAAAAGTTGACCGGGACCTCCCAGCCAGCGTATCCAAGGAGGGCTCCAAGGACTTCGGATCAAGATCCAGGTTTACCCCGGTCGAAGGATTTTCACCTTGAAAAAACGACTAAGTCCGAAGGTAAAAATCTCCCCCGAGGATTCCAGCATCGCGTATCAGGAGAAGGGCTCCAGGAGGTCGGATTGGACTGGCAGGTTCGTCCCGCTGAAGAAAATCTTCGAAAAAGAGTCTAAGGGGGTCATTACAACATTGGCGGTAAAGGCGCTTACCGCCGTGCAGAAGACCACCAATACACCGCGGCGGAATTCCGCCACAGCTATTATGACACACATCTCGGAATCCGCCGAAATTCAGACACCCACACAAGTCCGCCACACCAAAGGTCAGTGATAAACTGGCGGAAACAAAACCTCCACCTCTACGCCAACAGAAACACGCCCATGCTATTACGACACACGAATCCACGCGGCGATCTTTCAACCGCGGTATTCCATTGGCGGTACACACCGCTGCGCTCAAAATACACACACATCTCCAAAACACCACCACATTGGACAATTCAAAATACACACACCTGATACACATACAAACAACACTCCCACACACCCATTACAATATTAAACACACACCCACATCACCCACAAACCCCTACGATCACAATTACAGAGAGAAGACCAGAGAGACAGCACAGCCAAGACAACCCCACCATACAGAGGCACACAACACCATCACCCACACAACATCCACGCACAAAACACCACACACCACTACACATCACCACACACATCAACACTCACACCGCCCCACACATCACACACACACCACCCCATGGCACGCCAAAGACACCCCCGCTTTTCCGAAGAGGAGCTCAGGGTCATGGTGGAGGAAATCCTACGGGTAGAGCCACAGCTATTTGGCTCACAGGTACAGCACACATCCATAGCCAGGAAGATGGAGCTATGGCGAAGAATAGTCGACAGGGTCAACGCTGTGGAACAGCACCCAAGAAATAGGGAGGACATCAGGAAGAGGTGGAACGACCTACGGGGGAAGGTGCGTTCAACGGTCTCCAGGCACAACATCGCGGTTCAGCGGACTGGCGCCGGACCCCTACCTCCTCCCCCACAACTAACAACATGGGAGGAGAAAGTCTTGACCATCATGCATCCAGAGGGCCTCGGAGGAGTCGGTGGAGGATAGGACACTGGTAAGTCAAATCTTAACTAACATATCCCCCTCCCTACCTGCATGCTATCACACACCCCCACCCTCACCCCCTCCCCTATCACTCCAACTCCTCACTAATGTATTCATAACACAAACTACACATCCCAACACCAAGCCCTGCATGACACAACTAAGCATGGACACCTATCACCTAAGCATGCCCACTGCACATACCCAGAACAACCCCCTAACCATCATCACACAAGCCCCCACACAGGAATGCTTGCACTGGGGTACCCAGACACCCACCCATTGCACACCATCACACACACAAATGCAATAATCATGCTCTTATGCCCCTGCAGGAACACGAAGGACCGTCACCACACCAGAGGGTCCAGACAACACCACTCCACCCCCAGAAGAGGCCCACAGTGACGATAGCAGCTCTGCCCTTCTGGATCCTGATGACCAGCCCGGACCATCATGGGCCTCGGGACAGTCGGTTCCCCTTGTACAGGCACAGCCCACCACTGACCTTCCACCCTCTGGTAACACCAGCACAGCACCCACCCAGCGGGCCCAAACCTCCGTACCCAGGACAGGTCAATCAGCGGTGTGTCCACCACTACAGGGAACCCAGGGTAACCCACCACCCCAACAACAACAGGGACCTGGGGGCAGTGGTAGTGGGCACACGGTACAGGGGACGGAGGCACAGGAACACAGGGGAACTGGGAGGGCTGCTGTGCGACAGGGGCCGGACAGGCCAAGGGAACCCACTCTCAACGAGGCCCTCACCTCCATCATGGGAGCATACCACCACTCCCAGGAGACGATGGCGACGGTCCTGGTCAAGTTTCAGGAGACCCAGCGCCTGCAGGAGGACCAGTATTTGGGGTTCAGGGAAGAGCTCAGGACCATCAGCTCCGCCCTGGGCACCATCGTAGGGGTGCTAAAGGACATACAGCAGACCGTGAGGGACACAGTGGCACTCCAAGGGGCCCCTGACACTAGCCAGGAAGATGAACTGCCCACCACCTCCGCCGGCGCTAGTGGACAGGACGCCCCGCCATAGGACCACCACACCAGCACCCCACCCCCTGCAGACGGACAACCACCACGCAAGCGGTCCCTGAGAGCCAGGAACAGGACAGAGCAAGATGGCAAGACCCCCGCCAGGAAATGAGACCACCCTGATTGTCCCCCCACTGTCCCACTTTGTTACCCTGTCCATACTTGAACTGCCCCAGCTCCACTTCCTATGCCCATATGGGCAGTGCACCTGTGAGACTAATAGACTGGACTCTGCCATGGACATTCCTCCGCCATCACCCATCCTCATTTTACAACCCCCTCCCATTTCTGAGCACTTCAATAAACACCCTTGAAACACAAAACAATCTGGAGTCAGTCTAGGATTTGTTCAAATGTAATATCTACGACAGTGTCAAAATGCGTTGCGAGATGTAAAGGCAACATACCAATGTCACACATCAAAAGTCCTTGAAGGATGCAAGTAGATGACACACGGTGGTAACCACACCTGTGAAACCGTAATGTAAAGGAACAACTCAGTTACCAAATAATCCTATGAAATTACACACAGGATAGAGGAAGACGTGTAACAGTGAATGTAATGGAAAAAATGAAAATGTTCTCACCTGTGTGTCACTGGAAATATTGCTGTATGACTGACTCCCTGTTGTCGTTGTCTTCTTCCTCAGCTTCCTCCTCATCACTGTCCACAGGCTCCACAGGCTCCACAGCTGCCACAACACCGTCATCTGGACCATCTTCCTGCAGAAAAGGCACCTGGCGTCGCAAAGCAAGATTGTGAAGCATTGAGCAGGCGATGATGATCTGGCACACCTTCTTCGGTGAGTAGAATAGGGAACCACCTGTCACCTGAACCTGGCCTTAAGGAGGCTGAAGGTGCGTTCGATCACCCTCCTAGTCCGCCCATGGGCCTCATTGTAGCGTTCCTCTGGCCTGGTCCTGGGATTCCTCACTGGGGTCAATAGCCAGGAAAGGTTGGGGTAACCAGAGTCCCCTAATAGCCATACACAGTGCCTCTGGAGTTGACCCATCATATCAGGGATGCTGCTATTCCACAGGATGAAGGCGTCATGCACTGAGCCAGGGAACATAGCATTAACCTGGGAGATGTACTGGTCTGCCAAACAGACCATCTGTACATTCATGGAATGATAACTCTTCCTGTTTCTGTTCACCTGTTCACTCCTGTGGGGGGGGACCAGAGCTACATGGGTGCCATCAATGGCACCTATGACGTGGCGGATATGTCCAAGGGCATAGAAGTCACCTTTAACTGTAGGCAAATCTTCCACCTCAGGGAAAATGATGTATCTCCTTACGTGTTTCAGCAGGGCAGACAACACTCTGGACAAGACGTTGGAAAACATAGGCTGGGACATCCCTGATGCTATGGCCACTGTTGTCTGAAAAGACCCACTTGCAAGGAAATGGAGCACTGACAGCACCTGCACGTCAGGGGGGATTCCAGTGGGATGGCGGATAGGTGACATCAGGTCTGGCTCCAACTGGGTACATAGTTCCTGGATTGTGGCACGGTCAAACCTGTAGGTGATGATTACATGTCGCTCTTCCATTGTCAACAGGTCCACCAGCGGTCGGTACACCGGAGGATTCCGCCATCTTCTCACATGTCCCAGCTTACGGCGCCTACGAAGGACAACAGCTACGACAAAGTCAATTTTCCTCCAGGTATGTACCCACAGTTACACAGAAGACTACACCAAACACAAAAACCTTCCTGTATGTGTGTTGAGTGTAGGCCTAGCTATGTGTGACGCAGAAGTAAATGAAGCCATGTGGGCCCCTGAAATGGCGGCTGCCTGACCTCTAAACTGGGACAATGGGATTGTGGGGTAACTGCGCTGGCGTTGCACACCGTCGCGGTAGGCGGTCGTAGACCGCGGCGCAATGCTGCATTGGTTAACATAGGACCCTATGGGTCCCAGGAGCCAATGAACAGGTGGGCCAGCAGTGATGATACGCACCGCCGCGGACGTCACCGCCGCGGACGTCACCGCCATTTTCTATCTGTTCAATCACTAGATACCTGACCTTCGACAGGAGAGGACCTACACTGCAAGTGCTGCTGTGACCTCGGTCTGGAAGCGACGATGGCTGCTGCGTCTGGGGAAAGGGCCCCTGCCTTCACTGCTCAGGAGTTGGAGAAACTGGTAGACGGGGTCCTCCCCCAGTACACGCTACTCTACGGTCCTCCAGACAAACAGGTTAGTACACAGGGAGCACGTTGTATGGGCTAGGCCTGGGTGGAGAGGGCTGGTTGGAAGAGGGAAGGGGGCAGAGTTCAGGGAACATTAATGCATGTGAATGAATGGGCCACATGGCTAGAGTAGGGAGGGGGCCACTCACATCGACGGTGCAGTTGGTAATGACTTTTCGTCTTCTCTTGTGCATGTCATGTAGGTCAGCGGCCACCAGAAGAGGGACATTTGGCGTGCCATCGCCAAGGAGGTCCGGACCCTGGGGGCCCACCAGAGACGGGGCACCCACTTCCGGAAAAGATGGGAGGACATTTGCCGCTGCAGCAAGAAGACGGCGGAGGCTCAGCTGGGGATGGCCTCCCAACGTGGGAGGGGTGCCCGTTGCACCATGACCCCCCTGATGTTCCGGATCCTGGCGGTGGCCTACCCTGAGTTGGATGGGCGCTTGAGGGCATCACAGCAGACACAAGGGGGTGAGTACATCCTCATTCTGCTGACTTTGCGCGCAGTAGAGGGGTCTGGGTGGGGGAGGAGGCCTGTGGGTGTACCTAGGCCAGGCAGAAATATGTAGACTAGGCCCCTCTGTAATGCAGGCCATGTGGCACTCTACACCACCGCAGTAGAGTGCCAAGTACAGGTATAGTTGCCCCTGTGGCATCCATGTGTGCAGATGTCCACCATAGCCATGTAGGCCAGATCCCAGGAATTGCATATGCAGAGGCCAGGAGCACGGCATAATACAGGGGGCTGATGTGTCTGTCTTGTCCGCCAACGGTAGCGGTATGCCATACACTCAACCTGTTCTTCTTCTGTCTTCCCCCCCCCCCCTTTTTGTGCTCTCCCTGTTCTTTTGTGCATCAGCATCATCAGGCGGAGGTACAGTGGCACCGGAGCACGAGGGAGCTGCATCCCACATGGCCGTGCAGGGCCACACCACAGACTCTGAATGCACCAGTGGGACGGAGGGCGAGGGGAGCTTCACGTCGGCCACCGGATCACCAACCAGCGACACGGACTCGTCCGCCGATGGGGGCTCCCTTGTGGTGGCGGCACCATCTGTGCGCCCCACTTCTACAGGTACAGCCGCCACCTCCCCTACCAGCACCGCCCTCCCAGCAGCCCCTCAGCGTTCGCCCTGTGCCCGCTCACCCAGGAGGGGGGGCATCACCTTCGCCCCAGGAACCTCAGGCCCTGCCCCAGTCACCCCTGCTGCCCTCAGTGAGGAGGCCCTTGACCTCCTCAGGTCACTCACTGTTGGGCAGTCTACCATTGTGAATGCCATCCAGGGTGTAGAACGAGAGTTGCAACACGGTAATGCATTCCTGGAGGGCATTCATTCTGGTCAGGCTGTCCTTCAGCGAACCCTGCAATCTCTGCCTCAACACTGATGGCAGCCATTGTCCCTGTGTCTAGCCTCCCCCCTCCAACCTCCTCAACCCAGACCCAATCCCCTGTATCCCAGCCCATCCCAAGCACAGCTACAGACCAGCATGCACACAAGTCAGCACACACAAGTAGCTCAAGCAAACATAGGTACCACACAACCCACAGGCACTCACGCAAGCCTCACCCACATACAGACACAGCAACATCCACTGCCTCCACTGTATCCCCCTCCTCCTCTTCTCCCTCCTCCCTCCCAGTCTCGTCTACACACACACCTGCATGCACCACATCTACAGGCACCAGGAATCGCATCAGGACACCCAGCACCACAAGCCGCTCACCTGCACTCACCACCTCCACTCACATTTACACGTCCCCTGTGTCCTCTCCCAGTGTGTCTGTGACGCCCCCACCCAAAGTACACAAACGCGGGCACCCACACACCCAACATCCATCCACCTCACGACAGCCTCCAGGACCTACACCTGCACCCAAAACACCTAAAGTGACACCTCCTACAACCACCTCCTCTTCCTCCACTCCCAGACCCCCTCCAACTACCCATCCCAGTGTTCGTCAGAAACTGTCCCTCTGTAAAGTTGACCTTTTGCCCCCACCCCCCCTCGAATTCATCAGTCCCGTCGTAGCGCCTCAGCCAAAAAGGCTCCAATACCAGTGGTGCCTGTTCAAGGTATGTGGAGTGCACCAGCCACCAGGGCAGGCAGTATGACCCGGAGCCAAGGCACTGGAAGCCCACCCCCTGTAAAGGCTCTGAGATTGTAAAGTGGACGACGGGACCGTGGGAAGACTCCTGGTGGGAAAACAACTCACCGGGGTCCCAAGGGGATTGGAGAGTCAGCTGTGACTCCACCAAAGGTCGGGAAGGGCCAGAGGAAGTCTGCCCAGCCTGTTGTGAGTATCACTGCAGAGAAGGGCAGCATCATTCCCGGCGGTCGAGACGCCACCGCCAGCACCGTCGTCACTGGTCCGGAGACCACCACCAGAGTCATAGCCCAGGAGGGCCCAAGTATCGTCACTGGTCAGGAGGCCACCGCTGGAGTCATAGCCCAGGAGGGCCCAAGTATCGTCAATGGTCAGGAGACCACCGCCACCGCCGGAGTCAGTGCCCAGGAGGGCCCAAGTATCGTCACTGGTCAGGAGACCACCACCACCGCCGGAGTCAGTGCCCAGGAGGGCCCAAGTATCGTCACTGGTCAGGAGACCACCGCCACTGCCGGAGTCAGTGCCCAGGAGGGCCCAAGTATCGTCACTGGTCTGGAGACCACCGCCACCGCCGGAGTCATAGCCCATGAGGGCCCAAGTATCGTCACTGATCAGGAGACCACCGCCGGAGTCATAGCCCAGGAGGGCCCAAGTATCGTCACTGGTCAGGAGACCACCGCCACCGCCGGAGTCAGTGCCCAGGAGGGCCCCGGCTGCCACAGCCCAGGTGGGCTATGAGGGAACGTCATGCCACACACCAGTGCCCAGTCTAGGGAACGTCATGCCACACACCAATGCCCAGTCTAGGGAACGTCATGCCACACACCAATGCCCGTTCCAGAACCGCCATGGCAAAGCACCGCTGAACAGTCTAGAGACCGCCATGGCAAAGCACCGCTGAACAGTCCAGAACCACCATGGCAAAGCACCGCTGAACAGTCCAGAGACCGCCATGGCAAAGCACCGCTGAACAGTCCAGAGACCGCCATGGCAAAGCACCGCTGAACAGTCCAGAACCGCCATGGCAAAGCACCGCTGAACAGTCCAGAGACCGCCATGGCAAAGCACCACTGAACAGTCCAGAGACGGCCATGGCAAAGCACCGCTGAACAGGGCATGCACCGGGTAAGAATGAAAAGACCGCCACATCAAGCATCCTTATCCCATGTGCAGCTGGGACAGTGACGGGACAGGAACTTTCACGGAGAGACTAATCCAGTCTGGGCACCAGTCCCCCTCCTGAGCCACTGGCGGATGTTATCTACTTGCGAAATTGTGGCTTTGCACTCCCCAGGATGGTCCAGTGGGCAACCCACCACTGTAGAGACTTGAGAGACTGTGGCTTTGCACTCCCCAGGATGTAACAGTGGACAAGCCCCCCACTGTAGAGACTTGAGAGACTGTGGCTTTGCACTCCCCAGGATTGAACAGTGGGCAAGCCACCCACTGTAGAGACTTGAGAGACTGTGGCTTTGCACTCCCCAGGATGTAACAGTGGGCAAGCCACCCACTGTAGAGACTTGAAAGACTGTGGCTTTGCACTCCCCAGGATACATCAATGGGCATGGAGCCCCGTCGTGGATCTGGCTTTGCACTCATCCGGCTGAGGTGCCCCCCCCCCCCTTCCCTTCCCCCTGAGGTGACTGTAGTATTTCTATCTGATGCCTCAGCAGTGTTCTCTCCGATTGTGTCCAGGTATCTTTTGTGGGCCTCGCCCATGCATTTTTGGACTAGTGGTGCACATTGATATGTGCATATCTGCACTACTTCTCGTAATGTATATATTTTTGGCTGATTTTCTTATATATCTGTATATTTTTGACAGACATGTATATTGATACATTACAAGGTTTGAACTGATTTCGCTTTGTCTTTGCATTCTTAAGGGGGGATTGTGGGTGGTTACTGTGATTTTTGTGGATGCATTGGTGTGTATGTTGTACTATGAGACGGTGGGGGTTGGGGTGGGGGTGTTTCGTGGGTGTCCCCCTAACTTTTGCCTCCCCCCTCCCCCATGTCGTAGGTGCAGTCCTCACCGTTGTCTTCGTCCGCACCGCTGTTGGTCTTCCTAGATGAGTAGGAATACAAGGGCCGCTAGAATGTGTAATTCGGGCTCCATGGAGTCCTCGTTCCTCGTTCCTCGTGGGATGTGTTCAGGTGAGCGTTTTCCCATTGCAGTAACTGTTTCCGCCGTGTTTTTATCCACGGTGAATCCGCCCCGGAAAAGGTGGCGGATTGGCGGGTTGTTATACTGTGGGCGGTACATTGTCTTCCGCCAGTCTGTTGGCGGTGACCGCCGCGCTGCTTGTCTGTACCGCCGTGGCAGGCGGTGTGTTAATGTGGCTGTCTTTGTTGGCGGTTTCCGCCAGGGTCATAATTCCCTTTTTTTGTCCGCCGGCCTGTTTGCAGTATTGCCGCACCTTTAACACCGTCCGCCAGGGTTGTAATGACCCCCTAAGTGTGAAGGTAAACTTTTAACCGAGGCCTCCCGCGGCCTGTAGCCGAGCAGGGATCCATCGCGGTCGGCCTGAAACTTTGACTTTGCCCCGGTCGAGGTGCAACCAGATGACCCGATTGGCGCTTTTTGTTTCTAGGCGCTAAAAAAAAGAAAGATTCTTTAAAAATTCATATCTCCGGTTCCCCTTATCTGATTTTATTCGTTTTGGTGTCATTTTAAAGATAAAAATATAATCGATTTTTATAAATTGTATCTGGATTTTTAAACTGTTTCCTGTGTTTTATTTAATTACTGTTTTGTGATAGTTTAATGCTTTACACTCTGTCTCCTAAGTTAAGCCTTGACGCTCGTTGCCAAGCTACCAAAGGTTGAGCTGGGTTTAATTTACTGAGACCTAACTGGACCTTAGTGGAAGTTAGTGGCCTATTGCTAAGTGTAGGTACCTACCTGCCCTTACCAATAACCCATTTTCCAACATTTTTGGTGAGCAGTGGTGGCATCCTGTACTTGTGTTCAGTATCACGTTACAGTTTTAAGTAAAACAATTTAAAAATCCTTTAAATTGTCCTAGTGCAAAAATTGTTTTTTTATTTTTAATCTGGATTAATTTCAATTATTGAATTTTTGTGATTTTTCTAAATTCTTGTTTCCAATTTTTGCAAAAAGTTTTTGTTGACACAAAACCAGGGAACCATGGAGCTTGATCTGGCTAGCCTACCCACACTGACAGTAGTCCAGCTTAGGGGGTTGTGTACTGAAAGAGGGTTGCCTGCAACAACTGACCTCAGGAAGCATGTCCTGATCAAATCCCTGACAGCATGGGCTGAGGCCCAAGAGGTAGACTCAGAAGAAGTTCCAGAGGAGGGAGAAGTAGGGGAGGATGCTAGCTCCAACCACTCAGGGAAGGGAGGGCATCTGAGCCTAAGTGAGGATGAGGAAGACCGGTCCTCATTACATACAGTCACTAGGGGCAGACCCAAAGCTAGTTGGGGGAAGGGGGTCCCTTCAGGAGGAGAGAACCTGTCCCTCAGGGAAAGAGAGCTGGAGGCCCAGCTAGCATTCATAGCTTTGGAGGCAGAGAAGCTGGCTCTAGAAAAGAAAAAGTGGGCAAGGGAAGAGAAAAGAGATGGTGGCAGCGCCAAAGAAGCTGAGGTGTCCCTGAGTGGGGGTTTTTGCCCCAGATTACCCAAAGGGGTGGTTCCTGCCTATGTAGAGGGGGATGATATAGATAAGTGGCTGGGGGCCTTTGAGAGGGCCCTCCAGATGAGGAGAGTCAAGCCTCAGTACTGGGGTTCACTTCTTTGGGAGTTGGTTCCCAACTCTGGGAGGGATAGGCTCCTAACCTTGAGGGGGGAGGAGGCAGACTCATACCCCAGTATGAAGAGATGCTTGACTAAAAGGTTTGGTCTGACCCCAGAGCAGTATAGGCTCAAGTTTAGGGACATCCAAAAGACAAGCACCCAGTCCTGGGTGGACTTTGTGGACATTTCAATAAAAGCACTAGAGGGCTGGATACAGGGCAACAAGGTAAGTACCTTTGAGGGGCTGTACAATTTGATTATGAGGGAACACCTTCTAACCAATTGTGTCCAAGAGAAGCTCCGCCAGTATCTAGTTGACTCTAAGTTGACCAACCCCAGAGAGCTGGGGGAGGCATCAGATGACTAGTTAAGAACTAGGGTTAACCAGAAACCCCCAGTGGGTGATCAGAAAAAGGGAGGACATGGTTCTTCTCAGGGAAAGAACCAAGGGAAAGATGATAAAAAGCCCCAGGAGTCCTCACAAGAGTCCCCAAAAACTTCTCAGGGTGGGGGAGCCCCGAGGCATTCCACTTCTAAGGGGAAAGGGTATCAGGGAAAGAATTATGATCCTGCTAAAGCAGGAAAGTTTCAGGAGCTTGCTAAGGCCGGCAAGTGTTTTGAGTGTCATCAACCTGGACACAAAAGAGGAGATGCTATCTGCTCCAAGAAGCCCCCCACTGGTGGGCAATCCTAGGGGATTGCTAGTGTAGGGTTGGGGGTGGAAGTTGGCCCAGGGCTGGGATCAGGGTACACAGAGGTCACCTTAGTATCTGTGGGTGGGGTGGACATTGCAACTATGGCCACCTTACCTCCCAGCATGGAGAGGTATAGGCAGAGGCCTAAAGTCAATGGGACTGAGGTGGAAGCTCTGAGAGATACAGGAGCCAGTGGGACAATGGTCACAGAGAAGCTGGTTTCTCCAGAACAGGTCTTACCTGGTGTCTTCCATCAAGTGACTTATGCAGATAGCAGAACCAAACTCCATCCCATGGCCATGGTGAGTCTGGAATGGGGAGGTGTGACTGGCCCTAAGAAGGTAGCTGTAGCTCCTGCCCTCCCAGTAGAGTGTCTTCTGGGAAATGATCTTGAAGCATCTGAATGGTCAGAGGTGGAGAGAAGGGTCCATGCACAGATGCTGGACCTCCCTGAATGGGTGTGTGCTGTGACCAGGTCACAGGCAGCACAACAGGGAAGTGCTGGACTCTTGGACCCTGGAACAATGGGCCAAGCCTCCAAAAAGAAGAGAAAGGGCACTGGGTATGGCTTGCCAGCCCCTACAAGTACAGAGGGTCAGGAGGAATCCAACCCTGAGGGGGAGGATCTGACCTCTGAGGGAGGGACACTTCCCCTGCAAGCTCTGCCTGACTTGGCAAAACTGCAAGGGGCAGGTGGGCCCACCAGAGAAGAGTTGTGCCAGGGACAAAGAGAGTGTCCCACTCTTGAGGGCATGAGGCAGACTGCTGCCAGGCAAGAACAAGGAGATACCAGTGGGACCCACAAGGTTTACTGGGAGGATGGAGTTCTCTACACTGAGGCAAGGGCCCTTAAACCAGGGGCCACCAGGAGAGTAGTGGTCTCCCAGAAGTATAGAGAATTCCTCCTTACCTTAAGCCATGATATCCCCTTAGCTGGACATTTGGGACAGACCAAGACCTGGAACAGGCTGGTCAACCATTTTTATTGGCCCCAAATGTCAGAAAAAGTAAAGGGGTTTTGCAGCTCCTGTGTCTCCTGCCAAGCCAGTAGCAAGACAGGGGGCAAGTCAAAGGCTCCCTTGATACCACTGCCAGTGGTTGGGACTCCCTTTGAGCGGGTGGGGATTTACATTGTTGGTCCCCTAGACCCACCAACTGCCTCAGGTAACAGGTACATTTTGGTGGTTGTGGACCATGCCACCAGGTACCCTGAGGCAATACCCCTCTGGACAGTCACTGCTCCCACAGTGGCTAGGGCCCTACTTGGTGTGTTCACCAGAGTGGGGTTCCCAAAGGAGGTGGTCTCAGATAGGGGCACAAACTTTATGTCAGCCTATCTGAAAGCCATGTGGGATGAGTGTGGTGTTACTTATAAGTTCACCATCCCCTATCATCCACAGACCAATGGTCTGATGGAAAGATTTAATAAGACCCTGAAGGGCATGATCATGGGTTTGTCTGACAAACTCAGGAGGAGATGGGATGTTCTCCTCCCATGCCTGCTGTTTGCCTACAGAGAGGTGCCACAGAAGGGGGTTGGATTCAGCCCCTTTGAGTTACTGTTTGGGCACCCTGAAGAGGCCCATTGTGCTTGGTGAGAGAGTCTTGGGAAAAGCCTCTCAGAGAGTCCAAGGAGAATGTGCTAGATTATGTGCTGGGCCTGCGGTCACGCATGGCTGAGTACATGAAGAAGGCAAGCAGAAACCTGGAGGTCAGCCAGGAGCTCATGAAGCTCTGGCATGATCAGAAGGCTACCATGCCTGAGTATCACCCAGGACAGCTGATGTTGGTTTTGGAGCCCATGGCTCCTAGGGCACTTCAGGCCAAATGGACTGGGACCTATCCAATTCTGGAGAAAAAGGGTGAGGTCACCTACTTGGTGGACCTTGGCACCCCCAGGAATCCTCATAGGTTCCTGCATGTTAACAGGCTGAAACCCCACCAGGACAGGGCAGACATGACCATGCTGATGGTCACTGATGAAGGGAGGGAGGAGGAGAGTGTACCTCTGCCTGACCTCCTGTCTTCAAATGCACAAGATGGGTCAGTGGAGGGAGTGGTACTCTCTCCCAAGTTGACAGACCAGCAACAAAAAGACTGCAAACAAGTTTTGGAACAGTTTGCTAGTCTGTTCTCCCTGACCCCTGGACTCACCAATTGGTGTGTCCATGACGTTGACACTGGTGACAGCTTGCCTGTCAAGAACAAGCTGTACAGGCTGTCTGACCAGGTCAAGGCCAACATCAAAGCTGAAGTGGCTAAGATGTTGGAGCTCAAGGTAATTGAGCCCTCTGACAGTCCTTGGTCCAGTCCAGTGGTACTGGTGCCCAAACCTAATCCCTAAGGTGGGAAGAAAGAATTGAGATTTTGTGTGGACTACAGAGGTCTAAACGCAGTCACTAGGACTGATGCTCACCCCATACCTAGAGCTGATGAGCTCCTTGATAGGTTGGGGGCTGCCAAATTCCTGAGCACGTTTGATCTGACCTCAGGATACTGGCAGATTGCCTTAAATCCAGGAGCTAAGGAGAGGTCAGCATTTTCCACACCAGAGGGCCACTTTCAGTTCAAGGTGATGCCCTTTGGCCTGAAAAATGCTCCTGCCACCTTCCAACGGTTGGTGAATAGAGTCCTGTCTGGGTTGGAATCTTTCAGTGCAGCTTATCTGGATGATATAGCTGTATTTAGTTCCACCTGGGAGGACCACCTGGTCCACCTGAAGGAAGTGCTTCAGGCCCTGCTTCAAGCAGGCCTGACTATCAAGGCAAGCAAGTGCCAGATAGGGCAAAGCTTAGTTGTGTACCTGGGCCACCTTGTTGGTGGAGGCCATGTACAACCTCTCCAGCCCAAGATCCAGACTATCCTGGATTGGGAGGCTCCTAAAACCCAGACTCAGCTCAGGGCCTTTCTTGGCCTGACTGGGTACTACAGGAGGTTTGTTCAGAATTATGGGACCATAGTGGCCCCTCTGACTGAGCTTACCTCCAAGAAACATCCCAAGAAGGTCATTTGGACCCCAGAGTGTCAGAAAGCTTTTGACACCCTAAAACAGGCTATGTGTTCAGCACCAGTGTTACTGGCCCCTGACTATAGAAAGGAGTTTATAGTGCAAACAGATGCTTCAGAGGAAGGGATTGGGGCAGTGTTAGCACAAGTTAATGAAGAGGGCCAAGATCAACCAGTTGCCTTCATCAGCAGGCGACTACTCCCCAGAGAGAAAAGATGGAGTGCCATTGAGAGGGAGGCCTTTGCTGTGGTCTGGTCCCTGAAGAAGTTGAGGCCTTACTTGTTTGGCACTCACTTCCGTGTGCAAAATGACCACAGACCTCTCAGATGGTTGATGCAGATGAGGGGGGAGAACCCAAAACTGTTAAGGTGGTCCATTTCCCTCCTACAGGGGATGGACTTCACAGTGGAGCACAGACCTGGGACTGCCCATGCCAATGTAGATGGCCTTCCCAGGTTTTTCCACTTAGCTGATGAGGACTACCAGGGTGTAGGTTAGTACCCATCACCTTTCATCTGGGGGGGGGGGCAGTGTAGGAAAGTCCTCCTTTTTGCCCTGGTCACCCCCACACTTTTTGGACAGGTACTGGTGGTTACTGACTCTTGGCTGTGCCCTGGGTACTGCTTACCAGTCCCAGGGCCAGTGCTCTGTGTAAAATGGATATGCAAATTAGGCTAATTATAATTGGCTAAGTTAACCTACCTATAAGTCCCTAGTATATGGTAGGGCATGTAGGTTTAGGGACCACAGCATAGGTAGTGCACCCATAGGTGCACTGCTGAGGTGCCCAGTGTCATTTTAAAGGCAGGCCTGCTTGCTGGCTGCTTTTAAATGAAAGTTATATGCAAATTCGACTTTGGAATTAAAAGTAGTTCCAAAGTCTTAAAATACCTTATTTTTACATATAAGTCACCCCTAAGGTGTGCCCTATGTGCCCCTAGGGCTGGGTGCCATGTAACTATAAGCAGGGACTTTATAAAAATAGTTTTATAAGCCCTGGTGAGGTAAAAACAGCCAAATTAGTTTTTCCCTCATTGTAGTAAATGGCCTTCATAGGCTAGAATGGGGAGACTTTATTTTAATTTTTAAGGTCTCCTTAAATGACGCATACCAAGAATTCAGTATCAAATTAATTGTTGTAATAAATCCCACAACTTCCAGTTGTTGGATTTAATATAACTTGTTCAGGTAAAGAGTTTTAAACTTTACCTGAAAAGTTGCCAATTTCAGCCCTGCATTGTTTTTGCTGCTGTGCTCTGATTGGCCAGCCTCTAGCAGCTTGGCCAAGCTGCCTTGATGAGGTGTGAAGTGGCCTGGCTTCACACAAAGGAATGTGCCTGTGGGAGGGAATCTCCCCTCAGCAGATGGTGAGGCAGGAAGGGGGAGGGCTGCCAAACTGGTCTTCAAAGGCAGAGAAGGACATTTGGAGCAACCAGCAACACCCCCACATCCTGCAACCCCAGACAACTAGGTGCCCCCTTGATTAGATTAGGAGAGGGCAGGAAAGGGGTGTGTTTATGATTTTTAGCCACACCAGTGGGTGGGCTCAGCCAGATGTAACCTCCAAAAATCAGATTCAGCCATGATGGATTTTTGGAGAATGTTGCCTCCTGGGATTGATTTTTGCAACACTTCCCAGGAAGTGGTCATCACAGGGGGAAGGACCCTGCACCTGATTGGAGTACCAGGACACCCCTGCTTTTCACCCAGGAGCAAGGATAAAACTGGCAGACCTTTACTCACACCTCAGTTCCCTACTACATCCAACAAGGAAGAACTACAGAAGAAGAAGGACTGGCCTGCACCCGGAACCTGCACTCAGAAGGACTGCACCAGCTGCACACTTGAGCTTCACCACAAGAAGGACTTTGCCTGGCTTCAACTGGTTCAAGGAGGGACTCCCTGTTTGCTACAGGTGAAAAATTGCTATCCATAGTCCCCTGCACCAACTCCTGAAGAAAGCGACCCGCTGACCACTGTCCAGTGGCCAAAAAGGAGTTTGCGCCAGGTGCATTCTGGGAGTTGTAGTCTGCACCCCCCCAAGGACCATCTCAGAACTTCTGGACCCTTGGGGTGAGCTGTGGACCCCAAAAGAACCTTAAAAGGACATCTGGGAGAAGCCCCAGAAGTTTGGACAACTTTTGTAAAAAAGCTCCATAGAGGAACCGACCCGCCGCAGCAACTCTAGCCGGCTTGCCTCAACCACGACCCGGCCTGATTTGCTGGTTCGTCCCGGTAAAGAAAATCTCTGAAAAAGAGACTAGGGGGTCATTACGACCTTGCCGGTCTTTTTGCAATACCGCCGAGGGACCGCCGTGCGGAAGACCGCCTGTGCAGGCGGTTTGCCGCTCGGCGTATTATGGCTGTTGGCTGCTCTCCGTCGTTATTCCGACAGAGAGCCACCAACAGCCATACTTGCGGGCGGCGGGAAAAGTGGAGGTTGCTCCACCTCCACCCCCACGCCAACAGAACACCGTCCAGCGAATCACGTCCTGTGATTCGCCGTGGCGGTGTGGTGTCGGCGGAGCTGCCCCCATGGCTCCCGTCCCCTCCCGGAGGATCGACGGACCAGGTAAGTCGATCGTCCGTTAGGGGAGGGGGGTGGGGGGGTGTTGTGTGTTGTGTGCATGCATGGGGGTGTGCGAGTGCATGGGGGTGTGTGAGTGCGTGAATGCTTGCAGGGGTGTTGTGTGTATGGGAATGAGTGCGTGTATGGCTGTGGGTATGTCTGTATGGATGTGTGCGTGTATGTTTTAATGTGGGTGTGCGTGTGTGTGTGGATGTAGGCATGTATGTCGGGGTGTGTGTGTTGGTGGTGCCTGCATGCATGTCGGGTGTGTGTAATGTTATGTTGGGGGTCGGGGTGGGGAGGGGGACCCTGCCACCTTTGGGGGGTGGCCGGGGTGGTGGGGGGTGTAGGGGAGGGAGTCGGGTGGGGGCGGGGGTGGGGGAGACCCCTATCAGTGCCAGGGAAGGAATTCCCTGGCACTGATGGTGCTTACCGCCATGGATTTCATGGCGGTTCAAACTGCTGGAAATCCACGGCGGTAAGCCGGGTCCAAATACCGGCGGCGGTATACTGACAGCCGCAGGGCTGGAGACCCAGGTCTCCAGCCCGGCGGTCGTCTCCACCCTGGCGGGCGGGACGGAGAACCGGCGGATGACCATGGCGGTAACTGCCATGGTCATAATACACCAAGGTTAGACCACCAGCCTGTTGGCGGTCTTACCGCCGGTTCTCCGCCATCCTCCAGGGTTGTAATGACCCCCTAAGTTCGAAGGTAAAAAGTTAACCGGGACCTCCCAGCCAGTGTATCCGAGGAGGGCTCCATGTTCGTCAGATCAAGATCCAGGTTTACCCCGGTCGAAGGATTTTCACCTCGAAAAAACGACTAAGTCCGAAGGTAAAAATCTCCCCAGAGGATTCCAGCATCGCGTATCCGGAGAAGGGCTCCAGGAGGTCGGATTGGACTGGCAGGTTCGTCCCGCTGAAGAAAGTCTTTGAAAAAGAGACTAAGAGGGTCATTCTGACCCGGGCGGGCGGCAGTCGCCGCCCGCCTGGCGGGAACCGCCAAATGGCCGCCGCGGTCAAAAGACCGCGGGGGCCATTCTGACTTTCCCGCTGGGCCGGCGGGCGCCCGCCAAGGGAGCACCCGCCGGCCCGGCAGGAAAGGGCCTGCAACACAGAAGCCGGCTCCGAATGGAGCCGGCGGTGTTGCAGGTGTGCGACGGGTGCAGTAGCACCCGTCGCGATTTTCACTGTCTGTTATGCAGACAGTGAAAATCATTCTGGGGCCCTGTTAGGGGGCCCCTGCAATGCCCATGGCAGTGGCCTGGGCAGTGCAGGGGGCCCCAGGGGCCCCACGACACCCGTTCCCGCCATCCTGTTCCTGGAAGTAAAAACCGCCAGAAACAGGCTGGCGGGAAGGGGCTCGGAATCCCCATGGCGGCGCTGCTTGCAGCGCCGCCATGGAGGTTCAGCCCAGCCAGAGGAAATCCGGCGGGAAACCGCCGGATCCCCTTTTCTGACCGCGGCTTTACCGCCGCGGTCAGAATGGGCAATGAAGCACCGCCAGCTTGTTGGCGGTGCTTCCGTTGCCCGCGGCCCTGGCGGTCTTGGACCGCCAGGGTCGGAATGAGGGCCTAAGTGTGAAGGTAAACTTTTAACCGAGGCCTCCCGCGGCCTGTAGCCGAGCAGGGCTCCATCGCAGTCGGCCTGAAACTTTGACTTTGCCCCGGTCGAGGTGCAACCAGATGACCCGATTGGCGCTTTTTGTTTCTAGGCGCTAAAAAAAAAAGAAAATCTTTAAAAATTCATATCTCTGGTTCCCCTTATCTGATTTTATTCGTTTTGGTGTCATTTTAAAGATAAAAATATAATCTATTTTTATAAATTGGTTTTGGATTTTTAAACTGTTTCCTGTGTTTTATTTAATTACTCTTTTGTGATATTTGAATGCTTTACACTCTGTCTCCTAAGTTAAGCCTTGACGCTCGTTGCCAAGCTAGCAACAGTTGAGCTGGGTTTAATTTACTGAGACCTAACTGGACCTTAGTGGAGGTTAGTGGCCTATTGCTAAGTGTAGGTACCAACCTGCCCTTACCAATAACCCATTTTCCAATAGTCATGTATTATCACCACTTTCAAACATATTTGGCACTTCAAATTCATTTTTTTTCTCATGTCTGACATTTGTTTTTACAAATAATGTGTGAATAATACATTTGAAATGTATTATTCGCACATTATTATTATTATTTTGTTTTAAATTACCATCAACAGAAGTATTACACTGCAGCACTAACGATACCAAACACAGTAGCAGTTATTTTTTTCATGTGTCATATCTTGCCGAAAACAGTGTTGTGCATATCTGAGATTTGTATACAAATTACCCATGATTTTGAGTGCTAGTGATGCACAAAAAAATTAAAAATTCACAGCTACATGTCCTAAAATGGCAGGTGCCTGACCTTGCCATCAGGCCATTGGCTATCTGACGGGCATCAGTGGAAGTTTACCACGTAGCAGGTGGAAGACTCTATGACAGATACTGCCATAGGCTAACGTGTGTCAACAGCTTTGTCCGTCTCCGCCTCGGAGCGCGTAGGCAGTGAACTTGTATAGGGCATCTGGAAAAAAGCTCACTTGCCTCCTAACACTGCAGCCAACAACACCTTGTCATTTTTTGCTGCTGTTACTGACCTCCGGGAGCAAGGATGCCGGGCAAAGCAGATGACAGGGTCCCTGCCTTTTTCCCTGATGAGCTGGAGATCCTCACTAGGGAGGTTCTGGCCCTACACAGCCAGCTGTATGGGGACCCAGAGGAACAGGTACATGTTTGAGTGGGAAATATTTCACAAATTAACTTTTCCCTCCTTTGTACACAGGCTAACTTGTCCCCTTTTGTTGATGAGTGAAGTGTTGCTATTGGAGAGTAATGAACTGCATGATTTAGCTGGGTACAGAATGTTGCTTGACAATGTTAGAAATGACTTGACATATAAATGTAAAGTCATCTGAAAGAATAGGCTCAATTTTCAGTTCATGTTAATCACAATTCCAGATTTCATTAGACAGTACTTCTAGTGGTTAGTAAAAACTGTACCACTAGTGTAACTGAAAACATACAGCCCAGGTTGAAATGAGTGAAATGTAAAGTACGAGAAGAATCTTCAAAGTTCTGGAGTTATCTGATGCTGTTCTGTCAAGTGAAATCACATCCGTTAATTTTGAATAATAGCATCTGTATGTTTCAAACATGTCATGGTGCCACCTATAGGGAATGGTATTTCCTGTGTTGCAAATCTAAATGACACAGGCTCCCAATCATCCATACAGGTATGTCTCATTACTACACACACTTGCTCATACATCACCCAACATCATGCTCTCACTGACTCATGGCGGCCCTTCCATACTGCTCTTAGTCACTGTATGTGCTGCAAACCATAGTATCTGAAAGATTAGGTATGAAGCCAATGTAGCTGTACATGGGGATATGTGAAAACAATCTACAGGTTGTTTGACCTTTAGTGTCTCACAATGATTTGGACTAATCAGGATTGGGTCTCACTACAGGAAAGATTTCCTAGCCCTGGCCTAGATGATGTTTGTGGCCTGGATTGGTAAAACGAGGCAATAGAAAATGTGGAGGGTACTCAAATGATCACTGCCAATTCATATTTCCTTGGAAATTGGAAATGTTTTTATAAAATCTGTATTGACTGTTCTGGGAATGCATATAAGAGATGCAACAAAATTGTGTCACACTACTACAGACAAACATAATTAATCAAAACCTTTTTTGTTGTTTTTTTCTCACCCATAGTGATCAGTGCCCATCAAAAGTGGGACATTTGGAAGGCCATTGCCAAAAAGGTACAGACCCTGGGGGTCCATAAGCGGCACAGCCTGTATTGCAAGGAGAGGTGGGAGGACCTCTGACACTGAACCAGCAAGTCAGCTCAAGTCCAACTTGGCCAGGCCTTCCAACTAGGCAAGCACATGCGCCACACCCTGGCCCTTTAATGGCACGCAACCTTGCGGTGGCTGACCCGGAGCTTGATGGGCAGTTGAGGGCCCGACAGCAGCATCAGGGGGTGAGGTATTGTATGTTTCTATTCTTGTTGTTTAACCTTTTTATTTTACAGGAATGCTGTTTGGCATCAACATGACAGTTCATACACATCCAAAGCAGATGAGGATTTCTGGAGGTGTAAGTTATTCATTCATACAGTGTCTGATGCTGTGTTTGGTGTATTGTTTTGTGTTAACGGCTTTCACTGGCTTCCTCATCACAAGCCAAGTACTCTTTGAACAGATACAAGTCTGCATGTGAAAAAGGGGTACCTGCATTCTCTCTATGTCATGAAAGACATTTGTACTAAACATGGCCCATTTGATATTGCAAGCTACTCACCTGGACTCCAGGTGGTTCAGATGGGGCAAAAATAATCCACGAATCCCAATGAGAGTTGACAGGGCAGCAATGGAGGACACACTGCAACCCTAGGAGTTTCCAAGGGGAAGGGGGGTTGGAATGAGAGAGAAAGAGAGAAATATCAGGTCTTCTGCCTGTTCGGATTTCTCTACTCTGGGCACTGCTGAGCTCAAGGATATCTGGATTCTGGTTCTGGATTCAGTATACTGGCAGTCAGGATTATTCAACTACAAGGGTCTGGACTCGGTTTCCCTGTAATGAAACCACAATTTAAAACAGGAAAAATGAAACAGATCTTTGATATTAACTAATGTCAAATCAAGATATCAATATTTCATACTAGAAACATAATAATAATAGTAATAACAACAACAATAATAATGATAATAATAAAGAGCTTAATAAAGCACATACCTACCTCATAGAGGTGTCCTAGCGCTGCAGGAAACCGTTCAACTATTTATCTCCGGGCCGCCTTCGTTGAGTTACTGAGAGCAAAGTTTTAAAATTATTTTGAAAGGTTAGCTCAGAGGGCTCCTGCCTGAATGATAAAGGGAGCAAATTCCACCCTTTTGCTGCCAAGACACCAAAGGAAGCTCCTCCTGTATGCACCTTTTTAAAATGGGGAATAGAAGCCAGACAGGCTTCCGCTGACTGTAAGTTTCCACTAAGGATATATGGCTTGACCAGCAAATGTAGATAGCAAGAACCTTTTTGCTACGAATTCTGTGGCAGTAGCACATCGCCTTGAAAGCATTCCTTTCCTTTAAAGGAAGCCAATGCAACTGTTCTAACGCTGGAGCCATTTTAGACCTTCTCAGAAGTTTCAATAACAGCCTAGCAGCTGTATTTTGTACCCACTGCAATCTTCTCAGCGGGTTTGTGAGACCCCTAGATAAAGTACATTGCAATAATTCAGGCTAAACATTACTTATGAATGGATGACTGTCTTTCTTGCTGCTTCTGGGAGAAGATCCAAGATTTTTTTAGGGATCTCCAAATCCCGAAACACTGACCTGCTACACTTGTAATTTGATTCTTGAATGACAGCTTTGAGTCAAACCAGATGCTAACGTTCATAGTTTTGGGCTTGGGCATAGATACCGGTCTCAGTGAGTCAAGCCACCAAGCTGAAGACCAAATCAAAGCTTGCTTACCAAAGATGAGAACCTCGGTTTAAGGCAATTGAGGCTCATCTATTCAACAACCTCCGTCATGCACGCTTTCAAGTGAGCTGCTGTCTTATTGGCATCTTGAAAAAAGTAATAATCAATGGTGTATCATCAGCATATGATACGATGTTGAAACCACATTGCTTGGTGAATTGGCCGGGTGACGCATATACAAACATTCCCCAGTGTGATTCAAGAATTATCATGAACTGGAATTATCATGTACAAGGATTTCCACTGAGAGACAATAACTGGGTTAATCATGACAAAAGTACCTCAAATTCTTCAGTAGTCCATGGGACAGTTTACGCTGAATAAGCGACATTGTTTTACGCTAATTCAGCGCAAACCAAACGCCATATTTATATTTTGATGCTAGACCCGTCTTATGTCAAAATATTGGTGTTAACGTAATTTTTCGGATGCATGAAACCTCCTTGCATCAATGAGATGCAGGGTAGGTGTTCCCGGACAAAAATTGACTCAAACACCCATGCGCCATATTTAATCACCAGGACAAAAAAGACACACAGGTGGGAGGCAGGCCCAAAAAATAACGTTAACACTGATTTGCGTCAAAATGTAACTCCTGGGTCAGGGCAGGCGTTAAAATGAGGCAGACACACAACTACTTAAGGAAAACACACAGAAGCAACATTACAACCCACAGGAATAGATGGAGGTGATACTGATACAGCTTTCTAGATGGCACAGAGTACAGCAACTATACCAGCAATCACCAGCACAACAACCCGGCCCACAAAGGCAACGCAGAAGGCAGGAGAGGGTCTGCAGAACCAGGACAACCCTCCTTGGCCTCAGGGACCTGGGCATAATTAGGACTTATAGGCTCATTCTCTGCATTCCTGCCAAAGGTGTTAAACGCCATCATCTCCCTGACACCCAGCCACATCAGATTCCCCAACACCCAGAAAAAGCAGCAGGAGAACAAACAGGGGTTCTATCAAATCCATGGCTTTCCGCATGTGCTCAGTGCAATGGACTGCACCCACGTCCGGCTCGTACCACCTGCAGCAACAGAGCACTTATACCGGAATCGCAAGCACACGAATTCCAATAATGTGCAAGCCATAGTGGACCACAGCGGATTATTCATAAACATTTTGGCCAAGTATCCTGGGAGTGTCCATTACGCCTACGTATTCCGGCACAGCAGGACCAATGAACAATTCCAGGATGGACAATTTGGAAATGGCCTACTTGTGGGTAAGTCTTCAAATCTAGTAATGTACACCCAACACCCCAACCCTGTTGGACACACAAGACATACACCACTACAGCAACATATGGCGAAGGTTACACACATGTGAGGGTGATAACACATATGCACCATGCTACAATACAGCACAATCAGTGTACAACATCAATACATACACCCATATGTATGTAACACAACACAACTTGACAGGTACACCACAGGAAGGACAGGTGCAGACATGTACCCTTTGAAAACAGCAGAACTACACAGACCACCACAAGTGCCCTCAGGTTGCCTACTATGTACACATCACACACACTAGATCAAACAAACAATATCACAGACATGTCAAAGGCATACTCCATGCCAATGTCATGTTAATTCTAAATAGGCACAGATGTCTCAAGTCATGCTGTGCAAATCACTGCCAGAACAAATATCAAACACCACATAACTTGCGCCTATATCAAGTGTATCTCATCAACACATACTTAACTTACCTGTAGACATCTGCCTGGCGAATTAGCACACACACATAGGAATACAAGAATACAAGAACAATCCCTATCACATACCATGTGCCAGATATGTGAGAAGTGGAACCACAGTGACTGCTGTGCAACCTCACATGCAATACTCAATGACTCACAACACCATCATGTCTGTACCAGATACAAGAAATGGCCTAACGGGGGCAGAGACACAGTCAGACAGTGCAGATCATGGATGTCACAGTGGGACCCAGTAGGAGACAACAGGAAATCACTGACCCCATTTGCTAAGTAGCTGAGCTATATCCTATAGCCTACACTGTTCATGTGTCAACAGTAGAAATGCACATTAGTGTTTAGGAAGATAGAAGAGACACTGCTACTTATGTTGATAATACTGTAAGAATGGGATACACACCCTTGGATACTTCATGGCTGAGCACAAACATTAGCTGCCACACAGGAACACCAAGGGAACAATGTAATAGCCCACAGTTCCATAGTCATGGACTACACTGTATGTAAATCTTGGCCATCCCTTTATTACTTGAAGCCACATTCTAAATTGGCCACCCTCCCATGCTGTATGTAGCGTGGAAGCGGTGTGCAATGTTTCTCGCTGCAGTTCTGTCACCACAAGATGCATAGCATGAAGGTGCAGACTCACATATAGCTGTCCCCTAAAATCTGAGAAAGTGCTAACAACAAATACCACCACAGGGGTGCAGTATGCAAGTTGCAAATAGGAACTAGACTGTACTATGAACTCAGATGAATGTGGCACAAATACATGCTGCACACGGCTGCACACACATAAAGAGCAAATTGGCCATCAAAAAAGCATATGTCTAGAGCACCGTCCAGCACAGATACATCCACCTCCACAAGGCAGATAGTCAAGTACCCTGGTGTAGGGCAGGTAGCATGAGTGTACGGCTACACATGAGCAACTGGCTCAGGGGACAACAAAGGTTTGCCAAGTAACTTGTCACACATGAGGCATTCTTGCATAGTTGAAATGTTGCAGGAAACAGCAGCCAATTTAGGAGACATGTTGTGCATTCACACTTACCAATTTCATAGGCTCTAAGTATCACGCATCATCTGCAATGACACATGTCAAAAGGGATTGGATATCCAGGCACTGTAGTGCTACCATGTTGCCGCCACATCTGACCCCATTGTGTTGTTAGGATTTGTCATGTCCCCTCTAGTGATAGCACATTGATACAAAGGTGCACTGCACAACGCATGGTACATACATAGGTGGTCATTCCAACCTCGGCGGTAAAAGGCGCTTACTGCCGTTCAGAAGACCGCCATAACACCGCCACAGTCGCGGTACACCGCCACGGTCATTCTGACCCACAACAGGCAAACCGGCAAAATACAGACATCCACAAAAGTCCGCCACACCAAAGGCCAGCGAGAAACTGTAGATGACCAAAACTCCACCGTCACGCCAACAGAAAAACGCCCATGCCATTACGACCCACGAATCCACGCGGCGGTCTTTCAACCGCGGTATTCCATTGGCGGTACACACCGCGGCGCTCAAAATACACACACACTTACAAAACACAGCCACATTGGACAAATCGAAATACACACACCTGATACACATACACACACCACTCCCACACACCCAATACAACATAAAACACACACCCACATCACCCACAAACCCCCACTCCTCGAGATTCGTGAACACGCACTGAGAAAAGAGAACCGAGCACCCAGACGCGCAATTCACTGTCACCCTGCAATATTACCACGCACTTCAAACAACACACCAATACACAGCACCGCACTTAGCACCACACAATCCACCCCACACATCACCCACACCACCCCATGGCACCGCAAAGACACCCCAGGTTTACTGACGATGAACTCAGGGTCATGGTGGAGGAAATTGTACGGGTAGAGCCACAGCTCTTCGGGACACAAGTGAGGCACACCACCATTGCCAGGAAGATGGAGCTATGGGGCAGAATAGTCGACAGGGTCAACGCTGTGGGACAGCACCCAAGAAATAGGGACGACATCAGGAAGCGGTGGAACGACCTACGGGGGAAGGTGCGTTCCATGGTATCCAGGCACAACATTGCGGTGCAGAAGACTGGCGGCAGACCCCCACCTCCTCCCCCAGAATTTACAACATGGGAGAAGCAGGTCTTGGCGATCCTGCATCCTGACGGCCTCGCAGGAGTAGGCGGAGGAATGGACTCTGGTAAATCTAATCTTAATTACTTCATCCCCCCCACCCCACCAGCATGCCAACTCATACCCCCACCCTCACCCTCACCCCCATCACATCTACTCCTTGCAAATGTCTCACCATCACAACCCACCCATCCCAACACCAAGCCCTGCATGTGACCACAAAGCAGGGACACCCATCACCTAAGCATGCCCACTGCACACCCCGCCCCCAAACCACTGTCACAAAAGCCCCCACAAGGGAATGCCAGCACTGGGGTACACGGGTACCCACCCATTGCACGCTATGGCACACACAGAAGCAATAACCATACCTTTATACCACTGCAGGACCCGAACGCCACGTCACCGCGCAGGAGGGTCCACAAATGTCCACTCCACCCCCAGAAGAGGCCCACAGTGATGACAGCAGCTCCGTCTCCCTGGATCTAGATGACCAGCCCGGCCCATCGGGGACCTCTGGACAGTCGGTTCCCCTCAGACAGCCACAGCCCACAGCAGACCTTCCCCCCACTGGGAACACCAGCACAGCACCCACCCAGCGGGCCCATACCTCTGTCCCCAGGACACGTCAATCAGCGGTGTGTCCACCACTACAGGGAACCCAGGTTAACCCACCACCCCAACAACAACAGGGACCTGGGGGCAGTGGTAGTGGGCACACGGTCCAGGGGACAGAGGCCCAGGGAAACAGGGGAACTGGAAGGGCTGCTGTGCGACAGGGGGGGGACAGGCCCAGGGAACCCACTCTCCACGAGGCCCTCTCCTCCATCATGGGAGCATACCACCACTCCCAGGAGACGATGTCCACGGTCCTGGCCAGGTTTCAGGAGATCCAGCTTCTGCAGGAGCAACAGTATATGGGGATCAGGGAGGAACTAAGAAACATCTGTTCCGCCATGGGCACCATCGTAGTGGCACTGAATCAGGTAGTCACCACATTGCGGGACACTCTGGCACCACAAAGGGCCCCTGTCACTAGCATGGACCAAGAACTGCCTACCACCTCCGCCGGCGCTAGTGGACAGGAGGCCCCGACACAAGACCAACAGGCCACCAGAACCCCACCTCCTGCAGAAGGAGAACCACCCCGCAAGCGGGCCCTGAGATCCAGGAAGAAGACAGAGTAAGATGCCAAGACCCCCGCCACGAAAGGATACCTCCCTGATTGTCATCCCACTGTCCCACATTGACACCCTGTCCAACCATAAACTGCCCCTGCTCCACTTTCCACAGGCATTTGGACATTGCACCTGTGATACTGATAGTCTGGACTCTGCCATGGACAATCCTCCACCATCACCACTCACCGATTTGCAACCACCCACCAATTTAGAGCACTGTAATAAACACACTTATTGCACAAAACAATCAGGAGTCTGGCTGTTATTTGGAACAAATGTATTAGATATGACCGTGCCAAAATGCTTATTTTCATTGTGATGCCAACATACCAATGTCACACAGCTGTAGTCCATGGGGAAACAAAGCAGATGTCACGCAGTGGGGCCCACAGCTCTGAAATCTGAAGGGAAAGTCACAACTCAGTTACCATACACTGAGGGAAAAGGACAGACAGTAGAGAGGTAGTAGGGGTTTAGTAAATGTTATATGCCGGGGGGGATTCTTACCTGTGTGTCATTGGAAATACTGCAGTATTACTGTGTTCCTGTTGTCTATGTCGTCCTCTTCGCCTTCCTCCTCTTCACTCTCCACAGGCTCCACAGCTGCTACAACACCACCATCTGGACCATCCTCCTGCAGAAAAGGCACCTGGCGTCACAAAGCCAGGTTGTGAAGCATACAGCAGGCCACGATGATCTGGCACACCTTCTTTGGTGAGTACATTAGGGATCCACCTGTCATATGGAGGCACCTAAACCTGGCCTTTAGGAGGCCGAAGGTCCGCTCTATCACCCTCCTAGTACGTCCATGGGCCTCATTGTACCGTTCCTCTGCCCTTGTCCGGGGATTCCTCACTGGAGTCAGTAGCCATGACAGGTTGGGGTAACCAGAGTCACCAATTAGCCACACACGGTGCCTCTGGAGTTGATCCATCACGTAAGGGATGCTGCTATTCCGCATGATGTACGCATCATGCACTGAGCCAGGGAACTTGGCATTAACATGGGAGATGTACTGGTCAGCCAAACAGACCATCTGGACATTCATGGAATGATAACTCTTCTTGTTCCTGTACACCTGTTCACTCCTGCTGGGTGGGACCAAAGCAACATGGGTCCCATCAATGGCACCAATGATGTTGGGAATATGTCCAAGGGCATAGAAATCACCTTTCACTGTAGCCAAATCCCCCACCTCAGGGAAGACGATGTAGCTCCGCATGTGTTTGAGCAGGGCAGACAACACTCTGGACAACACCTTGGAAAACATGGGCTGGGACATCCCTGATGCAATGGCCACAGTTGTTTGAAATGACCCACTTGCTAAGAAATGAAGTACTGACAGAACCTGCACTAGAGGGGGGATCCCTGTGGGTTGGCGGATAGGTGACATCAGGTCTGGCTCCAGCTGGGCACACAGTTCCTGTATAGTGGCTCGGTCAAGCCTGTATGTCAGTATGACATGTCTTTCCTCCATTGTCGACAGGTCCACCAGCTGTCTGTACACGGGAAGATTCCTCCATCTCCTGCCATGTCCCAGTGGACGGTGCCTATAAAGGACAACAGCGAGCACAGAGTCAATCAAACCACAGGTACGTTCCCACAGCTTGCACATAACACGAATCCCTATGCATTGTATGGCTTGTATGAGTGTCGATGCAAGGCCTAGGTATGTGTGTCGCAGTACAAATTCAGCCATGTGGGCCCTGGAAATGGCGGCTGCCTGACCTGTGAAGTGCGACAATGGGATGTGAGGTCAATGCGCTGGCGTGGGACACCGTGGCGGTAGGCGGGCGAAGACCGCGGCGCAAAGCAGCATTGGTTAACATTGAACCCTATGGGTTTCAGGAGCCAATGACGATGTGCGCCGGCGGTCGTGGTACGCACCGCTGCGGTACGCACCGCCGCGGGCGTAACCGCCATTTTCTATCAGCTTAATCACTCGATACCTGATCTTCCACAGGAGAGGACCTACACTGCAAGTGCTGCTGTGACCTCGGTCTGGAAGAGACAATGGCTCATGCGACTGGGGAAAGGGCCCCTGCCTTCACGGCGGAGGAGTTGGAGAAACTTGTGGATGGGGTCCTCCCCCAGTATGCGCTACTCTACGGTCCTCCAGACCAACAGGTAAGTACACTGGGACCATGCTTTGTGGGCTATGCCTGTGTTGAGTGGGGTAGATGAAAGATGCTGGGTGGGGAGGGGAGCGATAGAGGCATGCATCAAACGACAGATGGGAGCATGTGCCACATGGCAAGGGTGGGGATGGGGGGCCACTCACATGGAGCATGCAGAAGGTGATGATTATACTTCTCTCCCTGTACATGTCACATAGGTCAGCGCCCACCAGAAAATCGACATTTGGCGTGCCATCGCCAAGGACGTCCGGACCCTGGGGGTCCACAACAGACGAGGCACCCACTGCCGGAAGAGATGGGAGGACATCCGCCGCTGGAGCAGGAAGACGGCGGAGGCTCGGCTGGGGAAGGCCTCCCAACGTGGGAGGGGTGCCAGTCGGACTTTGACCCCCCTGATGTCCCGGATCCTGGCGGTGGCCTACCCCGATTTGGATGGGCGCGTGAGGACATCACAGCAGACACAAGGGGGTGAGTACACTCTCACTCTGGTGACTTTGCGCGCAGTGGAGGTGTCTGGGTAGGGGAGGAGGGCTGTGGGTATCCCTAGGCCAGGGCGATTTCTGTAGGCTAGGCCCCTCCGTAAAGCATGGCCCTGTGCCCCCGCCCCCCACCTCTGTAGGGTGCCAAGTACAGGTATCCATGGCCCTGTGTCATCTATGTGTGCAGTTGTCGTCCATAGGCTTGTAGGCCATGTCCCATGGATTGCGTAGTGGACCCCAAGTGCGCGGCGTAGTGCAGGGGGCTTCTGTGTCTGAGCAAAAACAACAAGTGATGGACGGAATGCTGAACATTGTCAAACACTCACCCCCAGTCATAGATCTGGGTTTAATCCATCATTCTTTTGCTCACCATGCCACCCCAGTTTGGACCAAGCCATATGCAAATCAGTCTTGACCCTGTTCCTCATGGGAACAGTCCAGACCGAACTGCCAAGCCAGGTCCTCACTGGACCGGAAACAAGCATCCTGGGACCGGTTTCGGGGTTTCACCCCTCATCAGCCAGGCTAGCTTGAATCCAGTGGCATGGGAAGCACGGGACCCACGTCTGGGCATACCCTTTCCACTTAGGGTGACAAAGCAAAAACAACAAGTGATGGACGGAATGCTGAACATTGTCAAACACTCACCCCCAGTCATAGATCTGGGTTTAATCCATCATTCTTTTGCTCACCATGCCACCCCAGTTTGGTCCCAGCCATATGCAAATCAGTCTTGACCCTGTTCCTCATGGGAACAGTCCAGACCGAACTGCCAAGCCAGGTCCTCACTGGACCGGAAACAAGCATCCTGGGACCGTTTCGGGGTTTCACCCCTCATCAGCCAAGCTAGCTTGAATCCAGTGGCATGGGAAGCACGGGACCCACGTCTGGGCATACCCTTCCCACTTAGGGTGACAAAGCAAAAACAACAAGTGATGGACGGAATGCTGAACATTGTCAAACACTCACCCCCAGTCATAGATCTGGGTTTAATCCATCATTCTTTTGCTCACCATGCCACCCCAGTTTGGACCCAGCCATATGCAAATCAGTCTTGACCCTGTTCCTCATGGGAACAGTCCAGACCGAACTGCCAAGCCAGGTCCTCACTGGACCGGAAACAAGCATCCTGGGACCGGTTTCGGGGTTTCACCCCTCATCAGCCAGGCTAGCTTGAATCCAGTGGCATGGGAAGCACGGGACCCACGTCTGGGCATACCCTTCCCACTTAGGGTGACAAAGCAAAAACAACAAGTGATGGACGGAATGCTGAACATTGTCAAACACTCACCCCCAGTCATAGATCTGGGTTTAATCCATCATTCTTTTGCTCACCATGCCACCCCAGTTTGGACCCAGCCATATGCAAATCAGTCTTGACCCTGTTCCTCATGGGAACAGTCCAGACCGAACTGCCAAGCCAGGTCCTCACTGGACCGGAAACAAGCATCCTGGGACCGGTTTCGGGGTTTCACCCCTCATCAGCCAGGCTAGCTTGAATCCAGTGGCATGGGAAGCACGGGACCCACGTCTGGGCATACCCTTTCCACTTAGGGTGACAAAGCAAAAACAACAAGTGATGGACGGAATGCTGAACATTGTCAAACACTCACCCCCAGTCATAGATCTGGGTTTAATCCATCATTCTTTTGCTCACCATGCCACCCCAGTTTGGTCCCAGCCATATGCAAATCAGTCTTGACCCTGTTCCTCATGGGAACAGTCCAGACCGAACTGCCAAGCCAGGTCCTCACTGGACCGGAAACAAGCATCCTGGGACCGTTTCGGGGTTTCACCCCTCATCAGCCAAGCTAGCTTGAATCCAGTGGCATGGGAAGCACGGGACCCACGTCTGGGCATACCCTTCCGACTTAGGGTGACAAAGCAAAAACAACAAGTGATGGACGGAATGCTGAACATTGTCAAACACTCACCCCCAGTCATAGATCTGGGTTTAATCCATCATTCTTTTGCTCACCATGCCACCCCAGTTTGGACCCAGCCATATGCAAATCAGTCTTGACCCTGTTCCTCATGGGAACAGTCCAGACCGAACTGCCAAGCCAGGTCCTCACTGGACCGGAAACAAGCATCCTGGGACCGGTTTCGGGGTTTCACCCCTCATCAGCCAGGCTAGCTTGAATCCAGTGGCATGGGAAGCACGGGACCCACGTCTGGGCATACCCTTCCCACTTAGGGTGACAAAGCAAAAACAACAAGTGATGGACGGAATGCTGAACATTGTCAAACACTCACCCCCAGTCATAGATCTGGGTTTAATCCATCATTCTTTTGCTCACCATGCCACCCCAGTTTGGACCCAGCCATATGCAAATCAGTCTTGACCCTGTTCCTCATGGGAACAGTCCAGACCGAACTGCCAAGCCAGGTCCTCACTGGACCGGAAACAAGCATCCTGGGACCGGTTTCGGGGTTTCACCCCTCATCAGCCAGGCTAGCTTGAATCCAGTGGCATGGGAAGCACGGGACCCACGTCTGGGCATACCCTTCCCACTTAGGGTGACAAAGCAAAAACAACAAGTGATGGACGGAATGCTGAACATTGTCAAACACTCACCCCCAGTCATAGATCTGGGTTTAATCCATCATTCTTTTGCTCTCCATGCCACCCCAGTTTGGACCCAGCCATATGCAAATCAGTCTTGACCCTGTTCCTCATGGGAACAGTCCAGACCGAACTGCCAACCCAGGTCCTCACTGGACCGGAAACAAGCATCCCGGGACCGGTTTCGGGGTTTCACCCCTCATCAGCCAGGCTAGCTTGAATCCAGTGGCATGGGAAGCACGGGACCCACGTCTGGGCATACCCTTCCCACTTAGGGGGACAAAGCAAAAACAACGAGTGATGGACGGAATGCTGAACATTGTCAAACACTCACCCCCAGTCATAGATCTGGGTTTAATCCATCATTCTTTTGCTCACCATGCCACCCCAGTTTGGACCCAGCCATATGCAAATTAGTCTTGACCCTGTTCCTCATGGGAACAGTCCAGACCGAACTGCCAAGCCAGGTCCTCACTGGACCGGAAACAAGCATCCTGGGACCGGTTTCGGGGTTTCACCCCTCATCAGCCAGGCTAGCTTGAATCCAGTGGCATGGGAAGCACGGGACCCACGTCTGGGCATACCCTTCCCATTTAGGGTGACAAAGCAAAAACAACAAGTGATGGACGGAATGCTGAACATTGTCAAACACTCACCCCCAGTCATAGATCTGGGTTTAATCCATCATTCTTTTGCTCACCATGCCACCCCAATTTGGACCCAGCCATATGCAAATCAGTCTTGACCCTGTTCCTCATGGGAACAGTCCAGACCGAACTGCCAAGCCAGGTCCTCACTGGACCAGAAACAAGCATCCTGGGACCGGTTTCGGGGTTTCACCCCTCATCAGCCAGGCTAGCTTGAATCCAGTGGCATGGGAAGCACGGGACCCATGTCTGGGCATACCCTTCCCACTTAGGGTGACAAAGCAAAAACAACAAGTGATGGACGGAATGCTGAACATTGTCAAACACTCACCCCCAGTCATAGATCTGGGTTTAATCCATCATTCTTTTGCTCACCATGCCACCCCAGTTTGGACCCAGCCATATGCAAATCAGTCTTGACCCTGTTCCTCATGGGAATAGTCCAGACCGAACTGCCAAGCCAGGTCCTCACTGGACCGGAAACAAGCATCCTGGGACTGGTTTCGGGGTTTCACCCCTCATCAGCCAGGCTAGCTTGAATCCAGTGGCATGGGAAGCACGGGACCCACGTCTGGGCATACCCTTCCCACTTAGGGTGACAAAGCAAAAACAACAAGTGATGGTCGGAATGCTGAACATTGTCAAACACTCACCCCCAGTCATAGATCTGGGTTTAATCCATCATTCTTTTGCTCACCATGCCACCCCAGTTTGGACCCAGCCATATGCAAATCAGTCTTGACCCTGTTCCTCATGGGAACAGTCCAGACCGAACTGCCAAGCCAGGTCCTCACTGGACCGGAAACAAGCATCCTGGGACCGGTTTCGGGGTTTTACCCCTCATCAGCCAGGCTAGCTTGAATCCAGTGGCATGGGAAGCACAGGACCCAAGTCTGGGCATACCCTTCCCACTTAGGGTGACAAAGCAAAAACAACAAGTGATGGACGGAATGCTGAACATTGTCAAACACTCACCCCCAGTCATAGATCTGGGTTTAATCCATCATTCTTTTGCTCACCATGCCACCCCAGTTTGGACCCAGCCATATGCAAATCAGTCTTGACCCTGTTCCTCATGGGAACAGTCCAGACCGAACTGCCAAGCCAGGTCCTCACTGGACCGGAAACAAGCATCCTAGGACCGGTTTCGGGGTTTCAACCCTCATCAGCCCGGCTAGCTTGAATCCAGTGGCATGGGAAGCACGGCACCCACGTCTGGGCATACCCTTCCCACTTAGGGTGACAAAGCAAAAACAACAAGTGATGGACGGAATGCTGAACATTGTCAAACACTCACCCCCAGTCATAGATCTGGGTTTAATCCATCATTCTTTTGCTCACCATGCCACCCCAGTTTGGACCCAGCCATATGCAAATCAGTCTTGACCCTGTTCCTCATGGGAACAGTCCAGACCGAACGGAAACAAGCATCCCGGGACCGGTTTCGGGGTTTCACCCCTCATCAGCCAGGCTAGCTTGAATCCAGTGGCATGGGAAGCACGGGACCCACGTCTGGGCATACCCTTCCCACTTAGGGGGACAAAGCAAAAACAACGAGTGATGGACGGAATGCTGAACATTGTCAAACACTCACCCCCAGTCATAGATCTGGGTTTAATCCATCATTCTTTTGCTCACCATGCCACCCCAGTTTGGACCCAGCCATATGCAAATTAGTCTTGACCCTGTTCCTCATGGGAACAGTCCAGACCGAACTGCCAAGCCAGGTCCTCACTGGACCGGAAACAAGCATCCTGGGACCGGTTTCGGGGTTTCACCCCTCATCAGCCAGGCTAGCTTGAATCCAGTGGCATGGGAAGCACGGGACCCACGTCTGGGCATACCCTTCCCATTTAGGGTGACAAAGCAAAAACAACAAGTGATGGACGGAATGCTGAACATTGTCAAACACTCACCCCCAGTCATAGATCTGGGTTTAATCCATCATTCTTTTGCTCACCATGCCACCCCAGTTTGGACCCAGCCATATGCAAATCAGTCTTGACCCTGTTCCTCATGGGAACAGTCCAGACCGAACTGCCAAGCCAGGTCCTCACTGGACCGGAAACAAGCATCCTGGGACCGGTTTCGGGGTTTCACCCCTCATCAGCCAGGCTAGCTTGAATCCAGTGGCATGGGAAGCACGGGACCCACGTCTGGGCATACCCTTCCCACTTAGGGTGACAAAGCAAAAACAACAAGTGATGGACGGAATGCTGAACATTGTCAAACACTCACCCCCAGTCATAGATCTGGGTTTAATCCATCATTCTTTTGCTCACCATGCCACCCCAGTTTGGTCCCAACCATATGCAAATCAGTCTTGACCCTGTTCCTCATGGGAACAGTCCAGACCGAACTGCCAAGCCAGGTCCTCACTGGACCGGAAACAAGCATCCTGGGACCGGTTTCGGGGTTTCACCCCTCATCAGCCAAGCTAGCTTGAATCCAGTGGCATGGGAAGCACGGGACCCACGTCTGGGCATACCCTTCCCACTTAGGGTGACAAAGCAAAAACAACAAGTGATGGACGGAATGCTGAACATTGTCAAACACTCACCCCCAGTCATAGATCTGGGTTTAATCCATCATTCTTTTGCTCATCATGCCACCCCAGTTTGGACCCAGCCATATGCAAATCAGTCTTGACCCTGTTCCTCATGGGAACAGTCCAGACCGAACTGCCAAGCCAGGTCCTCACTGGACCGGAAACAAGCATCCCGGGACCGGTTTCGGGGTTTCACCCCTCATCAGCCAGGCTAGCTTGAATCCAGTGGCATGGGAAGCACGGGACCCACGTCTGGGCATACCCTTCCCACTTAGGGGGACAAAGCAAAAACAACAAGTGATGGACGGAATGCTGAACATTGTCAAACACTCACCCCCAGTCATAGATCTTGGTTTAATCCATCATTCTTTTGCTCACCATGCCACCCCAGTTTGGTCCCAACCATATGCAAATCAGTCTTGACCCTGTTCCTCATGGGAACAGTCCAGACCGAACTGCCAAGCCAGGTCCTCACTGGACCGGAAACAAGCATCCTGGGACCGGTTTCGGGGTTTCACCCCTCATCAGCCAAGCTAGCTTGAATCCAGTGGCATGGGAAGCACGGGACCCACGTCTGGGCATACCCTTCCCACTTAGGGTGACAAAGCAAAAACAACAAGTGATGGACGGAATGCTGAACATTGTCAAACACTCACCCCCAGTCATAGATCTGGGTTTAATCCATCATTCTTTTGCTCATCATGCCACCCCAGTTTGGACCCAGCCATATGCAAATCAGTCTTGACCCTGTTCCTCATGGGAACAGTCCAGACCGAACTGCCAAGCCAGGTCCTCACTGGACCGGAAACAAGCATCCCGGGACCGGTTTCGGGGTTTCACCCCTCATCAGCCAGGCTAGCTTGAATCCAGTGGCATGGGAAGCACGGGACCCACGTCTGGGCATACCCTTCCCACTTAGGGGGACAAAGCAAAAACAACAAGTGATGGACGGAATGCTGAACATTGTCAAACACTCACCCCCAGTCATAGATCTTGGTTTAATCCATCATTCTTTTGCTCACCATGCCACCCCAGTTTGGACCCAGCCATATGCAAATTAGTCTTGACCCTGTTCCTCATGGGAACAGTCCAGACCAAACTGCCAAGCCAGGTCCTCACTGGACCAGAAACAAGCATCCTGGGACCGGTTTCGGGGTTTCACCCCTCATCAGCCAGGCTAGCTTGAATCCAGTGGCATGGGAAGCACGGGACCCACGTCTGGGCATACCCTTTCCATTTAGGGTGACAAAGCAAAAACAACAAGTGATGGACGGAATGCTGAACATTGTCAAACACTCACCCCCAGTCATAGATCTGGGTTTAATCCATCATTCTTTTGCTCACCATGCCACCCCAGTTTGGACCCAGCCATATGCAAATCAGTCTTGACCCTGTTCCTCATGGGAACAGTCCAGACCGAACTGCCAAGCCAGGTCCTCACTGGACCGGAAACAAGCATCCTGGGACTGGTTTTGGGGTTTCACCCCTCATCAGCCAGGCTAGCTTGAATCCAGTGGCATGGGAAGCACGGGACCCACGTCTGGGCATACCCTTCCCACTTAGGGTGACAAAGCAAAAACAACAAGTGATGGACGGAATGCTGAACATTGTCAAACACTCACCCCCAGTCATAGATCTGGGTTTAATCCATCATTCTTTTGCTCACCATGCCACCCCAGTTTGGACCCAGCCATATGCAAATCAGTCTTGACCCTGTTCCTCATGGGAATAGTCCAGACCGAACTGCCAAGCCAGGTCCTCACTGGACCGGAAACAAGCATCCTGGGACTGGTTTCGGGGTTTCACCCCTCATCAGCCAGGCTAGCTTGAATCCAGTGGCATGGGAAGCACGGGACCCACGTCTGGGCATACCCTTCCCACTTAGGGTGACAAAGCAAAAACAACAAGTGATGGACGGAATGCTGAACATTGTCAAACCCTCACCCCCAGTCATAGATCTGGGTTTAATCCATCATTCTTTTGCTCACCATGCCACCCCAGTTTGGACCCAGCCATATGCAAATCAGTCTTGACCCTGTTCCTCATGGGAACAGTCCAGACCGAACTGCCAAGCCAGGTCCTCACTGGACCGGAAACAAGCATCCTGGGACCGGTTTCGGGGTTTCACCCCTCATCAGCCAGGCTAGCTTGAATCCAGTGGCATGGGAAGCACGGGACCCACGTCTGGGCATACCCTTCCCACTTAGGGTGACAAAGCAAAAACCACAAGTGATGGACGGAATGCTGAACATTGTCAAACACTCACCCCCAGTCATAGATCTAGGTTTAATCCATCATTCTTTTGCTCACCATGCCACCCCAATTTGGACCCAGCCATATGCAAATCAGTCTTGACCCTGTTCCTCATGGGAACAGTCCAGACCGAACTGCCAAGCCAGGTCCTCACTGGACCGGAAACAAGCATCCTGGGACCGGTTTCGGGGTTTCACCCCTCATCAGCCAGGCTAGCTTGAATCCAGTGGCATGGGAAGCACGGGACCCATGTCTGGGCATACCCTTCCCACTTAGGGTGACAAAGCAAAAACAACAAGTGATGGACGGAATGCTGAACATTGTCAAACACTCACCCCCAGTCATAGATCTGGGTTTAATCCATCATTCTTTTGCTCACCATGCCACCCCAGTTTGGACCCAGCCATATGCAAATCAGTCTTGACCCTGTTCCTCATGGGAATAGTCCAGACCGAACTGCCAAGCCAGGTCCTCACTGGACCGGAAACAAGCATCCTGGGACTGGTTTCGGGGTTTCACCCCTCATCAGCCAGGCTAGCTTGAATCCAGTGGCATGGGAAGCACGGGACCCACGTCTGGGCATACCCTTCCCACTTAGGGTGACAAAGCAAAAACAACAAGTGATGGTCGGAATGCTGAACATTGTCAAACACTCACCCCCAGTCATAGATCTGGGTTTAATCCATCATTCTTTTGCTCACCATGCCACCCCAGTTTGGACCCAGCCATATGCAAATCAGTCTTGACCCTGTTCCTCATGGGAACAGTCCAGACCGAACTGCCAAGCCAGGTCCTCACTGGACCGGAAACAAGCATCCTGGGACCGGTTTCGGGGTTTTACCCCTCATCAGCCAGGCTAGCTTGAATCCAGTGGCATGGGAAGCACAGGACCCAAGTCTGGGCATACCCTTCCCACTTAGGGTGACAAAGCAAAAACAACAAGTGATGGACGGAATGCTGAACATTGTCAAACACTCACCCCCAGTCATAGATCTGGGTTTAATCCATCATTCTTTTGCTCACCATGCCACCCCAGTTTGGACCCAGCCATATGCAAATCAGTCTTGACCCTGTTCCTCATGGGAACAGTCCAGACCGAACTGCCAAGCCAGGTCCTCACTGGACCGGAAACAAGCATCCTGGGACCGGTTTCGGGGTTTCAACCCTCATCAGCCCGGCTAGCTTGAATCCAGTGGCATGGGAAGCACGGCACCCACGTCTGGGCATACCCTTCCCACTTAGGGTGACAAAGCAAAAACAACAAGTGATGGACGGAATGCTGAACATTGTCAAACACTCACCCCCAGTCATAGATCTGGGTTTAATCCATCATTCTTTTGCTCACCATGCCACCCCAGTTTGGACCCAGCCATATGCAAATCAGTCTTGACCCTGTTCCTCATGGGAACAGTCCAGACCGAACGGAAACAAGCATCCCGGGACCGGAAGAGAGCTCCCTTGTGGTGGCGGCAACATCCGTGCCCCCCGCAACAACAGGTACAGACGCCACCCAGCGCACCAGCACCGCCCTCCCACCAGCCCCTCAGCGTTTGCCCCGTGCCCGCTCACCCAGGAAGGTGGGCATCTCCTTCGCCCCAGGCACCTCAGGTCCTGCCCCTGTCACCCTTGCTGCCCTCAGTGAGGAGGTCATTGACCTCCTGAGGACCATCATTGTTGGGCAGTCTACCCTTTTGAATGCCATCCAGGGTGTAGAAAGGGAGGTGCATCAGAGTAATGCATACCTGGAGGGCATTCATTCTGGTCAGGCTGCCCATCAGCGATCGTTCAACGCTCAGGCCTCAGCACTGACGGCAGCCATTTTCCCTGTCTCTAGCCTCCCCCCTCCAACTTCCTCCACCCAGACCCAATCCCCTGTACCTCTGCCTATCCCAGACACACCATCAGACCAGCCTGCACACACCTCAACACCCAAGGGGAGCTCAGCCAAACATAAGCACCACACATCACACAAGCATTCACACAAGCAACATCCACATGCAGACATAACAACACCCACTGCCTCCACTGTGTCCCCCTCCTCCTCGTCTCCCTCCTCCCTCCCTGTCACGTCTCCACTCACACTTGCATGCACAACATCTTCAGCCACTACGTCCATCACCAGCACACCCACCAGAACACTCCGCACACGTGCAGTCACCACCCCCACTACCATTTACACGTCCCCTGTGTCCTCTCCCAGTGTGTCTGTCACCCCCTCTTCCAAACTACACAAACGCAGGCAGCCACCCACCCAACAGCTATCCACTTCACGAGACCCTCCAGCCCAAGCACCTGCACCCAAAGACACCAGACTTCACACTCCTACAACCACATCCTCTTCCTCCACTCCCATACCCACTACACCTACCCGTCCCTCTCTTTCGAAATTGCTTTTCCTTGCCAACCTTAACCTCTTTCCAACAACTCCCCCACCCCGTCCATCCCATAAGACTCCAATCAGCACCTCAGCCACCACAAAACCGGGACCTATAAAGACTGTTTGCCATGGACTGTGGAGTCCCTCACCCTCAAGGGCAGGCAGTTCAGCTAGGAGCCAAGGCACGGCCAGCCCACCCCCGGAAAAGCATCCGAAGATTGCCAGTGCCCGGCGCGAGAGGCCAAAGACACCAGGGACCAAAATCCCTACCATGGCTCCGGCAGGAAGTGGGGTGCCACCTGGCACACCGCCAAATGTGGGAAAGGGCACAGGCGAACAGGGAAGGGTAGGAAGGGCAGCACGCCCGACAAGTCAGGCAGCAGGCCAGCTGCCCAGGAGGGCCCCACCAGCCCCATCCCAGGTGTGCAGGAGGACACCCACAGGCCCGGTACTGCAGCCCAGGAGGGCCCCGCAAGCCACGTCCCAGGTGTGCAGGAGGACACCCACAGGCCCGGTACTGCAGCCCAGGAGGGACCCGCAAGCCAACAGACAGATGGGCAGGAAGGCCCTGCCAGCCACATGTCAGGTGGCGAGTGACATCCATGCCATGGCCGGATCCGCTGACCTGGACACACATCTCAAGCACCGCTGAACTGGGCACCGCCGTCTCAAGCACCGCTGAACTGGGCACCGCCGTCTCAAGCACCGCTGAACTGGGCCCTTCATCTCAAGCACCGCTGAACTGGGCCCTTCATCTCAAGCACCGCTGAACAGGGCCCTTCATCTCAAGCACCGCTGAACTGGGCCCTTCATCTCAAGCAACGCTGAACTGGGCACCGCCGTCTCAAGCAACACTGAACTGGGCCCTTCATCTCAAGCACCGCTGAACTGGGCACCGCCGTCTCAAGCACAGCTGAACTGGGCACCGCCGTCTCAAGCACCGCTGAACTGGGCCCTTCATCTCAAGCACCGCTGAACTGGGCACCGCCGTCTCAAGCACCGCTGAACTGGGCCCTTCATCTCAAGCACCGCTGAACTGGGCCCTTCATCTCAAGCACCGCTGAACAGGGCCCTTCATCTCAAGCACAGCTGAACTGGGCCCTTCATCTCAAGCACCGCTGAACTGGGCACCGCCGTCTCAAGCACCGCTGAACTGGGCCCTTCATCTCAAGCACCGCTGAACTGGGCACCGCCGTCTCAAGCACCGCTGAACTGGGCCCTTCATCTCAAGCACCGCAGAATTGGGCCCTTCATCTCAAGCACCGCTGAACAGGGCCTTTCATCTCAAGCACCGCTGAACTGGGCCCTTCATCTGAAGCACCGCTGAACTTGGCACCGCCGTCTCAAGCACCGCTGAACTGGGCCCTTCATCTCAAGCACCGCTGAACTGGGCACCGCCATCTCAAGCACCGCTGAACTGGGCCCTTCATCTCAAGCACCGCTGAACTGGGCACCGCCGTCTCAAGCACCGCTGAACTGGGCAACGCCGTCTCAAGCACCGCTTGAGTGACAGCGACTCGTCCTCTGAAAAGAGCTCCCTTGTGGTGGCGGCAACATCCGTGCCCCCCGCAACAACAGGTACAGACGCCACCCAGCGCACCAGCACCGCCCTCCCACCAGCCCCTCAGCGTTTGCCCCGTGCCCGCTCACCCAGGAAGGTGGGCATCTCCTTCGCCCCAGGCACCTCAGGTCCTGCCCCTGTCACCCTTGCTGCCCTCAGTGAGGAGGTCATTGACCTCCTGAGGACCATCATTGTTGGGCAGTCTACCCTTTTGAATGCCATCCAGGGTGTAGAAAGGGAGGTGCATCAGAGTAATGCATACCTGGAGGGCATTCATTCTGGTCAGGCTGCCCATCAGCGATCGTTCAACGCTCAGGCCTCAGCACTGACGGCAGCCATTGTCCCTGTCTCTAGCCTCCCCCCTCCAACTTCCTCCACCCAGACCCAATCCCCTGTACCTCTGCCTATCCCAGACACACCATCAGACCAGCCTGCACACACCTCAACACCCAAGGGGAGCTCAGCCAAACATAAGCACCACACATCACACAAGCATTCACACAAGCAACATCCACATGCAGACATAACAACACCCACTGCCTCCACTGTGTCCCCCTCCTCCTCGTCTCCCTCCCTGTCACGTCTCCACTCACACTTGCATGCACAACATCTTCAGCCACTACGTCCATCACCAGCACACCCACCAGAACACTCCGCACACGTGCAGTCACCACCCCCACTACCATTTACACGTCCCCTGTGTCCACTCCCAGTGTGTCTGTCACCCCCTCTTCCAAACTACACAAACGCAGGCAGCCACCCACCCAACAGCTATCCACTTCACGAGACCCTCCAGCCCAAGCACCTGCACCCAAAGACACCAGACTTCACACTCCTACAACCACATCCTCTTCCTCCACTCCCATACCCACTACACCTACCCGTCCCTCTCTTTCGAAATTGCTTTTCCTTGCCAACCTTAACCTCTTTCCAACAACTCCCCCACCCCGTCCATCCCATAAGACTCCAATCAGCACCTCAGCCACCACAAAACCGGGACCTATAAAGACTGTTTGCCATGGACTGTGGAGTCCCTCACCCTCAAGGGCAGGCAGTTCAGCTAGGAGCCAAGGCACGGCCAGCCCACCCCCGGAAAAGCATCCGAAGATTGCCAGTGCCCGGCGCGAGAGGCCAAAGACACCAGGGACCAAAATCCCTACCATGGCTCCGGCAGGAAGTGGGGTGCCACCTGGCACACCGCCAAATGTGGGAAAGGGCCACAGGCGAACAGGGAAGGGTAGGAAGGGCAGCACGCCCGACAAGTCCGGCAGCAGGCCAGCTGCCCAGGAGGGCCCCACCAGCCCCATCCCAGGTGTGCAGGAGGACACCCACAGGCCCGGTACTGCAGCCCAGGAGGGCCCCGCAAGCCACGTCCCAGGTGTGCAGGAGGACACCCACAGGCCCGGTACTGCAGCCCAGGAGGGACCCGCAAGCCAACAGACAGATGGGCAGGAAGGCCCTGCCAGCCACATGTCAGGTGGCGAGTGACATCCATGCCATGGCCGGATCCACTGACCTGGACACACATCTCAAGCACCGCTGAACTGGGCACCGCCGTCTCAAGCACCGCTGAACTGGGCACCGCCGTCTCAAGCACCGCTGAACTGGGCCCTTCATCTCAAGCACCGCTGAACTGGGCCCTTCATCTCAAGCACCGCTGAACAGGGCCCTTCATCTCAAGCACCGCTGAACTGGGCCCTTCATCTCAAGCAACGGTGAACTGGGCACCGCCGTCTCAAGCACCACTGAACTGGGCCCTTCATCTCAAGCACCGCTGAACTGGGCACCGCCGTCTCAAGCACCGCTGAACTGGGCAACGCCGTCTCAAGCACCGCTGGCACATTGGCAGAAGGGGCAGGCTCTCATCTGTGTCAGGCAGGGCTGCACGAAGCACTCTGGGCACCAGTCTCCCTCCAGAACCAGTGGAGACTGTCATCCACTTGTGAGACTGTGGCTTTGCACTCCCCAGGATGGCACAGTGGGCAACCCACCCACTGCAGAGATTTGAGAGACTGTGGCTTTGCACTCCCCAGGATGGAACAGTGGGCAAACCACCCACTGCAGAGACTTGAGAGACTGTGGCTTTGCACTCCCCAGGATGGAACAGTGGGCAAACCACCCACTGCAGAGACTTGAGAGACTGTGGCTTTGCACTCCCCAGGATGGAACAGTGGGCAAACCACCCACTGTTATCCACTTGAGAGACTGTGGCTTTGCACTCCCCAGGATGGAACAGTGGGCAAACCACCCACTCTAGAGACTTGAGAGACTGTGGCTTTGCACTCCCCAGGATGGAACAGTGGGCATGGAGGCCCCTTGTGGATCTGGCGTCGTGGACTCATCTGGCTGAGGTGCCCCCCCTTCCCTTCCCCCTGAGGTGCCTGTAGTTTTGCTATCTGATGCCCCTGCAGTGTTCTCTCCGTTGGTGTCAGGTATCCTGTGTGGGATTTGCCCATGTGATTTGGGCCCAGTGGTCCACGGACAATGCCGCAAAAGTTATCAGACTTTTAATATTGATGTATATAATAGTTTTAGATGTGTGATATATTTATAAGCCAGTGATACAATATATTCGACAGTTGATGATCATTTCCTTTTGTCTTTGCATTCTTCCGGGGGGTTTGGGGGTGTCACTGTGATGTATTGCTATGCATTGATGTGTGTGTTGTAGTGGGTGAATGTGGGGGTGGGTGTGTCGCGTATGTGTGTCCCCGTAATTTTTTCCCTCCCCCCTCCCCTGTGTTGTAGGTGCAGTACTCACCGTTGTCTTCTGCGCCGGCGTTCGTGCTCCTGGTATAGGAGCAGGAAGACAATAGCTGGGAGGATGTTGAGTTCGGGTTCCATGCTGTCCAGATTCCTTGTGGGGTGTATGGAGGTGAGCGTTTTCCGTTCAAAATGGCTGTTTCCGCCGTGTTTTTATCGGCGGGGCTACCGCCCCGGAAAAGGTGGCGGATTGGTGGGTTGTGATAGGGTGGGCGGTACTTTGTCTCCCGCCTGTCTGTTGGCGGTGACCGCTGCGATGTTTGTTTGTGGCGGTCGGAGTGTTGAAGTGGCGGTCTCTGTTGGCGGTTTCCGCCAGGGTCGGAATTCCATTTTTTTTACCGCCAGCCTGTTGGCGGGTTGGCCGCCGCTTTAACACCGACCGCCAGGGTTGGAATGACCCCCTTAATGACTATCAATGTGGAATCCAAATCAAGTGTCCTAGATCCTTGACCAAAAAAGATTGTCATGTCCAACAAGCTAGTGCTGAGGAAAGATCACATAAGGATAGGAACTCACACTAAAACACAAATACATTTGAGCCACAACCAGATCCTATTATCAACTGCCATGCTACATGACTTACCTGTTGTAAACCCTTACAACAAATGACTCCTGTAATCTTTTGCAGCGGATCTGGTTTATGACATACAGCCATGGATAATGACCTCATTTCACAATCCAAGCACAGCAGCAGAGTGTGCATATAATGAGGGACATCGGAGGACACGGACCATTGTGGAGAGGAAACTTGGCATCATGAAGTCCAGATTCAGGTGCCTGGACATCACAGGAGGCAGCCTTGTATCTGCCGAACCAATAGTCTGCAAGATCATATTGACTTGTGCTATCCTGCACAACATATGTGTTCAGATTAGCGTACCATTGTATGAGCAGGTTGATGACCTGCCTGAGGAGGAGGAGGAGGATGGTGGAGAAGAAAATGAGGGGGAAGACCACAACACAGCTGCTGGGATACACCACAGACTGCACATTGTACAGAACTTCTTCACATAATCATCACGTAACTCACCTTGTAAATGTTGTCAATAACCATCTCACTCATTCACACAATGTGGCTTTGGTGTCTTCAGTCTCTTAAACATATTCCTTAGGATTATGAGTCTAACTTCAGGGAGCATGCCACAAATACAAATCTGTACAGTACTGTAGCAACATCACATGTGAAGCGTAAGTGTGAACTGCTACCATCACACACATCACAATTAGCCTCATCACTTGAATGTGACAACTGAAGGACACAGTTCATGGACCACAAAATATTAATTACATCCACGTTGCCAACTTGTAGAACAATAGCTCATCACGCACAACAACTACATATCTACAAATGACCTAAATAAGGGACCCACACATGAGGCAGTGGATGTCAAAATATTGTGAGACTAATGTTTGAACAGACCACTAACACATCTCAGTGTGAGAGTTGCAATGGCTGCATGGATCATGTGTGACAAGGTGTGGACATCAGTGGTGACAAGGCTCAACATGATTAGCCCAGGTATGAGAAGCAATGGGAGAAATGGAGCATGCGCAGTACATCCATGGAAATCACTCCTGCCACTGCCATGGGGCCCATTCCTGACACAAGGTACACATGACCTTACACTTTGCACAGATATGTCTATGGAATGCACATCAGAATAGATGTGGACATATGCAGCTAGGGCTGCAGGTCCACCACAAAGTAATTATAATTACAAAGCAAAATGTTATGATTTTCAACTGTCCATTGTGTTCAATACATGATATTGTTTGAATGCAGGCAGAGTGCCTCAATCACAGTATGTAGCAAAGATGTACACATGTCAGACATATGTGTAGTCCACACACGTCATCCATATACTCCAGCTCAACATATGGAGACATTTGACGGGTAACATTTGCCAATTAGCACTCATCAGCCATCATCAATAATCCCTGAGCTGTGAATATTGTATAAAATGTTATGCTCTGTAAGAAAACTACACACAGCACATAAGTGAACACAAATCACAATCCCATACCATGACGCTTACATAATACTGACTGCCATACATATGTGGATACACTGTTGTCACACATACAAACATATGCATGACATGTATACATTTGCATGCTGTTGATTCTGTAACACACACATTGGTGTAACAGACCAATCACACACAAATCACATTTTACAATGGACTACCACATGTGACCATACAAAACACATTAACAAATGTCAAAATCACGCAATCAGGATTAGAGTAAAAAGAAAAGACGCAAACGCAAAGTACATGACCCATGGGCCCTTAGCGTATTTTTCACCTTCGCACCCATCGGAATGCTGATTTAATGTTAAATCGACACATAAGGGTAATGCTTCAATGTAAATAGATGCACGTAAGTAATGCGCCAGAAATCCTCACGTAAATATCAGATGCGTCAAAAAAATACACGCATAACAGAAAACGTGTAGCAAGAGCACAGGAAGTGATGTAATAGGATATCCTGTTTACAGGCATGGTACAGTAGGTGTACTTTCACTTTTCCTTTACAGTCTGTGCCTCTTTTGACTGCGTGGTTGTGTTTTGTAGTTTGTTGTGTCTTCTTGCTATTTAGTGTATCTTGTGCTGTCCCTCCCGTTGTGTTACTGTTGTATTTGATTGTCATTTGTCCCAATGTCTGTGAATTTGAGTGTCTAGTGTATTTTACCTTGTACTAGTGCTGTGGGGTGTCTGTCTGGGTTAGTTCTATAGGTGGGTTAGTTGAGTTAGTGAATTTTGGGCTGTTAAGTTTCCTTTCATTATTTCTATTTCCCAATACTATTATTTTAATTGTTTCTACCTGTACCCCAGTGCAATGTCTGGCAGGGGGAGGCAGACCAGAATGGGGAAGGTGGAGCTGAGAGGCTTTATTTGTCTGGTAGCCCACTACCTCCCATTGATGCTAGAGATGGTTGGCTGTGTGATCCAGGGCTACCGTACGAAGGCAAGCCGGCTGCGGTTGGGAAATGTGCTCCACCACCTGAAGAGGGTGTACCCCAGCAGTCGCAATGACCATCGCTGGGCTGATCTTGTGGCCAGGGAGCAGGATCTTCTGGACCATCTTGGTGTGGTGGTTCGTGGCCCTGTTGGTGAGTACTCCATTGGCTAACTAATTACTGTTCAATGCTTGTGGACAGGTTGCATGCAACCAGAATGAAGTGTCATTGTGCCAGTATAGACATGGGCTTCACATAGCATTTTACAAATGCAAGTCAGAAGTTAGGAGAGTCATGCACATCCATCACTAAGTCACACATTTCAGGGGCCATGGCAACATCTGTGCCCCATCATTGTGTCATGTATGATAAGCCAAGACACTGCCAGCATACCATTTGTAGGATGATTGTGATAACTAAGTATGACAATCCATGTATGGTGCAATAGTGTCAGATATACACATACATCACTCCTGCCATTATATTTACAAAGGGGGAATGCCCACCTTAGCGGGCACTGGCAATGGGTCATTTGATGCCATCACCCAACTGTGACATCACAGTCATGGATTACTCAATGCATGAAAATTGCAAACATGACTATTTAGCCGCTTGTCCTCCATAAAGTGCCTCTGTGTGCCTTGTAGGACAAGCAACAATAAGTGAATCAGTTGTCTTGCAGAGCACAGGGGTCGTGCCATTTATGTCACCCAACTCCCCCTCATTCCATGGAGTTCTATCTTCTACAGATTGGCCACACATGGTTGTTGCAGGGTGTAGCACTACATGAGTCTCAGGAGCAGTGTAAGAGTGCAGATGTATGGCTCTCATTCACCAGAGTGACAGTCTCATTGTGAGTTTGCAGTGGTGTGTCTGTTGCACTGTCCACATCCTGGATAATTTCCTCACTCTTCTGAAATAGTACATACAGCCATATGTTGTCCACTAGTAGTGACAGTGATGTGACACTAACCATGGTTTTACATCCATATATTTCAGGTGGATCTCCCCCCTACACCAAGGGCAATGTGTCAAGATTTGAGGACCCAGATGTATCCAGTAAGTGTGATATTGTCTGTCCTGTGTAGTGTTCAAGTGTTTAGTGTGAGTGAGTCATGAGGTCAGCACACAATGCTAGAAGTGATGGGCTGTAAAATGATCAGAATTCAAAGTAACCTGAATGGTGACTTTGTGTCACATTGAAGTGGTTCCCCATGCATGTGCAGAGAGTCATATCTTGTGAGGCGTCTGGCAGTCAATGGCCAGCATTGCAAAAACAAGGTGATGACAAGCCACATGTAGCTCCATATGTGACTTAGATGTGCACCATTGTGTATATAATGGCACTGGAACACACCGTCATTCCCACGACACAGTGATACACCATTTTGGACACAAATTGGTGCATCCCTGTATTGTAATGTACATGTAGGATTGTGTGGGCATTTGTCCCCCAGCTTGGTGCCAATAATTTTGTAGTCCACTCCCATGACAACTATATGGAATGTAATAGGCGTGCAAGCAGGTCAAGTCCAGTCGTGTGCTGGCATGGTTATGGATGTGTTAGGAATGGTATTGGCTGATCAGGTATTGATGGGTGTCTACACATGGACACCTATGGATACCAGCCTCATTTTTGTCCTCAGCTACATTATGGTTCACTCCCAGACTCCATGTATGAGTGGGCATGCATTGGTGGATGACCTGGACAGTTGAGATGTTGATCTGCATGGCCAGACCCCTGAGGCACAGGGGGTGGGATTTACAAATGTGTAGGTAGATGTGATGCTCACAGTGTAGGTGACAGTCATTTTGATCAGGCTTGCATGTGTACCTATCAACACTGAACCCTTATGGTAAACAACAGCAACCCATACTCCCAATAACAGTATCAAGTTTCAGGTGATGTAAGTTAGAAAATTTCACACGTATGAAGGGGAATAGTGGCCCTGATCAATGTGATTTTGACGCTGCCTCCGCATTGTCACACACTGCGCAAAGTCTAAGCAGATATAAATTAGTTTGTTAGCTAATGTGGATGGCTATGGCATAATGGAAATGGTGCTAAGGCAGCGTGTTGTCGTTTCATCCATCAGACCCATTGTTTCATCTGGCTTGTGAGTAGGAGTGCATGTGCTATTCGATGTAGATAGTAAGCTAATTTACTGTACATACTCCACACAATGCTGACACTGATGGTTGCCTGTCTCATTGTAACAGCTGCCAACATGAATAACAAACAACTCCGTGCCTTTCAAAAGAGGGCAGTGCGCTATAGGCACATATTGGAAGTGGAATCTGGTTTCAGGAGGATGGCACGCCGCTATCGCTCTGAGCTATCCACTGGTGAGTGGCGGGCATTCAGCCAAGGGGGACCCACACTGCCCACACAGGGCGGACCAAGCACCACAGCTGTGCAGAGGCCCACAGCTGCCAACATGGACATTGCTCCAGCTGCTGCACCCACAAGTACCATCACACAGCCAACCACATCTGTTGCCATGGACATGAGTGCCATTACAGATATTCAGAGGGATGTACAACAAGTCCTCCAAAAGTTGTACTCTATTGAGAAGGAGGTGTCCAAGAATAGCAAGGCCCTCAAGAATATTAAGAAAAGACTGAAAAGGGCCAACCTCTGAATGGCAGTATGTCACTCATCCAAAGTTCACTCCCCTCCCGCCTCTTTTTCTAGCATTTTTTGTGGGTAATAGAGGATTAGTTGTAGGTTAGTATAGGTTAGTGGGTTAGTTAAGATAAGCAGATTTCGGGGTGGGTTTTCTAATCTTAATGTTTTATTATGTAGGTGGGTGATGTTGGGGCTTTTATATGTTTATAAAAAAAAAATACCCCAAATATATTTTTTTTTAAATACAAAAATATATATATTTGTTTAGTCATAGTTAATAAATGTTTAGTGCATGTTGTCCTGCATGTGTCCTCTTGACATGTTCAACACCTACTTATGACTGAGCTGTCACATTGGCAGCCACAACACATCTACTTACCTGTGCACCTGCCATCCAGTGTTCCCATCTTCAAGCTGACTATGTTGACCATGTATAGGACAGGGTAGGTGTGTGTATTCAGCTGTTATTGTATGGGTTTTGTTTTGGAATGTTGGGCACTGTGGGACATAGTACAACAGCCTACATACCATTCCTATCCTGCTAAGCTGAGCAGTGGCAATAATGGATGAGTTTGAGTCCGTCTGACGATATTGCCCAATTACTGTTGCACACCCATTCTTGCAGTATGTAGTGGGTGCAGCATACATGTGTTCAACATGTATCACATATTGAGTGGTTTGCTTGTAGGGGATGAGGCCAACATCGACGTAAACATGTAGGTACCATGTGCATAGATATGTACCCACATATTCATGCACTCTTGTACTGACACTCTGTGACTTGAGATATGTTACACACATCACAAACACTAGGCATAGTAGAAGTGTCACAACACACATAAACATGCTTGTTGTGTAGGTGGTGTTTATTTACAAGTGTAGTAGTGCTAAGTATATACAATGTCCAGGTCTGTGACCCCATTCATGGAATCCATCCAACTGGACACTACACAGGTCCAGGGTTGAGGGACATGTCATGGGACATGCTTGGGTAAAGTGTCTTTCAGTGCAGGAGAACATAACTTGCCAAATGGAAAGTTAGGGACAATAGCAGCCATAGCAGAAAGTCAATGGTGTGTTGAGTAGGAGTGCATATCTGTCAGAGTGCCAACACTGGCATGATGTCAAGCACAGGACAAAGGTAAACACTGCCCATGTGGCATGTGCTGGTGCTACAGGGAACTCCTACAGGTGAAGATAATCTGTTTCACATCTTCATCTTCTGATGTGTGTGGTGCCTCCTCTACCCCTGATGGTGGTAGTGGGGAGGTAGAGAGGGCCACACACACCTCAGTGGTTGCAGATGTGAACTCCCAAATCCCGGCAGCTGCCATCTGTGGCATTACATATGACATCACTGTAGCAACGAGGAGCTGCTGGTTTTTAAGTATAGCTACAACATCCCTGTGGTAGGCAGCCATGTCTGCCCTGAGGGAGACCAATTCCCGGTGCATAGAGTCCTTATTGTCCTCAGGCACACTGCTGCCAGTTTGGGGGGTCAGTTGTTGTGGCCTGTCCCTCAGACACTCCTGGACTCCACGCATTTGGAGTGTGTGCGTTGGTTGGCTGCAGTCTGTTCTGTTGCCATGACCATGCACGTCCGCATCCCCTCAAGGCTCGCTGCCATTGTTTGCATCCCCACCCGCACCTCCTTGGCCAGCTCCCACTGGACTCCTACCACTGTCCTCTCAAAGCTGGTGCTTGTGTCCTCGAAGTCCTCTGCTGTGTCGGTGCTGGCAGGTCATACTCTTGGAGTGCTAAGTGGGGCATGTGGGATGTCTGCAAATGCTATACCCCTCCTTGCGACTGGAGGTGGTGTCTGCATGTTCACAAGGGCTTCTTGGAGGGTCCCTTGGCTGATAGTGGCCCGCTGGTCATCCAGGTCATCAGGGTACTCCAGAACAGGCAGATATGCAGGAGAGCCATCACCCTCTGCAATGACATGGTGTAAAATCAGTCTATCTGTGTTGTGGCAGGTGACAAGTTACGTCACTGACTGGATATTTGAGGATCATTGTCATAATAGGCCCATGTTGATGTAAATGTGGTGCAGCACGGTGCTGTGCAATAATAATCAGCGCCGCACTGCTTCAATTTGGTGAAATAAGAATGCAACGTATGTAAGTGAATAAGGGGCACCCCTGTGTTGTCCCCCATGCAGGTGCAAGATTCAGCTGCCAGCGTCATAGCAGGCATCCTTGCACCATTGTGCAAGGATGTAAGCGTTGAGGTTTGTGAAAGTGTCCCTTCATGCACATTAGCAATGACCAATGGCGCTTTGGCACTTCTGTGTGAGCTGTAGAATGCAGCACACTCAGAAGAGCCAAATCATCATTTACATATGATTGTTTATGTGCATGATGGAACACCTTCACGCTCATAAACAATAATTTCTGGCATTTTGCTCTTCCTATGCATGCTGCAGAATGTAGCACAAATTGGAAGATCTGAAATGAAGGAGGTATAAATGTATTCCTCCTCATGGCACCCTGCTAATGCCACCCCTGGGGCTGGCGTAATAGGTTTGACCCTACCTCAAGTTTACAATATTCGATTTATCTGAGGCAACATCGAAATTTATTGTGTGTTGCTGTGGCACGCCCACAGCAACATCCACTGCACCACCTTCCACGCACAGTCATGATCAGGTGGCTACTACTTATTAACAAGGTAACACAATGCCAAAAAAGTGGCTTAACGCTACCATGTCAATAGAGCACAGTGCTTAGCGCCACAGGAGCATCACTGAAATTGACGATTCAATGGCACGAGGGGCCTATGATGCGCCCATTAGTTCAATGGATTGTTCCAGTACATCATAGCTGCAGTCTACAGCCCTATGCCTAACCTGCATATCACATGAATGGAAGCCCAGTTGCCACTATTGGCTGCATCATATCTTCTAAGTGTGTTGTCTATCCTTATTGTGTCTTGACGGCCTCTTATCTTGTTCTGCCCTCCCTTTGCATCCATTGGTAAGGCCTTGCACTGTGTGTTGCTGTGCTCATGCCACAGCACCACACATGGCAATTTTCACCTGTCCCAGTCTTACATGTTTCACATACACCCATGCTGTGCTGAGACCTTGCACCACCCCAGGGATGGCATATTCGCAACACTGTTGCCATTGATGTCTCCTCATATTGTCATTTGTGTTTGTGTGCTACTTTGCATAGCACTCATGGACCTGACAGAGTACTGTTTCAACTCCTGTCAGTGTAGGTTGTTTGCCTTACTAAACACCTATGTCCTCCCCCTCAATGCAGCCCTCTTTGCATTATGATACATGGGTGCAGCACAGTGACAGTACAGCTCATGTGACAAAATAACAAGGTTGAACCCAGGGATTGGCAATATGGGTATGAAATTTCTGCTGTGTACATCATTCTGTATGTGACAGTGCCTGAGGGTAAATGTGTCAATGGACATTGCCAATTCAGAGGAGTTGTACTTCCGGGCCTGAGGTAGGTTCATATTTCATGTGCATCAGTCCAAAGGGCACCTGACTGCCACTGTGTAATTGTTCACCTCCTACAGCACAGGTGGTAATGGCAACTGTTGTCAATGTGTAATGCGCCATGGGCCAATGGCCTAAACATGGCAGGTTACCAGCATCTGACAGACTGGCTATGGCATCTGTCATGTGACACCAGACCAGTGATACGTTCAACACTACCCTCCAGGTATAATTCCAAATTTCCTCCAGCCTTTGCATGGCGGTGTAACCCCCTTGAAATGGTTGTTGGTGAAGTGGTGTGGTGTGGCCCTGGGTGCCCCTCCACAGCCCATGCACTTGGCATGGGCAGTGCAGGGTGTAACATACCTGGGCCCTTTGCCCTTTCCACTGCTTGATTTGCAGGGCTGAGTGCAGCGTGTCCTGTTACACCCAATGCAGGCCACAACTGGTACTGACTCTATTTGATCCATTTATAATGTCTAGTAAGTGCCCCACAGAGCTACCATGTGCAGACATATTACCTGCCGCCACAACAATGTGTGACTCATACTGCCAAGTGCAATGGGTACACTGCTCTGGCAGTCTTACCAACTCAGGGCTTGGCCAGGCAGCATCCCCCCCGTTGATGTGTGATTAACCGCCATTATGTGACAGCCATACCCCATGTGTCCAAATAGTTGTTGGCTCAGCCTGTGACTGTTGTGACCTACTGTTTGCTCTCTGTGGAACATATTTTCTCTAGTGGCAAATTTCAGTTTAGCATCAAGATGTGTGGTTGAACACAACTTCAGTTTAGTTGGTCTGGGTAGTGGCATGTTACTAATGATACCAGTCCAGCCTGCTATTCCCCCAGCACCTGTTGAGCTAACTGTTCCATGCACCCAGGGGACACCCTGACTGCGTGATGTAGGGAAGGCTGCCTCATGTGGATGTGTTGTCTAAGTGTGGTGGTGCTACCGGCACATGCCTGAGTACTGTTGGGACGCTATGAAACGCAGCACACATGCTTTTGGGCAGTGAGGCAGGGCTGTTGCAAAATGTTACAGCAAGGGACACCACTATGTAGATACCCCAGGAATTGTGTTGACTGACTACCTGGTCTCTGAGGTCTTGGTCGTGTCAGTGGTGTGATGTGACTACATGTAAGGGATATTGTGATGTCACAACCAGTGGCGCAGTGATTATACATGCTATTCATCCCAGGTGCTGCATTTGTACATGTGGGAATTTAGGCCTGGTGTTCTTAATATGTCCAGGTTGTGTATGTTTCATGGTGCATGGCACTCCCAAGGTGTGGGTACAGGGGTAAGCTTACATTGGCATGGTCAACTTGCTTAATGTGCATTGTATCCCTCTGCGCTCCTTTGACATAGATTGTGTGAGTCCTATGTGCATCCTTCTTCTTGCACTTGACATTTATGCATATATTTCCCCCATGTAACTTAACCTGCATTTGTGACGTTTCCTGGTATTCTCTGCTGTCCTATCCTTGTATCCCTGTGACGATTTCTTCCCGGATGACCGCTGCAACCATCTCCTCCGTCTCATCCATGTCCTCTTGCAGTGCTGGACTCCCACCTCCTGTTTGGAGTGCAGCCTTCCTGTACAGTGCCTTGGTCCTTCTCTTGCAGTCATGCCAGTGTTTCTTGCACTCAATCACAGTTCTCCTAACCTCTGCCACACTGTTGAGCTTATCCACAATCTGCTGCCATATTTCCTCTCTCCTTCCAATTGGCAATTTAGAGGTGACAAAGAGTTTATTTTGATGCTCCGTCACCGCTCTCACCAGTATTTCATGCTCTTCTGCACTGAAACAACACTTCCTCTTTTTCTTCTTCCTCCCCTGGGTCTTGTCTGTGTCCTGCTGGCTGGTTCCTGGTTGAATGGGGTCTCCCTGGGGTCGCTCCTGGCTTCTGGGGTCCATTCTGGGGTTCCTTTGCACTGTTTGCTCCGTTAGCATCTGTTTTTGATGCTACTGCGGGCAAAAATGGTACACTTCCGTTTTGCGATGTGTTTCCATGTCGTAAACCGGATTAGAGTCATTTTTCCTCCGTTAACGTCCTTTTGCCTTACGACAAGGCACAATGGCTAACATGGGAAAACTCTACGTATTTTTTAGCCCACCCAGCGTCAAAGTATAAATTTGATGCACAAGTGGCGTTAAAAACTGGCGCTAGTCACCGCTAACCTTTTTGACGTAAAACTGCGTTAGCGCAGTTTTGCATCAAAAAGTATAAATCAGGGGCCAAGAGTCTCAAGAGTTCAAGGTTCATATGCAAATATGCAATGGCAATCTAATTATAGGTCTCAATTGTCCCAAAAGTATTTAGAACACCAACATCAGATTCTGATAGTGAAAACACAGATTGAAAACCAACTATGAGCACAAGATCCAGGAAGGGGCAGCTATTACAAGAAATACAACTTTTCGCCAATGTCTTTTCAGTCACGAGATTGATCTGAATATTCTTGCTGAGTTTAGATAAGTTTGATTAATCAGTGCTGAACAAGCTCCAAAATTAAACAGAAAAACGTGTGTTACCTTATTTGAGATGACTTGTGTCTTTTTGCAGAAAGTGTGATGCGAGAGATGAATTGCAAGCTGCCCGCCTTTCACAGGTACTGTGGTAACTGTGGAGAAGATCGGAAATACAAGGTCGGAACTCAAGAATCTCGTCACTGCGGGGAGCAGCCTGTCGCTGTGAAGGTATGAATGCTGCTGTGAAGAGAGGACTGCCACTGCGAAGGGAAGGCTGTGAAAGACTGGAAACAGGTAAGCGTCGCTCAAGTTAAATGAGGTTAAGCAGGATTTAGTCTGAAATACCGGCTTTTATAGCCGTCCAGAACCAGGTGCAAGGAAACACGTGGGGAAAACAGAGGAACTTGTTAGTCATTATTGTAATTACAACTGTCTTTTTTCCATTAAGAGGATAAGTTAAAGAACGGGCAGTTGTTGACAGTTGACATGGTCTTCCTGGATTACCTGGGTGAGACCCTGGTGGTTGTATACCGCTGACAAGGGCTTCCTGGATTACCTGGGTGAGGCACAGGTGTTTCAGAATTTATCTTGACAACAAGAATTGGCCTAGATCTGCTTTAAACATTGCCATTATGTTAATAACTGAGTTGCCAAGTTACATGAGGTTTCAAGGACATAAGATGATTCAAACTGGTACTGTGATGAAAAGAAAATAACATCTCTGATATCACTCATACGGGGGAATAATGCGTGACTAAGGCATGCCTGGCCCTGGTCATAGCTGGGTCCATGACATTTAAGGATTGGATCAGGTATGATGCTCTATCACAAATGTGAGCAGGTAATGTAGGCCCTATTACTGCTGAAATGGCATAGTATGCACTTATGATACAGTTTATTATTTTAGACTTTACATTGGTAAGTTGGTACAATGACAATATAAGCATGGAAACGTGTACAATGGCATCAATCCTTATCTGAAATATGTTAGAAATATGCTTCAACAGCAAGATTCAAGTCAGTTTGTGCAGACAGTAGTAGGTTGTCATGAAGCCTTACTCCTTCATAAAGCTGCATGTAAGCCAGTCTGTGTCAGCCAACATGAATTCTTATGCCAAGCTCTATTGATTGAAACAGATAGGAATGTGTCCACATTAGCGACAGCGTTACCTATACCCCAAATTACATTTAGGTGTTCTTAGTTATGTCCAGAAGAATAATCAATGATGGTGAAAAAAGTGATACTTAAAAGAAAATTTGCAGATGCTAGGTTATATCACATAGATGTTGGAGTATCCCATCTTGATCAATATCAGACACAAAACAGGACTCTTTTGGAAATATGGATATGGTTTTGCTCTGTACTTAAGAGGCCTCAAGAGACCGGTTCCTAATTGTGGCGGACCTGCATCATTGTCTGCCACCCACATTTCCATCTCCATCCTGCCTCTTATTTCCCCCCAGTTTACCATAGCTGCTCCCCTAAAAGGGGTGGCATCATCTTTGCTGCACGCACTTCCCACTGCTTCTGTCTGCCAGGCTGTGCTCATTGAGGTGGCTATTGACCTATTGTGGACTATGGCCCTGATTTATACTTTTTTTGCTCCGCATTAGCGTCATTTTTCTGATGCAAAAGTGGCACAAACGTACAAATTACAGTTGTATTCTGTAAGTTTGCACCACTTTTGCGTCAAAACATGACGCTAATGCGGCGCAAAAAAAAGTATAAATCAGGGCCTATGTCTGTAACCCCAACAGCACTACTGAATACCATCCATGGGCCTAGTGGGCAGATGAAACAGATGCTAGCTTGCCTCGATGGCATTCAATGTGCCATGTCTGGCCTACATAGGTAATTCCAGGGCCTCACCTCTTCTTTGATCACAGCCTACCACCCATGCCAACCTCCTGCCCCAACTCCCACCCCTTCCTCATCCCAAATCTTCCCAGCCCTATCCAAATCACACACACACATGTTTGCACACACCCACTCAACCAGGCACAAGCAGCACATCCACACACAAACACAGCAAGAAACACAGACACACACACACATACACCACAACCCCACCACCACATGCATACCCACAGACACCACACCACCATGACACAAATATCCACGTCCACTATCACCACGCCTGCAGATACCACACGCACCAAGACACAGACATCTATACCCACTACCACCACACCTGCAGACACAATACCCACCTCAACATGAACATTCACACCCACCATCACCATACCTGCAGACACAACACCCACCATAACACAATTATCTACACCCACCAGTACATCCACAGGTATCACACACAGCACCTCCACAGCACACCCATCCACACCCTCACATACATTGCACGTTGCACACACGCCGACACTCACTCATGCAACAGACACCCAGTAAGAGACACAAACCAACATGTACCCCACATACCCCAGACCATTAGCCACTGACGCCATCAACAGACACATGTACATTCAACACTACCACTCCCTCTACTTCCAAACCTGAACTCCCTGCCAACCACCCTACCCATTTTCCCAAGGAAGATCTTCTTTTTGCCATGACCATTACCCCTTCCACTTCTCAAACCACCCCTCCCAAACATCTTTCCACCCCTTCCACACCCCAACCCACCCTTTCCACATCCCAAACCACCACTTCCAATGTAAATCTGCCCCTCCCAAATGTCTTTCCACCCCTTCCACACCCCACACCACCCCTTCCACATCCGAACCCACCCCTTCCAAAGTCAAATTCACCCTTCCCACATCAAAACCCACCCCTCACAAACCCAAGGACCCCTGCCAAGTATGATCATTGAGTTGGCTGCTCTCTGCCCAACATATATCCCTTCCTGAGGAGGTTATGCCTGGCAGTAAAATTAGGAGGCAAGTTCAGGGCCTGAAGCCCATGTGTCCTATTGTGGACAATTTTGACTTTACTCATTGATGATGAATTGTGATAAAATAAATGATGTATCTTATACTGATGTAAAGATTACTTTAATTTTTAATACCTTCGCCCTGGCCTTATTTTTATATTGTCACTAATTGTTTTCTGATGATGGTAATTCTGCCAATGTGTGTGCCATGCACTTACTCTCATTTGTAACAGTGACATGCACAGGTTTTAATTTTTAGATATATTTGGAATCCATACATTAGTGTTGTACATTTATGATGGACATGCCAATTTTGATGCAAGCATTTATCATGTGACTGGACACACATCAAAATTAAATGTTTCTGTATTTATGACTGGAAATGCATGTATGTTTGTGTGTTTCACATAAGCTTTATTCGGCCAACAGACCATCAAAGCAATACAATACAATACAATACAATATAATATAATAATATAAACCATAATGTCATAGAAAAATTTAAAAAAAGAATGATCCATGTTTGCCCGTCTTAAAACAATTTCAACTCATTGTAAATAAAAAGTGCGTATGCGCCATACTGTTGCTAAAAACTTACTTACTGCGTAAATTGTCACATTTGAATTGTGGCTTTTTAAGATCCGCAAAGCTAAAAAACATTTCCTTAAATTCAATTCCCTACAGATTTTATGTATCCATTTAAACCTTGGGATTGAATAGGCGGGACAAAAAAACATAAAATGTTCTACTGTTTCGGAAGGAATGCCACATACAGGTATCAGAGGTTGACTTGGGTCCCCATCTGCTCGTTAAGGCCTTCAGGGGTAATGTTCCAAATCGAAATCTGGCATACAAACTTTTGCCTAACAAATCAGGTATTGTATCTAAGTATGGTTCAAACTCAGGGTACCATTTAAAATCAATAAACGAGTTAGTTAAATGACCATTCGATTTCTGAGAAATGTAATTATTACATATGTGGGACCAGTAAGCTCTCTTCAATACTTTTACATGGGGCTTCACAAGTTGCTGGGGATTCTCCCAGAAGTTCCTCAGTCCTAGCATGCAAAACCAACTAGATACGTGTTTGATCCATGGTATGGACATGGAGTTAGAGGTTTTTAACAATTCTAATAGGGAAGACTTATATATAGCCAGTTCAGGAACTACCCAAAGCCTCACCCAATATAGTAGGGGCCGTAAGATAATCAAATCGGCTATACGTTTAAGCCCTAGATCTAAAAAAAGGGGGGTTAATGGGGTGCTAGTGGGACAAGCACATAGAGCCCGTGCAAAGCTATTCTCAATTTTAGTTATCCTACTGCTATCTGTCATACCCCAAATCTCTGCACCATAAACAGCAGCACCCTGTGCCTTGGCCACATAGATCTTTACTGCTGGAGACACAACTTTAGCGATCGTATTCCGGTAAAGGCGTAATATGGATGCTGCCCGATGTTGCAAAAGCCCGCCACTCTTACCGACTTGTTCGTCCCAGAGGAGTGAGTCTGTAAGCCTTACACCCAAGTAGTCGATAGAGCTAACCTGGTCCAAAATAGCTCCATCTAACCTGATCGTACACTTCTTACGAGAGCCAGAGCGAAGCACCATCAATTTTGTTTTCTTCGAGTTCAGCTCTAAACCAAAATTCCAGCAGAATGATTTAAATCTATCCACAAGAATTTGTAGCCCCATAGGGGTCTTTGAGATCAATAGAGAGTCATCCGCAAAAAGAAGAATTGGGATTTTCTGATTGCCTAAGCTGGGAGCATCATTCTGGCATGTCATGAGTTCTTGGACCACCTCGTTAATGAATAAAGAAAACAAAAGTGGCGCTAGGACACATCCCTGACGAACACCTCTTTTAATGGGAAACTTGTTAGTCAGTTCGCCTTGGTTACCCCATCTTACTTGAGCGTATGTGCCTTCATGCATACGTGTTAATAAATGAATGATATCAGATGGTGCCCCTCTTTTGTGTAGCACTCCCCAAAGCTTGTCTCTAGGTACCAGGTCAAAGGCAGAGCGCAGGTCTACAAAAGTGACATATAGTGTTTGCTTTGCCAAGACTACATATTTCCAGTGTAGCACGGTCAACCTAAATGCCTGGTCAACCGTGCTAACTCTAGAGCGGAACCCTGCCTGAAGTGGTGATAGGATCTGCTGCTCCGTCACCCAACTCGTCAGTCTAACTAACAATTGTTTTGCAAAATTTTTTTGTATGTTGTCAATTAAACTGACCGGTCTGTAGTTAATTGGAAGATTTACGTTGCCCTTTTTATATATTGGAATAATTTCTGCACCCTTCCACGTCTCAGGGATCTGTCCTCCTTTTGCGATTTTGTTTGACAGCATATTAATATACCAGGTCCAGATGGGTAACTCTGATTTATAAAGGTCACCTGGAATTTTATCAGGGCCTGGGGCTTTACCTGTCTTTAGAGATTTAATGGCGTCTGCAGTTTCTTCTAGAGAAAAGCAAATATAGCTTTCAGAGTTAAATAGATTCCCACTGGACGGAGAAGTGGCAAGGTTAGCATTGGGTGAAAATGGGGGGTATAATCCCACTTTCTCACAATCGACAGTCCCAGTGGAGGCAGTTCCTTCGTACAAGAGAGAGAAATGATCCACCCAGGTACCAGGTTGAATATGGTTCCTTTGTATAAACCTACCCCCTCTCTCGTGCTTAGTCAGCAGTTCCCAAAAAAGCGTATTGTTGTTTGTTTTAGTAGCATCTAGCAAGTCCTGCCAAATAGCATCTTCCCAAGCTTTCTTTGATTGTTGGATTATCTTTTTATACGTGAATCTTGCTTGTTTGATTGCCCCCGTATACCCGGCCAGTATAGCCTTCCTTAACTCAGTCTTAGCCCTCATGCATGCATCATTAAACCAACTGCTGTTAGGTGAACCCCCATATTGCCGGTTTGCCGTGGCTACCTTTTTATAAAAGACACTTTGAAGTTTAACCATCATATCTTCGTGAATATCAAGAAGTGGAATGGCTTCTGGTTCGAAGTCTTCATAGGCTGACAGATTATCTAAGAACACTTGGTAGATCTTACATAGCAAATAGGGGTTTGACATGACTTTTGGCCACCTCACCTTTGTATAAGCATTGTTTAAAATAGGGGGAGGGGCCATTGATGTTTGCATATTCAAGGTTCTACCAAAGATATTCCCAGCAAGGGTGAGCAACAATGGAAAGTGATCACTCTCGCATCTTGAATCTACCCTCATATCTAGCAGCAATGGCCAAAGACGCACATCCACCAGAAAATAATCAATTACGCTGGCCACAGAACCTCGTAGGAATGTCGGTGCCAAGTTTAAATCAGAAGGAGTTCGACCATTACAGGCCCTTAGGCCAAACTTTAAGCATAGTGTAGCAAGCATGTATGTTTATTTTAACATGATGTGTCTATAATATACATATATGCATTACATAGGGGACCTGACACTTTAAAGTTAAATGACCTCTGTTGTTTGTGATGAATTGCACAGACCAAGGGGACATGTGACCTTCATACATCTCTGACATGTTTGCAGTTTTAGAGTTAACATTGGTTGTACATTCTGTGTACACCCACTTGTAACATTTTGTTGTGCAATTGCTACATTATCATGGATTTCTGTAGTTCCCATTCGGTATACTGTTTATGTATATGAAATGATAGTTTAGGGAAATGTATTGCACAAACCAGTATGATCACATTTCGAGTTGGGGTTAATATGACATTTTAGCCCATATTTATACTTTTTGGCGCAAATCTGCGCCAGTGCAGATTTGTGCCAAAAAGTTTACCGCGGGCTTCCGCCATTCCAAAGCACCAGCCTGGAGCCTTATTTATGGAATGACGGTAGCCAGTGCTGCGGCCTGGTTAGCGTAAAAATAAATGACGGGAATCGGCCAGCAGAGGTGAAGGGAAGACTGGGGGTTGTGCGCCAAAGAATGGTGCAAGTCAGGTTAGAGTAAAAAATATTGGCTCTAACCTGACTAGCGTCATTTTTTATGCACAGCCCCCATGGAAATGACTCGGAGTCATGCCTCCCTGCCCAATGGCCATGTCCAGGGTACTTCTGTCCCCTGGGCATGGCCATTGGGCACAGTGGCATGCAGGGGGGCCCAAGTTAGGCCCCATTATGCCACTTCCACGTAAAAAAAAAAATACGTACCTCTATTTACCGTAGATGGCTCCCCCCATCCATGGGTGTCCTCCAGGGGTGGAAAAGAGTGGCAGAAGGTGTCCCTGGGGGCAGGGAAGGGCACCTGTGGACTGATTCCATGGTCGGAGACCATTGAAATGAGCCCGCAGGTCCCTAAACGCCTGCCCTGACCCAGGTGTTAAAAATGGCCCTAAACTGGTTTAGAGTCAATTTTTAAGGCCCTCCTCCTCCCGTGCATCATTTTTGCATGGGAGTATAAATAAGGCACAAATGCCTTAGAGCCTTTTTTTGCCCGGGGTGTTGCCCGGGGTGTTGCATGTCATTAATGCAAGGTAGGTTTCCACTGTAAAAAAATGACTCTCACTCCATGATTTTGGTGCTAGACGGGTCTAGCGCCAAACTATAAATATGGAGTTAAGTTTGCGACGAATTTCGTTAAAAAAATCACGCAAATTCGGCGCAAACAGAGTATAAATATGCCCCTTTTTATGGGTGTCCATTGCCATGAAGTCAGTTAGTAACAAATTAGTGAGTGTTTCTGATATATTGAGGTGTGTTTTTAAACATATTTCTAACTACGACATTACAGATCATTGTGCTCTTGCTTGCAAGTATTTGTTATAAATGCACAAGTCATGCACTACTGTACAATTCTGAGTGACTTACCTTCTGTTTCGGTGATAAAAGGATTGATTTTCATCTTGGTCCAGGAGCTGCAGCAATGGCAGGAACTGTATGACTGGGTTCATGATGGCAGGAAACAAGAAAACTCGGAAAAAGGTGAGTTTCGCCCTTTTATCCCTCCCACTCACTAGCTCAGGTGTAGAGGTTTAGCGCCACAGTGGCGTCAGAGGGAAGGCACATTGTGATTGGCTCGGCTGTAAATGTGTCTGGAGTCTCAGCCCAGCCTCTTTTGCCTATGGCCCAGCCAACGCGGGTTGTAATTCATGGTAGTGGCCGCGGTTCATCAACAGTTTTTCATCTATGGACCTGCTAATATCTAAAAAGAGCGGGCGGGCCACCTACCAGGTGGACAGGAAATCCAACAGAAAATCGACAGAGGGACTGTTACCGCCAAGATCTAAACTAGGCCCCAGGTCTGAAAGAAAAGTTCATGTTAGCAATAATGAGTAAACATTTTCTGCACAGTCAGGAAACAGGCCCTGCAGGCCTCACTCAGGCTAAGCAAGTGAATTAAAATGGCACATTAACTTATGCAATTAGTACACATTTAATATTCAAATTTTAACTCAACATTAATACATTTTGTCAGTGTTCATGGTACAGTAGATTTTCAACAAATTAACTCTATTAATATATTTCTATGAATACGGGGTGCAGAACTACAAACGTTAACTTTTACATATAATATTTCAATCATTTCTCTTCTAAAAATCATTATCGTTTTAGTGCACACTATTAACTAACACCATGAATTTTAACATAGTGATGAATTAATTGATTACGCATGAACTTTAAATGTTGTACCACATGATTTTGGACTACTAACCTAGAGTGAATGCACTTTAATGTGGTTTTCAGTGCACTACTTTACATCAAAACCATTAGAAATTTGGTTAGCAAAATGAATAAACTGTCAGGTATAGATGATCCCTGTGACAAGAGGAGTAGAACTAAAATTACTGCTACATCACATCTCTAGTTAAAATTAATTTTTTCCTCCAAGGGTCTCATTAAACAGGTCAGATTCTTTTCATATGCTTTGACGGTATTTCTATCTGTAGGGCATCTGAAGAAATACCATGCACTTTCCATGTCTTTTGCTTGTGGATGAGGATTCCTTCTTTTGTGAAGGGGAAACTTAGAAATAATTATATCATAATTAGAGAAATAACATTCAAAACATTCCTGTCTATAAAATAAACTAAGTAAAGTAATACATGTAATTGCACATGAAAGTGGGATGGGAAGATACATCTCATCTTCTGCAGCTGAAAAAGAGAAGTCAATCCTTAGTGTCTGAAGCTTGATTGTATTCCTGAACTAATCTGCAGTAAGCCTTAGATGAAAAATCTTCTTTTGTGACATCTACAAATTAAGCTTTTAGGCCTGTATTTATACTTTTTTTGCGCCGCATTTGCGTCGTTTTTTGACGCAAAAACGGCGCAAACTTGCAACGGCGCAAATGCGGCGCTAAAAAAAGTATAAATACGGGCCTTACTTTCTTCTCATTTGTTGTGTGTGCAGGTGAAGATCCAAGGGTTTCTGTCTCTGGAGAAAGACTAATTCCAACTAAGTGAATTATAAATGCTAGCACAACAATTATTAAGGTGCTAATAATCACTATTCTACATTTAACCTTGGTACATTGGTCAAGTTTGTCTACAGTCAGACCTTTAATATGATATAGCACCAGGCAGATTCAACATTCTACATTGATTTCTACTTGTGCAAAATGAGCAAACCTTTTGGTGTTTAACTTACATTTATTTTGTTCAGCTTCTGTACAAAAAGCTTGAGAGACCCCTAACCTTATTCCATCTTCTTCTAAATGTTATTTCTACTCTTCTACCGCAGACTGGGCCCCAGGGAATTATTCTTAATTCTTTTTGTATTTGTCTTCTCTTTAAAGTATAATTTCATATTCATTTATCACAGTCTTTATAGTTTGATGGAGATACAGTTCATCATTTATTGTATCCGTTTTTTCAGTGTTGAATTTACTAAATAATGTTTTAGGAACTTAAGTCAAATGCTGTATGGCATATAATGGAGCTTCTCATGGTTCTGATCTCAGTTTGTTAATATTTTCATCTGATGCATTAGGCATGTTTTCTGAGTAATAATTCCATTCAGGTGCAGAATACCTGTGGAAAGGTTCTCTTGCTCTCTTGGATCTTCTCAGTATCTGTTGACCTTCCTCCATCTCGCTTATACCACTAGATTCTGTTTCTTCAATGATGGTTTGTGGTATACGTTCAACTGACACACTAGATTTCAATTGCCTCCTACCTCTTGGCCACTCCGATCTACACAGGGGCCTTTCTTCTCTCACACTTGTTCCATTACTGGAATCATTAGTTTGCTCTGGAAACAATTCAATAGTTTCTCTATTTTCAATTCTCAGTTCTCCAATTTCAGTAGGTATTTCTACACCACTTTGTGAGATTTTGGGAATTTGTACAGGTGAGAAATCTTGAGCTTTACACCTCACCTCCCCCTGATCCTTCAAAATATATAGACACAGGAGGTCTTGACTCATAAAACTCCACTTCTTCATGTGACCACCTCACTCTCTGAGTGTGCAAGGCATGCACCCAATTAGGTATCCTGGTGGATTTTAACACAGTGTTGGTAATCAAGATTACCTAGTTGGGGCCTACCCACGTTGGCTCCAGGCAGACATTTTGCACATGCTTTCTGATCAAAACCCAGGGTTAAGATCTGACCAGGGTTAAGATCATGACACTGTTCCTGGTTCGGACTGGCAGTAGCAGCTCCAGCCTAGTGACAAACAGAACGCACCACATTATCTAATCCTTTGCAGTAGTCGAGTATCATGCAGGCACAGAAGGTAGTTGCATAACACGTCCGTTTAGAATCTTGCGAGGAGATAATCCAGTCCCCCGCCAGGATTGCTTTGAAGGCTCATCAACGCCAATGGTAAAGTTTCTAGCCATTTCAGTGAGGTAGATGCACAGTTTTTGACCAAATTGGATTTCAAAGTCCTGTTTAACTGTTCAACTATCCCTGAAGACTCGGATCAATAGCTGCATTTGATCTCTGTTCCACTTTTAGGGCCATACACAGCAGTCTAAGGACCTCATTATTAAAATGGCTCCAGAGAAATCAGAAATTCGAACCGTGGATTGAGTTCTCATAACAGCAGTTTAGCTTTAGTTAGACTGTCATTTCTCCGTGTTGAGTAGGCTTCTACCCATCTGCAGAAGATGCACACTATTACTAGGATATATCTCAGCCTGTTACAAACAGGCATTTTGATGAAGTCAAACTGCATCCTGTTAAAGGGTCCTTCTGCTTTTCCTATTTTACTCACTGTTAGATCTGGCATCCTTGGCGTGGTTTCCCCTAACTTTTGCCGTCAGATCTCCTATTTTTGCTGACTTTGTTTTTGCAGGCCTTAAGATTCTGAGCAATTTACCACTGATTACTAGTGCTAAAGTGCTTGTGCTCTTTAAATAAAATGTGGTAACATTTGCTTATCCTAAATTTGCATATTTAATTTACTATACGTCCCTAGTAGAGTGCACTACATGTGCCCAGGGCCTGTAAATTAAATGCTAGTAGTGGGCCTACAGCACTGATTGTGCCACCCACTTAGGTAGCCCTTTAAATATGTCTCAAGCCTGCCACTGCAAAACCTGTTCTTGCAGTTTTAAACTGGCATGTCAGCCTCACAAAGTAAATATTTTGGCAGGCCCAAACCTTCCTTTTTAAAACATATAAGTCACCCTTAAATTAGGCTCTTGACACACCAATGGCAGGGTGCAGTTTATTGAAAAAGTTGGACATGTACCTTTACGTTTCCAGTGTCCTAGTAGTGAAAAACTCTTAACTTCATTTTTTACGACTGCAAGGCCTATCTCTCCCACAGGATAACACTGTAGTTACCTTATTACACCTTCTAAACATAATTTCCAAACAGGAAGAGATACCCTGCCCAAGTTCGGTGCCCTTGGAATCACAATTTAAAATCCTGACTTATGATGAAGTTAGACTTCAAATTGTAATTCTGAAAATGCCACTTAAAGAAAGTTGGCATTTTCTTACTTTAGCCATTTCGAGCCTACTGCCTGTCTCTGATCACATGTGTAGGGGGACAGTTAGGCTTTGTGTATTCCTACTAGACAGCCACACACAATGGGAACTTAGGTATGACCTGTCGGGCCTTGATGGGCCATCCTGTGTAGGATGGAAGGGAGGAGCTGGGCACAGCCTCACTTACACCTGAATAAGCTGTGCCCTTTTCACACACAAAGAGCTTCATAACCCCTATAGTGAGTCTGGAGCCATGACAGAAAGAGCACTTCAAAAGCATGGCTTTGAAGTCTCCCCCACTTCAAAGTCCCAACTAGGTAGAAGTACTATACCTCTGACACCACTTAAATACACTTCTGGACCTGTGAATACCTTACCAGGAAGAAGGACTGTTGTGCGGCACAATGACTGTCACTCTCCCAGACTGCGGTTTTCCTGGACTCTTGCTTTACTGTGTTGACCTGCTACCCTCTTGCCTGGGATTGAGGACTGAGCCTGCATCCCTCTAACCCAGAACCCATAGTGACTCCAAGGGCTAACTGGCTGGCCTCCTTATCTGAAATCTCAAGGACATAAAACACTTCCAACCACCTTGCCCCTGCACCTGGACTCTGCCATCTGTGAGTCTGCCATGTCAAGTGGTGCCACCCCTGACCTGGACCCTTGGAAGTTGGTCTGAGGTACTTGCTCCAGTGGAACGGGCACATCCTCTGCTGATGGAGCAGAACCCACAAATCACCACTGTTGTGTGGAACAGAACCAGTGTATTATTGTTACTGCACAGGTCAGAGCTGACCCAAGAGACTTGCATCTCCACACCTTGGGACCAGCACATTGCCTTTAGAACCAACTACAACTGTGCAATGCTTTCCCTGGTGCACGGTCCTTGCATTATCCATCAACTGTAGCCTTGACGACGATGCCAACCTCTGCATCACTGCAACTGTGTCGATCACAACCAACTCATCATCTTAATTGCGTCCCACATTCTCAATGCCGGTTTTATCATCGCAAGCCCAGTCAACAGGATCTAAAAAGTCAATGCACCAGGATCTCACACCACAGCCTCACTCCATCGCAATCAGCCTGACTCTGACTTTGTCCTAGTCCTGTTTTGATCGGATCCCCAGTTGGCGTTTCTTGCTTCAAAGCGCTATTTTCCAGTTTATTCTGTTAAAATTCATAACTCAATTTCTCTTATTGGATTTTTTTGTTTTATCCTTGTTTTATTTATTTTTGAGTCCTGTTGTGGAAACTTTTTATGTGGTGTTTTCACTGTTTTACTGTTTGAGGTGTTGCACAAATTCATTATACATTGCCTTCAGAGAGTGAGAACAGGTTAATTTGGGGTTTGCTTATGCCTTACCCTAACAAGAATTGTGGTTGTAGCTTGACCAGGGATCACACCCCAGAAAACCAACAACCATATTTCTCACACTTAGGGCCTGATTACAACTTTGGAGGACAGTGTTAATCCGTCCCAAATGTTACGGATATACCACCTACTGTATTACGAGTCCATTATATCCTATGGAACTCGTAATACAGCAGGTGGTATATCCGTCACATTTGGGACGGATTAACACCGTACTCCAAAGTTGTAATCAGGCCCTTAGTGTTACAAGGGTTCTTCATATGCTGACATGTCACACATCCATGGCATAGCTGTTCAGCTAAAACTCTGAATCGGAGTTTAAACCAGTTCTGTCTAAAGATTCTAACCAGGTCCATGGAGATGTCATGTCAAGTGAAACAACAGGCTACACTGGTGTTCCGTCTGCTGAATCCCAAATATCATTTGCATGTTTAACACATCCTGCTCTGATCTGTCCTTGCTGTCCTACATCTGAAACGTCTTTCTGCAATCTTTTGATTTTTTACCCATGTATTAGCTACTGACAACAGTGTTGAAAAGGTGGTGTCCACATTAGATTTATTTGCATATTCTCTATTGAATGTGCATACCACATTCTGTTCAACTCCATCTGTGTATCCATTTCCCACTGTGGCATAATCATTGCCACTTCTGTGGGCTGCACTTTTAACCACAGTAAGTTCTTGCAGCAATTGTTATGCTTCCAACTGTTTCATCACACATTCGCCATTTCTTACAGGGGAACCAGATGATGTCATGAATCTCCTCTGTGATCACAGCTGCACAAAATCATGGACCATATCAAAATCATAATGACTACCTGTAGATATAGTCTCTCTCATTCGAGCTGAAAGATTGAATGCTGTAAGGCTAATCGTTTCCACCACTTTTGTAGCTGTAACATCTCAAAGCCAGGTGGCTTCTACCACTTCCTGAGTTGTGTAAACAGTGTAAGCTGCTTTCTGAGTCCCCTCATTGCCTCTCAAACATGAGCGCTCCACAAAAATGACATAGTCTGGCTCATTAAGAGAATCATATTTGATATCAGATCTTGACTTGGTGCATACATCAGTAACATCAAGGCATACATGTTCAACTTCATCTTCATTCATTTAATGTCTCAGGGAATGATAACACTGTAGCTGGATTAAGGGTTCAACACCTCTTAAAAATCATATTTTCAGCAGCACAAATCAATCAATTGTTCACACAAAGTAAGCCTGTAGTTTGTCAAATACTGAGTTTTGGTACTATTGAGTAATATATCCACAGAATGAGGGACTATCAGTATAAGAGGGTGTCCCATCACTATGCTCTCAAATCTTTCGGTACTGACACCAACTGCTGCAACTGCTTTAAGGCAGCCAGAAATTCCTGTGCAACAGGTCAAGAGTAGTTGAAAAATGCACCACAGTTCTTCGAGGGTCTCCATGCAACTGAGTAGGCACCAAGGGAGAGCAGCCCACCCTCTCACTGAACATTTTACTGTAATCAGGCATTCCCAATGTCATGGAACGAACAAGACGTTCTCTAAGCTCTAAGAATGCTTTCAAGCAATCGTTATCCCCTGGAATTGAATCAAGTACATCTTTGTGCGTCAGCCTCAGTAAAGATTTGGCCACTACGGAAACATTGGGTATCCACTGCCTACAGTAGCCAACTATTCCCAAAATTATTCTGACTTCTCTCTGAGTTCTGGGTGGATTTATTTTTAATATGGTCGTAATTCTCTCTTGTGATACCTTTCTCATTCCTTTTTGAATGAGATGCCCCAAATATGAAACCTCATTTTGACAGTATTATGATTTGCTTCGTTCTTACAGGATACAATCTTACAGCCGTTTCTTGTTGTGCAATTTTAAATTCAGCATGTTTCTTGTCAAACCATTTTAAATTCAACATCTTTATCTTTATCTCTATCATAAAGTGCAAGTCTCCAAGATGCTGATGTTAAGGGTCATTGAGCCCTCAAACACTCCTTAGTCGCGCCCATTTGTGTTGGTCCTCAAGTCTGCTCCTCCAGGTACAACCCCAGAACTTGGGTTTTGCCTGGATTACCGGGGGCTCAGTACAGTCACCAAGACTGACACGCACCCCATCCACAGAGCTGACAAACTCATAGATAGATTGGGAGATACCAAGTTCCTCAGCACAATTGACTTAACATCTGGGTGAAGGCATTTTACCTTGACCGAGGGGCGTTTTTGTTCTGTCCTATAGAAGGACAGTTCCAGGTAATACTCTTTGGGTTGAAGAATGTTCCTCCCACATTCCAGAGGTTGATCAACCAGGTTCTGGTTGGGTTGGAGAACCTCAGTGCTGCCTACATAGAAGACAATGCGCTCTTCAGTTCCAGCTGGGAGGACTATTGCACCACCTCAAGAAAGTGCTTTAGACTCTACAGAGGACAGGCCTGCCTATCAAGGCCAGGAAGTGCCAGATAGGTCAAGGTTCAGTGGTCTACTTGGGACAACAAGTAGTAAGAGGCAAGGTGAATCCCCTCCGGCCCATGACTGAAACCACTCTGGCTTAGGACTCCCCCAAGACCCAAACAGCGGTGCAAACCTTCCTAGGCCTCACCAACTACTACCAGAGATTCATCAAAGGGAATGGGACCATTGTTGCCCCCATGACAGTGTTGACTTCTCGGGATTAGCCCTGACAGATGATCTGGACAAAGGGGTGCGAAAACTCTTTTGACACCCTGAATAAGGCCATGTGTGGATTTCTCCCAAGAATTCATTGTATAGACAGAGACTTCAGAGTATAGCATAGAGGCCATGCTCTCGCCGCTAAACAAAGATGGCCTGGATCAGCATGTATCCTTCATCAGTAAGAGGTTACTTCCCAGGGAATAGAGGAGGCGTGCAATAGAAAAGGAAGTCTTTGTAGTGGTCTGTGCACTGAAGAAGCTGAGAACATACCTGTTTGGTGCTTATTTACTATTTCAGACAGACCACAGACCCCTCAAACGGCTCATTCTGATGAGGGGTGAGATTCCCAAACTGTTGAGGTGCTCAGTCACCCTACAGGGAATGGAGTTATGGTAGAACACCATCCTGGAACATACCACACCAATGCTGATGGTCTCTCCAGAATCTTCTACCTTAGTGAAGAGAACTCCCAAGGAGTTTGGTAGCTCTCCCCACTTTTAGCTGGTAGGATATGTGTTAGACCTATCATCCTTGGTGTGGTTTTTCCACCAACTTTGTGACTCCAGACCTCCTGTTTTGCTGACTTTGTTTTTCAGGCATTATGGCTCTCCACACTACCACTGCTAACCAGAACTAAAGTGCTTCTGCTCTCTCCTTCAAACATTGTAGAATTAGCTTGCACTTGATTGTCGTATATAGTTTACTCGTAAGACCCTTGTGAAGGGGCACTACCTGTGCCCAAGGCCTGTAAATTAAATGATACTAGTGGGCCTGCAGCATTGTTTGTGTCACCCTCTCAATACCCCTTTAAACATGTCTCAGGTCTGCCGTTGTAGCCTGTTTGCAGTTTTAAACTGCCATTTCGACGTGGCAAATAACCCTTCTCCTAGGACCAAACCTTCCTTCTTAACACATGTGTCACCCCTAGGGAAGGCCCTGGACAACCCAGAGGGCAGGATGCAGTGTATTTTAAAAGTAGTTTCATATGTTTTGGTAGTGGGATGCTCTTAAGTTCATTTTTCACTACTGCAGGCCTACCTCTCCCATAGGGATAACATTGGAGTTACCTTATTACATTTAATAAGCTGTAACTTTGAAATGGGAACAGGTAACTCATTCATGTTTGCTGTCTTTGAAATTGTAATGAATAATCTTAACTTATGGTGAATTCAGATTTTAAAATTACAATTTTGAAAATATCACTTTTAGATGTTTGGTATTTTCCTGCCTTAGTCATTTAGTGCCTGCAGGTTGTTTCTGGTTCGCATTACTGGGTATAACCAATTCTAGGACTGTGTGTAGGCCTCTTAGACACACACAACAGAGCACTTAAATGTGCCTGGGTGGGCTATCACTGGCAGGTATGGAGGGAGGAGGTGGGCACAGCCCTACTTACACTTGAATAGGAGGTGTCTTACCTTGAAACAAAGGGCTGCATGCCCCCTATAGTTAGTCTGGAGCCAGGAGAGGAAAGAAAGGATGTCTCAGGAGCCCTGAACAAAACTTCTAGAAGCTTCTTCTCACTTCAAAGCACATCTGGGTATAAATACCGGATGTCAAAAACTACCATTTCATTGCACTTTTGGACCTGTTGATACTCTACCAGGAAGAAGGACTAATGCACTGCTCTGAAGGACTGCTGCCCTTCTGCCTGGATGAGAAGGATTGGACCTCCATCTGTTGAACGAAGGGCCACCAGAGTGACCTCAAGGGTTATTTAGTTGGCCACATGACTTGAGCTTCAGGGACAGAAGGCTACAACAACCTCGACCCCAGCACCTGGACTCTGCCATCTGTAATTGTACCCTGCCAAATGGTGGCACACCAATCCTGGACCCTTGGAAGCAGGCCTAAGGCGCACTCTACTAGTCTCTGGGAACCCAGAAGACCCACAGCACCTCGAAGCTAACATATCACCCTGACTGTGCAATGCATCCTCTTAGCATCACAAGCCCTCGTCAACAGGATTTTTGTCAGTGACACATCCTATTGCACCACAGCCTTACTCCACCTCGAAACCGATGCATCACTTTGTCTTCGTGACACATCTTAGACGCAAACCCTCGCAACACTCTGCAAACCAGGATTTAAGGTACTCTGTTCAGCAGGCCTAAGTAGGTCCTGGTAGCCAGCCCATTCTCCATCCAGGGGTGTGGAATTTAATAAAATATCCATTAGTCCATGGGACAGGTTGCTTCATAAAACTACTTGTCCTGTAACAAAATACTCTTGTCCCTTTCATGCTGTGTAGTGCTGTGACAAATTATGACAGAATTCTCATTATATAAGGGCTCTGATAATAGTCTCTCTGATTATGCTAGGGTTCATACAATAGCAGTGTTTAAATACTAGCAAATCCCTTATTTTGCCACCTTTCCACAGATGTAAATACTGAAGCTGCAGGTAGCAGTAAGCAATAGTTCCAGGTGTGGAATGCCCATTTGAGTCTGCGCAAACCTACAAACTTGCATGTTTTAGGGTTTTTTACCAGCTCTTCTTTAATTGTTTTCCATTCTGAGAAAGCTTGGAAATTTATTCCTGACAGTTCGGGGCAAAACATAATTGGAGGGAAAGTGAACTCAACAGATTTCCCCATGAGCAAATCAAGACATACGTATTTGATTGAGCTAAAATGTAGAAATACTATGATAGTGGAGCACACAAATACAATAATATTATACTTATACATGTTCATTTAAACATGTTCAGAACCGAGATTTGTAAACATTTTTTGAAAACACATTTCTAATGCCTTATTGTTCCAGATCTCATCACTGGTGATTTAAAAAAACAAAACAAACATCCAAGCGTGTGTTCTTCATAGATGACATACAACCACCCAGGACTAATTTCCCCTACAAACACAGCCTTGGCCTGTTGCCTTTGCATGTTGATAGTGAGCTACAATGTAGTTCACAAATTTTTTCTAGGAGTACCATTTCCTGGCCTAATTCTGTAAATTTGTGGTATTTCATGATTCATAATTCTGCACTAATGCAAGGACATATACCATGGGTGCACTTTTGTGACTTCCTTTAGTAATTGGCCCCTAAGTAGATTTGGTTTTAACCAGGAGCATTTGTTTTTATTAAAGTCCTGTCTCTCTCTGTCTATTGTCTGGCTTCACTATGACATCATTGTGCTGTTTCATAAGGAGCATATTGGCACACAAAGTAGTTTTGTTTAATGCGAGGAAGTACTGTGGCAATATGTGCTTATTGAGACAGAAAAATATTTTTGCTTTTGCCAATGTTTGTTGTACCAATGAGGGCTCTGCAGCTCCCACAACAATAAAGTTTTGTCAAAACAAGACACTCATCGACAAAACCAAAAGGCTTGACGAACAATGTCGAACCTACTGACTTTGACAATGCTTGTTTATTTTCATGTTTCCCATAATCTTGTTAAAATTGAGTACGCTGATTTTTCCAATATGAATATATTCTTTAGAAATACTAGCATGCATCAACACGTTGTACTAAATGATGCTTCAAACAAATGGTACCTAAAGTTTCAGAGCAGGTTAGCAAAATGTTTTTTTTCCTCATTGCATTTTTTAAATGAACGTTTTGATTTTGAAATCAAAGAATCTTCAATATTGCTTTCAAGCTTCTGCACATATTTTTGGTCTAATCAGGGAGCACTCTGGGAGCATTATACATAGCCTCATATTGTTCAACTTTGCAAATGTTTGTACACACTTTTATAAAGGAGCTACTGTCAGTAGTGCTGTCCAACCTTACATTTACTTAGCATGCACTCACCCTAATAATAAGAGCTTTACATTAATGAACCATAAATACAAGTTCGAAGAGCATTGACATATGGACACAAATGTTACATTTACTGTAGACAATGCCCTTCCCTGATTGATAATATGGTATTGTAAACTGGCAGCCAAAGGGTTTGTGCAGCAGGCAGTTGGGTCTACTTATCCCAAGGACAAAATAAATATGAGAACTTGTTGTCCTTGACCCCAAACAATATGTGCTGGGTGTTGGGCTACAGGAATTCGACACCCCTGTCCATCACAGTTAGCCTGCACTTGTGACTTAGTCTCAGTCCGGCATGACCAGATAATCACAGATGGCACATTGTGCACAGTTTTCTCATCAGTAATTTAATTTCAAATGTTGTAGTGATAATATCAGTGAGGTCATAAAAAATGTCATGAGTTATGCACTATGTGTATTAGTGCATGGTAACGGTGCAAGTTGTAGTTACTTGAGATAACTTTAACTATGGAATTTTTTAGAGTTTGAAACAAGTTTAAAACAATGAACATTTCACATAACTATAAAGTTACTTTAATCTGCATTCTTTTTTTCAGTGAATTTCTATGGTTTTTTTTTAACGCAAAGTAATATTTTATTACCACATGTAAATCCAACCCACCTCCAGTCAGGCCATGTGGTCAACCCTCCCAAAGGCAGCGAACCCATGCTTCGCACTGCCTTCTGTCGTGTGGGGTGTTGGCCCTGCAACCAACCCCCACCATTCAGCCAACTCTGGCAAAGACAGCCAACCCCACACTGCACAGGGCTTTCTGTTGTATGCTGCAGGTGGGTTGGCCATACAGCCTGTCCTGCAGCCAAGCCCACGGTGCTCATGGCACCGGGGTTGAGCCTTTGCCATGCGGAGTAGGATTGACCTGTGGCCAAATACATTTAAACAGGGGAGGGGGAGTACAGCCTCCCTCCACGAGCCTTCTTGAGCCAAGGGACCCCAGCCCCCTGGGCCATACCTTAATCTAAATGGGAGGGGGCTGTGCGGCCCCCCTCCTCTGAGCCTTATTCGGCCCAGGGACCTGAGGTCCCCAGGAACTGAGTAATTAATGAAGGGAGGGGAAGCGCATGGCACCCTCCCCGTGCCTAATTACGCCCTTGGAAATCTATCCCGGTGACGAAGTATAAATAAAAGGACAGGGGGCCACACCCACTTACCCCAACCTTTATAGGCCCTGAGGCTGTATCTTTTTTAAAAGGAGAGAAGGGCCTCTTGGCCCCCCTCTCTGAGCCAGTTTTAGCCCAGGGGACCCTATCCCCCAGTGCCAAAGGTCCCACTGACCATGCCTATAACAGCACTGGAGACCTCATCACCCTATGAACCACATTATTTTAAAGTGGGTGCCCACACAGGACACCCACCATGCACAATGTTTGGGGATACGGTGGAGTCCAAGGGCCCCCATGTCCCCAGCAGGCTCTCTCATGCTGCAGGACCCAGCATTGCTCCTGCCCACACAGAGCAGCTATTTATGCTGCTCTCTAGAGACAGGAGCAATATCTTGATCAGTTTCTCTGCCCGTTTCAGTGCAGGCAGGGAAACAGCTCTCAAGCCTGCTTCTAGCTGACAAGCTTTATTTTCTCCTATTTGGTGGGAGTTGTAAAAATGCTCCCACCAGGCAGGAGCAAACACAAGTTTTAACTTGAAAATTTGGCAACGGAGATAAATTGGTTGCACGTCTCTCTTAATTTATCTGCTACTATCACGAGGATGCTCAGTTCACTACCAAACATCTGTTGCCAGGATGTAAATGTTTTGAGTAGAGAAATCCATGCCAAAACCAAATTCGAACACAAAAGGTAGCGGAGCGCTCCTGACAATTGATAAATAAATGATCAATACATAATACTTCCAGAACATATAACAGTAACACATACAGTGGAGTATAATGTATTCATTGCACGAGATACCAAGAAGGATTCAAACAATTATGTCAGGTAGACTTTTGATTTTTTACTACACACAATATACAAAAAAACAGCAATATGTAATTCCTCATAATATACAATCAAGAGTTAAAACACATTGATGATCTTGGTCACTCAAAGGATTCAGCCGACACGTGTTTTGTCGCCACCTCAGGACTTCTTCAAGGCATATGAAGTCTCTGAGGAAACAATATGAAAAGCCTGCTTCCGTACATGGTATCAGTCCAGAGTAGTGTTATAAATGCTACAAAGTCCAATATAAGTTCAATCTTGTATATCGTACTCGTATAAAAGTTCCAATTGTTAATTCAAAATCTGATTCTAATCTGCTGCCATATTTTATCGGCTGCCAAAAGGTTAATCAAATCCATAGTCATTGGTGTGCTCTTTTATTTAGATCATATGTCGAAGCATGGTGTGCCTTCAAAAGCCGATCAAAATAGTAGCACCATATTAGTTTCTCTGACTACATGGTGTGGGCAAGGAAACTGCTGTGCCCGGTGTGGGCTTCCCAAGTCAAAGCAAATGAGCCAACCCCAGGGAGTGGGGTCCAGGGGGCAGTAATAGCCACAGGATGGGCCCCATCTCCCTTTTCATTCATTAACAGCCCTGGGGAATGGGGGTCCCCAGTATCTTTTAAGGGCTCAGGAAGGGGCCTTCTTTCTCTTAAGATATACTTTGGACCATGGGGGATGGGGTGTCAGGGGTCCAGTACGGCACTGGCAGGGAGGGCTGCATGCCTTTATACCCTAATTAATTAGATTTGGCCGCGAGGGAAGGCTTCCGGGTTGAGTGTTTGCCACACGGTGTAGGATTGGCCTTTGGCCTACAGGGACCCCATCCCCTGTGACCAAATATAATTAAACAAGGGAGGTGGCATCCCCACCCATTAATAACAAATACTGCAGGCCCTGGGGTATAGGGTCCCCAGTGCTGAAAATAGCCTGGGGAGGGACCATGCACCCCCTCCAAAAAAGAACCCTCCCCCACAAATGGATTTCTCCCTCCGAGCCCTGGCCCGCCCCAAGCGCGTCTTTCTTTTTTTTTTTCTTTGTATTTTTTCAAATAGTTTTGGTGGTGGTTACTTTTTTGCCCCCCCCCCCCAGGAGGCCTATGGGGGGGACGGGCAGGGTATCCCTGCGCTACACCCTTAAATCTTTTTTTCTGTTTTTTTTTTTTTTTTGGTTTTATTTAAGGCCACTGGACTGATTCCTAAGACCTAAAATGTCTGGCACCATTTCCTGGCTAAGGTGGGGGCAGCGAGTCAGATCTGAGGTTGAGATCTGTTGGCTCTGCAGATATCCAAAGGCATGATATATATACAATTTTTGTAACCTTAATTTCTTCAAAACTAGTGAATGGATTCAGACCCCCCTCTCCCACCACAAGTTGGTTCTGGAATTTCCTCCCTCTGTGCCCAGGCACCAAAGTGTATGGTGTGACAATAGACTGTGGGTGTGCTGGAGGCAATCTTTGAAATATAAGTGGGGCAAGAAACATCTCCACTACTTTGTCCTGGCAGGATAGCCCTTCCCCAGCGACACCCAAGTCCTATTGTTCTCTGTCTGGGACCATCATGCATTCCTGTTGGTGGAGCAGTTAGCAGGACCATGCAGCTGGAAACTCCTAGAAGGCCTCAAAATTGAGCATAGGAACATGCCAACTTTGTACACGTGGCATTTTCTAAATAGAAATCTACAATCTGACTTTGCCATTAAAGAGGATTTTAAATTACAATTAATTTGAGTCCAAACATGACCGTTCTGCCTGCTCCCAATCAAAAGCTAAGATTGATTAAATGTAATAAGGTTACCCAATGTTACCCTATGGGAGAGGTAGGCCTTACAGTAGTGAAATGGGAAATGAGGAGGTTTTCACTACCAGGAAATATAAACTTAAAAACCATGCCCCACTTTTTGAATACAATACGCCCTGCCCTATCGGCTGATTAGGGCCTACTTTAGGGGTGGCTTATATGTATTACAGAGGAAAGTTTAGGCCTGGCAAATAGTTTATTTTGAAACCTGAAACTTGTAGCGCTGTGAGCCCTGCTGCCCACTAGTAGCATTTAATTTGCAGGCCCTGCTTACCCGTGGTGTCATATACAAGGGACTTACAAGTAAATTTAATGTACCAAACAGGGGTAAGCCAATTGTACCATGTTTTAGGGGTTCAGAGGCAGAGCATTTTAGCACTGGTTACCATAGGAAAAGTGCACAGAGTCATAAAAGCCAACAAAAAACAAGTTCAGAAAACAGGAGGGATGAAGGCAAACATTTTGGGGGTGAAACTGCCAAGAGAGAGCCAAGTCCAACAAAACTCAAAGCAATCTACAAAAATGCTGAAATAGTTAATTCAAAGCACAAAAATATACAAAACTCAATTTTATTTTTCATGAGAAGGTCAGAGCTTTTCAAAATGTGGTTTTATTTCTAAAAGACAAAGGGGGTCATTACAACATTGGCGGTAAAAGCCGCTTACCGCCGTGCAGAAGACCGCCAATACACCGCCGCGGAAGTCTGCCACAACTATTATGACACACATCTCGGAATCCGCCGATATTCAGACACCCACACAAGTCCGCCACACCAAAGGTCAGTGATAAACTGGCGAAAACAAATCCTCCAACGTCACACCAACAGAAACACGCCCATGCTATTACGACCCACGAATCCAAGCGGCGGTCTTTCAACTGCGGTATTTCTTTGGCGGTACACACTGTCGCGCTCAAAATACACACACATCTCCAAAATACCGCCACATTGGACAAATTGGAAATACACACACCTGATACACATACAAACACCACTCCCACACACCCAACACAATATAAAACACACACCCACATCACCCACAAACCCCTACGACCAAAAAATAGAGACAAAGGCGACAGAGAGAGCACAGCAAGAGACAACCCCACCACACAGAGGCACACAACACCATCACCCACACAACATCCACGCACAAAACACCCCACACCACTACACATCACCACACTCATCACCACATACACCACCCCACACATCACCTACACCACCCAATGGCACGCCAAAGACACCCCAGGTTTTCGGAGGAGGAGCTCGGGGTCATGGTGGAGGAAATCGTACGGGTAGAGCCACAGCTATTTGGATCACAGGTGCAGCACACCTCTATAGCTAGGAAGATGGAGCTATGGCGAAGAATCGTGGACAGGGTCAACGCAGTGGGACAGCACCCAAGAAATCGGGAGGACATCAGGAAGAGGTGGAACGACCTACGGGGGAAGGTGCGTTCCTTGGTCTCCAGGCACAACATCGCGGTTCAGCGGACTGGCAGCGGACCCCCACCTCCTCCCCCACAACTAACAACATGGGAGGACCAGGTCTTGACCATCATGCATCCTGAGGGCCTCGGAGGAGTCGGTGGAGGAATGGACACTGGTAAGTCAAATCTTAACTATCATATCCCCGACCCTACCTGCATGCTATCACACACCCCCACCCTCACCCCCTCCCCTATCACTTCAACTCCTCACTAATGTACTAATAACACAAACCACACATCCCAACACCAAGCCCTGCATGACACAACAAAGCATGGACACCCATCACTAAAGCATGCCCACTGCACATACCCATAACAACCCCTAACCATCATCACACAAGCCCCCACACAGGAATGCTAGCACTGGGGTACACGCTCACCCACCCATTGTACACCATGACACACACAGATGCAATAATCATGCTTTTATACCCCTGCAGGACCACTACCTAACGTCACCAGACAGGAGGGTCCAGACATCTCTACCCCACCCACAGAAAAGGCCCATATTGATGACAGCAGCTCTGGCCAACTGGATCCAGATGACCAGCCCGGACCATCGTGGGCCTCGGGACAGTCGGTTCCCCTCACACAGGCACAGCCCAACACTGACCTTCCACCCTCTGGAAACACCAGTACAGCACCCACCCAGCGGGCCCATACCTCCGTCCCCAGGACACGTCAATCAGCTGTGTGTCCACCACTACAGGGAACCCAGGATAACCCACCACCCCAACAACAACAGGGACCTGGGGGCAGTGGTAGTGGGCACACGGTCCAGGGGACAGAGGCCCAGGAACACAGGGGAATTGGGAGGGCTGCTGTGCGACAGGGGGCGGACAGGCCAAGGGAACCCACTCTCCACGAGGCCCTCTCCTCCATCATGGGAGCATACCACCACTCCCAGGAGACGATGGCTACGGTCCTGGCCAAGTTTCAGGAGACCCAGCGCATGCAGGAGGAACAGTATTTGGGGTTCAGGGAGGAACTCAGAACCATCAGCTTTGCCCTGGGCACCATCGTAGGGGTGCTGAAGGACATACAGAACACCATGAGGGACACCGTGGCACTCCAAAGGGCTCCTGACACTAGCCTGGACGATGAACTGCCCACCACCTCCGCCGGCGCTAGTGGACAGGACGCCCCGCCACAGGACCACCACACCAGCACCCCACCCCCTGCAGACGGAGAACCACCCCGCAAGCGACCCTGAGATCCAGGAACAGGACAGAGCATGATGGCAAGATCCCTGCCAAGAAATTAGACCACCCTGATTGTCATCCCACTGTCCCACTTTGTAACCCTGTCCATATTGGAACTGCCCCAGCTCCACTTCCTATGCCCATATGGGCAGTGCACCTGTGAGACTAATAGACTGGACACTGCCATGGACATTCCTTCACCATCACCCATCACCATTTTACCACCCCCTCCAATAATTAGCACTTCAATAATCACCCTTGAACCACAAAACAATCTGGAGTCAGTCTGTGATTTTGAAAATGTGTATTAGCTATGACAATGACAAAATCCGTCCTCAGTAGTAATGTCAACATACCTATGTCACACATCACAAGTCCATGAAGGATGCAAGCAGATGACACACGTTGGTAACCACACCTGTGAAACCGTAATGGAAATGTACAACTCAGTTACCAAATACTGCTTGAAATTGTCAGACAGGATAGAGGTGTGAAGTGTGAAAGTAAATGTATTAGTAAAGAAAGTGTTCTTACCTGTGTGTCACTGGAAATATTGCTGTATGACTGAGTCCCTGTTGTCAATGTCTTCTTCCTCTGCTTCCTCCTCATCACTGTCCACTGGCTCCACAGCTGCCACAACACCGTCATCTGGACCAACCTCCTGCAGAAAAGGCACCTGGCATCGCAAAGCAAGATTGTGAAGCATAGAGCAGGCGATGATGATCTGGCACACCTTCCTTGGTGAGTAGAATAGTGAACCACCTGTCATATGGAGGCACCTGAACCTGGCCTTCAGGAGGCCGAAGGTACCTTCGATCACCCTCCTAGTCCGCCCATGGGCCTCATTGTAGCGTTCCTCTGCCCTGGTCCTGGGATTCCTAACTGGGGTCAATAGCCATGACAGGTTGGGGTAACCAGAGTCCCCTAATAGCCACACCCGGTGCCTCTGGAGTTGACCCATCACATAAGGGATGCTGCTATTTCGCAGGATGTAGGCGTCATGCACTGAGCCAGGGAACATAGCATTTACCTGCAAGATGTACTGGTCTGCCAAAAATACCATCGGTACATTCATCGAATGATAACTCTTCCGGTTCCTGTACACCTGTTCACTCCTGTGGGGGGGGGACCAGAGCTACATGGGTCCCATCAATGGCACCTATGATGTTAGGGATATGTCCCAGGACATAGAAGTCACCTTTAACTGTAGCCAAATCCTCCACCTGAGGGAAAACAATGTATCTCCCCATGTGTTTCAGCAGGGCAGACAACACTCTGGACAACACGTTGGAAAACATAGGCTGGGACATCCCTGATGCCATGGCCACTGTTGTTTGAAATGACCCACTTGCTAGGAAATGGAGCACAGATAGCACCTGCACTTGACGGGGGATTCCTGTGGGATGGCGGATTGGTGACATAAGGTCTGGCTCCAACTGGGTACACAGTTCCTAGATTGTGGCACGGTCAAACCTGTAGGTGATGATTAAATGTCGCTCCTCCATTGTCAACAGGTCCACCAGCGGTCGGTACACCGGAGGATTCTGCCATCTCCTCACATGTCCCAGCTGACAGTGCCTAGGAAGGACAACAGCGACCACAGAGTCAAGCAATTCTGAGGTATGTACCCACAGCTACACAGAACACGAAACAAACTCCAAAAAGTTGTCTGTATGTGTGTTGAGCCCAGGCCTAGGTATGTGTGATGCAGTTGAAAATGAAGCCATGTGGGCCCCTGAAATGGTGGATGCCTGACCTCTAAACTGGGACAATGGGATGTGAGGTAACTGCGCTGGCGTTGTACACCGTCGCGGTAGGCGGTCGTAGACCGTTGCGCAATGCTGCATTGGTAAACATTGGACCCTATGGGTCCCAGGAGCCAATGACGAGGTGCGCCGGCGGTGATGATACGCACTGCCGCGGACGTCACCGCCGCAGACGTGACCGCCATTTTCTATCTGTTCAATCACTCGATACCTGATCTTTGACAGGAAAGGACCTACACTGCAAGTGCTGCTGTGACCTCGGTCTGGAAGAGACAATGGCACGTGCATCTGGGGAAAGGGCCCCTGCCTTCACTGCACAGGAGTTGGAGAAGCTCGTGGACGGGGTCCTCCCCCAGTACACGCTACTCTACGGTCCTCCAGACCAACAGGTGAGTACATAGGGTGCAAGTTGTATGGGCTATGCCTGGGTGGAGAGGGCTGGATGTAAGAAGGAAGGGGGCAGAGGTCTGCGAGCATGAAGGAGTGTGAATGCATGTGCCACATGGCAAGGGCAGGGATGGGGGCCACTCACTTCGACAGTGCAGTTGGTAATGACTTCTCTTCTTCCCCTGTACGTCATGTAGGTCAGCGCCCACCAGAAGAAGGATATTTGGGGTGCCATCGCCAAGGACGTCCAGACCCTGGGGGTCCACCAGAGACCGAGCACCCACTGCCATAAAAGATAGGAGAACATTCGCCGCTGGAGCAAGAAGACGGCGGAGGCTCAGCTGGGGAGGGCCTCCCAACGTGGGAGGGTTGCCCGTCGCACCATGACCCCCCTGATGTTCCGGATCCTGGCGGTGGCCTACCCTGAGTTGGATGGGCACATGAGGGCATCACAGCAGACACAAGGGGGTGAGTACACTCTCATTCTGCTGACTTTGCACGCAGTGGAGGGGTCTGGGTGGGGGAGGAGGGCTGTGGGTTTCCCTAGGCCAGGGCAAGTTCCGTAGGCTAGGCCCCTCCGTAATGCAGGCCATATGCCACTCCACCCCACCTCTGTAGAGTGCCAATTACAGGTATACATGCCCCTGTGTCACCTATGTGTGCAGATGTCCACCATAGCCATGTAGGCCATATCCCAGGAACTGCATCTGTAGAGCCCAAGAGCGTGGCGTAGTGCAGGGGGCTGCTGTGTCTATATTGTCCGCCAACGGTAGCGGTAAGCCATGCACTCAACCTGTCTTTCTTCTGTTTCCCCACCTCTTTTTGTGCTCTCCCTGTTCTTTTGTGAATCAGCATCATCAGGCGGAGGTACAGTGGCACCGGAGCGCGAGGGGGCTGCATCCCACATGGCCATGGAGGGCCACACCATGGATTCAGAATACACCAGTGGGACGGAGGGCGAGGGGAGCTTCACGGCAGGCACCGGATCAGCAAACAGCAACACAGACTCATCCTCCGATGGGAGCTCCCTTGTGGTGGTGGCACCATCTGTGCCCCCCACTTCTACAGGTACAGCCGCCACCCCCCCTACCAGCACCGCCCTCCCAGCAGCCTGTCAGCCTTCGCCCCGTGCACGCTCACCCAGGAGGGTGGGCATCACCTTTGCCCCAGGCACCTCAGCCCTGCCCCTGTCACGCCTGCTGCCCTCAGTGAGGAGGCCATTGATCTCCTCAGGTCACTCACTGTTGGGCAGTCTACCATTGTGAATGCCATCCAGGGTGTAGAAAGGGAGTTGCAACACACTAATGCATTCCTGGAGGGCATTCATTCTGGTCAGGCTGCCCATCATCAAACCCTGCAATCTCTGGCCTCAGCACTGATGGCAGCCATTGTCCCTGTGTCTAGCCTCCCCCCTCCAACTTCCTCCACCCAGACCCAATCCCCTGTACCTCAGCCTATCCCAAGCACATCACCAGACCAGCCTGCACACACGTCAACACACAAGGGCAGCTCAGGTAAACATAGGCACCACACATCCCACAGGCACTCACACAAACATCACCCACATACAGACACAGCAACATCCACTGCCTCCACTGTGTCCCCCTCCTCGTCGTCTCCCTCCTCCCTCCCAGTCTCGTCTACACTCTCACCTGCATGCACTACCACTACAGCCACTAGGATTTGCACCAGAACACCCACCACCACACCCCGCTCACCTGCACTCACCACCCCCATTACCATTTACACGTCCCCTGTGTACTCTCCCAGTTTGTCTGTGACGCCCCCTCCCAAAGTACACAAACGCGGGCACACACACACCCAACATCCATCCACCTCACGACAGCCTCCAGATTATACACCTGCACCCAAATCATCAAAAGTTACACCTCCAACAACCACCTCCTCTTCCTCTACTCCCAGACCCCCTCCAGCTACCCGTACCAGTGTTCGTCAGAAACGTTTCCTGAGCAACGTTGACCTCTTTCCCACCACCCCCCTCCAATTCATAGGTCCCGTAGTAGCACCTCAGCCAAAAAATGTCTGGTACCAGTGGTGCCTGTTATAGGAATGTGGAGTGCACCGGGCACCAGGGCAGCCAGTGTGACACGGAGCCAAAGCACAGCCAGTCCCCCCCCCCTGTGAAGCACCAGAAGTTGGACAGTGCCCGACGGGAGAGGGTGAAGACTCCTGCCGGCAAAGCCGCTCACAAGGGTCCCGGGGGGAGTGTCGAGTCAGCTGTGACTCCTCCCAAGGTGGGGAAGGGGCAGAATAAAGCGCCAAAGTCTGGGAAGATCAGCACAGTGGAGAAGGCTGCCATCATCCCAGCTGCCCAGGACGCCACCGCCAGCCCCATCGTCACTGGTCAGGAGACCGCCGCCAGATTCAGTGCCCAGGAGGGCAGCACAATCGTCACTGGTCAGGAGACCACCGCCAGAGTCAGTGCCCAGGAGGGCCCTGGCAGCCACAGCCCAGCTGGGCAATGAGGGACCGCCATGGCACACACTGCTGCACAGGTCAGAAACTGCAAAGTCAAGCACCGCTGAACAGGGCAAAGACCGCCATGGCAAGCACCGCTGAACAGGGCAAGCACCGCTGAACAGGGCAAAGACCGCCATGGCAAGCACCTCTGAACAGGTCAGAAACTGCAAAGTCAAGCACCGCTGAACTGGGCAAAGACCGCCATGGCAAGCACCGCTGAACAGGGCAAGTACCGCTGAACAGGGCAAAGACCGCCATGGTAAGCACCGCTGAACAGGGCAAGCACCGCTGAACAGGGCAAGGACTGCTGAACAGGGCAAAGACCGCCATAGCAAGCACCGCTGAACAGGTCAGAAACTGCAAAGTCAAGGACCGCTGAACAGGGCAAAGACCGCCATGGCAAGCACCGCTGAACAGGTCAGAAACTGCAAAGTCAAGCACCGCTGAACAGGGCAAAGACCGCCATGGCAAGCACCGCTGAACAGGGCAAGAACCGCTGAACAGGGCAAAGACCGCCACGGCAAGCACCGCTGAACAGGGCAAGCACCGCCAACTCAAGCATCGCTAGCCCATGTGCGGCAGGGGCAGTGACAGAACTGGGACCGTCACGGGGAGAATGATGCACTCTGGGCACCAGTCCCCATCCAGAACCAGTGGAGAGCAGCATCCACTACCTGAGTCCTTAACAGGATGAAGCACTCTGGGCACCAGTCCCCCTCCAGAACCAGTGGAGAACAGCATCCACTACCTGAGTCCTTAACAGGATGAAGCACTCTGGGCACCAGTCCCCCTCCAGAACCAGTGGAGACTGTTATCCTCTTGTGAGACTGTGGCTTTGCACTCCCCAGGATTCGTACAGTGGGCAAACCACCCACTGCAAAGACTTGTGAGACTGTGGCTTTGCACTCCCCAGGATATATCAATGGGCATGAAGCCCCGTCGTGGATCTGGCATGGTGCTTTCATCCGGCTGAGGTGCCCACCCTTCCCTTCCCCCTGAGGTGCCTGTTGTATTTCTATCTGATGCCCCTGCAGTGTTCTCTCCGTTTCTGGACAGCTATTGTGTGTGGGCCTCGCCCATGCATTTTGGGCCAGTGGTCCACGGACATTGAATGGTGCATACCTGCACTACTGATCGTGATGTATATTTTTGGAATGTGTATATATTTCTGTATATATTAGCTTACTGTATTTTGATACATTACAATGGTTGTACTCATTTCCTTTTGTCTTTGCATTCTTCCGGTGGGGTTGGGGGTTGTTACTGTGATGTTTGGAAATGCATTGGTGTGTGTGTTGTAGTGGTTGAGGGTCGGGGTGGGGGTGGGGGTGTTGCGTGTGTGTGTCCCTGACTTTTGCCTTCCCCCTCCCCTATGTCCTAGGTGCAGTACTCACCGTTGTCTTCGACGCCAGCGTTGCTGATGTTTGTAGAGGAGCAGGAACACTATCGCAGGGAGTATTTGGAGTTCCGGCTCCATGGTGCCCTCCTTCCTCGTGGAGTATGTTAAGGTGAGCGTTTTCCCATTGAAATGGCTGTTTCCGCCGTGTTTTTATCTACGGTGAATCCGCCCCGGAAAAGGTGGCGGATTGGCCTGTTGTAATGCTGTGGGCGGTACTTTGTCTCCCGCCTGTCTGTTGGCGGTGACCGCCGTGCTGCTTGTCTGTACCGCCGTGGCGGTCGGAGTGTTAAAGTGGCTGTCTATGTTGGCGGTTTCCGCCACGGTCATAATTCCCTTTTTTTTTCCACCGGCCTGTTTGCGGTATTATGCCGCTTTAACACCGTCCGCCAGGGTTGTAATGACCCCAAAAGTGATTTGCCCCTAATGCATGCTCTGTTGTCGATGCACACCAGTGCTTCAGTTGAGGCCACCAATCATCCATATTAAATTCTGATTGTTCTATTCCCACAAATCAAGCTTGGGATACCAACTTCTTCAACTCAAATTCCTTCACATTGGTTGAACTTTTTTTTTTTTTTACGTTTTTCCTTTTCATGTGTATAAATACTTTGTAAATCTGCAAATATTATTTAATTTACTAAACCCATGCATGACACCCTGAGTAGGTGTTGAGAACCGCCAAGATACCACAGGGTAAGAACCGCTGCACTAACATGAGCAGTCTAGGTTTCAATCCAGTTACCTAAAAGTTGCGCACACATCTGTATAGTCAACTTTAAACCCACAGAGCTATCTCGCCTGCCCTGTGGTGTCTAAGCTGAATATTGGCTGACAGCCTATCTGCCCATGTCACTGGTTTGTTATTGAGGCTCATGAGATGAAGCGTATTATGGACAACCGTCTCCTTGATGGGCAGTGGTTTGTTCCCTGGAAGTAATAAATGTCACTTAGGAAATGCATTTATTCTTCCTGTGAGGAGTAGCCCCCTGTGGTTTCGAAGAGTATTGTTTGGTTTTCTCGAGGTTTCTGGCAGCCTCTGATTTTCACACCCAAACCATGGTTTACTTTTAAGTTAACTTCCCGTAGTTCTGCATTCAGCTGTAGCTTGGTAAATGGTGAGTGCAGCTCATTCCTAGCAGTGCTTAAGCTGGGCTGCTTGAGCCTATAGTGATTTTACACAGGCTTTAGCGCTGGTGGCGCCCAGTGTGACAATCTTTTTTGGCACCATCCTATGACCACCTCCTTAGATACCACTAACCAAAAGTAACCCTCAGCACTCCATAGCCCCTCTCTCACATACATTTAATTTGTCTTAAAGCACAGGTAAAGGCTGTCTTTACTAATCCACTCAGCTATCCACATAAAATACAGATCTGTTCTTTGCAGCAGGCATATTAACCTTCTGTGTTACTTTATCACGAGTCAAAAGTGACACTAGACAAAAGTCGATCTCTCTCTCTCTCTCTCAGCAGGAGAATTATCTTGACATTTGTATTGCTGTCTGCAGCATGGATGCACAAGGAACTCTGCAGCAGGTTTTTTTAAATTGAAAGTTGTTGCTCAACACAACATAACCACCCCCACTTCCCCCTGTGGTCAGTGCCCCATTCCAGGACAGCGCCCAGTGCAGCCGCACCAGTCCCACCCCCCTAAAGTCAGCCCTGATTTACAACCCTGGGACACGTGCGCTTGGCTAGAGAATGTGTAATGCTTTTGGTTTGGTGCTTGTGCGTAACGCGTAGCAGATTGCCCCTCATTGACGGCATTGTTCCATAATAGAATAACAATCACAGGCCATTGTTAAAAACAATGAGCTTAATGGACCCCCAAAGCAAATCTCGTGCAACCCACAAATCTTTCACAACCACCTGCACTTTTGAGCAGATAGTTGATGTTCACAGTGTTGCACGAAGCCATTCCTCCAGGCTATCAAACCATCACACAAAACCGTATAGGCAAGAGAGGAGGTGGACTAGCTATTATATTCAAACAGGCACTGAACCTCAGTAAAACAGACAACATCTCCATACAAGGTTGTGAAGCCCTCCTTATCAGATGCCACCCTACTCCAACTTCCTCCTGTAACTTTCTCCTCCTTTACAGACCTCCACCTAACAAATCCACATTCCCAGATACTTTTCTAGACACTGTCTCAAACCTTATTATACTATACTCCAACCTATGCATTCTTGGGGATCTAAACATTTGGTTTGACAAACCCAATATGCCCCATCCAAAAGCTATCACCACTGGCCTAGTCGCATTGAACATACATCAGATTGTACACAATCCCACACACATCGCTGGTCACATCATAGATGTCATATTTGCGAAGCCTGAACTAGTTACTATTCATAGCATCACGCCAATCACTTGGTCAGATCACCATTTGATAAGTTTCCGACATACAACTCCACAAATCAACACACCCCACAACTACTTATATACATACACCTATCGACCATGGAGCAAACTCAATTTTGATGACTTAGAAACACAACTAACAGCCAACACAGATCTGTGCCAAAACTTTGAGTAGCTACATGAAGCTTTTGATATCCTAATACCACTCAGAAAAACTCAACACAACAAAAGAAAACCTACACCTTGGAGAAACACAGAATTTAAAAAGATAAAGCAACAAATCAGAAAGTTGCAGCGGACCTGGCTCAAAACAAACAACAGTCAAAACAAACTGCAGCTACACAAACTTAACATGATATACAAATCATCAATCAAAAAAGCTAAAAAAAGGTACTACTCAGACAGAATTCAAAATGCTCAATCTACAACCAAGGAATTTTATAAATTCTCAATGAATTTCGAAAACCTACATGCATGGAAGGAAGTCATCCCACTACTCAAGATTTCACAAACAAATTGGCAACTCACTACACAACCAAGGCATACACATTGGACTCCTATTTAAAACAGAAGAAAAACATCAGTACCAACCCCTTTCCTAAAGTACCCTCTAAGAATAAACCAATCCAACCTCTACAGTCCTTCAACCATATATCCCAGGTGAATTTATGGATTTGGTCAAAGCAAGCAGACCTTCCGGTTGCCCTTCTGACCCTTGCCCACCACAAATCTTCAAGAACATTCTCCTATCTACTTCTGCTGCCACACCTGTAAGAAGAATCATCAACAACTCTTTAACTTCAGGAACTTTTCTTGTAGACCTGAAAAAGGCATACATACGACCTTTATTAAAGAAAACAAACCTAGACCTGCAAGACCCCAACAATTACAGACCAATCACAAATGGACCTTTCCTGGGCAAATTGATAGAAAGACCAGCATTCGCCCAGATGTCACAATTCATTGAAGACAATTCTATACTTTCAGACTTCCAAACTGGATTCCACCCAGGAAGAAGCACTGAATCGGCACTCATAGCAATCTGGAATGATCTAAAAAACACAGTCGACCGAAATGGAGTTGCCGCACTACTTCTCTTGGCCCTCTCGGCTGCCTTTGATACCCTTGACCATGACACCCTAATTCAAAGACTCCACAAAGCCGGCATACAAGGGATTGCTCTCGACTGGAGTACTTCCTATCTTCAAAAAAGATCTAATATCATCCACTCGCCCCCCTTCTCGTCCGAACCCTACCCTAAGCAGGGGTCCCCCAAGGGTCAATCATCTCACCTTTGCTTTTCAACATCTACATGATATCTTTACCAGAACTGATCAATGATTTCTATCTCACATGCTACAACTATGCAGATGACACACAAATACTACTTAAATTAGAATGCCCCAAAAACATTGAAAACCCAGAAATCTTCAGTTGCCTCAGAGCCGTTGATCAGTGGATGACCTGGAGCCATCTCAAACTAAATACCTCCAAAGCAGAAATACTCATATGTGGTGACTGGAAAAATTATGACCCTCTGTGCGTCTGGCCTGACGATCTCAGACCACCTCCTCAATTATCCAAGGAAGTTAAAAACCTAGGAATCACCATGGATTCCAAGTTAACTGAATTCCCAAGTGGACAATGTAGCACAAACAAGCTTCATCACCTTGAAGACTTTACGACCCATCTTCCCCCACCTCGGATTTCTACACAAGGTGCAAGCTACTATCTCGCTTGTACTATCCACACTGGATTACGCCAATGGCCTCTACCATGGATCATCTCTATCTATTATGAAAAAACTACAACGTATCCAGAATTCCGCAGCCAGGCTACTATTACATGTAAAGCCGCAAGCCCACATCTCCCCTGCCTTGAGAGCACTACACTGGTTACCTGTTGCCAGAAGATGCACTTTCAAGCTGCTTTGTATCACCCACAAAGCTATACATGGAACTGGACCGCTTTTTATCAGAAACAAAATAACCAAATACATCCAACAAAGAACCCTCCGCTCAAGATTGGCACCCCACCTTAGAACACCACCATACAAGAAAAAGACTATAGGTGGTACATCCTTCTCCGTTCAAGCAGCCAAACTATGGAATTCATTGCCCCCAACTATAAGAGCCACAGATAACTTTCTTGTCTTCAGAAAACTACTCAAGAGTTAGCTCTTTCCTCCATAACCACCATATTCAAACAACTATTGACTGCATATGCCTATGTTGATAAATATTTTTTTCAGATTATGTGCATATTTCTAGTTATGTATAGTTATTTAGAACATATGTATTGTTACTATGTCATAACAATAAAATACACACACACTCTTTAAACCTGTTTGACTAAGTATATTTTACCCATGGTTCTAATTATGTATTGTATATACACATGTGTGTGTATTCATGTGTGTTTTTATATGTGTAGGTATATATATATATGTATGTATGTATGTGTATATGTTGTTTCTGTGCTTAGTATGTTCGTGGTTCATTGCATGGCTCCTGGGTGGGTTCTTATACTAGATATCTATGAATTCCTGCTCTCATCTTATCACACTTATCTACCTATTATCATATGTCATGTCTCTATCAAACTATCCTCCATTCTCACTCTGACTCATCCCAAATCCTTTCTACTACTTTCATCTCCTAAATAATTCTGCCTAAGCTCTTCCCTCCGCTTCCACATCTAACTCACCAATCTCACTCTACTACTGTGACCTCCCACACAACCCTACTAAATTCTCCCGCATTTATCTCACCCTGCTCTATGCTCTCCCTAACCCTTCCACATACTCTTCCCTCCTCCATCCCCCTTTACTCATCCCAAGCCTTTGGGTTGATTAAATTAAGTATATACTCCCAATTAACACTTCTGAATTTCTTTCCTCCTCCACCCCTCCATTACTCCACTTAATCTAACTAACAAGTTCTCCTATCCGCGGCTCAAATTAACTCATAATAATACTAAAACTGTACTCATTATTTCCCGATACTAATCCATCACTAATTCTTGTTGGGTTCCAGAGTAGCGTGCTACTCACCGAAAAGCGCTTTGACGCCTAGTCAGGGGTAGTAAGCGCTATATAAATACGATTACAATACAATACAATACAATGTGTCTGAAATTCAACACTATCTGATGTGCAATAAATTGTGCAATTTAACCTGCACAAAAGATCTCTTCCTAACAGAGTGACTGTGGTTGAGTCACATACTACAAATTATTCCACAAATGAACCAAGTTTTACAGAGACTGTCCTTGAAACAGGATTTTTGTTATTTTCTTATCTGCGATTCCTACAAATTGGGTCTTCTTTTCTGAGAGGGGTAGGGCCCAGACTTCCACTGTTGTAACTACAACTTGGGTCTTCTTTTCTGAGAGGGGTAGGTCTGGACTTTCACTGTTGTAACAGTGGAATGGGTAGCATCTGTGTCGATAAGAAATTACACTTGGTGGTTATTTATCTCTCCTTCTATAAATGGTACACTTTGGTCTACCTCCAAGACTGCACCAAGTACGCAGTCTTCCTACGCCCTCAGTCACTGTCACTGGGAACTGTCAGAATCAAAGTTCTCATTCTCCAATACGGGGAACTGTTGAAACAGGTTTTGATTTTGGAACGGATTGAATTTGCTCTTGATACTTGATTCATATTGAATCTGGGATTACCTATGTGGTGTGGGGTAATCGGGGCTTGTGGGACCTGCACCACAGGAACCATAGGAACATGTGACTGTGTTGACATCTGCATTTGTTGGACTACAACTTGTACTGGAGCATTTTGTATTTGTGTTTGATTTACCCCTTGCATGTGCCCATCACCACTTACTCCATTTGAATTCTGTCTACACTCTCGCTTCCATTGCCAGAGCCTGTTACAATAATGACAAGGAGTTGATTTTTTCAGTGCTGTAATTCCTACTCTGAAATCCCTTTGGAGCCAGCTTAGTCTGAGCTAACATATACTTTTCTTTAAACCTCCTCTGTGTCATCTCTTGTTCAGCAGTACAGTAGTTTGCATACCTCAAAATATCATCTAAAGGCCTTTTCTGTCAACAAATCACATTCTGTTGTATGTGCATGCTGATTTCTGGTTGCAACCCAAGAACGAACTGTGACACAAAACTCCTTGCCTCTTTAGCTCTCTGAGTAGTTCTGTTGATCTTCAGCCAATCAATATCCCTCGTTGAAAATTCTCCTTCTTGAAAGGTAATCACTTCTTCATGCTTTGTCATCACCACAGGTGAAGGTGCATGGGTAAGTGCATCTAATGGAGGGCCAGTATATGGCCATTGCACAGCTCTCTCACATTCAATCCATAGATCACCCGGTACCACAATATAAAAGAAGGTATTTAAGTCCATCCACAAAAGCTACAAAATCTTTACAAATCTGTCAACTTGTAGATACCACTAGGCATGATTCTCACTCAGTTTTAGATAGTTCTTCATGAATATTACAAGATCACCCCTTCTCCTTTGTTCATGAGCCTGGCATCTCTCTTATAGGGAAAATGAAAGCCTCATTTTCATCTGAGAGTGTTATACGGTTCCTATGAATTTAACAGGGCTGTGTATTAGTTCAGCAAAACGTCATTGAACACTCTCTCAGCTTTATTCGGTCAATTGATCATAAAAGCACATAAAAACAAGGATAATAGATAGTACATAAATAGATAAATAAATACACATCTATAAATTATTAAAACATTAAAACAATAATAAACTTGAATTACACATAAAACTCAGAACTTATCTATAAGAGAGGTGAAACCTAAAGTTGCTCTTTGGAGATGACATCGTATACGCCAAGCTGTTACTAAATACTTGCTTACTGGAAGAATTATATCGGCTGAATTATGGTTTTTTAGAACCCGTAGAGCTAAGGAACAATTCTTAAATTTCATAGCCCTGCAAGTATTGTGAATCCATTTTGATCGCGGGATCGCATAGGCTGGACAAAAGGACATAAAATGCTCAATGGTTTCGAAAGTGCTACCACAAGCAGGGCATATATCGGAATGATTGATCGGCCCCCACCTATGAGTCAGTGACATCAAGGGCAGAGAGCCAAAGCGAAACCTTGCATATAAGCTTTTGCCCTGCGAGTCCGGTATAAAATCCAAATAGGATTCAAACTTTGGAGACCATTTAAAATCAATAAAAGAATTGGTTAAGCGACCGTGAGATTTACAGGTTATATTGTTGTCCCTGACATAAGACCAATAAGTTAGCTTTAAAAGGTTTTTATGCCGTCTCTCTAATTTGTGGGGATTTTCCCAGTAGTCGCCCAGACCCAACAACCGAAGCCAATGGGCCACATGACGGATCCAAGGAAGAGTATTAGCGTTTTGGTATTTTAATAGATAGAGTAATGAGGTCTTATAAATATCTAGTTCAAAAGTAGTCCATAACCTAATCCAATAAAGGAGGGGTCTTAAGATAGCTAAATCTGCTACTCGACTTAACCCCAAATCTAGAAATAATGGAAGCAGGGGTGTGGTGCGTGGGCATGCTATTAGGGCCCTCGCAAAATTGTTTTCCCCCACAGTGATCTTATTACAGTCAGAGCAACCCCATATTTCTGCTCCATACAGGGCTGCACCTTGTGCCTTAGCTATATAAATATTTATTGCTGGAGAAACAACTTTTGTAAAGGTGCTTTGATAGAAACGGAGTATGGACGAGGCTCTATGTTGTAGGAGCCCTGCACTTTTTGTGATCTGCCCTTCCCATGATAGTTTACTAGTTAGCCTGATTCCCAGATAGTCTATAGAGCTAACTTCCTTCAAGGGAACTCCGTCAATGTGAATAGAATATTTTTTGCTGGGTCCTTTGGATAACACCATCAGTTTAGTTTTGTTGATATTGACCTCCAACCCGTGATCGCTACAGAATAGGTTAAACTGGTCAACAAGGATTTGCAACTCCATTGGTGTCTTGGAAATGAGGAGCGAATCGTCAGCGAAGAGCAGGATAGGGATTTTTTGTGTATTCAGAGAGGGAGCATCATTCTGGCATATGGACACAGCCTTTACTACTTCATTAATAAATAGGGTAAACAGCAGGGGACTAGCACACAACCTTGGCGAACTCCCCTTCTGATTGGAATCTGTTCTGTCAGTTCGCCTTGTTCGCCCCACCTCACTTGGGCATAAGTATTATCATATAATCGTTTTAACAGGAGTAGTAAATCCTCTGGGACTCCCAATCTGTCCAGCACTTCCCACAGTTTGGCTCTTGGGACCAGATCAAAAGCGGATCGCAAGTCTATAAATACCACATATAGGCGCTGCTTGGCAATAAGAACATATTTCCAATACAATATGGCCAATCGAAAGACCTGGTCTACCGTGCTAGTTTTAGCACGAAACCCTGCCTGTAATTGAGAAAGGATTTGGTGCTCCTCAACCCAACTGGTTAGCCTCTGTAAGATTTGTTTAGCGAAAATCTTTTGTAAGTTGTCTATAAGGCTAATTGGTCTGTAGTTAGCTGGAAGGTTGGCATTTCCTTTTTTATAAATGGGTATCATTTCTGCCCCCTTCCATGTGCCTGGGATTTGTCCCCCTGCAGCTATACTATTTGAAATGGCATTGATGTACCAGGACCAGATATTTGGTTCCGATCTGTAAAGATCTCCAGGAAGATTGTCCGGTCCAGGTGCTTTGCCAGGTTTCAGGCTATTTATAGCCTCAAGGGTTTCTTCTATTTTAAAGATAAGGGGATCCTTGAGGACACACTGGGCCCCCACTTGTGGGGCCGTGCTAGGGTTCAAATCCATAAGTTTTGGTGGGGAATGGACCACATTAGTGTCCGTCGAGCCCTCTGGTAGGGCATAAAGGGTGGTAAAATGCTCTACCCAGCTTTCTGGTTGTATATGGTTGCTGGGGCAACTCCTACCTCCGTTTTCTCTTTTAGACAGAAGTTCCCAGAATCGCTTGTTATTCTTCTCTCTGGAGGCATTTAGTAAATCCTGCCATAAAGAATCCTCCCACCGTTTTTTTGCATTGGACAGGGTTTCTTTGTATAGAGACCTAGCTTGTTTGATCTCCCCCTGAGAGCCAGACATTACTGCTGCTTTTAGCCCAGACTTAGCCTTTGAGCACCTCTCATCGAACCAGCCCTTACGTGCCCCTTTCCCTTCGCATGGCTTTGACCGCCTAGCTTTGTAAAAAAAAAACATAGCTGAATAGTCATGCTGTCGTGTATTTTGAGAATCGGGATATTACCCACAGCCTGGTCTTCGTACTCAGCCAAACTATTTAAAAAAGATTGGTATATTGCTCTAATGTGATAAGGATTGGACATCACTTTTGGCCAAGTAATCTTAATGAATTTATTATTCCAGCATGGAGGCGGGGTAATTGTAACGTAGTTGTTAAGTGTTCTCCTAAACATTTGGCCAGAAAGGGTAAGAAGCAGGGGGAAGTGATCGCTATCACATCTCACTTCTACTTTCATGTCTGTCAGATGGGGCCACAACCTGACATCAACCAAAAAGTAATCAATAGTACTTATGGACATGCCCATTTTGAATGTAGGTGCGATATTCATATCAGATGGAGTTCTGCCATTACAAGCCCTGAGGCCATGTTTTAAACATAATGTAGCTAATTGCATGGCCGCCCGAGATTTTTTTCAAAGCCGAGTGGTGGATAATTGTGGGATCCACCACAACTCATCCTCTTCATCGGTTAAGCCACTTATGAGGGTAGAGGGTTCGAAAGTACAATTAAAATCTCCGGCTACAATTAAAATAGTTGAAGGGTGGAGGCTTTCTACAAATTCGAACAAGATAGCCAAGGTGTGGGACTCAGAGCTGCATGAGACCGATCGTATATTTGCATTAACAATAACAATTGATAAATTCCTTTTAAACGTAATGCACATGGCTTTTAGATCTGCAGATTCAATTTCCAAAAGCTTATAATCACACTGCAGATTTTTGTTAACAAGTATTAGCAGCCCACCTTTTGCCCGGCCCATCCCCTTCTCTGGAGGTATAGCGGGAGCACTAAATGAGAGAAATCCATCTATATTAATAACCTCCTCTGCCCAAGTTTCCTGGAACAGACATATATCTATATTTTTAATAAAAGAGGCCCATTCGCTATAGTCTAATTTCTTTGCCTAACCAGCAATGTTCCATGATATAAGATCTAACTTGCATTTGCCTTGTTTAATCACCATGGTTGTACAGCCAGCATCCACCGAGCCCAAGTCATTACTGCAGGTATCTAATGATGGTACTTTATCATTCCCCATTGGATATAGAACCTTGGAATGGGCCGTCGCATGAGTCACTGATTCAGTAGTTAGTCATACAGGATTAGGCAGTGACCCAGGATCAGTAGCTGCCTTTCGTACAGCACCTCCACAGGAGTTATTTAAACCATCTAAACCATCCGATCCCGTGGCTAGTCCAAAATATTGAGGGTATTACATGAGTCTTATTCCCCCCCTGGTTGTTACATTATTCGAATGGGTACGGGAATCGAAATCCATTAATTGAATCACCATAGTCTTATCTTCAAGATAGATAGAAATTATATCAAAATTAGTCCCAGTGATACTGCTTCTCTTAGCCGATATTATATCAGAACGGATGACAGAGAGACAACTTCGTCAGGAGCGTATCCAGTGTATGACTTTGTTAATCAAAGAGGCTTGGTTCTCAGCTGACCCTGGCGCTAGTTTAGGAACATTAGTCAAATAGATTTTGTTTGTTCCTTGACTTAAAAGCAGGTCCCGTTCTTTAGTAACTATACTCTCAGTATTATTGCGGGAGGGAGTAGTGTTGTTGTAGGGGATTTTGTATGGCCTGTTAGAGGATAGTGTAAAACTGTTCTCTTGGACAATTTCCAAGAGGTCAGGTCCACTAGTCCTACTTCTGGCTCTATCACCAGTTAAATTACTCGTCCAGATATCTTGACGATCCCCATGTCTGGGAGAATTTACAAGCCTCCTTCTGGGCCTCAGATTGTCTTTATTAGAGTCACAATGGTAATCTTCCCTCTCTTGTGGAGCTGTCCCCCCTCTAATGGGGAGACAGAAATTAGCCCTTGACTCAGCCCCCTTTATTGGGGCAGATAATGAGAAAGCTTCTTTCCCCCTGGCCTCCCCACAAACCTTGCAGATCCCTTCGCAAGCACAGTTGTTTCCGTGCTGATGCGCAAGGTTTCTCTTCATAAGATCTATTAATACTAGAACCAGTCCCTTGACTTCATCAACTCTCTGGAGAACTGTAGCCAGGTTGTCTCTACTGGCTGCAGGTTCGTTGCCTTCCGATTCAGACTGGGAGATCGGTGGAATAACACTGAAGTTGGATATTCCAACTACTGGCTTGAGCTTGGACACACTCGCAGACACAGGCAAATCCTCTATCACTGACAAAGGTTCGAAGCGATTGGTACAAGGTAAGCTTGGTACCACCTTAATCACCGGGGTCAGTGGAAGAAGAGTCAGTAAATGTAGTGCATGCTAGAGACCCCCTTGGGATACTGGAGGACTCACTATATTGTAATTGGGTTTTGGGGTGGAGCCCCTACAGTTGTGCGTGCCCCCAGCCCCATCAACCTCTGTTGTAATATCTACAGAATTCCTCGTCCCCTTCTTTTTAAAAATATCTCCGAGATTTTCCTATCCTTAGGGGGGGCTTTCTTTGGATTATTTACCCCTGTAGTTGTTTGTGTATCTAACATAGACTCAACTTCTTTGACTAGTAGGTCTATTTCATCCAATGGGTTAAACCCATTGGGTGGGCCCAAATCCGAAGATCTACTTGGGCGATTTTTCGCTATTTAGTACCCTTGGTTTGCGTTGGTAGATCTACAGCCTTCCTTTTCCCCATGTTAAAGAAAAATAAAATGCTCGTAAGATCGATAGATGCAAAATACAAGGGGGAAAAATACAAAGGGGAAAAATAGCTCCCTTACTTGTGTGTTGAATCCTGCCACTGAAGTATCTGGCCCTACCGGCCAAGCCTCTTCCAGGGAATAACAGCGTCCCACTCGTCGATTGAATACTTGTTTAGAAACAGTCCTCCAGGTAATAACCTCCAGATGCCAGCAGGAGGACTTGTGAAAGAGGCCTACTATTACTGCAATGCAAATGGAAGAGGGAGGGCCCAGCCCAGCCTCCTCCGGTCTCTGACGGGCTCAGGACGGGCCCGCCCTTGGCCCGGGCTTTGCCCGGGCGCGCCCGGGCGCGCCCCGCGAGCGGGAGCGCTGTTCAGTTTTTAAAGGGCTCCTGCCCTTGCCGCAATGCCGTTCCTCCCAGGCCCCCAGGTGAAAGCAATCCAATGCGCATCCCGCGAGCGGGAGAGCTGTTCAGTTTTTAAAGGGCTCCTGCCCTTGCCGCAATGCCGTTCCTCCCAGGCCCACAGGTGAAAGCAATCCAATGCGCGTCCTGCGAGCGGGAGAGCTGTTCAGTTTTTAAAGGGCTCCTGCCCTTGCCGCGATGCCGTTCCTCCCAGGCCCCCAGGTGAAAGCAATCCAATGCGCGTCCCCAAAACGTCATTATACATGACTAAGGGCCTGATTTAGAGTTTGGCGGATGGATTACTCTGCCACAAATATGACTGATATCCCATTCACCATATTATGACTCCCATAGAATATAATGGGATTTTAATACAGAGGACGTGATATCTATCACATTTATGATGGAGTAGCCCCTTCTGCCAAACTCTAAATCAGGCCCTAAGACCTCTTGTATCATCAGTAAATGTTGGTTTGTTTTGGCTAGCTCACAGTACCACATCTAAAACCCCTAACCTTTCAGTGTGATGGATGTTTTCTGTAACCTCAAAAATGACACTTCGATTCCCAAGGAATTGGTAGAAACAGACATAACTCTTTTGTTTGTCACTTCTGCATGCCCAAGGTGTCACAAAGAAAGTATACTAAAATGCATTTTCAAATAATTATTGAAAATATTTTATCTTTGTAAGAAAACATTAGCTGCTATTATTAAGCAAATTAGACATATAATTGTTCAATACAATACACTGGTTCTTGTAGAGGGTGATCATTTCACCCGAGGAATTTCTAGGCGCTGGGAAGGGGCTGCAAGCCTCGTCACATTGTTGCTGGCGGTTGAAGAGCCAGGTTTGAAGCTGCTGCCTGAAATCCTTCAGGGAAGGGGAGGAGCGCAGGTAGAGGTCATTCCAGGATCTGGCATTGAGGTGGAAGAAAGAGCAACCTCTGTAGTATTTGCAGCAGATGCTGTTGACGTGGGCCTGGGAAAGGGAAGCTGAAAGGAGATCTGGTTGGTTGATGGAAGAAGAGGCAGTTGTTGATGTAGGCGGATCCAACATTGTGGAGTGCTTTGTATGCATGAGTGAGGAGCCTGAAGAGGCATCTCTGCTGAATGAAGAGGCAGTGGAGGGCCCTGAGGTGTGGGGTGATGCTGGTTCTTCTGGGAGGTCGAGGACGAGTCTTGCTGCTGCGTTGTGGATTGCCTGGAGGAGGTTCATGAGCTGTTCCAGCAGAGTGCATTTCTGAAGTCGAGCCGGCTGGAGATGAAAGAGTGGGTGACTGTTTTCCTGGTACAGATGGAGATCCATTTAAAAAGCCTGCGGGGAAAGCGGAGCATGTGGAAACAGACAGACAGACAAGACAGCATTGATCTGTTGTTTCTTGGTCAGTTGAGTGTCCAGGATAATCCAGAGGTTGTGTGCGTGGTTTGTGAGAGTGGGTGGGGAACTGAGGACGGTGGACTACCATGTGTTGTTCCAGGAGGAGGGTTTGTTCCCAAAGATAAGGATCTCTGTTTTGCCCAAGTTAAGTTTGAGGCAATTGGTCCTTATCCAGGAGGCAATGTTTTCATGGTGTTTTGGAAGTTGGTCCGTGCATTACCGTCTGAGAGGGAGAGGTTGAGCTGGGTGTCATCGGCGTAGGAAACTATGTTGAGTCCATGGGTCCATGTGGTGTCTGCGAGAGGAGTCATGTAGATGTTGAAGAAGGTAGGGTTGAGGGACAAGCCCTGGGGGACGTCACAGATGATATCTTTTGAAGCTGAAAAGTATGGAGAGATGAGGATCCTTTGAGTTCTGCCAGGGAGGAAGGAGGCTATCCAATTGATTGTGTTATTTTAAATGCCAGTGCTGTGAAGTCTGGAGATGAGCGTGTGGTGTGAGACAGTCTCGAAGAGGCTATAGATATTTCAAGGAGGATGAGGGCTTCTGTGAGTCCACAGTGGACAAATCCAAAGTGGGCTTTGTCCACTTCACCTCGAGCTGGGTGGCACAAGTGCAGTGGTGCTTTCAGGTGTCAGGTTTTTAGTGATCCGAAGTCCACGCAGTTCTTCTTGGGGTGGCTGCAAAATGCAGGGTAGCAGCTCTGCTGCTCCATGGGGGTTCCTGAGTCTTAGTCCCTCCCAGGCTTTTGGAGGCACAAAAACTGCAGGACAAGATCACTTTGGCGCAATTTGGTGGGAGAAGCAGACAGGCCAGCAGGGCTGGGCCCAGGCCAGGTGCTTCTTCCTTTGTTTTTGTGTCTCTTAAGTGTTCTTCTTCGTAGGTCATCAGGAATCTGATTTCCTGGTGCCAGTGGCTCCCCTAAATACTGAATTTAAGGGCATTTTGGGGGATGTGGGATAGTAGCCTATGGACTACTTACCCCAGGGTTCACTAAACCCCCTATGTGACCACTCACTTTTTGTGGGAGGTGGGCATAACCCTGTCCCAGAGTTCCTAAATCTTCCAACACACAAGTTGGCAGATTTCTAAATGTTGTGTCTACATCAGGCAGCTCACCTTAGGGGTGGGACCAACCTTCGGGGTGGGGCCAACCTTAGGGGTGAACACACCTCTTTGAATACTAAATTTCCTGCCTGTCCAGGTGCCAAATAAGCCATGGTGCAGGGAGGTTGGATTCACTTCTTTGAGTGAAGCCAGATCTGCACACCAAGGACAGCGGGCTTCTTAGAAATTCCCTGCCTTTGGAATGCAGATTTGCAGGTCTTCATGTAGGGAGGGCTCTGTAAACACCCCTGCCAGAGCAGGATTTGTTTCTGGCTGCCCATGAGCAAAGGCTATGGCCATTGGGGGATCAGAAGCATGTCTGTTAATGGCAGGCTAGCTAAAACTAGTCAGTCCGCACACTGGTAGTTGGTAGGTGTAATGCTATCTGTATTTAACCACAGATTCCATCTTGACCACTGACTCCATTTTGTGCTTAGCTTAGCTTTAAATGCCATCACATCGGTGGCGCGGGTATAATGGGAAAACCTAACCCACGTGATTACTTACATTAATACTACTGGTGATGTCTGCTATAACTTAACTTGTGATTCTCACAAATTCAGAAAATGTGATCAAGTGCACTTAGAGGCAACAAAGTGGTCTCCTCTAAAGATCCCGTGGGAACAACGAGCACTGTGTCAGCATAGAAATGATAAACTTTGTAAGAATATGGACAAGAACATATCTTCTCTATACATTGTGACTGCTACTAGCCAGATCAAGCATATCAAACTACCAGTGGAAATACCACTTATACATACATTTCCACTAATATAACTGGTGGACCATGTACTTTTACATGATTAGGACTTATGACGTTTCCATTTTGCTCTGTACATACTTGCTACCCAAGGGAAACAGCTCAATTAAGCGAAATCTGTGACTCTGAAATTCAGTTATTTTCCAAAGCAGAATATTTTAATTTAAACATTTCTATAGTAGGAGTCCCAGGATTAGCTGTTTTAAATACTCGAGTTATTAACGAGTTAGCATGTTTTATGGTTAAGAACATCAATCATACCTCCATCGCTTTAGCCGAGTTATTGCTAGATATACAGGTACTAGAAAAACTGCATTGCAAACAGGGCCGCCTTTGACTATTTACTGCTAAAGTACGATCATGGTTGTTCAGAATTTGAGGGCCTGTGCTGTTTCTACCCATCAGACCACTCTAAATCTATTCTGTCTCCTATTGACCCATTACATGAATTGGTGAAAGGAGTAAAGCAAGATATTGACAAAGGGTGGTGGGACTGGTTATTTAACTGGTTAGCAGATTTTGGGCAATTACGCAATAGTTTAGGAGGAATATTCTTTGTGATTTTTATTATAATAATGCTATTTTGCTGTGTACAATGCAGACCTAATCTACTTTCAATGCTCAAACCAAAAATGGTTACTTTTAGACCAGCATGTTATGGGAGTCACTGGTCAAAGAGTGGAGTGTAATGTTATTTGTATTTAACCACTGATTCCATCTTGACCACTGACTCCGTTTTGTGCTTAGCTTAGCTTCAAATGCCATCACACCGGTGGCGCAGGTATTTTTCCATGCACAGAGTGTTAACGTGTTTTCGCTTTTATCACCAGGAAAGAGAACACAACATGTGGATACACATTGATAAGAGTGTACAAGGATGAGAATGTTTATGGCAGAGAAGGGTACGACTTGGTCTTGGAAATTCACCTTGGGATCTGGCCAATCTCTTCGCATGTTTTCAACACTGACGCAGTACAACCAGTGCTTGAATTGCACAACTTACTCAAAGGGAGGGGGGTTACTAGACCCTTCCTCTTAAGTTTTGTTTAAAGTATATAAGGTGAGGAAGCTTGGTCCTGAGGCAGAAGGGACTCATTCCTGAGGGTGGATGCTTTGCTCAGGAAAATCGCTTTGGGTAAATTACTCCTGTCTCAGCTATACATACACACATATATACTCACTGCATACATATTCACTGTTGATATATTCCATTTTCTCTGATTATTATTACCCAACAGTGACTTTTTTAGTAGCTGCACGTGTTCTGCTGCATTCAAATTAAACGTTCACGTTAATATTTTATATAATCCTATTTCAACTCTGGGAAGCGCCTTAATAAATTTGTTACTCAGACTAAGACTGCTGCATTCTTTGCATTCTTTAGCATCATTCCCTCTTAGTTTGAAGCAAAGCAGAACAATTTGGCGTAGTCAGCAGGCAACGTGGTGAAAGAATTAAAAGTGAAAAATGTATGGCAAACCGTCAAAGGCGGTTTCCCAGGTTCCAAATGAGATTCCAGGGTGGGAGAAAGCACCTTATAATGTTCTTGCGAATGAATGGTTTTGGGGATCAGGTTTATGCGAGAGCTGGGACAGATGTCTTAGAGTGCTGAGCCAAAAACTGCTTTACTCTGTTTACAGAAAGTACCTCTGGAACAGGGATGTGTTTTATCTATTTTAGGCAGACGGGTCTGGATCATGTTATCTGCTTAGAGAAAAATGGATGCAAAATATAGGCAGCTTGAACAAGAAACCAGCAATTAGAGAGGCAACTAGTTGAAGCCAAAAATAATGTAACCATGCTGTTTTGTCAGAATAAGTTATTGCAAGATAAAGCAGATATGAATCTGTCGCTGAGAACGCAGCTGTCCGAGTCGCTCAATACAGGTATCGGAAACGGATGGGTAAAGTCAATCAAAAGAAAGTTAATTTAGCTATTGCTAAAGTAGGGTTAAATTGGGATCTGTAAATCTGGGACGGAAACATCTGGGACTCAAATGATTTTTCACATTCCAGTCATGAGTCAGTTAAAAAAAAGTGGGGGCCAGCTAGAGCCAAACGAAAAGAAAGTAGTTTGTGCACAGCCAATATTTAGACAGAAGATACAGGGTACTCCACAGAACCCGGGAGGAATTGAGATGATTTCGCTATAAGATTACATCCAGCAAGAAGTTAATGATATTATGGACAGATTCAAGCAGAGATCTGGGGAAACATTGCTTACATGGTTGGTGCAATTATTTGACACAGAAGCCTCTGGAGTAATTCTAGATATAGGAGATGCTCCTACGTTTTGTACTCTTAGCACTGACTCCATAACACAGGCACAGTTTAGGGGTTAGCAGGGTAACCAACAGATCACCCTACTGCAGTTAGCAGTCGTGGAGTGTAACAATAAGTATCCCACAGAATCAGATTGACCACAAAATGACAAGCCCTGGTACACTGATCATTGTCCCAGATGCAATGCAGAGGAATCAGGAGGAGGGAATGAAAACTGCTATTTTCCTGGGTTTTGCTCACCCTCTGTTAGGTGGACCGCTCTCTGTGTCAGTGCAAAATAAAATTATTCACATTTCTCCTCCAGCTTACCAGCAGGTAAAAATGACTCTCCTAATTAATCAGACATGGAAGGCATTGAAAGACGTGCTGAAGGCAGTTCGGGAGTTAGGAGAGCTTGGAGACTGGACAAAACCTGAGAGGTCTGACGGTCGCACAGATAATAACGGAGTATCTAGGAGAGACATGTTTATGGCATTACTGAAGGATGGTGTCAACAAGGAGCAGATTGATGGGATGCATACCAAAAGCTTGTGGGAGATATACTGTAAGCGAGGGTTGGACAGAAAGGAAAACAGAAGGAAAGTTAACAAGCAAGATTATGAACAAGTGACTCAGGGCCAGTCACAGATGCAGGAGGAAGGAAAAGAAAGGGAGAAAAATATTTCTTCAGGAGGGAAAGAGGAGGAAGATTTGGACAGCGGTTGGCTGAGAGCAGGGAATGAGAGGCAAAGCAGGACAGTAGGTTTCATGGGGAATGTAGGAAGTTGGCTCTCTATATTCTATTTCAAAGTAAGAAATAGTGTGCACAGAGTCCAAGGGTTCCCCTTAGAGGTAAGATAGGGGCAAAATTAGATAATTCTAATGCTCTCTTTTGTGGTATAGTGGTCGAGCAGTAGGCTTATCAGAGGGTAGTGTTAAGCATTTGTTGTACACACACAGGCAATAAATGAGGAACACACACTCAAACACTTACTCCAGGCCAATAGGTTTTTATATTGAAAAATATATTTTCTTAGTTTATTTTAAAAACCACAGGTTCAAGATTTACAGTATACACTTTAAATGCAAGGTACTTCACTTAGATACGTTAGGAACTTTGAATAAAAGCAATATCATATACAGTCTTTGTGAAAATGGCAATACGCTATTTTCAAAGTGGACACTGCAAAAATCAACAGTTCCAGGGGGAGGTAAGTAAAGGTTAGATTAGGAGGTAAGTAAAACACTTACAAGTCTCAGTTCTGGAGCACAGGCAGCCCACCGTTGGGGGTTCAAGGCAAACCCAAGGTTACCACACCAGCAGCTTAGGGCCGGTCAGATGCAAAGGTCAAAGAGGAGCCCAAAACACAAAGGCGCCTATGGAGAACAGGGGTGCTCCGGTTCCAGTCTGCCAGCAGGTAAGTACCTGCGTCCTCGGGGGGCAGACCAGGGGGGTTTTGTAGAGCACTGGGGGGACACAAGTAGGAACACAAAACACACCCTCAGCGGCACAGGGGCGGCCGGGTGCAGTGTGCAAAGCAGGCATCGGGTTTCAGGTAGAAAACAATAGAGGGACCGGGGGTCACTCTAGCGGTGCAGGCAGGCACGGGGGCTTCTCGGGACAGCCACCACCTGGGCTAGGCAGAGGGTCGCCTGGGGGTCACTCCTGCGTTGAGGTTCAGTTCCTTCAGGTCCTGGAGGCTGCGGGTGCAGTGTTGGTTCCAGGCGTCGAGTCCCTTGTTACAGGCAGTCACAGTCAGGGGGATCCCCTTGATTCTCTCTGCAGGCATCACTGTGAGGGCTCAGGGGGGTCGTCTCTGGTTACTCATGGGCTCGCAGTCACCGGGGAGTCCTCCCTGAGGTGTTGGTTTTTCTGAATCTCGAGCAGGGGCATCGGGTGCAGAGTGAGAAACGTGCAGTCTTTGGAAGTTGCTTCTTTGTTGCAAAGAAGTAGCTGGTTTTGAACAGGGCCGCTGTTCACTGGAGTTTCTTGGTCCTTTTCTCCAGGGCAGTCCTCTGAGGCTTCAGAGATCGCTGGTCCCTGTCGGATGCGTCGCTGGTTGCAGGTTTTCGAAGTTGGAGACAGGCCGGTAGGGCTGGGGTCAAAGGCTATAACCTCTTTGTGCCTCCTCCCTGTGGGGAGGGGGGCACATCCCTAATCCTATTGGGGTAATCCTCCAAAACTAAGATGGAGGATTTCTAAAGGTAGGGGTCACCTCAGCTCAGGACACCTTAGGGGCTGTCCTGACTGGTGGGTGACTCCTCCTTGTTTTTCTCATTATCTCCTCCAGCCTTGCCGCCAAAAGTGGGCGCAGTGGCCGGAGGGGCAGGCATCTCCACTAGCTGGGATGCCCTGGGTGCTGTAACAAAAGGGGTGAGCCTTTGAGGCTCACCACCAGGTGTTACAGTTCCTGCAGGGGGAGGTGTGAAGCACCTCCCAGTACAGGTTTTGTTCCTGGCCACAGAGTGACAAAGGCACTCTCCCCATGTGGTCAGCAACATGTCTGGTGTGTGGCAGGCTGGCAGAAACTGGTCAGCCTACACTAGAAGTCAGATTGGTATTCAGGGGGCATCTCTAAGATGCCCTCTGGGTGTATGTTACAATAAATTGCACACTGGCACCAGTGTGCATTTATTGTGCTGAGAAGTTTGATACCAAACTTCCCAGATTTCAGTGTAGCCATCGTGGAATTGTGGAGTTCGTGTTTGACAAACTCTCAGACCATATACTCTTATGGCTACCCTGCACTTACAATGTCTAAGGTTTTGCTTAGATATGTGCTCATGCACATATGCCCTGACCTGTGGTATAGTGCACCCTGCCTTAGGGCTGTAAGGGCTGATAGAGGGGTGACTTGCCTATGCCACAGGCAGTGTGAGGTTGGCATGGCACTCTGTGGGGAGTGCCACGTCGACTTAGTCATTTCTCCCCACCAGCACACACAAGCTGTGAGGCAGTGTGCCTGTGCTGAGTGAGGGGTCCCCAGGGTGGCATAAGACATGCTGCAGCCCTTAGAGACCTTCCCTGGCATCAGGGCCCTTGGTACCAGGGTACCAGTTACAAGGGACTTACCTGAGTGCCAGGGTTGTGCCAATTGTGGAGACAAAGGTACAGTTTAGTGAAAGAACACCGGTGCTGGGGCCTGGTTAGCAGGGTCCCAGCACACTTTCAATCAAAACTTAGCATCAGCAAAGGCAAAACGTTAGGCGGTAACCATGCCAAGGAGGCATTTCCTCTAAGGTGCCCTCTGGTTGCATGCATTAATAAATCCATCACTGGCATCAGTGAGGGTTTATTAATATAAGATGCTTGATACCAAACATCCCTATTTTCAGTGAAGCCATCATGTAGCTAGGGAACTCATATTGACCAGTGTCCAGCACATGCACTCAAAATGGCTTCTCTGTTCACCCACTATGTCTAAGAAACGACAAAGACATAGCAGGGGTATATCTACTCATGCAGATATGCCTTCACATGTAATATAATGCACCCTGCCTGAGGGCTGTAAGGCCTGCTGCAGAGGTGGCTTACATATATTACATGCAGTGTTAGGGAACACAGCACAGAGGCTGTGTGCCTTGTCATGGTTTCACTTTTTAGCTGCACCAAGACATGCAGCATGCAATGGCAGTCGGCGTGTGCTAGGTGAGGTGTTCCTGAGGGTGGCACAATACATGCTGCAGCCCTTGGGGACCCTATTTGGTGCCCATGCCCTAGGTACCGGGGATACCATTTACAAGGGACTTAGAGGAATTGCCAATTGGGGAACAATGGCACAGTTGTTAGGGAAAGAGATCTGGCACTGGGGACCTGGTTAGAAGGAACTCAGAGCACTTTCAATCAAAATTGTATCAATTAAAGGGAAAAAGTGTGGGTGACCTTGACAAAAAGAAGAACTGACTTACAATTACACACATGTGCAAGTGGTGCCCCTGGCGGAAACATCCCACCTGTACAGAAACAGGAAGAACCATTTTCCTTCAATGTACAGGCCATAGTAGATCATCAGGGGATGTTCATGAATGTGCTCGCTAAATATCCAGGAAGTCCACATGATGCCTTCATCTTCCACCACAGTATAATCAATGAGCAGTTTCAGAATGGCAGATATAGGAATGCTCCACTCATTGGTAAGGAAACCACAAATATACCTAATACTAACTAAGAAGTTGAAAGTACGACATAATTTATTTTGATTTTTTTCAAATCTGTTTATTGAACATAGTAAAGATTGTCAGAGCAGTTGCCCACCAGGGCGGGCAGTTATCTACACATATATAAACTTATACAGTGCAATACACATACAGATGTACTATGAAAACATAACAATGAACTGTGCCACTTAGTATCGATTATTGAGGTTATATTGTGGGTGGGTGTAGGAGCTGTCCTGGCTTATAGTGGGTACCTGATGGTACTTACACCTTGTGCCACCTTGGCTAGTGCCAGGGTTCCCTCACACTTAGTAACTGTGCACCTAACCTTCACTAGGTGAGGGTTAGACATATAGGTGACTTATAAGTTACTTAAGTGTTGTGTAAAATGGCTGTGAAATAACGTGGGCATTATTTCACTCAGGCTGCAGTGGCAGTCCTGTGTAAGAATGGTCTGAGCTCCCTATGGGAGGCAAAAGAAAAGCTGCAGCCCATAGGGGTCTCCTGGAACCCCAATACCCCGGGTACCTAGGTACCATATACTAGGGAATTATAGGGGTGTTCCAGTGTGCAAATCAGAATTGGTAAAAATGGGCAATAGCCTGCAGTGGCAGTTTTAAAGACAGAGAGAGCATAAGCACAGAGGTTCTGGTCAGCAGAGCCTCAGTGACGCAGTTAGGCACCACACAGGGAACACATTCAGGCCACAAACTATGAGCACTGGGGTCCTGGCTAGCAGGATCCCAGTGAGACAGGCAAAAGCAAACTGACACACAAGTAAAAATAGGGGTAACATGCCAGGCAAGATGGTACTTTCCGACAGTGGGGCGGAGAGGTTTGCCCGTGTCTGGTTCAAGGGACATAATAATGTATTAATTTGTGTATGGGGTTCACATTTGTTACCAATTTCATATTCCTAGATATATTAGGGAAGTTTGCCAATTGGGGGCGGTTCTAGCCTTTATGTGGCCGGTCTGTTTACGAGCAGGCAATATTTTAATCAGTGTCCCTCATGCGCGGTATCCGCTGCTACCTGATAATGTATGGCGGGTAAGGCACACAGGTTATCCCCAACGAGGCGCAAGCGACCCAAGGGTAGAAGCGGACTATTTGTCTATTCAATACCATGTGATACACGTGAGGCTCAACGTGGGTGTGAGTCGTTCTTAGCTTCCATACTAACAATAAAAGTGTCCCATATTTCAGAGCCTCCCTGGGCCAGCCCTCTGTACTGTAATTGGTGTAGTGTTTGAGCCTCTGCATGAGAGCATTGTAGGAGATCGCGCAGCCAATTGGCATATCCCGGAGTGTGTGGAGCCTTCCAATGAGTTGCTATCAAGCGCTAAACACTGTAAAGGCCAGGTCAATAAATCTGTGTAGCTGTTTGTCCCCTTTCGCACGGCGGCGCAGACCCAGCAGACAAGACTCGGGTTCCACATTCAGAGTATGATCAGTGATATCGGCTATAGTGTCAGTGACATGTTGCCAGGCTGTGACTAATGGGGGACATTTCCACACCATATGGTAGAAATATGCTGATGGCTGAGCGCATCTGGGACACAGCGGGTCCGATCCAGGGTACATCAGTTTTATGCGGGATGGGGACAAATAAGAGTGATGCACAAAGTTAAACTGGGTGTAGCAGAGTCTAGTGTTGCGATAGACATTTCTGACAGCAGACAGTGCCGCAATCCAGGCATTTTGAGACAGTGGGGAAGGGAGTACCTCATGCTGTCGGGCTTTAGTGCACGTTAGTTCGGGGCAAACCCTAGCTAATAGTGTCAAGTGTAATCTTGATTTTGCGCCCCTTGTACTTCCAACTGAGAGGATCAGTGTAAGTAGTTGTGATTCTTGCGGTTCAGCACTACCCTGTTCCCACGTGGCACCCAGCAAGTGTTAAATTGTGCAGTGTGTTAGGTAGGCGCCGGCATGAATCCCTGCGTTCTCCATAAGCTCACCAAAAGACCTCAGTGTGGAGCCCAAGTAGAACCCTCCTGTGTTAACCAGACCCACTCCGCGCCATTCGGACACGTCATGATGCTCTGTCAGAGCTTGGGCCGTAGGCAGTTGTGTCAGTGGGAGCAAAGGAGAATATGGCATCCGGGAACCTCTGCCATGGACATATCGCTGCCAGCATGATTTGGCAACATCTAGTAAAATGGAGCCGTGTGGTGAATGGCGTGATCCGTCTAACAGCCAAGTTATCACCGAAAGCGGCGCTAGTGTTTTCATTCTCACTGTGCGTTCCGCTGAGGGGTCTCACCAATCCATGAGGCCGGCCACTGCAATTGGGCGGCCGCATAATACAGTTCGAGATTGGGCATGCCCAGTACTTCCTCCTTCTGTGAGTACTGTGTTATGGAAAGTGCTACTCTACGTCTGTCCCTGCCACAAGTCAGTCATTATTGACTGCAGGGACTTAAAGAATGAGCGAGGCAGGACAACCGGGAGTGCTGTGAAGTAATACAGAAATCTCGGGAGGATGAGCATTTTTGCGATGACCACACGTCCCATAGGTGACAAAGGAAGAGCCACCCAGAAGGGTAAAGAGCTGCGGACTGAGCGAAGAACCCTGTCTTTATTGCCTTCTCTTAGATCATCTGCGGAATGAAATATCTGTATACCCAAATACTTAAAAATAGAGTGGCACCATGGTAGTTGATAATTTGGTAGGACTGAGCGGAGCTCCAATGGTATAGGGGAAAGAGGGAAAATGCAAGATTTGGACCAGTTGACCCGTCGGCCAGAGATGGTTGCAAAGATGTTGAGTGTCTCCATCACCCCAACCATGGAGGTAGCATGGTCTTGCAAATATATCAGGGCGTCCTCTGCGTACAAAGAAATAATGTGATGTGTGTTAAGTTCAGGGACGCACCATAGATGTGCCTGCATGCGTACTCTGACAGCCAGCGGTTCCATAGCTATTGCAAAAAGTAGGGGAGACAGCGGGCAGCCCTGTCTGGTGTCCCTACATATTGGGAAGGATTCAGAGATGACCTGACCCTTTTTGACGCAGGTCGTGGGTTTAGCATACCATGTCTTGATCCATTTAACGTATCCTGTGCCAAATCCCATTGCGTCGAGCGTACCAATAAGAAAGTCCCGGCTCAGTGTATCAAACGCCTTTTCTATATCTAGCGACAGGGCCACCGCACAAGGGGGAGACTCAAGGTTGGTGTTGTGTATTATACAAAGAAGAATCCTGATATTTAGGAAGGGGTTTCTGCCTGGTATGAACCCCGACTGATCCTCATGGATCAGTTGTGGTAAAAAGGGAAGGAGTCTGTTGGCTAAAATTTTCCCAAACAACTTGCTGTCCGAGTTGAGCAAGGAGAGAGGGCGGTATGATCGAACGTCAAGAGGATCACGGACAGGTTTTGGGAGCATCACTAAAAGAGCTTAGCTCATCGAGTCCGGCAATTGCACCCGATCGTATGCTTCATTTAACACTCGAAGCAATGGTTGTAAAAGGTGATTAGCCTGGGATGTAAAGTACTCCACTGGTAGGCCATCTGACCCAGGTGCCTTGTTACGGGCCATCTGTGACAGCGCTAGGCAAGTTTCCTCCATACAGATTGGGCCATCTAGTGCTTCCACCTGCGCAGTCTGCAAGCATCTCCGCGGGGTGGACATTAAAAAGTCAACCATTTGCTCTGTAGGTGAAGGAGGGAGGGGTGAGTATAAGTACCGGTAGTAGGTATAAAAGCATCATTAATTTCCACTTGAGAATTAACTATCTTCCCTGAGATTAAATGGATCGCTCCTATGGGCGAGGGCTGAGAAGTCTGTTGCACAAGCCAGGCTAGCAAGCGGCCCGACCTATCTCCCTCGCATACTGACGTGTCATATAGTGTCTATAGTCATGGGTACTCAATCTGGTATCAGCCTCTCTATGACTGGCCCTCAACGAGTGCAGCTCTTCCACTGGCATCTCATTTCCAGCTACTGCAATCTCCGCTTCTCGCAGCTTGGACTCCAACACCGCCATCTCTCTAACCAATACCTGCCGAACCCCTACCGGGGCAGCCATGCAGTGGCCCGCACCACCACCTTATGGGCATCCCACTCAGTTGTGCAGTGGGACATGGTATTATCTTTTAGGGACAAATAAGTGGATAAGTACTGGGCAAGTTCAGCACAGAAGGGGGGTCAGTGCTTCTACCTGCAGGCACCATGTGGGAATCCGTGTGCGTGGTTGACCCCAACCCAAAACTGCGCGCAACGGGCTATGATCCGATATGGTGCTAGCCAGATAATCCGACGCATGTATCTTGTGTACCACTGCCGGCGAGGTGAGGAGCATGTCTATCCTGGTGTGTAAACTGTTGGCACGGGAATAGAAGGAGTATTCGTGCTGTGTCGGGTGTCCTAATCGCCAAACATCACACAAGCTGTTCTTTAACATCCAGGCTTCGAGCTCGCGCAAGATCCGGCTACTCCGGGCGGTCGGAAGTGGTCGGAAGTACCTATCCATGTGAATATCCAGGACACAGTTAAAGTTACCACCCCAAATGCTATCCCCAGCTGTATCTCGGAGTAGCCCCGCTGATAATGTGTGTAGAAAGCTATGTTGATTAGTATTGGGAGTAAATAGTGCCACAAGTGACAGTGGTGAACCATCCAGGCTGCCCTCAGACACCACATATCGGCCATCAGGATCAATCTGCGTGTGAGCAACCACATAAGGCACCCCTGGGGTGATCCAGATCGCTACCCCACACGCAAAGGACGAGGACATAGTGCCAAACAACTGCCCCCTCCAGTTTACTCGTGTTTTTTCTAGAGTGGCGTCTGACAGGTGTGTTTCTTGAAGCATAGCAAAATGCACCTGGTGTTGATTCAAATATCCGTGTATGCGCTGCCGCCTATGCGGTGTCGCCATCCCCCTCACATTCCATGTAAGCACGTTATACCTTGGGATGTGTGTCTGTCCTTGTGTGGTCATGGAAATGCAGAGAGGTTAGCTGGTGGGGGAGCACAAGGGACCCAGCCCATGGTGACCCCAAGGAGCACCCGGGACATCCCACCCCCGGCATATTCACCCCCAGGAGTCTATTGCGTGCTTGCCACCTTTCATGATGATTGTGATATGTGGCAGTGATGATACAAACCCATGAAAGAACAATGGGAGAACCCCAATTGAAAACAATGAAAAAACAACAATATTAAACAATAGCACTGAATATGCAAGAGCAAAACAGAACCTGCAAGCAGGCATAAGGTTGAACAGGTCCATATGGAATGGGGCGTGGATGATGAAGATCTGGAAGTTCAAGTTCCCAGCCCTGTGTATGGTCGCGCTCGACACGCTGCCCAGTACCCCAACGAGGGAGGCCTCGGATGTGTGCCATATATCCTTCACCTCACGTCCACCAGATCGACAATGACACCCGCGACCAGTCGCGTGGGAAACCGAGGGCCTCGGCTCATCATGGGCCATATAGATGCCAGGACGAGTAGTGCAGTTAAAATGTCATCAGCCGAGCGCGGAGTGAGAAGCGGACCCAGGAGGGAGTCCGCAGAATTAGAGCGGGTCTCATGTTCGGGTTCGGTGTCTGCTTGATCTGACATCACCGCTGGGGGGTCGGCCACAAATCGCATTGTCTCCCATAGCAGACGAGAGCGCTCTTCCACCACTTGCTCCGGAGTGGGCTTGATCCCCAAGCGCGACCAGAGCTTGCGTTTCACCTTGGGGGATGACCAGCCCCCCTCCACGTCTGACCGCACGGACCGGGCCAGGCCCTTTGCATGGAGCCAGGTCCAAGCATCTTCTGGAGAGGTAAAGATATACACTTTGGAACTGTCCTGTGCACGAAGTTTGGCAGGGAAATGGAGTGCGTATTTAATGTCGTGTTCACGGAGGCGCTCTTTTACCTGGTAGAAGGAGCCATGTTTCTTCTGAACCTCCGCGGTGAAGTCTGGATAGGCCGTGATCGATGCATTTTCAAATTGCAGAGGGCCTACTTTGCGAAACAGTTGTAATATTAGGTCCCTGTCCCAGTAATTAAGTAACCTGGCTATCATGGAGTGAGGATGGGCTCCCGGTGGCGTTGGTCTGCCCGGGACTCTGTGGGCCCGTTCAATCGAGATTAATTTTGTTTTTCTTTTCCCACAAGACGGTCTCCGTGAGCCACTTTTCTACATACAATTCAGCATTAGGGCCCTCAGCTCGCTCCGGGTACCCCACCAAGCGAATGTTGTTCCGTCTTGATCTGCCCTCCGCATCTTCGCCCCTGTCCTTCAGCCCATCCACCTCCGTCGACAGATGGAGCATCTTCTCCTGCAGTGCTCTAACCGCTGGGGTCAATTCGACCAGATCCTTTTCCACATCTGTGACTGGGTCAGCCAGCGCACGATGGTCGGTCCGTAGTAGGTTGACGTCCGTTATTACTTCACCAATTTTCGATTCCAGGGTGGTTTTGGTGTCCATGATGGCCTGCAACACCCTCTCAAACTGCGAAGTGGGGTTGTGCAGGGTAACTTACATCTGCTGCAATGCCTGGAAGGTTGTGTCCTGCTCTTTAGGTGGGGCGTCAGGCGCGTCCATGGCCCCCGTATGCGCTCTCGGTGTCTTTGGCTTGCCCATTCGACCCCTTCGATAGTGGGGGAGGTCCCAGGGGGGGCCGTCCATCCGGGTCCACCTCAAGTGCATCTACCTAGAGGAGCGACGCGGGGGTGGTTTTCCAACGCTCAGGTTAGCGACCCCTTACAGTGGCATCAGGGTCCCATCACCATACAGCTTGAACTTTGCTCATCTGGACCCCCATCAGTCAGGTAATGGCCAAAGCAGACCCGGGGATGTGCTCCACGTCAACAATTGTGAGGTCATATGGGTGTTGCCAGGTGCTTTTCTGTTCCGCCACTTATGTAGGGGATTGACCCTGCCTGTCCTTAATCTTAAAGAATGCCATGTCCCACAGTCCAGGGCCAGATGGCACAGAAACAGGCACCCGCACGCCCTCAAGTCAGGGCCCAAGTATCCCCACAGCAGTCCACGAATCCTGTTCACTCCGTCTCGTCTTCGCAGTGCGGCCCCTCCACGATGCGCTCCTCCTCACCTTCGCCGGCGCCCGCTGGTCCTTTCAAGTGGATGAACCTGACCACGGGTTTCGGACCAAGTGGCACTAGAGTGGTGTGGCCCGATATGCGCCACCGATAGACCACTTCAGGTGCTCGTGCGCAGCCGCACACGGCACCGCGCAGCCCAGTCTGTATCTCAGCATGGAGCGCAGCCTCCTCCTGCATTGGGAGAGTGGTGCGAGTCGGCTGGACCCCGCTCGTGCTCCCGCAGCGGTGTTAGGCACTCCTACCGGTGGAGGCACACGATTACGCCGCAGGCCCCATCACCACGAATCCCGAGCCAGCTTGTGCGCTCCTCCGTGCCGCCTCTCTGGTCTCGCATCCGTCCGACTGAGGTCGAAGCACCGCCGGAGGACCCGGGTCAGCAGGGAGACAGTGGATCCACCGGAAAAGACCAGGGATCGCCGTTCTACAGGAGATTTTAGTCGGCCGGGAGCAGAGCTGCAGATTATGCTGCCGCTCCAGTCGCTATCTTGGCCACGCCCCTTGAAAGTACGACAAAATTGCCATCCCTCTGTTTATGAATGGATCTTGTGTTATGTGCAGATAGTGGGAATAATGGACTCTAACATGTAAACAATGATGTCCCATTGTGTCATTCCCTCACTAATCTTGCAATGGATTCATGCAAAAATCACCTGTGAGAAGTAGTGTGTCATAGCACACTGTGTGAGTGGACTGAAACACATTTTCTGCACGGGTTAACCAACCAACACAACAATCATGCAGTCGACAAGTGAACTCAATATGAGTAGAAAGGGTACATATTAGCTAAGCGTGAGATGTGTGTATGTTGAGTGTTTTATCTAGTCGTGTAAATTTCTGAAATAATAGGTGTTGAACAAATCATGTGTTCCTAATTAAATGTGTCTGAAATGGCAGTGAACTTGTGTGTTGACCTAAGTATCAGGAGCAATGATGGAAGAAGTAGTTGTAAATTCCATTTGTGTCATGCACTGTAAGTATAGCCTCATTTAATGTGTAAATGTCAAATCTTGGTACATATGTGATACCAACAGTACAAAGTACACATATGTCTCAGACACTCTTACAGTCTCTATCCAAACATACACATTGTTATCAGTCCGCATTGAGAAACTTCATTGATATGATAGGTGACCAGTTTGGTGGCTCACGCTGTCTACATGTCCTGCATTTCTGTCCATCACTGTCAACCTGACACTCTCAATCAATATGCTGTAAAACATGTCATACAGCTGTAAATAACCTAAAAAATAAGCAACCAGGGTAAGGTATCACAGTGTACTCAGGATACCAAACTCAACACTCTCTTGCAACATCAATGAGGTCATAAACAAGAGTAAGTATTGAATCACTTACAAGGCAAATCTTAAAGTTTTGCATATAGGTCTGTAGTAGAAAGTTACTTGTATCCACAACAGTTTCTCACAAATAGAAATGCCTTACATTGCCATACCTATGTGTCAATCTAAGTTAACTATGACAACTTGCCATACAAATAACATTAGCTGTTGGTTGAAAAATATATATCTATCCATGTCACATGTAAGAAATTCACTACATGTACTAAACAAATAGTCGTGCTAAATTTAGTGACCAGATCACCAGCGGTACTAATCATGTAGGCAAGTGAGGACATCAGAGGTGAAAAAATTACAATATGTATGTGTGAGTGTCAACATGTTGGCACTGTTTCAATGTATGTAGGGCTGACTATATGCCGGAGAATCAGATCATAAGTTTATCAATTTGCAAATATAGTGAGTGCAAACAACACAGTGATGTTAAGAACATTCCAAAACATTTATCTTAGTAATCGAGGTCCATATGTACAAAGATTAGGAATAGCGATTTTCAAATAGTGATTTTATTGGAATTGCTATTTGGAAATAGTTATTCCTTAAGTATGAAATATTTTGTTTCATACTTGCGCTTCCTAGTGGGTCGCAAATCAACCTACCTCATGAATATTAATGATGCAGGTCACAGTTTGCAACCCATTAGGAGTGCCTGCCCTTACAGTGATGGTGGCCTGCTGAGGTCAGCAGACCACCATATCTGTGACTGACTTTGAATAAAGATTTTTTTGCTGAAACGCAACTCGTTTTCCTCAAAGGGAAACAGGATGCGTTTCAACAATAAAAAAATTTAACACTTTATTTTAATTTTTTAAGAGCCGGCAGTGGTTCGGGGTACCACTGCCAGCTCTTAAAAATGTTTTTCCAACATTCACAAAGGGGAATTTTTACATAATTGAAATGTAAAATTTGTATATTTAGAAATAGTTCCTTCATTTACAATTTACTTAAACTGTATTGAACATGTGAGGTCAACATTATTGTGGTGGTGTACTGTTTGTAATGACACATGCATGAAACAAATGTAGACCCTGGACTGAACTGAAAATGGAAGGGAAAAGGAGAAAGAATGTGACATTACGACCAAAACTGCAGTCTCTGGAACTAAGGAACCTGGTTTGAGCCTGGCACAGTGGTGTAAGGAAACTTGAGTGAGCCCCCCCTGCAAAGTACATGGAGGGCCACCCCCTCCGGACTTATTTGGGAGCTCTCAGGCCCGGGTATTGTGCTGAAGGGTCCCCATGGAGCTCTGTTACGCCAGTGGTCTGGCAAGGGGTCAGCAACCTGTAATTCTAGGTAAATCACTTAATCTACCCATTTTATTAGATTGCACTACATAAAATTGCACAAAAAACAACTAGCAGTAAGTGACAGCACAGAGAACAATCGAAGTTATCAGACGCAGCAAAAGCCCAGTGGAAGAGAGAGGCGAGAGAAACAACAGAGAACAAGGCCAAAGAAGGTTATTTTGTTGAAAACAATCAAAAAATGCCTTTTTGAGCAATTGTTATAACAGAATCTTCACAGGTATTTCTGTCCCAGACAAGAGCTGGTGTGGTCTCTCTCACATGAAAGTTAAATGTTGCCAAGGAGGGGTCAGTAGCTGCATCACAAAGACATAATAATTTTATGACAAGACCGGAGGCTCCTATTATGCTTTCTTTTCCTGCTTTCTTTTAATAGCAGCCAAGAGAAAAACACCAATCCCAGAGGTTTGCGTAACAAGCAGCCAATGGGAGGTAAGACTATTAACTTTAACCACTCAGTATACTATAGCACGTAACATATACCAATCCTGACTGCAGGCAGCCCTCTTTTATTGCTGCTCGCAGTCAAGATAAGTATATCTTTCGTTGCTCCATACATTTAGTTTAATATTAATGTATTTTACTGTTTCATGTTTATGAATTACTAACGTTTTTGTTTCTGACTTCAATGCGCGTGCTTTCGTTGCCCCAGGCTCTCATTTAACTTCTTTCCTCTCGCGCGCGAAGAGAAATTCCTTCCTCGCATTTCTCAGCCGCGTCACCATGAACGTTCTATTTTAAACGCCGGCTGACGCGAGCTTCAAACGCCCAGTGTCCGCATTCCTGAGCGCATTCCTGTGAAGCGCTCGTGTTTCTGCTGCTTCAAAGCATTTATTTACCGCATTTCTTACCGGCTTCTCCTGCCCAGAACCTCTTCCTTCTCGACGGCTGAGCTATTAATTAGCTAGCGAGGCGTGGCATCGTGTTACAGCCTTTTAATTCCTCAACTTCCTGGTGAGTCACACGCCTATTAATTTTAAAGCCCTGCCCATCCTAGTTAACCCCTTATTTACCAGTTTTCTTTTTCTCTCCATAGCAAAATGGATTTCTCAGAGTTTTTCACAGCGAATGATGATTCTGAAGACAATTTTTCTTATAATTTAAATCATTTTATTCAATCTTCAGTTAAGAAAGCAGTTTCTGCTTCTATGGGAAAAATTTCCCAAAAAATTCATTCTACTGTATCGTCCTGTTTATCCCAATCACAAGTGGCCCATTCTGCGGGGGAAGGCAGAAAGCGCAAAGCCTCAGAGGCTTCTTTTAATCAGGCTAACGCCTCGTCTGCGCTAATGGAAGGTGAGTCAAACTCACTCAGGATAGAGGACGAAGCTCCTCAAAGGCCTCCTACTACGGAGGAGAATAAAGTTATGGGTACTAAAAGTAAAAATAAAACAAAAAATGTGTCTAAGACCCATAAAATTGTGATTGCGGACATTAGAGACACTGATGATGATGGTGATACCAATGTTTCTTCCTCAGCCAATGAGGACGATAACTCCTCTAATTTTTGGATTGGTCCTCCCCCTAAAAAATCTAAGCCAACATCAGCTGACCAAACCCACGCCCCTCTTTTAGATTCTGATGGTAATCCCATGTTTGATCCTGGCTTAATCCACCATCCCAATTCTACCGAATGGTTACCTTCTGACCATGTTGCAAGCTATATTCTAGCAAAATGACGCCTTCCCCTAGACAAACAAGTACGGGCAAAACTATGTTCTGAATGTCCCAGACCCTCCCTTCCCTTACACATTACAGCTACCCCTTCTATAGATCCGTCCCTCCTAACCTTTTTTTCCAAATTCGGTAAAGATCCCCGAAAAGGGGTGGACAGAGCCTGGGCCCTGTGCCAGGATAAAGTCCTTGATTTGGTCAGTCCCTTATCCCGCATTTTTGAACTTGCAGAATCCGCTAGAATCAACGACGAGTCAATTGACCCTGAAGGACTGTCACTCTGGATTCAGAGAGCCTTTTGTTTACTGGGTAATGCGAACTCAGCCATGACACACGAGCGTCGAAAAGGACTTCTGCTCAAGCTAGATCCTAAGCTTGCGAACCGGGCAGCTATGGATCCTGGAGCTAAAGCTGATGGCTTACTCTTTGGAAATAACTTTATTAAAGAACTAAGCAAATACGTCACCACCTTTGCTTCTCTTGACAAAGCTCAACAGTCACTTAAAAAAGTGTTTAACTCACGGGTTTTTGCCAGGGCCGGTAGAGGAAGAAGCCGCTCCACCGGCCGGTCCTTCAGAAACCAAGGCTTCAGAGGCTCCTATACCTACCAACACTAACAACAACAAGACTTCCCAGCGTTCCAGAGGGTTCAGAGGGAGGAACCAACTCAGGTCCTATAGCAATTTAGTTAAGCCAATCTTCTGGCCATCTTTCTATAGGGGGTTGTCTAAAAAAATTTCTCCACAAGTGGAAGGAGATTACCTCAGACCCCTGGGTTCTCAACACCGTCAAAGGCTGTTTAATAGAATTTTACGAAACTCCCTTTCAGCCTTCCCCCCTTCTTCCCCTCAGATTTGCAGAAGTAATGTCAAAACTAATTTCTACAGAAATCCAAGATCTCCTTCAAAAACGTGCTATCCAACCAGCTCGTCCTCTTCTCTCAGGCTTCATAAGCCCCCTGTTTTTAGTGATCAGGAAAAACAAGAAAATCAGACCAGTCATCAACCTCAGACATTTCAATCAATTCGTTGTCTACCGACACTTCAAGATGGAAACGATTCTCCATCTAAGAGATTCGCTCCTTCTCAACGACTGGATGGTCCGCCTAGATCTTCAAGACGCTTATTTAACAGTCCCTATACATCACTCTCACAGAAAGTTTCTCAAATTCCAATGGAATCATCACACCTACCAGTTTACTTGCCTACCCTTCGGTCTTTCATCGGCCCCCTGGTGTTTCACCAAGTTAATGAAACCTATTGTAGCTCTTCTTCGATCTCAAGGCTTCAGAATGATAATCTATCTAGATGATATCCTTCTAATGCACCAAGACATCTCTAACCTTCGGTCCCAACTCTATTACGCAATCTCACTCCTTTCAGATCTAGGCTTTCTAGTCAACAACGAGAAATCGATGTTTACCCCGTCGCAGACAATGGAATTCCTAGGATTCCTAATCAATTCCTCTCAAGGTCTCCTTCAACTCCCGACCTCAAAAATAAAAAGTATCAAATCAGAGATAACCCTATCTTTACAGCAGACTTCTCTCTCCCTCAGGTCTCTTGCAAGGATTGTAGGTCTTCTTTCTTCCTCGATTCAGGCAATTTTCCCAGGCCCTCTTCACTATCGGGCTCTCCAGAGATTGAAAATTCGACATTTACGCAAAGGTCTTGCTTATTCAGATTTTATCCCCCTCGACCTCGAATCCCGTACAGAACTCCAATGGTGGCTCGACCATCTCAAAGCCTGGAATGGCAGGACCATCTTTGCCTCAGCCCCAGATCTTGTCTTAGAATCCGCCGCAAGCCTAACAGGCAGGGGCGCAAGGTGTGGACAGATATCGACTGGAGGCACATGGTCTCGACAGGAGTCTTCATTGCACATCAACTATTTAGAGATGCTTGCAGGCTCCTTTGCAATAAAAACTTTCACCAAAAACAGAGTCTCTTGTTCTGTACTTCTTCGTATAGACAATCTCACAGCGGTAAAATACATCAATCACCTAGGCGGTACCAAATCCAAACCGCTAGCAGAACTAGCAAAAAGCTTTTGGGAATTCTGCCTTCACTGAAAAATTTCAGTTCAAGCAGAATACTTGCCAGGTTCTCTCAACTCAGTTGCAGACTGGTTTTCTCGTCATCTTTCCGATTACAGCGACTGGAAGCTTCACTCTTCAGTCTTCAATTCTATTCATCGCAAATGGGGTCCTTTCCATGTAGACCTCTTCGCATCCCGTCTGAACGCACAACTTCCTTGTTTCTTCTGCTGGAGACCAGATCCTCACGCTTTAGCGACCAACGCATTTCTTCAACAGTGGCATCATGCAATACACTATGCATTCCCTCCTTTCATCATGATGGGCAGAGTCCTCACCCATCTTCGGCGTCAAGAAGCCACAGTAGTTTTAGTAGTCCCGTTGTGGCAAGCCCAAGTGTGGTATCCCACTCTCCTAGAATTAGCTGTCGACTTCCCTGTGCTTCTGCCCTCCTTTCCCTCCCTCCTTCTCAATCCACAAGGTCTCCCTCACGACCTCATTCTCAACAAAACCCTTCTCCTATCCGCCTGGAAAGTTTCAGGTCTTCCTCATCTTATCCAGGAATTTCACTTGAGGCTTCAACCTACATCAACAATTCCTGGGCTCCAGGCACTTCCAAGGCTTACAAATCAGCTTGGTCCATCTGGTCTAGCTGGTGTCTGGGAAAAGCATGTGATCCCTTTCCAGCAGATCTAACTCTGATAGCTAATTTTCTTGCTTCTCAAGCTAGCGCCGGCAAATCATACAGAACCATCAATCTATATAGATCAGCTATATCTCTACATCACCCGTTTATAAACGGAAAACCCGTAGGAGAACATCCTATCATTTGTCGTCTTTTAAAAGGAGTAAAATTCTCCAATCCCCCAATTCCAAAATAGTCCACTTTATGGGATGTGAACCTCGTCTTACAAATGTTTGTTCATGGCAGGATAATGACTCATTATCTTTGAAAATGCTTTCGGCTAAACTAACAATGTTACTTTGTCTTGTATCTATCAAACGTCTTTCAGATGTCAAAGCCCTGGATATCTCGGCTCGTCACTCCACCCCTACTGGTGTTCTGTTCAATGTTTCTCGTCGTACCACAACCAACATTACTTCTGTTTTCTATCCCTTTTTTCCAAATCATCCGAAGCTTTGTGTGGGAAACTGTTTAAAGGTTTATGAACAGAAAACTGCCGATCAAGAACATCTTCTGCTTCCCAACTCTTAATTTCCTTCAGGAAACCCTATAAACCTGTATCTTCCGCTACCTTAGCTCGTTGGGTCAAATGGGTGATGGCCCTAGCGGGCATTGATACGTCAAAGTTTGGTGCCGATTCTGCTAGCGGGCCATGGCTTCAAAAGCCTTTTGGGCTGGTTCACGCTTGGAAGATATTCTAAGATCGGCAGATGGATCAAATGATTCTACCTTTCGCACATTTTATGGTAAACCTGTTAGTTCAGCAACTTCTGTAGTAGTTAACATGCTTTAAACAAGCATAATAGGAGCCTCCGGTCTTGTCATAAAATGTAGATTTTCCAAGTATTTTATGATGGAAAGTCTTAATTTTATTAAAGACACGGAGGCGAGTATTATCCCACCGCTTCTTGTACTAATGTTGTTCTCTCCCACCCCTTCTAGTTACTACCAACGCTCCAGCATCCTCTTCAACCTAATTCAACGGATGCCGATTCTCCTCGAAGTACTCATTCACCGCAATTTCCATTGAACTCGGATTCCTACATCCATCATCCTGTCAAGCCATCCTACTCACCTAACCTGGACAGAATTCAAGACTTTTTTGCTGTAATCCTGGCAATATGTTTAATTTGTTGTATTGTACCTTTATTTAAATCTTTTTCTTGACTGTCTCGCAACTGAAAAGAGGGCAGCCTGCAGTCAGGATTGGTATATGTTACGTGCTATAGTATACTGATTAGTTAAAGTTAATAGTCTTACCTCCCATTGGCTGCTTGTTACGCAAACCTCTGGGATTGGTGTTTTTCTCTTGGCTGCTATAAAAATAAAGCAGGAAAAGAAAGCATAATACTCGCCTCCGTGTCTTTAATAAAATTAAGACTTTCCATCATAAAATACTTGGAAAATCTACATTAACCATGTGTTTATCTTCAGTGAGGTCCGATAGGAAGAGTGAAGCAGCTGCAAACCAGCAGAGAACTGTTCTCCCAATAGTTTAAGTGAAGCAGCGTTTACGGCCCATTTATCCAAGAATACAGGGTGATAATTGATTTTCGTCTGTGCTTGTGACTTTTATATGTGAGCTTTCAAACTCTTTCTGCACAGCAGAAGGATAGCATGTGCACAAGTGCTCAGGCACTCACCTAGGCGGAAACACAGGCTATAACACCAAAAAATAAAACAATCAAAGCAGAAAACCATTGTTATTCAATGTACTGCATGAAAGGGACAGCGCAGAATTACCACCTATACATTAGGTTATGGCACACGTGAAATTCTCTTACAACAATTTGTAATGAAAAGTAGCAAGTATAATATCAATCATATTTTCCCAAGGCAAATCCTTGGGAATATTATGTATATGTTGAACTTTCATTAATCCAGAACCCACAGTTTGTACCTAATGTATATGTTTTAGATAACAAAAAACTTTTTTTGTTATCAAGTGAGGTTTTTGTTGGGGTTGGAACCTTTGTTCTGAGCACCGTGTATAATAGAATTTTTGCTTTGATACATATATGGATAGGGAAGTAAGAGCGCCAGTTCACTCTCAAAATTCACCCCTTTAAGACTTAACAGAATTACCACCTATCTGCATAGTAATCGTCCATTCCTGTCCTCACGCACGTAAGCAGGTTAGCACAGCTAGCAGTCTTGCTGTGTTCTTCAGCATCAAAGTGTGTTCCATATGGTTCTCAGTGAATGATGGAACACAAATCACCTAAAATGTCAGTATCTGAGGCAAACCCTTCAGTGTAGTGTGGCTCACAAAAGCACTTGCATGCAGAATGGCAGCACTTTGCAGGAGCAAATGTTGCACCAGATACCATCACAGATCATGATTGACAGTTGTCATGGAAAAGACCTAGGGGGATATTCACAAACATTTTGTGCTGAGTTAGTGTCACAGAAGTGATGCCAACCAGCCCAAAATGTTTTTTTCCCAATTTACTTACCAGTGCAAAACATGTTTTGCGCTGGAAAGTACCCTAAAAGTAACTGAAAGCTCTGCTGCATGTTACTTAGCACCAAGGGGGCATCACATGGGTGGTACATGGACATTCCCATGCAACCATCTATGTTTTTTGATGCACATTAGTAGACAGGGTTGTGCACCAAATAATAACAACTTTTGAAAGCAGGTGTTAAACTGAGATATTATTTCATTTCTCTGTGCTTTTCCTACTTTGCATGTGTGCTCTACTGTACAGCACACATTCAAATGAGGAACAGCTTTTAAACTTGTCTAGGCATACTATTTTGTACAGGAAGGGCAACCTTCTTGCACAAAACCTATGCTAGACTCACTCACACACCCTAGCACTATAGAGCTAAAGTGTATGCGTGGCAATTAGCAGCACAAATCTGCACCAGTGCTAGGGAGAGGGGAGGAGAGTGCCATATCTCTGTGAATATGGCACTCTCCTGCTCTCTCCCTGTCACACAATGCAGAACAGCATCTTAGGGTGCTGCGCTGCATTGCCTGACAGCTTTGAGAATCTGGGCCCTAATCTCAGGTGTAGATGTTAAAATGTCATTTGCAAAGAAGGCATACATGCATGTGTGTGGATATACAGAACACTACACATGACACCTTACCTGGGCAGATTGATGTAAATATCACATCTGGCCACAATTGACATAATACACATTTACCATGCTTTGCACAGCAATGCAAGGAGGCTCAAAGGCCTGTAATAGAACACAATAAACAGATGAAGTTTGCAATGTGTAGCATTAACCAGAGATGTAAGACAAGGGAGATGTTTGTGAACCTTCACATCACCTCAGGAATACAGAGATGGTAAAAGTGTGAAGCGTCTATGTCAAAAGTCAAGCACAAATGTTTGTGTACATACATAGTCTCATTATATATGGTGCAATGGAGATATCGGATATGAAATTACCCCTGCACAGTAAGAGTAGAGAAGCCTTGCCTTTAGTGTACAACTACATAGTTGTGTGCCTCACCAACTCTAGTAAATACCCAAAGGGGAACAAGGAATATGTGTGTGTGTGCCATGACATAGGCCTGTGTCAAGGTTTGCAGTCTGCTTGGACCAGGAGGGCCACACAAATACCTGCCCTCATAATAAATGCACGCCACTGTCTTTGCCGGGATTAAGGCAGAGCTAAAGTAGGGATGGCAGCATGTTGTGTAATGAACAGTAATAGTGTACATTACCATTTAACATGGTTCACTGCAATGAGGCCTACTTCCTCACACATCTCTTCAAATGTTCTGTTGCTGTGTTACACTCACCCCTGCCTAACATCAGGTCGATCAGGAAATGTGAGCATGAAAAAAGCACATGTGCAGAACGCATGTGCCTGTGCAAGACATACACAAAACATAGGCCCTCACTATGATATTGGCGGTAAATGCCACTTACCGCCACAGCGACGGGCGCCAACATACCGCTATGGTGTCGAATATCCGTTTGCCATATTATGACACACACACACACCAATCCAACAGAATACTGCCACATACAAAAATCCGCCAGCCCAAAGGTCAGTGCTAAAGTGGCGGTACCAACACCCATACCGTAATGCCAACAAAGCAACACCCATCACATTATGGCCCACGAATCATCACGGATTACATTCAACGGCTGTAAACCATTGGCAGTACATGCCGCTATGCTCAGAATGGACACCCACATACAAAACAAAACTATATTGGCCAATACGAAAAACACACACTAGACATTCACAAACACACCACACCCACACCAATATAAAACACACACCCAAATTACCCACAACCCTTTACGAATACAAATCATTGCCACCAGACTAACATCAAGACCACTCGGACAACTAGATACACACCACTTACACCCATACATCCCTCACGCACCCCACATCACACACCCCACTATATTACTCAACACACTCTCACCAACACACACCACACAAAACCCGGGTCCCCACAAAGGCACCCACGTTTCATTGATGAGGAGTTAAAGGTCATGGTGGAGGAAATTGTCAGGGTAGATCCACAGCTGTTTGGAGCACAGGTACAGCAGATATCCATTGCCAGAAAATGGAGCTATGGCAGAGAATCATGGACAGGGTCAACGCCGTGGGACAGCACCCAAGAAAAAGGGACGTCATCAGGAAGAGGTGGAATGACCTACGGGGGAAGGTACGTTCCATAGCAGCAAGTCACCAGCTCGCCATACAGAGGACTGGTGGTGGACCCCCACCACCTCCCCCCCACAGCTCACAGCATGAGAGGAGCAAGTCTTGGCATTACTGCATCCTGAGGGACTCTCTGGAGTAGCCAGAGGACTGGAAACTGGTAAGTCAACATTTACTACTCATCTCCCCCATACCTGCATGCCATCACACCGCCCCACCCTCACTCCACTCCATCCCACATACTGCACCTACACATATGACTAACCACAATGCCAAGCCGTGCATGCTATACCAATGCATGGACAGCCCTCCCAGCACTGCATGGACACCCATCACCAAATCATGCACAGCATAGGGAAACTAACAATCCCACAATACACCACTATACACAAACAAAAGGTGGCAGGGCAACAGCAACCATAGAGGGGAAGCCAGGGATGTAGAATATGTCACACACCTGAAGCATAATACATCACTTACATCCCCACAGGTACCCCAGCCAATGTCAGCGGAGAGGAGGTACCACAACTATCCAGTCCCCCAGTGATGACAGTAACTCTAGACTTCAGGATCTGGATGACCTACTTGGCCCATACGGGACCACTGGACATTCACAGTCCACCACAGAGCCTCCCCCTTCAGTATCCAACACCACAGCACCCACCCAACGTACCCACACCTCTGTCCCCAGGACACGTCAATCAGCAGTGTGTCCACCTGTTCAGGGACCCCAGGCCAAACCTCATACCCAAAACAATTATGGACCTGGGGTCAGTGGCAGTGGGCACACTGTTCAGGGGACAGAGGCACAGGCCAACAGGGACACTGGGAGGACTGCTGTGCACCAGGGGGAAGACAGGACCAGGGAACCGACTCTCCAGGAGGCACTCTCCGACATCCTGGGAGCCTACCAACATTCCCAGGACTCGATGGGCCAGATTCTTGACAACGTGCAGAAGAACAGGTGGCTGCAGAAGGGGCAGTATCAGGAGATCAGGGAGGACTTGCAGGCAATTAACACCACCCTGATCTCCATAGCAGGGGTGCTGGCAGACAAGGCCAACATCATGAGGGAGGCAATAGCACACCAGCACGCCCCTATCACTAGCCAGTCCATTGGCCAGCCCTCCACTTCTGCTGCAGCTAGTGGGCAGGAGGCCCTGCCACAGGACCCACAAGCCACCAGCACCTCTCCTCCTGTAAAGGGTGAACCACCCCACAAACGTTCTCTGCGACCCAGACAGAAGCCAGAGACACTTGCCAAGACCCCCACCAGGAAATGAGACTCTCCTGATTGTCCCCCTTGTGTCCCACTGAGTCATTGATTCCCTTCCTATGGCCCCTTGGACACTGCACCTGTGCTACAAACAGACTGGAACAATACCCTGGCCCATCCTCCATCATCACCCTATTCCATTGCACTTTCCCCTCAATTTCTTAGCACTACAATAAACACCCTTGAACACAAATTGACTACTAGTATTTTATGGATTGAAAATGTGTATTTATGGAAACAGTCACATCTTGTGCAAATGAACTGTACACTCTGAGAGCATAGAAATAATGACCTGTAGCTGTCTGTACTCATCACATCAGTACACAGTTGTTATATCACGAAACATCTGTAAAATGGCAAACCATAGGTGACAGTAAGTTGAGATGCAAAGGGAGTTAATGCCATCATGCTACAGCCACACAGAATACACCAATAGTCATAGGAATGTGCAGTTGCAATGTATCACCTGTGTGTCATTGGAAATACTGAAAGATAACTGATGTCCTGTTGTCCTCATCCTTATCCTCAGCCTGTTCATCCTCACTGTCCTCAGGGTCTCCAGTCTCCACCTCCTGCAGAAAAGGTACGTGGCATGTGAGGGCCAGGTTGTGCAACATGCAGAATGTCACTACTATCTGGCAGAACTTCTCAGGTGAGTAGCACCGAGATCCACCTGTCAGATGGAGGCACCTGAACCTGGCCTTCAGGCGGGAGAAGGTCGTCTCGATGACCCGTCTGGTTTGCCCATGTGCCTCATTATACCAATTACTCAGCCCCTGTCCGGGCATTCCTCACAGGGGTTAGCAGCCACGATCGGTTTCAGTAGCCAGGGTCACTTGCAAGTATTGAGGGAGCACATTTAGCCACACACAATCCTATGGGGTTAACACCGGAAGGCATAAACTAACATACAGTAAGTGGGGGCCAAGGCTCACCTATCAGCTGCACCCTGTGCCTCTGTAGTTGGGCCATCACATTTGGGATGCTGCTATTCCTCAGAACAAAGACATCATGCAACGACCCAGGATACTTAGCACTGACGTGGGAGATGTACTGGTCTGACAGGCACACCATCTTCACATTCAGTGAGTGGAAACTCTTACGCTTCCTGAACACTTGTTCATTCTGGCGGGGGAGGGACAAACTCAATATGTGTACCGTCAATCGCCCCAATAACAATGGGAATATGTCCCATTCCATAGAATCCGGCCTTCACAGTAGCCAATTCTTCCACCTGAGGGAAAGAAATGTAGCTGCACATGTGTTTTACCAGGGCAGACAAGACTCTTGCTAGCACGATTGAGAACATAGGTTGTGACATTCCAGTTGCCAAGCCCACTGTCACTTGGAAAGAACCAGTTGCCAAGAAATGGAGCACTGATAGCACTTGCACAAGAGGGGGCATCCCAGTTGGATGACGGACAGATGAGATCAGGTCTGGCTCCAATTGGGCACCCAGTTCTGTGATTGTGGCCATGTCCAGTCTATAGGTGAGTATAATGTGCCTCTCCTCCAGTGTAGCCAAGTCCACAAGGGGTCTGTACACGGGGGTATGTCTCCATCTCCTATTCATCTGCAGCTGTAGGTATCTAAGGGACACAAGAGTGAGTAGGCTGTCACAACTGGAGCAATGGAACCACAAATGCAGTCTACTTGGTGCACTTATGTAATGGGACATTGTTAACCCCTTCGCTACCAGGCCTTTTCCCCCTCAGGTGCCAGGCCTTTTTTTGGCTATTTGGGGCAGTTTGCGCTTAGGCCTTCATACCTTTTTGTCCACATAAGCTATTCACATGACATTTGCATCATTGTTTTCCAATATCCTAGGAATTCTAGAGGTGCCCAGACTTTGTGGGTTCCCCTGAAGGAGACCAAGAAATTAGCCAAAATACAGCAAAAATTTCATTTTTTTTCAAAAAAATTGGAAAAAAGGGCTGCAGAAGAAGGCTTGTGTTTTTTTCCCTGAAATTTGAATAAACAAAGGGTTTGCGTTGCTAAAATCACCATCTTCCCAGCTTTCAGGAAGAGGCAGACTTGAATCAGAAAACCCCATTTTTCAACACGATTTTGGCATTTTACTGGGACACACCCCATTTAAATTATTTTTTGTGCTTTCATCCTCCTTCCAGTTAGTGACAGAAATGGGTGTGAAACCAATGCTGGATCCCAGAAAGCTAAACATTTCTGAAAAGTAGACAACATTCTGAATTTAGAAAGAGGTCATTTGTGTATATCCTACAAGAGTTTCCTATAGAAAATAACAGCTGAAATAAAACAATATTGAAATTCAGGTGAAAAACAGCCATGTTTCTCCACGTTTTACTCTGTAACTTTTTCCTGAGATGTCAGATTTTTAAAAGCACCGTTACGTCTGCTGGACTCTTCTGGTTGCGGGGATATATGGGGCTTGTACGTTCATCAAGAACACTAGGTACCCAGAGCCAATAAATGAGCTACACCTTGCAATGGGTTTTCATTCTATACCGGGTATGCAGCAATTCATTTGCTGAAATATAAAGAGTGAAAAATAGGTATCAGGAAAACCTTTGTATTTCCAAAATGGGCACAAGATAAGGTGTTGAGAAGCAGTGGTTATTTGTACATCTCTGAATTCCGGGGTGCCCATACTAGCATGTGAATTACAGGGCATTTCTCTAATAGATGTCCTTTTTACAAACTGTCTTACAGTTGGAAGGAAAAAATGTAGAGAAAGACAAGGGGCAATAACCCTTGTTTTGCTATTCTGTGTTCTCCCAAGTCTACCATTTCTGGTATCTCACTTGCATGGGTAGGCCTAATGCTCGCAACAGGAAACGCAACATGGACACTATCTGGACACATCAAAAGTATCAAATACAAAACTTCCTGTTTTTGAGGGGGATGGGGGGCACCTGTGCTTTTGGGCCTGGGCTCAGCAGCCATCTAGGTGAACCTACTAAACACAGACATTTCTGAAAACTAGACACCCGAGGGAGTCCAGGGAGGTGTGACTTGCGTGGATCCCCCAAAGTTTTCTTACCCAGAATCCTCAGCAAACCTCAAATTTAGCTAACAAAAATCACATTTTCCCCACATTTTTGTGTGGGATCACTGCACTGGGACATATTTCCTACCACCTAACGTTCCCCTCCATCTCCAGGTAAAAATTATACCTCACTTGTGTAGGTAGGCCAACTGCCTGTGACAGGGAAGTCCCAAAAACATGTCGAAATTGAGGGGGAACCAAAGCGTGTCCCAAAGGGCAGTTTGAAAAAAAACAGTTTTAGGCTGACAAGTGCAGCAGAATTTTTATCGGTATAGATGAGACAATGTTGGGTGGTAAGAATTTTGTGGATTCCTGCAGATTCCGGAAGGTTCCATCACAAAAATGTGGGAAATATGTGTGATTTCCAGCAAAGTTGGAGGTTTGCAGGGCATTGTTGGTAAGAAAATGGTGTGGGCTGTGTGTGAAGCACACCACCCTGGAACCAACCAGATGTTTATTTTTCAGATGTGTCTAGGTCTTGTGGATTTTTCTACATGGCAGCGTCCCAAAGTCAAAAAAGTGCAGCTCTCGCCATTCCAAGTTTGACGATTTCGAGAGTTATCAAGCTCCCATGGCCCAAATGTAAAACCAAAACCCAAAATAATCAAATGTCCCACTGCTTGCCATGAGATAAGATGTTTTAGTGTGCGGGGAGAGCTGAAAGACTGTTACCCCCTTCAGTTGGGGTGGGGGCATAACCAGGCCCATTCTGGTTGGTAGCCACCATCCCTGGCATCTAGTAGACTTTCTGCCCCCAGGGTGTGGATCGGGGCTAATTGCCCAATCTTCCCACTGGTGGGCAGAACAACTTTGGCCCCATTTATTTGGGGTGGGGGTCTAGCCGTACCCCCACCCTCTTATTTTGAAAAACCATTCTTCCCTGGTCTCTGGTGGGCTTTCTGCCCCCCTGGGAGCAGATGGGCCTTCCAAAAATAGGCCGATCTGCCCCCCAACAGTAATGTGCCCCCATGGGGAGCGACCCTTGCCCAAGTGGCTGCCCTCCAAACAAAACACACACACATATACACACACCAATCCTTGGTGTCTAGTGGTTTCTGCCTCCCTTGGAGGCAGATTGGCCTAACAAAAATAGGTGGGGCAGAACTGGCCTAAATACAATTTGCCCCCCAGGGGAGAGACCCTTGCCTAAGGGGTCACTCCACATATATAAAAACATAAAGTAAATAAAAAATATATATATATCCCTGGTGTCTAGAGGTTTCTGCCCCTCCTGAGTTGTAATGATACCCATTGTACTCACCCCCTTGTGGCTGCTGTGATGCCCTCATGCACCCATCCAGCTTCGGATAGGCCACCGCCAGTATGTGGGCCATCAGGGGGGTCAGGGTTCGACAGGCGTCCCTTCCTCGTTGGGAGGCCATCTCCAGCTGGGCCTCCGCCATCTTCCGTGCCTAGCATCTCAGGTCCTCCCACCATTTCCGACAGTGGGTGCTCCACCTGCCGAATACCTCCCAGGGTCCGCACGTCCTTGGCGATGGCATGCCATATACCCTTCTTTTGATGGGTGCCGACCTGCAGAGAAATACACACAGGAAAAGGTATCAGTCAGACTGTCCTGCCTGTTACACTTATAGCCCACCATACCCCTTCACATTGCCATTTGCACATGTAGGGCCCAGCACACAAGCTGCACGCCGCCCAGGGGACATCCACCCACCCCCCCCACACGAGGCCTTCACACATACCACTCCATGCATTCATGCCCATGCATCCTGCTCACAGTGTACTCACCTGTTGGTCTGGAGGCCCATACAGCAGTCTGTACTGGGATAGGACCCCATCCACCAGTCACTCCAACACCGCTGAGGTGAAGGCAGGGGCCCTTTCCCCAGTCACACAAGCCACAGTAGGTTCCATAGGGCCCAATAATAACCAATGAGGAGTTGCATGGTAGATCGCATCCGCCTCCCGCAACGGCACACAACGTAAGCAGAATTACCTCACTTCCACCTGTTCCAACACACAGGACAGGCGGATGCCATTTCGGGGGGGGAGGAACCGGCCCTGGATAAAAACTGCGTCACAGTTTTGAATTGGACATACAGGACAAATGTCACTTATACATTAAAAATTAACATCATTAATTGTACTGTTGTGGCTACAATGTACAGTTTGTGACCGGTTCCTCACTCTTTTTTCCCCCATAGATTTGCTACCACTGCGGATGAATAGCAGATGGAGACATACCCCCATGTACAGACACTTGGTGGACTTGGCAACACTGGAGGACAGGCACATTATTTTCATCTATAGACTTGATAGAGCCACAATTATAGAGCTGTGTACCCAATTGGAGCCTGACCTAATATCTTCAATCGGTCACCCCACTGGGATCCCCCCTCTTGTGCAAGTGTTATCAGTTCTCCATTTCTTGGCAACTGGTTCTTTCCAAGTGACAGCGGGCTTGGCAGCAGGAATGTCACAGCCAATGTTCTCAATAGTGCTGACCAGAGTGTTGTCTGCCCTGATTAAACACATGTGCAGCTACATTGTTTTCCCCCAGGTGAAGGATTTGACCACAGTGAAAGCTGACCTCTATGCAATGGGACATATCCCCAACATCACTGGGGCAATTGATGGTACACATATTGCATTTGCGCCCCCCCGGCAAAATGAACAGGTGTTCAGAAATCAAGAGTTTTCACTCAATGAATGTCAAGATGGTGTGCTTGGCGGACCAGTATCCCATGTTAATGCTAAATATCCTGGGTCAGTGCATGATGCCTTTATCCTGAGGAATAGCAGCATCCAGAATGTGATAGGCCAACTACAGAGGCACAGGGTGTGGCTAATAGGTGAGCCCTGGATCCCACTCAGTATATGTTAGTGTATGGGTATGATGTGGGCCATATGGGATAGTGTGTGGCTAAATGTTGTCCCTCAATATTTGCAGGTGACTCTGGTTATCCCAACCTAACATGGCTACTGACCCCTGTGAGGAATCCCAGAACAAGGGCAGAAGAACGTTACAATGAGGAACATGGGAGAACAAGAAGGATTATTGAACGTACCTTTGGCCTCTTGAAGGCCAGGTTTCGGTGCCTCCATCTTACATGGTGGATCCCTGTGCTACTCACCCAAGAAGGTCTGCCACATATTCGTGACATGCTGCATGTTGCACACCCTGGCCCTGAGACGCCATGTGCCTTTTCTGCAGGAGGAGGAGGCTGGAGATGGCCCCTGTGGACAGTGAAGATGAAGAGGCAGAGGATGAGGACAACAGAACTGCAGTGATTCGACAATACTTCCAATGACACACAGGTAAGACAGTGGTAATTCACATTTCATTGACAATTATTTGTATATCTTTGGCACTGGCATGCTGTTATTTCCCACTTCTATGCCCACTTACTGTACCCTTTGGCAACTCATTTTGCAGATGTTGGTGCCCCACTAACGCTCCTGGTGTGATCACTGCAGCCAACTACAGGTCTTTCCGATTTGAACATTACTGTACAGTTGAATTGCAATTTTTTAACATGGTTAAACGAATACATACTTAAATAAGTTTGACATACTCCATACTTGTATTTTTTCAAAGGGTGTTTATTTAAGTGCTAAGAAGTAAAGGGGCAAGTGCATTGGGATGGGGTGATGATGGAGGAAAGTCCAGGGTATTGTTCCAGTCTATTTAGTGCACAGGTGCATTGTCCAAGGGGACATTGGAAGGGGAGCAATGGCAGTTGAAGTTGGACAGGGTGACAGATTGGGACACAAGGGTGACAATCAGGAGAGTCTCATTTCCAGGCGGTGGTCTTGGCAATAGTCTCTGGCTACTGCCTGGATCGCAGGAAATGTTTGCGGGGTTGTTCTCCTTTTGCAGCGGGAGGGGTACTGGGGCCTCCTGTCCACGAGCGGCAGCGGAGGTAGAAGGCAGTTCAGATGTCTGGCTAGTGGCAGGGGCCCGCTGTTGTAAGACTGCCTCCCTCATAATGTTGGCCATGTCTGCCAGCACCCCTGCTATGGAGACCAGGGTGGTGTTATTGGCCTGCAAGTCCTCCCTGATCCCCGGTACTGTCCTTCCTGCAGCCGCCTGTTCTCCTGCACATTGGCCAGGATGTGGCCCAGCGTATCCTGGGAATGTTGGTATGCTCCCAGGGTCTCGGAGAGTGCCTCCTGGACAGTAGGTACCCTGGTCCTGTCCTCCCCCTGGCACACAGCAGTCCTCCCAGTGTCCCTGTTGTCCTGTGCCTCTGTCCCCTATGTGATGGCATTCAGGTAGGGGGTAGTAGTAGTACAGAGTTAACTTACCAGAGTCCAGTCCTCCTGCTACTCTGGCCAGGCCCTCAGGATGCATGATTGCCAAGACTTGTCCTCCTATGCTGTGAGTTGTGGGGGAGGAGGTGGGGGTCCACCGCCAGTCCTCTGTGCAGCGAGTTGGTGTCTTGCTGCAATGGAACGTACCTTCCCCGTAGGTCATTCCACCTCTTCCTGATGTTGTCCCTGGTTCTTGGGTGCTGTCCCACGGTGTTGACCCTGTCCACAATCCTCCGCCCTATCTCCATCTTCCTTGCAATGGATATCTGCTGCACCTGTGATCCAAATAGCTGTGGCTCCACCCTGATGATTTCCTCCACAAAGATCCTTAGCTCCTCCTCTGAGAATCTGGGGTGTCTTTGTAGTGCCATGGGTGTTATGTGAGTTGTGTGGGTGAGGGTGTGTAGGGTAATGTGTTGGGGTGTGTGATGTGAGGTGTGTGAGTGGTGTATAGGTGATGGTGGTGTATGGCTCTGGTCTTGTCTGTGGTCGTGGTGTCTGCCTTGTGCCAATGGTTTGTAGTCATAAAGGGTTGTGGGCTGTGTGTTTTACAGTGGTGTGGCTGTGTGTGGGTGTGGTGTGTGTATGGGTGTCAGGTGTGTGTTGTTTGAATTGTCCAATGTGGTGTTGGTTTGTATGTGTGTGTGTATTTTGAGGGCGGCGGTATGTACCGCCAATGGTTTACCGCCATTGAATGTCCACCGTGGTGATTCGTGGGTCATAATGCGATGGGCATAGTTCTGTTGGCATAACGGTGTGGGTTTTGATACCGCTAGTTTATCACTGAACTGACCTTTGGTGTGGCGGAATTGTGTATGTGGCTGAATAGTGACGGACTGGTGCGTGCGTGTCATAATATGGTGAATGGATGTCCACGGTAGCGGCAGTGAGTTGGCGGAAGTCAGTGTGGCAGTAAGTGGGATTTACTGCCAATGTCATGATGAGGGCCATATTCCCCCGAGTGGAGAAGTGGCTGCGCTGTTACATTGCATGGAGGGCCCAGACTACCAATGTGTGCAACACTTGGTTGCCTAGTAAAAATATGAGGATTATTGCCATCACACCAGATGGACTTTGACAGTTCAGCAATCCTGCAAGTTAGGAGGGACATACACTGGAGTGTGATGGAGCCAGCCTGTCTCTGTGCTTCCCTTAGTTTATGTTGCACCCATGATGCATCACAAGGAAGGGGTCTTGACACATCACAGGTAGAGGGAGATTGGACTTTTTATGGAATCAAAATGAGTGGGACATAGGCCACAGGATCAATCTTTACATGTCCATATGGCTGTGGGGGACATCCAAGTGTGTACCCTGGTAATGCATGTGAAAACTGATGTGTGAGCATTCTGCTCTGGCTTCCTGCATTGCTGTGTCACCAATGCACATGCTGGTGCCCTGGCTAAGTGATATGGACTGCAAATGCATCCCTTGATCCCAGATTGACACCAAGGGCAATCTGCCTTGCCTCCGTTCATTAAGTCTCTGGTACATGAAATATTTCCTTCATCCTTCTTTAGCACCTGGACAATGCATCTGTCACTCTGACCTGCTATGAAGTGCTATGAAGTGCCACCCCAGTCCTGGAACAATGGAACTGGACCTAAGGTGTTTGGACCAGCAGAAACCATGCTTCTACTGTTGATCTTGTGCATGCCCTCTGTTGCACAAGTCGGAATCCACGCATTGCCCCAGTTGCACAGGTCGGATGCCACCCATCCATACTATTGTGTGGAAATGACTGTACTGCAGAAGTGCTACTGCGTTGTCCATCCATCATGCAATGTCCTTTTGCGTAGCAATGCACCAAAAAATTGACGCAAATGTCGGAAAAGTGTTGAACAAACCCAGGAAATGACGCAATGGGTGTGACAGGCAGCATAGTAGGAAGTGTGAAAGTTTGTTTCACTTTCACTTAAAGTTGGTTGGTTTGTGCTGGGTGTTGGAGGTGTTGTGAGAGTGTCTGCTGGTTTTGAAATAATTTTGGTCTACTTGGTGCCTGGTCTGTCCCTGCCTTGTGTCAAATGAGTAGCTTTTGTATATTTTTCTTGTATATTGTATTAGTTTTGTGATTGTATTATCGGGTGTTCATCTAGTAAGGGATTATGTACAAATGGGGTAGGCGTTTATATTACTGTTTGGGGTGTATTGGGTTTTGAATGGTTTGGGTCATGTCAGGGAAGGGTAGGGTAAACATTACAGTGTGGGAGAAGTTGGTGGGCTCATATGGCTCCTAATCCATTAGTTTCTAAACATGCTGGCATCTGAGAGTAGTGTCAGCCAGGGTTAACCCCCAAAGAATCAGAAGTATCACAAAGAGAGGATGCATTGGCACATGTGCCAGGTATTCAGAACTGATCACAACGTCTCCCAACTCAAACATCACTGTAGCTCGTGAGATGTTTCTATTTACATCCTGGGACTGGAGATTGGTATATATGTAAGTATGTACCATCTGCATGTAGAAATGCTGCAGTATAATTTAAACAAAAGTTCAAACATGAAAGGGCAAACATTTTGATTGTGGTGGTTTGATTTTGCACCATGCAAATTGCTTGAAGTGCAAAGAAAACATTAGAGTGCTATTATGTAAGCAAGACCATAGTGTGTGCCTCAGACTGGGTATATAAATCCAGTGTTAATGCAACACAAGAACTATTGCAGCATTGCTATGCCCTGCCCCAGGGAGCTGTTCTATTGGTTGTGGATGGGAATGAATAACAAATTTGGTAAACCTGCACAGGTGATGGCTAAGAAGGAAATATATGTTCAATCTCCATATATGTTAAACTTTGTATGTGTGTGGTATTGTGCAGCACACATAGACATATGAAAATGCCCCTGGCAATTTGTTTATGTGCAGGAAAGTGGCCTAATACAAACCTGATGAGAAGGCATGCACACTTCCAACATGTTGCAAGGTAGTGTGAATTGCCGCCAGTCAGCACTTTGTGCACCAGCGCTAAGAAAAGTCTGATATGGCCCTCACAATATTACATACGGTGTATACCTGAGCCTTTCCCATCCTAGGACTACTTTCTCACTGGGATGTCACAGTATTTATAATAGAATTTAGACAGTGTGAAGCTGCATTATTTACAATGCAATGTTCAAATCTTTATCTTGTAGGTAGACATGTCCCATTCGCCAGGGGACTATGTTGTATTGTTCTGGTTATTGCGGCTCACGCCTTATTATCTAAAATACAGTCGTTTTATTAAAACATTATATAAAACTTATACTGTCTTTGTCATTTGTATATGAGATCATATTGTAAATGATAGAGTTGGTTTGGATCTGAGTGACCACGACTTCCCTGAGAGGTTCCAAAGATGTCATGCGCTCGGCTGCCCAATCATTTCTTCCCCGTGGGAGAAATGAGGCACTGCTAGTACGCCGGAGCAAAAACAGGATTTAGGGTGACAGAGTTCTTTACAAGTGGGTCAGACTCAGTCCCCCACACCGTTATCGATCCTGCTGCCTAGAAATCCAGTAGTCTCATTTAGGATAATGAGAGCCCACGCGACATGGCACCGCCAACGATTGGTCTGGCTCTAATATTTAGGTTCGGCTGACTCTCTCGGTCTCATATATATTTTGACTCCTCGGTTCCGTCCTTGGGGCTGAGGGTTTCCGCCACCACAGGATAGGTACATCCTATGGCTTAGTGGTTGGTTGTTCAAGCTTGAACTTTGAAAGGAAAAACCCCGATATTGGTGTGCCTTCCCTGACCTAGACCTATTTTATTTTAACAAATGGTGAATCCTAATTTAGTGAATATAGCAATCAATATGCGTCACCCGCTCACAGGACATCTGATAGCACATGGACTGACGATCCAGGGGGGTCCGGTCACTTTTGTGGTGGACGCCCATGCAGCCTATAGGACAGAACTTTTTTATTCTTGGGTAGTATTTCCAGCAGTTGATGGGGGAACAAATACTTTTCACGAATACACTGTTGCGAATGCCCCTGGACAATACAGGGCTTACACATACTTAGAGATACCTTTATCTTATCAAGAACACCATAATTGGCTTGATGGTACCCTCCCACACACAGTAGCACAAGTAAGGTTAGGTCCACTGAGTAATGATGGTCCGACCTGGCCTTTATTGGCTACTTACACACCATATCCTGCGGTTGCAAATTTGGCAGTGGCTGACGTGCGTTGTTTATATATAGACTTAGCAACTACATACAGAAGACTGGTTCAGTTTGTAATGCAAGCATTAAATACTAATGCAGCGCGTGCTGCTCCTGCGCACCCACAAGCAGTGGTTCCGGGTATCAATCCGGCCACTGTACATTCAGTTATGGGTAAGGTACCGGCTAAACGTGAGGAGACTCCATTTTAGCTGGCGCAGAAGATTAATACGCTGGAAGCAGTATTTCCCCATACGGGACCTCAGGATAAACATAGAATATTGACGATGTGTTTGCCGTATGGGATGGTTCTTCCGGTGGACCTTTGTAATACCTGGGGCACGGTGTTTGCCGCGCTCTACCCTACAGCACACGGTACACCGACTTTAGCTAATTTACCGGAAGTGCTTAAACAAATTCAAGATGAATATGGGGCTGCCCCTGCCTTAGATTTGAGCATGCAGTTAATGGGCAATTTTGCCGCAGTTTCTTCTATTATTTTGAGTAATCTCAAGGGAGAGGCAGTAGCACTAGCAGTGCGAATGCGTCTTCGGGACGTTCCGCAGACTAATCAGGAGCGGGAACTTCAGAGAATAATAGCAGAAACATATTCTAGTATTGGTCGCGATAGCCTAGGGGCTAGAAATCCAATTACAGGGTAAAAATAATAAAGATAATGCTAAACAACAGCAACCTGAGGGTACTAAGAAGCACTGGGAAAAGAAACAGCAAACACCTAAGAAAGACGGGGGACAGTCTCCTCAACCGGAGACCCCACAGAATAGATATAATCTCAGGAATAGGGATAATTTGAAGACGCCTGATAGATATCAGTATACTGATACACGCCAATCTCGTTCCTTTCAGGACTCCTCAGAGAAGAGAAGTGAGAGAGGTGGGCGGTCAGAGCGGAGGACGGAGTACGTGAAACCAAGACAGGATTCACAGCGCTCGGCGGAGGTTTCTGTTAAACAAGAAGAGAAACCGCTGCAACAAAAACAGCAATTTAAAAAGAAGAAAGTGGCAGCAGTCTCAGTTAGACATGCCGCTCAAGAAGAGAGTTCTCTTGACGAACAAGACATGGGCGTTAGCACTGTTAGACAGCGCGGCAGAGGTCACAATAGTTTGCCGGAGTCTTCTAGAGCATCTGGAGGTGAAAGCAACTGATGACTTCATACAAGTCGAAACGGCGGATATGCGGGTCTCTGATCCTGATAGGGTTTATCAAGTGACTCTACGATTAGAAGGGGACATTGACCGCATTGTACACGCCATTTTTTGGGACCATGTGGTAAAATCATATGATGTTCTGCTGGCCGAACAGGATTGGCCACCTGACTTTGTTCGCGACTGTCCGGTTGGGGAGGAGGTTATTGCACCTTCCTTCTCACCACTTGTTCAGAGAGAACTAGCGGAGTCCTATAGTAGAACATGGGCTCTAGCACAAGCTCCTGCCCTATATAGAAATAACGTGGGGTGGGATAGACAATCACCTTATCATGTAATTCAAATAAAGGGCGAACCTCAGCCACAGCCGCAGTATCCTATCAAATTTGAGGCAAGGGCATCGGTTAGGAAAATTCTTACACAATTGGAGTACCAGGGTGTAATTGAGCCCTGTGTCTCGCCGATGAATAATCCCTTATTTCCGGTTGCTAAACCGGACCTTTCATATAGGATAGTGGTGGATTAAAGACATTTGAATAGTCATACACGCACATATGCAATACAGAATTCACATAGCGCAGCGCTTATGAATAATATAGTGCGTAAGAAATACAAAACGTTAGATATCTCGAATGGATTTTTCTGCCAAAATATAGCGCCCGAAAGTCGGGACTATACCAGTTTCAGTGCGTTTGGCTCTCAGAACATTTTTTGTCGTTTGCCTCAGTGGTATAAGAATAGCCCAGGACTGTTTTCGGCTCGTGTGACTGAAATGCTGCACGAGTTGGACCTTGAAGCGTTATCATATGTTGATGACATATATTTGACAGACGATGAGATTCTGCAACATCTAAGGCGCGTATCGTGCATTGTTGTGGGGTTTGCTGATATTGGCTATAAGTTTAATTTTAAGAAATCAAAGATTGCCTTCCTCAGCGTCATTTTCCTGGGATATGAGTTGTCGAGTGAGGGCAAGAGCTTGGCGCCACATTTTTTGGAGAAATGTGCTTTATTGCAGCCTCCTAATATGGTTCGGAAGCTCCAGTCATTGTTGGGGTTTCTGAATTTTGGCAGAACTTACATTCCTGATTATGCTACGCGTATAAAACCCTTATACAAATTGATTCGCCCGAATTTTTCGAGTAGATTTTGGACGATTGAGCATACACACATACTACGAGAGTTACAGAATGATCTCTTAGCAGTTAAACACTTACACACACGGGACAATAAGACACATTTAGTCATCAGGGTGATACCTGGGGCTGTTGGGTTTACGTATGTCACCTTTAATGAGGGTGAGACAGTCCCGATTGCATACAAGTCCCACTTGTATTCTGCTGCAGAACAACGATTTGCACAGACTGAGAAAATACTCACTGCAGTACAGATGGCTGTGATTGAAGAAAGACCGCTTGCCCAGGGCCAACGCATCATTGTCGTTTCCCCGATTCCGGCCTTAGAGGCTGTTACAAAAGCGAGTGTTCCTAATTCGAAAGCTTTACACCCGCGATGGATACAATGGGCTACGTCTTTGACAGCCACTGATGTAGATTACATATTTGACCCTAAACTGCAGACTCAAGAATTTCTTCAATATGAAATAGAGTACCCGGTCCCTGCTGGCACATTGCCTATTGACCAAAATCAGGTGGTCATGTATACCGATGGCTCTGCGCAACCAGCGGTTGGGACTAAACAACAGTATTCTGCTGCTTGTGCGGTAGTGAGCGGCACTATGGAGGGGGAAGTGTTCTGCCCCGACATTCTTATACTAAAACTTTGGGAGATTGTACTGCACAGCTGGCTGAGCTCAAAGCTCTATTGTTGGCGTTGGAACACGCGGATCCGGCGACTTTGACCTTGCTGGTCTGTGACTCCTACTACTGTGTTCAGTCTTTCAATGAATATCTGCACTATTGGAAGTTGAATGGGTTCAGAGATTCTAAAGGCAACACCATTAAACATAAATTGCTGTGGGGTAAGGTTGCGGATCTGAAAGAAACGCTTCCTAAGGTCCATGTTGTGCATACACTTGGACACCAGCGCGTTGGAATACATGTTGCTGGGAATACTTTGGCTGATGAAGCCGCGAAGTCGGCAGTGGCTGTCGCCACTGTGGCAGCAGTGACTCGTTCGAGTTCCAAACCAGACACAGAGATTTCGGCTGCCATAAAAGCTACGGCTGATGGCACGCCATTTCCTAAAGGATTTCCTTCTAAATATAGTTACTGCTTGAATAGTGCGCTGAATGCTGTTGTTCATATTCCAGGCATTGGTGTACGTGAACTACCAAATAAGATTGAGAGACCTCGATTAATTTCTGCAGCACATGAGGGGGTGGCGTCTGCACATGCTGGTGTGGCTGCCACGATTTCACTTTTACAGGCTCGTTACTGGTGGCCTGGTTTCTATAAAGAGACAAAGCAATATGTCCTTTGTTGTGACGTTTGTCAACAGATTAAAGCTTCGTCGGCTAGACGCCCGCAGAAGACGCCCCTTCTGATTTCAAATAAACCTTTACAGTGTGTGTACTTGGATCATTGTGGTCCGCTGACACCAGATAGTGCATACAAATATATATTGGTTGCTGTAGATTCGTGCTCCAGATTTGTGTGGGTATGGCCACAACGCTCGGCTGACGCTCGAACTGTTATTAAAGATTTGCGCATCTTTGTCGATACATTTGCAGTTGCGGCTTTTCATTCGGACCAGGGCCCTGCTTTTGCCTCTAAGGCATTCAGGGACACCATGGCTTCGTTGGGGGTCCAACTCCAATTCTTGTCTCCATTTCATCCCGAGGGAAATTCTGTCGTGGAGCGTTTAAATCGTGATTTAAAGCAATCCTTAACGGCCAGAGTTATAGGTACGGGTCGTAGTTGGCTAGCCCACCTGTATGGAGTACAGAGAGCACTTAATAACTTGCCTAGAAGGTCACTGGGGGGTCGTACTTCATATGAGTGCCTGTTTGGAACACGAATGTATGTTCCTGATCTAGATGGTCCTGGTGTGGAGGCGGCAGTTACGCCCTTTGACATAAATGATCGTGTCACTGTTTTGCAGGATTTACAACAATTCCGTGAGGATAACACTTCTGCAAGTGCTGTCTCCTCAGGAATTAAGGATGAGCCAGTAACACCTACTGGTTGGATACCCAGGATTGGGGATCTAGTGCGTGAAAAGGTCGCAGTAAAGAAAGAATTTGGTCCTTCTTATCGAGCACCTGTCCCTGTGTTAGGGGTAAGCGGCACGAGAACTGTGATTTTTCCGCCGCTGCAAGGGGCCAAAGGAAATCGCTTTGTTTCCATTGATAATGTCAAGTTACAACATGTGGCCGATTCTGCACAGCAGACCAAGAGGGACACCCAGTAGTTCCGGAATCCCTCTCACTACTGGGGAAGAAGTCCCGCTGCAGGTGATTTACACCGACGCTGTTTCCTCTCCGAGCTTGGGGAGGGTGGATCTTGCGATTGTTCCACAGACGACGATTAATATGGAATCTTTTGATCAAGTTGCTGTACGTTCTACTGATGTTTCTGAACATGTGGTTTATAGCGTGCCTAGACGAGAGCCTCCATCTGCTTCTTTGTTCACAGTTGCACCTTTTGCAAGAACTGCCTCTGGCTGCTTCAACGACGCTGATGATGCAGTGTCCGGCTCCTCGTCCTCGATGTCTTCTGTCCGAGGTCCACGTAAGCTGCTGGGTTGGCTTAAACGCACATATTTTGTTTTTCCTTGGAACTATTTGTGGCTTTTTATGGCTGTAATGACTTTTTTTTTATGGTTGGGATTTGTGGTTACTTTTTTTCTGGTAATACATGGTCATTTTCTTCCTGATCGATCTGACATTGAGCACGTGGAGACTGTGTTAAAACCACATATTTCGTCTCATATGGTTCAAAGAGACTTGTCCAATGTAAACATTTCTGCAATACCGACTCCGGATGGGATTGTGTGGGATAAAGTAATGTTTGATATATATGGTCCCACTGAATTGATTCAAATACCGTATGTCCTCAAGTTATCAATGAATGATGTTGTTATACCAGGCATTGTTTCTGATGATTGGGATGTGAAGACAGTAGATTCTATGCTAACAGATTTGCAATATTATACTGTCTATGACGATGAAGATGCTTACCAATTTAGAGGTAATCATGGTGACATGTTTTGCTACAACTATTATGGACACCACTTTATTCATAAAGCTAGTAGCCCTAAGTAAATATTTAATTATGTGCAATGGGAACATTGCTCGATTCCTCCACAAGGGAGTTCGAAAACGTATTATGATAAATTTGCATATTTTTCTGGGCATAATCAACGAAATGCTAGGTCTTACTATTCTAAGGTTACTCCGTATTCTAATAAGCAAATGTTATTGACCAATACTAAATTACTGTATTCAAATTTGTTTGTATCTAAACTTTCGATCGAGGGGTATGATTACTGGTTTAAGACTGTTGACTTGAAAAGTGTTTGGGGTACGAAAAATTGGCAGATGCAAGGCAGGGATACATTATTTAGAGTATGTATTATCCCTGTACAGATGATTTTCTTCAATGACTCAGTACAACAGACTAGCTGTTTGGGCTTGGCGACAATTAGAGAGTTGAATTTGCCTAGTATACCTGTCCCTTCCAAATTAAACAACTGGCAGCACTATGTGAATGCTACTTTTAGTGAATTTACACATTGGGTCCAGAATGGTACGCTTAACACTTCATCGTTACATTCGGGCAGGTGGTTATTATGGCCTGTAACCACTAATAAGTGTCATCAACGTTTTGTCACCCTTCAGGATGCAGTTAAGTCACATCTCACGTTACTGTCTAATGATACTGATTTACAAGATTTTTTGTCAGGTCCCAAGGTACCACGGAAGAAAAGATTTTTATACGAAGTTTATAATGAGATTTGGAAGCTTTCACAACAGGAGGCTGCAGCCCGGTTAAGGCAGATTGATCGGGAAAATCTGCTGCAGACTTTGGGGGTCATTCTGACTTTGGCGGGCGGCGGAGGCCGCCCGCCAAAGTCCCGCCATCAGAATACCGCTGCGCGGTCAAAAGACCGCCGCGGTAATTCTGAGTTTCCCGCTGGGCGGGCGACAGCCAGAAGGCCGCCCGCCCGCCCAGCGGGAAACCCCCTTCCACGAGGATGCCGGCTCCGAATGGAGCCGGCGGAGTGGAAAGGGTGCGACGGGTGCAAGTTGCACCCGTCGCGATTTTCAGTGTCTGCTATGCAGACACTGAAAATCTTGGTGGGGCCCCACGACACCCGTTACCGCCAGCCAGGTTCTGGCGGTAGGGGGGTCGGAATCCCCATGGCGGCGCTGCCTGCAGCGCCGCCATGGAGGACTCCTCAGGCCAGGGGAAAACCGGCGGGAAACCGCCTGTTTCCCTTTTCTGACCGCGGCTTTACCGCCACGGTCAGAATTGGCCTGGATGCACCGCCAGCCTGTTGGCGGTGCATCCGCGGTCCCCGGCCCTGGCGGTCCATTACCGCCAGGGTCGGAATGACCCCCTTTGTCTGTTGTTGATAATGGCATGCATACCCTTTCTGACCGTGTTTACACGATTGACAGCATTGTTTCCTCTGCAATTGACATTATTAAATCGGACATGTCTTCTTTATATCATGGGCAGAGTCAGACGCGGTCCATCATGCAGCTGGGTTGGACTCTTCAGACCTTGAAGGCGGGTCGCGATCCATGGCAGCACATTTGTGCCAGAGAGATCTTTATCTCCTTTAATTTGACTTGTCAACAACAGCTGATGGCTAAAAAGGAAGCAACGTATGTCATGTTGAATATTGAGAAATTGGAGAAACTGCCTTTCACGGTAGCTGAGATACCATCAGCTGAGTGGTTGATTCATGGGGTTATTAATCTGCCTATCTCCACTCTGCAATTTATTTCTTGTTTGAAGCACATTCCGGTGGGAAGATATGAACTATTGGGAGACAGTTACATACACGAGGTGTGGGAGCTTCCCTTTCAATACAGATGTATTAATGGTTTGAGGGAGGTTTTTCTTAGCGGTAGCGAATGCGAAGCTTCTGTCAGCCATTCCATGGTTTGTAAACAGCTGTCCTTGCACGGAGCGTGTAACGCTTTGATTGCTAACTTAGCTTGTTATCTGAAGGGAGTTCCGGTCCCGGTTATTAAAAACACTTTCCAGGTGCTTTCTAACGGCAGTTACATTGTTCTTAACAGCGAATGCTGCTGTGGCATGCGTGCCGGAATAGTTTACGTTGTCGTTGTCAACAAGGCCGTTACGTGCTGCGGGAATGTGTTGTTTCCCCCCACTCAAATTAGGGAGGTAGCGGACATCTGGCCTCATATTGCTACTTCCAAGGTTAATTTCGACAAGTTGAGTCGGCTGAAAGCTTTATTGTTTCAAAAGCCTGTGGCCCTTACATCTGCTAGCGAGACCTACGCACTTCAGGTGGCAAGGTCATCGGCGGAGATACAGTCCCTTTTGAATACTAACTTTCCGAGTCACTTCGGTGAACTTGTGGGACGTATATTTAATGCATCCAGCACTGCTGGTATTTTCTCATTTTTTCAAAGCCGTTGGCGTTGGTTTTGCTCACACCTTCTCTTCCATATTCGGTTTGATACCTTCGGCTATACACTCTATTTTCGGAAGCATTTTTGGGGGTTTCCCGATTACTTTGGCTTTGTTGGCTGGAGTCTTGCTATTGTTGCTATTTTTTCGCAATGGCTGTCCCGCCACGACGAGATCCTATATTGCTGCTCCCGTCAGCGCAGCTGTGTCGTGAACGCACGATGCAACATTTTGGAGCTACACTCCTGGGCCATTTGGAGTGTGACTGGTCTCTGTCATTCAGACCGGTTTTGGATTGTGTGCAACCCGTGTTTCGGTGCCTTTGGTGCTCGTTTGAACATGCACTGGCATGCACTGGCTTTCTGTCTCTCACTGCAGCGCCCTCCAGTGGTCGATCCTGATCTGTTGATGTCCCCGATTAGGGCTCATTCCCAGACTTGTGCACTACGGTTGCGTTTGCTTCTGCACGGGGTGCCGCCCTGAATGGTTTTGGGGCTTTGGAACACACCTGCTCCATGGTACTTTGTGGCGTGGATCTTCCGATATTAACATATATCGAAGTGGAGGAGCTCCTACGTTCTATTGCTTCTATCTGACGAATGGATTTTTTTTTCTCTCCTGCAAATTGACATTATATTGAATTTGGCTTTGTCGTCACATGTTTCCTAAATTTATGACTTTGTTGTCTTCTGACCTTGTCGAAATATATGGTTTTATATATTGTTTATATTTGGGGCATATTTTTATATTATTGGAACCACTTGCTACCGACAAGGGGAGGGTGTAGTGTGGTTAGTTTTACGTATCTTTTGCGCATTAGCTTCAGGCTTTAGGCCTTTGTGCACTTTGCCCTGAATGTATTTTATTCATTTGCTGACAGCTTAGAGCCTCTGTGCACTTTGCTCTAAATGCTTTTTATTAGGCTTCGTACTGTTATTTTTCAAATAGCCAGTTCTACGGTGTTGTTTTTATTCATATCACACTGTTTTGCCTACTTCAGCACTGGAGTTCTCCATAACATATTCACTCTGTGCTTCAGTCAAGGATACAGTCTGGTACATTGCCGATAGATGTGGTAGGAGTTTAGATTTGGCATTCCTGCGTAGGGACATTTTGTGATCACGATGACATGTTAGTTATAAAATCACTTCCTTGTCCCAATACACGCAGGAGGGAGATTCCGACCAGGGAACCACAACTAGACGCTGACTGCCTCGTTGCAGATGCTGAACCAGATCACAGGCCTTTGCTCAGGTATGAGGGCTGATGTCTCCCCAGTGATTCGGAAAGGCAAGCTAGAAGCTTAACATGCTGTGCTCTAAATAGAACAAGCAGAGGGAGAGTAGAAACTGTTAGGCACTATGATAGCTTTGTTCTTCTGTTTTACTCTCCTGGTGACTATTTCAATCCTACTATGTTGTATTGTTCTGGTTATTGCGGCTCACGCCTTATTATCTAAAATACAGTCGTTTTATTAAAACATTATATAAAACTTATACTGTCTTTGTCATTTGTATATGAGATCATATTGTAAATGAGAGAGTTGGTTTGGATCTGAGTGACCACGACTTCCCTGAGAAGTTCCAAAGATGTCATGCGCTCGGCTGCCCAATCATTTCTTCCCCGTGGGAGAAATGAGGCACTGCTAGTTAGCCGGAGCAAAAACCGGATTTAGGGTGACAGAGTTCTTTACAAGTGGGTCAGACTCAGTCCCCCACACCGTTATCGATCCTGCTGCCTAGAAATCCAGTAGTCTCATTTAGGATAATGAGAGCCCACGCGACAAGCTGACACCATCCAGGATCTCAATGTAACCAGTAAGTGTAAAGAGTACAAGGTTGTAGCTCTGCAACGTCTGTGTTTGATCATAATATTTTTTACATTTTCATGTGTACGGGGATGCTTCAGTCATCTGCAAACAATTACAGTCAGTGTGACAACACAACTGATCTTGTCCACAAAATGATGTTGAATTGAAAAGGATGCATGCCATTGTGCATGTAGGGGCAATGTATGCACGTCCACACCACAGGATTCATGCATATTTTGCAACTGTGGTGGTGTTTGCATATCTACAGTTTTGATGCATTTGGCACATGAACCATCATTTGGCGCTAAATCTTCAGATGTTCAACACAATCAAATGTTGTACAACAAATGACACAAACATAACACACAGTGTTTCAATAGATGTAGCAGCAAAGTGGAATGAGCTAGGTCAAGTTTGTCTGGACACAGTTTTGTTGGCTATGTCCATATTTGAGTATGCAACTGGTACAGACGAGGTGGAAAAATTATCCAGACAATGTTACCATTTGTAAACATGATGGTATCATGAAATCTGATTTTTAGAAAAAGTGTGCCAATCTGCCACATATGTTGCTTCCTCTGGCAATATACTATGCTCATACATGCGACCTACATTTAACCTCTCCTGCTACATAATGTCAGTGTGAATGACTATTGGTGTGGATAAAGATTCCTACTGAACACCACTTAAGATGTTTAGTGACACATACCTGTCTCTGTAGCTGTGTGTGAAAACAAAAGCCAAATTGTTAAATCATGCAGGACAGTGTCAGCAGTGCAGGCATTACAATCCAACCATTCTTCCTATGATAGATGCTCTGTATGTTGTTGTGGTAGGGAAATGTTTTCCAAACCATGGATTTGACCCATGACACAGAACAAATTACACCTCAACATGTGTTTCTGTAAGGGAGTTAGTACATTATCATAAGTATTTAAAAATAATAATTTACTTAATGCAACCTGGGGTATCACTGTTGCAATCCAGTTTCAGGGCTACTTGAGCCTTCCTCAGAGTAGTCCATGTCATAGCTATGTGAAATGGAGTGACAGACAAAAATTACACAGATGCCCTGGAGGATGTAAGGATGTAGGCCTACGACTCTATTTAACCATGGTGTTGTACAAATCATTACCAGACTGCCTGACTGAGGCACATTGTGAGTGTGTATGTCCACATGGCAGGGTTCTGGTAATATAGCTTTGAAGTTCTAAATTGGAGGTCAGCCTTCATTTCTCAGTGCAATATCTGTATTTTGCACACTGTGCAAATGTCATTGTCGTTAACCCTACTGAGAGCCATTAGGCGTCAATGCATGGATACTGTCTACTTGGCATGGTGTGGCTAGCTGGTCCAATAAACTAGTATGCACACGGATTGGCATTGAAATGCCAAAGTCATGCCCCATAAATCCCCTATGTTCCATTTCTAGGAGGCATTCATACAGTGCAAAGTGTAAACTAATGTTGCTGCACTGAGTAAAAGCTCACATGTACTACAGTAATGTCTTGCAGGAGGTAACCAACCACCTTCCCTCCATGTATTGGCTACTTGACACTGAGTAAGAAAAGTTAGAAATGTGTGCTGCCTTGAGTAACTCCAGATGCAATGCAGAAGTACACTACCTCAACTTGCTTACCTTATCACTTTTCACGTATGTTTCTGTGTATGTTTCAGCCCACTTGCATGGTTCAATACCAACGCCAAAAGTGTCCGTATCAGGACCATGTTTTAAATTTCCTATCAACACATCACCATGAGTGTGACTCACTGTTCTGAAATATATGGTTGTAATCATATGTTGACTACATTTCTATATTGAACACCTTCACTGACCCCACTTGACTCAGTTTGCCCTGTTCGATTAGGAGACGTCTTTATCCTGACAGCATATTGTTCGTATCTCTATCGCAATTTTTCGTGGTGGAACTCTGCCCCAAGTGTGGATCTAAAGATACTACTTATAAATGCCCTTTGTGAATTCCCAAAGTCGTAAGCCTAGACGTTTCGTCTAAGTTTAGACCAAATGTTTAAGTTTACCTTTGTGAATCGGGTCCATAGTTTGGATAGTTTTCTCACCATAGATTTCAGATTGCTGGCTTTGCTGGGATACACACTTGTGCCTGGCGCTACAACACATACCATTGCAACATTGTTCAAGGGAGTCATTATTGTTATCTGGTTACTAATTGTGAATGTATTCACACCTGCCTGGATAACATCCATCATCTTTGGCATTGACTACTTGCTAAGTGTGGCACATCATTCAGCTCACTTTGATTAAATCAAAATTGATTGATCTCCCATGTCATCTTCCCCGGGAAAGAGTGTAGCATTACTTCTTGTTCCGTTGTCTGGCTCTCGTGACTATGTATGTACAATGTACAATAGATGTAATGTGTGGTTGTACTCACACTAATATGAGGCCTCTCAGGGGCAGAGGGACACATTTTCCCTACTTATCCCATTGTAGCATTATTCCCCATTTATCAGTTAACACAGGGCCCCAGCAAGGAGCCTTTGCATTTTTGCTTACTGACACTCTAGGTTTTGGATTGGCATTGCGCACCCTTGTGTGGCACAGGTATGTTGCTAATTCATGGGACTATGGGCATGAGTATCTGGCTATTATTTGTACAACTATGCAAATTTATATCCCGTAAAATCTCTTCAGTGTGAGCAGTGAGGTTATCATATTAGGATGATCAGGTTATCATGTTCACTGAGCTACATATATGTGGATGAGGGGAACAGTGTTATATCCTCACATGCCTCACACTTCCCATTTATAGTTGCTACATATTTGTGTGATTAGATACAGATTCTCAGTGTGTGTCATTCAAGTAACTGCAGCTTGTTGTTACACTTTGATGTTCCATTGGGAGACAACACATTCCTCATAATACCATTGCAATGGATATATTTGGTGTAGGTGCATATCCAAAGACAGCATGCGCAATTGACTTTAGCTCACTCTTAAGCTGCTAACAAGTGGGTTAGGATTTTACACTTCCACCATGGTATATGTAGTCCTTTCACCAAAAAAATATACAATAGTCTTTGTGCTTGTAACAAAAATTGTCCCGCATCATGTTTTTGGGAGTCCAATTGTTGAATTTCTGGCAACACCAACAGTTATTGTTAGTTTAGCTGACCAGACACAGTCCATTTGGGGGAGATGTCATGCGACATGTGGCGGTGAGGAGTATTTCAGTGAGGAGGTCCCAACTGCCTTTAGGGAAGGTAGGGTTGTTTAAAAGTCTGCATGTGGATAAGATCAACAGGCGTACAAACAGTACACTACGGTACTGGGTGACAATGTAGGTGGCATGATGTTAAACGCAGGACCACTAGGAAACTAGCCATGGGGCACTGACAAATGTTATCTTGCAGATCACTGAAGAAAACTGGGGAACTCCACATTTTCCTTCTCTGATGGGTGTTGAGCCTTGCCTGCCATTAGTGGTGTTTGTACAAAAATATATGGCCTATCGGTCATTTTTTACACACTTCCACGTAACTCTACACAGCAAGCAACCTTGCTACACTACAGGAATCGGTAGGGACATTTTTCAGTTAAGATATTAATATTTGGTTCTCCTCCTCACTGAAATTGATCTTCCTCTTCCACCTTCCCTGGCCTGCTGTCCGGCCACCTTTGCTGCGGTTGGGGTTGTTGCCCTCCTGCCTGGTAGTTGGTGCTCCAGGCATTTTTTAAAGTTATTTTTGGTCTGCTGTTCTGTATATTGAAATGTGTTGGGTTTTTTATGCTTCCTTTCATACAACCCACTCCTAAGTCAGGCAATGCCGATTAGCAGCACTTAAGCAATTTAAAGTGATTTATGACACACAAATCTGCTTTGTGCCAACTATAGGTGGCAGTTGTTTTATGACACTAGTATCATTCTTTTCGATTATGCATTGGATTTTCTGACGCACCTTCAGGCCCTGTGACTTGATGTGCCATACCATAAATACAGTGCACCAATGTTGCAAGAAAATGCCTTAACACAGCACAAGTTTATTTTGACGCAAAGCTGCTGTAAAGCAGCGTTGCATCAAAACTCATAAATATGTACCGTAATGCATTAACGAATGCACCCGTCTAAATGTGCAGCCTACAAATTTCTCTTGGACAGCTATCTACCTCCTCAGGATGAAGGTCAGGTCCAGCACAACTGCATCGCAGAAACAGCTCACAGCAGTTGCATGAGCAGTTCCATGAGAACTTCACAACAAAGTGCCTCTCTCCAAGCTCAGCATGGTTGTTGTTTAAATAATAAAACACTATCCTTATTACACTGTGCTAGAGGTGCGGAACAGCATCTTTAGTTAGTCTGGGAGAAAGAGCTTTCTCCTACAAGCACAAAAATATAACAAGTGTATTTTGTTCTAAATCTGTGACCCTGGAACTAATTGTACAGACTAAAGAGTGAAATGCCTACCAGGAATAAATGCATGTGTGGCTCATTCTCGTGTTAAGGGAAGAAACATGTGCAAACTACCATTTAGAAGAAGTTGCTAAGTTAAAAAAGGAAGCCAAAAGGGAGTCTAAATGTAAGTCCTATAATACTTGCCCCTTGGTTGGATGAAATGACTATGAAAATAAGCAAAAATAAGGAATACAATTAAAAGCATTGCATTTCATAAAAACAAGTTAATAGCATAAACAGACTCAAAAAGCCATGAAAAAATGTGAAATATAAAAATCATGTTAACTACTCAAAAAAATCAAAAAAAGAATTAAAAGAAAAAACAATAAGCTACTCAAGAAGTCTACAAGGCATCCAAATGGAAGTATGGCATGAGTATCATTGGGGCCAAGAAGAAACCCACATCTGCAGACAAAAGATCAACAGAGGCCTAAAGAACAAGATCCAAGGAACGAATTAGGTCAGTACCAGCTCAGTCAGCAGAAGCCGAGGGCAACAGTGCCACAAGTGAAGCCTCGGAAAGAGTATCCAAATGCCAGGAAAGCCAAACTCGAAGGATTATCTGGCATTGGCGATGGTGGCTCATAATAGGCATCTTGCATCAAAAGAAGCATTATCACTGGACAACACAGTCAATGTGACTTCCAAGGATACAGAAGCAGATTCATATCCATAGACTTCGACAGTTCTTGTACACACTTGAAAAAGCACCATAGGCAGTAAAACACAGGCAGCAGTCTCTGAAACCACATGAGCCAGAAGGATAGAAGCCACTTCTCATCCAGTTCTGATAACAAAGATACTCCAAACTACTGTATCAAGCGTTCACGACACAGAAGGACGTGTGGCAGTTGCATCAGCACTTGGCCTCATTGTGGGACATCCATTGTAGAGTATTAAAAATAGGACCAAAATAGCAACTAGAAGCAGCAACACAATCAGAATGCCACCAAAAATGCCCAGAAACAAGGAATGAAGAAAAGATGGAGTAACCCCAAGTATACCCACAAACTAGTCCAGACTCAAGTGCCTTAAAAAAGTGTGCCACTCCAGCTATGTTAGAAGCATTACAAATATGGTGTAAAAACTCACTAAAACGCTGTGGCAAATGGGTGCGTAAAAGCGACTGTCCCACAAACTAGGAACTACCTTATTGGAGATCAAAAGTTCCTCAGGAAGATGTTAGTGGCACATCTTTTTGAAGCAATAGGGCTTTCAGTCTTCTTACTTTATCAAAGTGGATTTGAGAAACAGGAATCTTCCCACTTGAACGTTTGAGAAGATATGCACTCAACAAGTCACAACCTTGGAAATAGTAACTATATAAGGGACATTTGGTTTCATTCCACACCAACTTTGATCATTTAAAATTAAGTAGCTTCCATTAGAAAGCAACAACAATTCAGACTTTATAACCGGTAAGGGAACATCCTTCAAATAACATGCTGAGCTAGCCATTTAAGCATTGCAAACTCCATCAACCATTAGCTCTTTACAGACAAAGGAGTGACCCAAAGAAGTTCCACACTTGTGAAAACTAACAAAAACCCATTTGTTCTCATGCGCACAACTGTATTCAAAAGGGAGAAACCGAGCTCTGTGTAAAAAATGTGCACTTCGCTCTTCATGTCTGCCTACTTGATTTCAGACATTATGTGAAATTAAACTTTAAAGTGGGGAGAGAAATTAAGCCTTAATTTAGCCAGATAGCAGATAGAGTTTCAGCGACAGAAAAAGGAAACTTTTCTAAACGTTTATCATTAAGCTTAGTGTAGTACACTTCTTTCCTAGCCATTATTTTCTACAAGCATGTCAAATTATAAGGCAAAATCGTGCCGCCACTTTCCATGCTTCCTGCTCTCCCTGCTTCCTGCCTCCCAAGCACCCCTCCCTGAGACCATTTATAAGAAGGCTGCAGAGTGGCTGCACATTGGGGGTACCACTGGCACATTAAAGGTGTCCCAAAGGCAAGCCCACCTGCGCCGTCCCTGCCTGGACCACGCCCAGCACTAGGAATCCTCGCCCTCTGCACTCCCACAGATACTCCACAGCTGATCTCCTCACCCTGGACTCAAATGAAAAAACAACTGCTGCCTTGCATCACCTTGCTCCACAGCGGCAGCCTGAACCCACTGCCAGTTTACCTCCACACTAGGATTGAACGCTATCACAGGAACCAGCACCATGCCATCACCGTCGGCCGAGACCTCCCCAGAACAACTCAGCTGCCTTCTGATTCATGCCAAATCCGTCTGCAAACATACCACCGAAATCTGGGACACCATCTAATCCCTCACCCCTGGTGTGACCTTCATTAAAGAGACCTGGCTCACCCCTGCATCCGCACCGACATTGCCACCGCAACAACCATCGGGTACAAGACGAAACACAATGGCCAGACCAACAGACACTGGAGTCGGCATCACCATTATTCACAAAGAATCAATCAGATGCACCACCTCCGATGATAAGACCAAGGCATCCATGGAACACATGAACTTCCAGCTCTGCCCGATGATAAGACCACCACGAAAGGCAACCTCGCCTACAGACCCCTGGAACCCCGATTTGGCCTCAGCAAAGCCATTGCTGAATTCATCACCCCTCTCCCCATTCAATTAAAACACTACCTCTTCCAGTAAGATCTCAACTTCCACCTGGATGACCCCACAGACACCAACTCCACAGACCTCCTCGAATGAATGGACAACACAGACCTCAAGCAACTGGTCACGGACCCCACCCACATAGCAGGACACACGCTGGACCCCATCTTCACATCCTGCAATAGAATCAGGTACAGCCACACCACAGAACTCACCTGATCGGACAGCTCCATTGTGCATTTCACCATCACCCGGCCTCCCCACACCAACCCCAATAACCAAAGCATCCCCTGCTGCAGCTGGACCATGGTTACTCAGTACATAGGGAAAGATGCTCTCAACCAGACGCAGGCACCTCCGTATGGGCTGCGGAGCTGCGCCCCCCTGCCAGCAACAACCGCTGCAAATCCTTTTACATGGAAAGGATGATAAACTCTATTTATTATCCTTTCCATGAGAAAGGGGCAGGGCATTGGGGGTGACGAGCTGGGGGGAGTGCACTGTGCACTCCCCTTAGAGAGTATGTTTGTTTGGCCGGTCGTCTCGGACCAGACAAACACACATGCGCACAAGGCTCTCTCCAGCCCAGCAGCACGGTTGCTGGGCTGAAGAGAGCCTGCATAGGCTCCCAGTCTGCCTGGGAGTGCCCTGGCTGCGTACTCCCAGCCAATCCAGCCAATTCTCTGAGCAGCGTCAGGATTGGTGCAGGGCAGGCTGGGAGCCTGTGCCTGCAGCAGTGACGGGAGAGAAAAGCAGGCAAGTGATTTTTTAAAATTATTTTTTATTAATTTTCTCCCGCATCCCTCTGCCTTCCCACGCCCCACGCCCTGCGCCCCACCCAGCCCCAGCTACGTGAGCCACTCCTGCTCTCAACTTCACCCAAATCTAACATCACCAAAGACCTGAACCAGGCAGTAGAGAACTTCAACTCCTGGATCACCAGCGCTGCCAACCTAGTCACACCAACCACCAAACCAGCCAGAACACACAGATCTAACAAACTAGCCAGCTGGTACACCCTGAACCTTAGCATGACAAAACGCAGATGCAAACAACTAGAAAGAAAGTGAAGGACCAACAGGAACAACACGGTTCAAGCCACCTTCAAAGCTGCCCTCAACAACTACCACTGCCAGCAAAAAGCCATGAAAAGTAGGCCCTTACATACCAGATCAAGACCAGCACAAACCAAACCAAGAAACTCTTCACCTTCGTCCAAGAGTTCATCTGCTAGTCAGCCACTGAAAACACAATTCCCTCCTCACAGGAATTCTGTGACGTCCTCACCGACCACTTCCACAACAAGATAGCAACCATCTACAGAAACTTCGATCCCCAACCTACCGACCCCCTCTGCATCCCATCTACCCTGGCCACCGACCACCCGCTCACTGGATAGGAACAACTCAGTACGGCAAACACAAATATGCTGATTAACTCCATCCACTCTGGAACACCAACCGACTCATGCCCCCACCAACTTTTCAACCTCAGAAGAGGCAACATCAGCGACCAGCTTACCACCATCGTCAACACCTCCATAACCACAGCCACCTTTCCAGATGACTGGAAACATGCAGATGACAAACCCCTCCTCAAGAAACCCTCTGCAGACACCAGCAAACCCCAGAACTACTGGCTCAACAGCCTGCTCCTGTTTCCTGCCAAAGCCCTGAAGAAGGCCATCAATCTCCAACTCACTGAACACCTGAAGAGAAGCAACATATTTGAACCTTCACAATCAGGATTTAGAGCCAACCACAACACCAAGACAGCCCTTATCGCTGCAACTGATGACATCCTCGCCCTACTCAACAGAGAAGTATCAGCCGTCCTGATCTTGCTCGACCTCTCCGCAGCCTTCAACACTGTCTCTCAACGCACTCTCATCAACAAACTACAACAGATAGGAATCATTGATGACGCATTCTAAAGGATGGCATTCTTTCTCTTAGGGCGCACCCAGAGAATCCATCTCTCCCCCTACACCTCGCAACCCAAGTACAACATCTGCGGCATTCCTGAAGGTCCCTCAGTCCTACCCTCTTCAACATCTATACGACACCACTCATGGACATCGTCAGAACACACAATGTCAACATAGTCTCCTACGCCAACGACACCCAGCTCATCCTCTCACAATTAGCAGACCCCACCATGACAAAGACCATCTTCCACACGGTATGAAGAACATCTCAGCCTGGATGAAGCACAACTTCCTGAAGCTCCTGGTGGTCATCGGAACCTGGACCCACCCCCACTCCAAAAGACCATGCCGCAACCTCACCTTCATCCTGGACAGCAAACTCTCCATGAAACGCCAGGTCAACATTGACACGTCATCCTGCTTCCAGACCCTCCGCATGCTCTACAAAGTCTTTAAGTGCCCCCCCTCAACACCAGGAAAACTGACGAAGGCACTCATCACCAGCAGACTGTACCACGGCAACACACTCTAAGCTGGCATCACCACTAAACTCATGAAAACACTCCAAATGATCCAGAACACAGCAGCCAGACTTATCCTCAACCCACTCAAGAGGACCCACATCACCCACCACCTCAAAAACCTTCACTGGCTCCCCATCCAGAAAATATGTCAATTCAAGTTCCTGACCCACGCCCACAAAGTCCTCCATGACCAAGGGCCCGGCTACCTGAAACACTGTCTGAACTTCCACCTATCCCCCAGGAAACTTCACTCCTCTCATCAAGCCCTCACCCAGACACCAGTCATCCGATGCTGCCGCACGGGGGGTTGATCCTTCTCCTACTTCACCGCCAAGTCCTGGAACAACCTCCCCCTCCACCTCTGTACCTCACTCTCGTTGAGCAACTTCAGCAAGGGACTCAAAACCTGGATCTTCAATTGACACAGCAGCACAGTGCTTGGATACCCTCTTGGTTGACAAGCAGTGCTATATATATATACCACCTGATTGATAGTCATGCCATTATCAACAACAGCCAAATCTTCTCCCAAATCTTTCTTACCAATCTGTCGTAACTGTTCAGCAGCTTTTTGTTGGGAACATTTTTTAATTTCATTATAAGTGGAATAAATAAAACATTTAGAACAAGGAGATCTTGGACACACCAAAAAATCTTGTTAATTCATGTCTTTGGAAAGGAGAGATAAGTGGTTTTGGACTACTTTCAAGGTGGAATATACATTCTAACATAACTTACCTAATCTATAGATGGCACCCGCCCCTAAGTAAAGCGACTAAATATACCAGGGGACAGGAAAGCTTGTTTTGAACCCCACTGAAGAGTTAAAAAAACAAGAATTGCAGCCATTGGTATCAACCGGCCACAGTTACCACCCATCTGAACCTGAAAATTAAGAATTGTATGTTCCATTCTGCACCATTTCATTATTCAGTTTTTTTGTAAAATTAATGTACTGTTGCCGATTATCAAACTGTGCAACAGAGGGACTGGTAGGCATGCTTACATTTTTAGCATTGGCCAAACCAAGACAGGCAGTCTGTTGTACTGTCTTGTTTAAAAAGATAATTTGGAGAGGGGTCAGACAAGCCCTAAATAAAGCAACAGTGCCCTGGACTTGCCAGTGCTGTATACCCCAAACAGATTTAAGTAAGTTCAATATTGTCCTTCCAATACTCATAAACCTTTATGGTCAACTGTGAAATAAATAAGTCAGAATAAATCAATTTCATGAATGTGAGCATATTTTTCTTTGGTGGGGAAGGCGTAAGCTCATGATAATATGAAACTTGTGGGATCATATTTATACTTTGTTTGCGCCATTTTAGTGTCATATTATTTTACATTAAAACATTGCAAACTCAAATCCACATTTATATTTTGAAATATTTCCAATATTTAAAATATTGGAGTTTTATTCATTTTTTGGATGCGTGAACCTACCTTGCGTCAATGAGACGCAAGGTAGGCGTTCCCATCCCAAAAATGACACTAAGCCCTTAGCGCCATATTTATCCCCGTGCAACAATGATGCACGGGTGGGAGGCGGACCCAAATGATGGGACCCAAATAATGACGCTAAGCTTGCTTAACGGCATTATTTAATGCCTTGGTATGACTAGGCGTTAAGGTAACCGTGGACCCATTCCCATGGCCAAACACCATGGAATGGGCACACAGGTGACCACCCCAAGCCCTAGGAACACCTCCACCCACACCAGAGGGACGCCAAAGGATGGTGGCCTCATCCTGGGTAAGTATAGGTAAGTATGGGTAAGTATTACATTTATTTTTTTCTGTGCCATTCGGTGCCCCTTACATGGGTCCCCCTGCATGGCACTGGGTCTAATGACCATTGGGGTGGTGGGCATGACTTCTGTCTTTTCTACGATAGGAATCATTCTTGCATGCTATTGCATCAAGATATGACGCTAGGCTGGTTAACAGCATGTATATTGGCGTTAACCAGTTTAGCGTAATTTCTGGTGCCCAAACGCCATATTCCCTACCGCCACCTCCCCCCCACGTGGCTAGCATATTTTCTTTTGACGCTAGCAGATCCTTAACGCCGGCTTGCGCAATTCCATAAATATGGTGCCAGGCTGGCGCTCAGGAATGACGCAAGCCGGCGGTAAACTTTTTGACGCAAAACTGCATTTGCGCAGTTTTGCTTCAAAAAGTATAAATATGGGCTTGAGGTTGTAGTGACATGACCAGAACAACTTTAAATGTGTTTTAGAACTACCTACAGGTGGTGTCATGCAGTGTTTCCACTGTGTGTAACTAAAAGCAGTACATGGTGTTCTAGCTCTGTGTAAATAGTGATGTGTATAATGACTGTAGAAAAATATTTCACCATACTTTGAAGAATTGAAATACAAATCCTAATTTTCAAATACTGATTGTCATTCTGATAGCATATTAGAAACAGCCACAACATACCATTCATCGGAAATGAAACATGGGGTAATAATGCCATCCATAGACATTTTAAACACATACAGAACTTGTAATGTCTCTGTAGGACCAAAAATGGCACATGGGACCTTGTAATCTTCACAAGGGACAAGTCTTTTTGGACCTTATGTGAAGAAGAATGGGACATAAGCATCTCAGCTACCAATTCTGGAGAAGAGAAATCTGGAAAGGAATGTATATTCAACAGCAGGAAGAAAACTCTATTATGGTGGAGGAATCAAGTAAGTCTGTTTCAGCCAAAAGAAAATTGCATGTGCACCATTCAAGGAAGAATGTGAAGGATTTGAAGAAAAATCATCAATGTTGACAAAGTAACTAGAGGCGGTCTGAGTAAACATAGGAACCTCATCAGGCAAAGGAGAGTGAGCAGGAACATCCAAAGGCAGTTGAACGTATACAACTTCAGTACTAGGAGCAGCAGTAGAAAAATGCAAACTCATGCTGGAAACACATGCCCTGTTATCATCAGTAAGTGGTATGACTGAATGTTCAGCATCTGAAGTGCCCACCCAGGGTTCACAAAGATCAGGACAACTGAGTGCCTGTAGAGGGATTTCATGCAGGGTAGGAAGAGGAGATAAGGAGCTACTCAGGAACCCTTGTGGCATAGTATGGAGTATTGGCCAATGGTTCAAATGAAAGGAAAGCTGTTGTTATTGTTTACAACCAGCAAGAGGTGCCAAAATCACAGTTCGATAACCCTGGACTGCAAGGACAGGCACCAGAGCACGATAGGATGGGCCAAACACATTTTTGTTTGCAATCTTCTCTTGAACTAGATCCCCAACTTTAGAACTCCAGCCAGAAGCCCCTAGTTTGTTTCTTGACTTCACAAATGGCAGAATATTTAGAAATTAAATTCAAGTGCTCATCTCGGAAGTCTTACAAGTCTTGTAAGATAGTTAAACTTTCATTGATGTAAAAGGGTGTAGGAGGCTGGCCCTCTATGTAGTGTGCAAACATGGCACACTGTGCAGGGGGTCCAGGCAACCACACATTGGTTTCCAGAGGCAAACATTACATCACCTAATGATCCAATTTTTAAGGTAGCTGGTCGAGGGGTTAAGCTAATCCAGGAGATATGCTAAGTATTTGCTGTACTCACAAATCCAATCATGCACCACACACACTCAATGAATAACTCAAGACCAGAATTTATAAAAATACTTCAGATTTTTATATAATTTTTAAGACCAAAATCAGGCCAGAATACGTCAAGTACTTTTTGAGTTATTACTTTTTGACGTTTTGATAAAGTTAGTCTTTCTGTGCGTAATTACGCACCATAGGAATCAATAGGCAGTCACTTTTAAAAATGCATTAAAAATGGTACAGTTGGGTTACCAGTCTCTTCTTTTGCAGGGTGGTCGAGGTAGTCGGTGGGCACCGTGTGCTAGCGGAAGAGCCTAGGGTGGCTCCCGGTTCCGGCAGCATGGGAAAACCTCTTGGCACAGGTCCAAGTGGATGGGCTACTTGGAAAAGGAGCTGGTTTGCGGATTTAAAGTTGGTGCCTGGGGGTCCCCTTGGGCTGTTGAGGTTGCAAGGGGTCAGGACCCGGGGCACACAGCAGATCCTGCGATGCAGGGCTCAGGGGGCTCAGGGGGCTCAGGGGGCCCAGGTGCAAGGCATTGTGGAGAACTTGGATGCTGTACACAAAGGGACCCTTTGGAGCTGGATGTAAGTCTTCTTCTTGGGGTCCTGCAGGATGTCGTAGGTGCTCTGGTGGGTGGTCCTGGGTGCTACTGAAGTCCCTTGACTGGGACTTCCTCCTGGTCCAGTTGTAGCTCTGGAGGAGGTGTAGTTGGTGATGTCTGACGTGCACTGATCAGTACCTGGGGTATTGCACAACTTTGCCACTGAAGGGTGCTGTGCCACCAAACTCGCACACTTGCAGGTCTCATCTGGGCTGTTATTGGTGTGTTGTCAGGCCCAAGTGCGACTTCCAGTTGCAGAGATATTGTCCGGTGGGTGAAGAGTCCCTCGCCGGTTATAGGTTCCTTTGGTTTCTTAGGTGGTGCCTCCACTCAGGAGGAAGATCTCGGGCTATTTGCAAAGCCTGTAGGTCTTCTAGGTCTTTTGAGGTCGTTCTAGTGGTCAGCTCCTCCGCATCGGCGATTGTCAGGACACTGGTGCAGCAAGCATGGGTCTTGGAGCCTCTTCTGATGCAGCAGGTCCTCTGTTCTCGTCTTGGTGGGTTCTTTGGTGCTGTCTTCTTTCTTCCAGATTACTCTAAATTCTTGGTCTAGGGGAGCCCACTAAATACTGGATTTAGTGGGCATTTTAGGGGGAACCTGGTAGGGTCAAACGGGACACTTACCTTTGGGTGACTACACCCACCACAGTGACCACCTCCTGTGGGAAGAGTCACTTCTCTAAGCCCTATTGGATATTTTCCTGCCATTCAACATGGAAGAAAATGAGATGGAGGGTCCACTTCCCCTGCAAGCCCCTAGTGGTGGTGCATGCTCAGGGAGGCTACTCCTTCTACCCTTTGTCTGGTTTCCCGCCTTTGCTCCTGCCAAAAGTGGTGGTTTGCAAGAGGGAAGCCATATGCTGCTAGCAGCAGGCCTGGGGGCTCGAGTTTCAGGGGCAGTAGCCCTTTGAAGCTCACTGCCAGGGTGTTGCGCATTCTTGAGGGAGGGGGGGCTAGCTCCTCCATCCAGGAAGGGTATTTCTTACAAACCAGAGAGCCATGGCACTCCCCCAGGTTTGTATATGGGATGTCTGGAGTGGCAGGCCGGATGGAACCAGTCAGCAACTATGCCAGTTAGGTTAGCTTTTGCAGGGGGCACCTCTAAGGTGACCCCTGGGTACATTTAGGGTTAAATCCAACACTGGTACCTGTTTGGATTTAATATTCTGAGTTGTTTGGTACCAAACAACCCAGGGTACAGAGTAGCCATCATGTAACTGGGGAACTTGTGTTTGACCAGTGTCCAGTATATGTACTTAAAATGGCTACTCTGTTTACTCACTGTGTCCCAGGTCTGGCAGGGACACAGTAGGGGCATACTGCTCATGCAACTATGCCCTCACATACAGTATGGTGCACCCTACCGTAGGGCTTTAAGGCCTATAAGAGAGGTGAGGTATCCATAACATATGCATTGTAGGGTGGATAGGGTACATAAGGAGTGTGCCCTGTCAAGTTTACCTCTTTAGGTTTGCCCCAATACACTCAGCCTGCACTGGGTGTGCTGAGGGTATCTGGGTACAGGGCCCTAGAGGGTGGCACAATCAGTGCTGCTGCCCTCTGGGGCCTACTCCTACTATCTCATGCCCTGGGTACTGGGGTACCCATTTACTACGGTCTTACAGGGATATGTAAGAGATATCTAATTGTGCCAAGCATCACAACAGATTTAGGGAAAGAGCTCCAGCCCAGGGAACCTGGTTAGCAGGGCCCCTGGGCACTACTAACTTCTAGAACACATCAACATCAGGCAAAACGTAGGGATGAACCATGCAAAAAGAGGCCTCCTCTCACAAAGGGCACACCTGCTGTCACTGTGCCATAGTTATCAAGATCTGGAACATGTATTTGGACCTTGTAGGGAGTCAGACCACCCAACGACTGTCTAGGGAGATTGTTCAATGTTCTCTGGACCCCATACAGGTAATAAATGCAACTACATCCTGGACCCAAAATCATAGTTGTTCAGGACTGCTTTTAAGTTAAGGTTCACTGGTTCCACTATCAAATTCCCCTCAAGATGATAGGGGGCAGAATAATGCAAAGCAAACAAAGGGTGCCCATAGATTCCCGGTAAGTCTTAGAGGTGGAAGCCGGTCCCTGGTCCCAGTGGAATGCTGCCACTGCATATGCACTGATAAAGACTTGAAAATCTTTAATAACAGTTCGAACATCAGCAGATCACTGTAGCTATACCAATAGAAATCAAGAACAAGAATCAACAGCCACTAAGATAAATTTAAAGGCACCATCTGTATGGAGTGGTCCGCAGTGATCTAGATAGAAATACTGTAATCACATACTAGAAAATAAAAGTGGTTTTTGTGGTGGGCATGTAACGGTGGGAATTTTAGTTTGTTGACAAATGTAACAGCAAAGGACACATTTTTTAGCCTGTTTATAAAGACCCTACCACCAGTAATGTTTCTGTATGTAGCCGCCACACTCGTGTGGGAAGACACCAATCGCTCATGAGCAGCTATTATTGACCCTAACCAGTGGTCCCAGTTGGGAATTACTCAATCACCCACCCCAGGAATGTGGGCAAAGGAAAGACTTTGGGTACTCATTAGATAGGAGTTTTTTGCTGAATAGCCTTTAGGTTGAGGCTCACAACTATCTGAGGCAGTGGGCGCAGGCATGATGTTATCATCTATCCTAGTATGTGAATAAGTAATCTCAGCTACTAACACAGTCTGAACAGTCACCTTGGCAGCTTCATCAGTCAACAAATTCCCAGGAACATGTACATCAACACATTGATGACTCAATGTGTGAATCACATGAGCCTGTACACAACATCTTTCAGTGCCGCCACCTTCCCTCAGAGAAGCTTATGCTTGACGGTGTTAACTTTAGAATCTCTGAATTCATTCAAACACCATTAAGGTAAATTGTCATTAAAAGACAGG